>NW_023425581.1:0-600000 GCF_014108245.1 Pipistrellus kuhlii
CTCCTTTCCCCTCCTCCTCCTCCTCCTCTTCCTCCTCCTCCTCCTCCTCTTCCTCCTCCTCTTCCTCCTCCGCCTGATGCCCTGGCCCTCAGCCTTCCACCAGCGAGGCCTCCCCTAGGAACCCTGCAGGCACCACCTGCTTCCCGCCCATGCACCTTCCTCGCCATACACTAACCAGTTCTCTGATACGATAGGATTTCCTCTTTATTTTGTCTCCCCAGTTCTCCCTGTGAGCAAGAATTTGTCTGCCTTGCCCTGGCTGGTGTGGCTCAGTGGATAGAGCATCGACCTGTGGTCTGAAGGGTCCTGGGTTCAGTTCCTGGTCAGGGCACATGCCCGGGTTGCAGGCTGGATCCCCAGTAGGGGGCGTGCAGGAGGCAGCCACCAATGATTCTCATCATCAGTGTTTCTATCTCTCTCTTCCTCTCTAAAATCAATAAAAATATATTTTAAGAAAAGAACCTACACTAATAAAAGAGAAAAATGCTAATTGACAGTACCTTCGCTATGCCCACAGCCAATCAGAGGGAGTATGCAAATTAACCCAACAAAGATGTGGTTAATTTGCATATGCTGAGGGAAGGAGGAGTGAAGACTGAAGACAGCTTAGAAGGAAAAGGGAGGGAAAGCGGGGCGGTCCAGGGCGGGCCGGGGCAGGGTGGCAGCGGTGGCCACTTGCAGGAATCTTCCTGCAAACAGGCTCCTGGTAAATACACAGGTATGCAAACAGAAAACGTGTCTGGTGCATGCTCCTCCTCTCGCCCAGAGCAGGGCTCAGGGGTGCGTGTGGGCGGCGGGCGCGCGGTCTGGTCTGTCCGGATGAAGCTCCATTGGCCGGAGAAGCCTGAGGAGCGGAGCCAGTGCGAGCTCCTCCTCAGCTGTGCCCAGGGACGTGGTGCCCTCCCCTGCCTTCCGGACAGGCCGGGCACAGAGGGGTGACCTCCGGAGAGGAAGAGGGGCACCACAGACTGAGTCCGGGCTCAGAGCAGCACCTGGCCGGGTCCCAGCCACCAGAGCGCCCGTGGGTGCCCGCCCGCCCCTCCGCGCCCGCCGTACGCTTATCCACCACTTGGAGGAAGACGGTGGCCTGGTGCTGCAGGTCCTTCTCCTTGGGGTTCTGCACGTGGCAGGTGTAGCGGCCGGTGTCGCCGAAGTCCAGGTCGTGCAGCAGGATGGACAGGTTGTTCTTCTTCTCCTTGGTGGAGCCCTCCAGCGTGATGCGCTCGTCGCCCCGCACCTGCAGCCGGGGCTCCGCCTTCTCGTTCTTCACGGTCCCTTTGAGGAGCTGCAGGCGGAGTGGGGGGTCCTCTCTGTCAGGACATCGCCGCCTCCCGAGCCCCGCCCGCCTCGCGCCGGAGCAGCCTGTGGCCCAGAGCGCCCGCCCGCCCGCCCTCCACAGCCAGCGCTCTGCCCTCCGGCCTGACCTCAGCCCAAAGCCCTGGGCCCCTGGGACGTAGCACAGCGCCTGCCAACGCGACCCCCCCCGCCGCCTCTGCCACCCCAGGTTTGCTGGCACGCCCTCTGTCCTCTGCCCGGTGCCTCCGTGGGGACGGGGTCCACGGTCAGCATCTCGTTCTGTGGAGGCAGCCTCCCACAGTCCCTGGTTCCTCTTTCTGGTCCCGGCGAGATCACAGGGGAGGCCTCGGTAACCCCTCCCAGCCCAGGGGCTCCTACAGCTTCCCTCCCAGCCCCCCGTCTGCCCTGCTTCCCAGCCCCTCTCCTGTTTGGACTGGGTGCTCCTCGCTCCCTCTCTCCGCGCCTCCAACGGCCCTTCTCCTCCCGCTTCAGAAATTAACTATTTATCCCCTTCTGCACAAGCAAGTCCGTGTCAGGGTTCCTCAGACCGCACAGGACACTCCAGCAGGAACCCCAACAGCCCCCTCCCCGCGGCAGGATTTCAGCAGCCCTCCCCCGGGGTGGGCGCTTCTGGGCCGACTGCAAAGAGCACCAGGGGAGCACAGGAGGCCTCACAGAGCGAGTCCCCGAGGCCCGAGTCTGGGATGGAGGCCGCTGAGCGGCGGCGGGAGGCGGCCTGCCCTGGCCCGTCCCCTCTGTCCCCCACCCCACGCCCACGCCACTTACGACCCGGAAGGCGTCGCTGCTGTTGTAGGACCAGGTGAAGGCCAGGTTGTAGAAGCCGATGCAGCTGGTGAAGGTGCAGGGCAGCAGGACCTCCGAGCCGTTGACGGCGTAGATGGTGGCGGCCTTCCCCACGGACACCTCCAGCGCCAGGGCCGTGGGCAGCAGGAGGAGGCCTGTGGGGGCACCACCCCTTAGCCACAGCCCTCCCGCCCGCCTGAGGCTGTGGATGCGCACTGACCTATGAACCTGGAGGTCAGGGCTCGATCCCCAGGAGGGGGCGTGCAGGAGGCAGCCCATCAACGATTCTCTCTCATCGCCGATGTTTCTCTCTCCCTCTAGGCCCTTCCCCTCTGAGGTCAATTGCAATATATTTTAAAAATAAACAAACCAAAGGCCTCGAGGCTGGAGCTCAGGGAGGGCCCGGGAAGGGGGTGGCTCGGCCAGGCAGGGAGCAGTCACCCTCGGCGTGAACTTCAGGAAGACGGTTCTCTTGACTTCCATGGTCACCGCCTGGGCCTTCTCCGTCCCACCCCTGGCCTGGCGGGATTGAAGGCGGGACCGGTGGCATTCTGAGTGACCACTAGGGGTCACCCCAACCTAGGAAACGCGGCCCGCCCGGTGCTGAGCCTGAGCCTGCATGTCCTGGGCACAGTCTGAAAACGCCCTCCTGTCCCCCCTCCCCCCCCTCCCCCCACGTGCCACAGCAATCTCCCCCAGAACAGCCGCTGTTTCTGCCCTTGCGGCTAAGAAAGGAAAATGCAGTCCAGCCCCGGACCCTGTCGCACCGGAGCCCGGAGCCCCCAGGGCCAGGATGGAGCGGGTGGGCTTGGGAACGGTGGTCCCCGGCAGGGCAGCAGCCAGCAGAGCGGCCACAGCGAGCAGCTCAGGGAGAGCCGGGCTGAGCGCTGGGCGGGCGGCGTCTGGACCATCAGACCATCCGGATCACGCAAGAGGGATGGTGCACAGCGGCACTGGCCTCTGACCTCTCCTGAGCAGGGGTCCCCAACCCCCCAGCCCCACTCTGACCTCCACCCCTCCTCCTCCACACCCACTTACCAGCACATCCATCCCACCCGGCCTTGGGGACAGGGGGCCGGCCCTCCTGTCAGCCTGCAAAGTCCTGGAGGAACCCCACTGTGCATCGAGGTGGGAGGAGGGGTTGGCCCCAGATCAGATGGTCTTTGGAGTGAGGAGGGTGCGGACTCAGGGGCCTCCTCAGGCTCCCGGTGACTCCCGAGAGCACTCTGTCCCGGACCCCAATCCTCGCCCAGTGTGCGCGTGAGCCGTCTCATGGCATTCTCGCCTCGCCCCGTGAGCTGGTGCTAGAATCACAGCTCACAGGCGGGAAAGGAGGCTCAGAGGAGCCACGTGCCTCGCCTTACGACCTCCAGGGGTCAGACTCCGGTCTCCTGGGCAGCTGAGCGCAGCCGTCTGTCCCGGTCTCCCCGGCACCTCCTCCCCGACTCAGCCACCCGGACCTCCAGCCTGGGTCCCACGATGTCAAAGCCGAAGGGCCGGACAGTGTGAATCCCACTGCTTCCCTCAGACAGACACCACGCCCAGACCAAGGAGGCGTGGCTCAGCGGCCGGGCCAGCGGCTGGGCCCATGGGGGCCCTCAGCCCAGGCGGCTCCAGCCCTGCAGGAGCACCCAGGGCAGGATGTCCCCCAGGGCGGGAGTCCCCCAGGGCGGGATGTCCCTCAGGGCGGGATGTCCCTCAGGGAGGGAGTCCCCCAGGGAGGGATGTCCCCCAGGGCGGGATGTCCCCCAGGGAGGGATGTCCCCCAGGGCGGGATGTCCCCCAGGGCGGGATGTCCCTCAGGGCGGGATGTCCCTCAGGGGCGGGATGTCCTCCAGGGTGGGATGTAACCCAGGGCGGGATGTCCGCCAGGGCGGGATGTCCCCCAGGGCGGGATGTCCCTCAGGGGCGGGATGTCCCCCAGGGCGGGATGTCCCCCAGGGCGGGATGTCCCCCAGGGCGGGAGTCCCCCAGGGGGGGATGTCCCCCAGGGCGGGATGTCCCCCAGGGCGGGATGTCCCTCAGGGGCGGGAGTCCCCCAGGGAGGGATGTCCCCCAGGGCGGGATGTCCCCCAGGGCGGGATGTCCCCCAGGGCGGGATGTCCGCCAGGGCGGGATGTCCCTCAGGGGTGGGATGTCCCCCAGGGCGGGAGTCCCCCAGGGGCGGGATGTCCCCCAGGGCGGGAGTCCCCCAGGGCGGGAGTCCCCCAGGGCGGGATGTCCCTCAGGGGTGGGATGTCCCCCAGGGCGGGATGTCCCCCAGGGCGGGATGTCCCCCAGGGCGGGATGTCCCTCAGGGGTGGGATGTCCCCCAGGGCGGGAGTCCCCCAGGGGCGGGATGTCCCCCAGGGCGGGAGTCCCCCAGGGCGGGAGTCCCCCAGGGCGGGATGTCCCTCAGGGGTGGGATGTCCCCAAGGGCGGGATGTCCCCCAGGGCGGGATGTCCCTCAGGGGTGGGATGTCCTCCAGGGCGGGAGTCCCCCAGGGTGGGATGTCCCCCAGGGCGGGATGTCCCCCAGGGCGGGAGTCCCCCAGGGCGGGATGTCCCCCAGGGCGGGAGGTCCCCCAGGGCGGGAGTCCCTCAGGGCAGGATGTCCCCCAGGGCGGGATGTCCCCCAGGGCGGGATGTCCCCCAGGGCGGGATGTCCCCCATGGCGGGAGTCCCCCAGGGCGGGAGTCCCCCAGGGCGGGAGTCCCTCAGGGAGGGATGTCCCTCAGGGCGGGAGTCCCCCAGGGAGGGATGTCCCCCAGGGCGGGATGTCCCCCAGGGAGGGATGTCCCCCAGGGCGGGATGTCCCCCAGGGCGGGATGTCCCTCAGGGCGGGATGTCCCTCAGGGAGGGAGTCCCCCAGGGAGGGATGTCCCCCAGGGCGGGATGTCCCTCAGGGCGGGATGTCCTCCAGGGCGGGAGTCCCCAGGGAGGGATGTCCCCAGGGCGGGATGTCCCCCAGGGAGGGATGTCCCCCAGGGCGGGATGTCCTCCAGGGCGGGATGTCCCTCAGGGCGGGATGTCCCTCAGGGAGGGAGTCCCCCAGGGAGGGATGTCCCCCAGGGCGGGATGTCCCCCAGGGCGGGATGTCCCTCAGGGCGGGATGTCCTCCAGGGCGGGAGTCCCCCAGGGAGGGATGTCCCCCAGGGCGGGATGTCCCCCAGGGCGGGATGTCCCTCAGGGGCGGGAGTCCCCCAGGGAGGGATGTCCCCCAGGGCGGGATGTCCCCCAGGGAGGGATGTCCCCCAGGGCGGGATGTCCCCCAGGGCGGGATGTCCCCCAGGGCGGGATGTCCCTCAGGGGTGGGATGTCCCCCAGGGCGGGAGTCCCCCAGGGGCGGGATGTCCCCCAGGGCGGGAGTCCCCCAGGGCGGGAGTCCCCCAGGGCGGGATGTCCCTCAGGGGTGGGATGTCCTCCAGGGCGGGAGTCCCCCAGGGCGGGATGTCCCCCAGGGCGGGATGTCCCTCAGGGGTGGGATGTCCTCCAGGGCGGGAGTCCCCCAGGGCGGGATGTCCCCCAGGGCGGGATGTCCCCCAGGGTGGGATGTCCCTCAGGGGTGGGATGTCCCCCAGGTTGGGGCGGTCCCCGCGGTGTGAGGAAAGCACGGAGGTTGTTTGGAGGAAGGGTTCGGACGTGAAATGAGCACAGGCTGGACTTCATTCGGTTCCGCCCGGACGGTAGACGTGAGCCGCAGCCGCCGCCACGTCTGCTTGGCCTTCCCGCCGGTCGTCACCAGCCGGAGAGCTAACCGGCCTGGTGGCTGCTTCCCCCGGTTAGGCTGGGCCAGGACCCACTGCCCGGTCTGTCCTGGACGGCTTTTCCAACCATTGCAACTACCAGCAGCCTCCGCTTTCCTTAAACGCACTGCACAACCTCTCCCCTCCCGGTCCCGCCACCAACCTCGGCCAGAGAGCCCAGCAGCGTGCAGTGGTCACAGAGAGAGTACGATGGCCCTGGCCAGTCCGCTCAGTGGACAGAGCACTGGCCTGGACTGAAGGCTCCCGGATCCATTCTGGTCAAGGGCACGCCCCTGGGTTGCAGGCTCCTCCCTGGGCCCTGGTCAGAGCTTGTGCGGGAGGCAACCAGTGGATGTCTCCCTCACATCCATGTTTCTCTCCCTCTTTTCCTCTCCCGCTCTCCCTAAACATTAATGGGAAAATATCCTCGGGCGAGGATTAACCAAAAAAAAATTTTTAAGTCCATCAAACTTAAAATCCGTGCCACGCATCAATAAACAAGAAGAGGAATGTGTCGCTGGCCTTGCCCTTTCTCCCACTCCTCGCAAGGAAGGGCCCTTCCAGTCTGCCCGCCTTCCCTCCGCCTGGCGTGGTCAGCGCAGAGGGCTTCCTCCCGCCCTGCCCACAGCGAGCTGACACTGCGCACCTGACCACGGGGACCGGAGGGACCAGGGAGCCCTCCCGGGAGAGCACAGCCTGCGGCCGCCCCGGCTCCCCAGCTTCCCGGCCTCTCGGCTTCTGAAGACAGAGACTCTCCCTCCAGCGCGGGCAGCACCGGCCACTGCTGCCGCCACTGTTGCCGCTGCTGCTGCTGCCGCCGGCTCTGTGCGTCCTGCCTTAGGCCGGCTCGGAGCTCCAGCGAACCGAGCAGAGCAAGCCCGTGTGCATGGTCAGCGCTGGACACCGGGTCCATGCCCCGCCTCTCACGAGCGCCTCTCCCAGCAGCACTGGCTGCCGGACAGGACGGCTGAGCACTCGCGGGCGACAGGCTCTCTGGCCTCACACATGTGATGTGCTGGCTGGGGTCGCCCCGTAGGCGGTCAGGTGGTCTGCTCGCGGCCACGGAGACAGGGCCACGGCCACAGCACCAGGAGCATCAGCCACAGCACCACGGGCCTCCCTCACGTTGTGAAAGAGCAGGGCTGCCCGCCAGGGCTCCAGATGGTGCTTTTCTTTTGGTTAATCCTCACCGAGGACATTTCCCATTGGTTCAGGGAGAGCGGAAGAGAGAGGGACGGAGAGAAACGTCGATGTGAGAGACACTGATTGGTTGCCTCCTGCACAAGCCCGGACCAGGGCCTGGGCAGGGGAGAATCCTGCAACTGAGGTCCGTGCCCTTGACTGGAATCGACACTACTGCCCACTGAGCAGCAGCGGCCAGGGCCTGAGGGGTTATTCAGTGAGCCCTCCCCGAGCCCCCGGAGGCCGGTGACAGGCGTGGCGGCGTCTGCGGGTCCTGGTTCTGGGCGGAGCCCGGAGCCCCGAGAGCTGTGCTGCCCCCAGGGCTGCGGGAGAGCCGCCCTGCTGGGGAAAGGGGGTGCACAGAGCCCGCTTTCATCACAACACCCCAACCGAGGCACTGCTGTTCTCCTGCAGGCGATGCCAGCTGCCTGGGAGCCTGAGCATACGGCCGGACAGGCGGGCGTTCCACACACGTCTCACTGACCTGTCAGTCCCCGTGGGCAACCCACACGCCGCTCTGAGGGGGTGCAAGGCTGCCCCCTTCCCCCAAGAGGGAGTGGGCTGCAGGCACAGGTCTGCTCCCCTCGCAGCAGGGCCTCCCAGGAGCATGATGCTGTCTGGCTAGTGCTCCTAGTTTCTCTTGACCGCTGCCCCCCACTCAGCCCGCACCCACACACCGCACTCACCCAGCACCCTGCACCCCACCCGCACCCAGCACCTGCTTCCCGCGGGAACCAAGGCCTGGCTCCCAGGGGCTCCGAGCTCCCCGGCACCCTGCCTGGGGCTGTGCTCCTGGGGACGAGGGGGAGCCCACCTGGGGCAGACCCCTCCCTGCCCTGCAGAGCAGCACCTCCAGGAGCGCGTGGGAGGGAGTGTGCCTGGCGGCGTTCTCACGAGCGGGAAGGAAGAGCCGGACGTGCGGAAAGCTGTTCCCTGGAGGCCTGGCACCGGGAGCACATTGCCTCCGGCTCAGAGGGCGCCTGTGCATGGCTTACCTCACACCGAACCCCAGACGCCCAACGTGAGGCATTGCCACTCCTCTGGCCCCGGAGGGGGCACAGGACAGCCAGAGACGGGCTCCCCAAGTCCAGAGCCCCCCACGTTAGGGCTCCTGAGAGGTGCACCAACCAGCCTGGCCTTCATCCCCTCTGCCCGCACCCCTCTCAGCCCGGCCTGCGGGCACCTGGGAGGCTGTGCTGGGAGGAGGGAGCAGAGGGTGTGGAGCCACTAGAGACCCCAGCCCCGCGCTCAGCGGGGTCACCCAGCGGGAGAGGAGAGGACGGCAGGCCAGGCTGCCTGCTGAGCCTGAGCAGGTGGGTGCCACAGCAGGTGCACACCCCCAGCCAGGAGGCTCTTTCCTGCCGCCCCCTCACTCCCCCCCCAACCCCGGACGAAAGCCAACACAGGTCACGGGACCCAGGGGTTCCTCCTCACCCCTCCCTCGGCGCCCTGCAGGGAGGAGGGTGGTGGCTGGAAGGAGGGGGGCAGGCCTGGGTCGCTAGGCGCCCCCAGCCGATGACCCACGTGGCTGGGACGTGGCCAGGCATCGCACACGGTCTCACCTCCCCGCCCCCTCTGGCGGCAGTATTTCCCCGTGAGGAGTGAGGGCTTTCTTGGCCTGCCCCGGCCCTCGCTCCGGGCTTGGCGGGAGCAGGGGTGTGGGCTGGGGCCTGTCTCTGGCCTGCAGACGGTTAGCGGGTTCCTCTTCCACACGGGGTCCGGCCCTGAGCCCGGGCTGTGCCTCGCTCACTGAGCAGCCCGGGCCTGGGCCGGCCTCGGAGGACGTGGGTGGTGCCTGCGGTCTGCGGCCCAGCCCCTTCCTCCGGGCACGCACTCTGTCTGAGGGCGGACTCCGGACTCCCAGGAGCTTCATGGCTACCCTCAGCTCCCGAGGCCAGGCTCCCCCCAAGCCCGCCACCCCACCGGTGCGAGGGGAGGACGGGCCAGTGTGTGCCACGCTGGGTCCGCTCCGGGCTGGCCGTGGCGGCAGAGCTGGCCCTCCTGGGACGTGGACCCCCTGGAAGCTGAAGCCAGAGCCGAAGACGCCTCCGGGGTGCAGGCCTGGGCTGTGGGAGGCAGAGCCGGCCGGAAGGCCCCTGGGCACTGGGACAGGAAAGCGTTCCGCTCTCTCTAGGCAACGGCTGCTTCCGGTGCCCCTGGAGCTTTGCGGGAGGAGCGGCCCCTGAGACACCCCAGCGCTCAACAGCAGCTCTGCAAACAGGTGCCAGCAGGCCTGCCCCCAGCCGCCCCGGAGGTGAGCCGGCAGGCCAGCCAGGGCTCACAGCTCCCTCTGCCGCAGCCGCAGGCACAGGGGTGGGTCTGTCTGACCCGCCAGGACGGGCAGCCATAGGGTTTGGGATGCGCCAGGCCTGCACCTCCGGCAAAACAACTAACCTGGTTCCACGTTCAAGCCTGGGGCTCCCTCCGTGCCCCCCTCTTCTCCCACAAACTCCGTCCTTCCCCTCCTGCTCCCCGCCGCGGAGACAGTGAGCAGCTCTGGTTAACTGTTCTCTCAGGAAACAGCCTAATAAAGAGGCAGCGAGGGGAGGGGCTGTGCCACCCAGCACCTCACCTGCACGGGGATGACCAAGCACAGAGCACAGCGACCAAGCAGCTCAGGAAACGGGGTGCAGGCCAGATATGACCAGTTACCTGCCCAGACAGGCCCCCCGCAGCCTCCATCGCCATGTGCAGCCTCAGGAACGACCTCTCCACTAGGACAGGAGTGTGGTCAGACAACCGAGGCACAGGGTCTCCCTCTGGGACTGAGTTTGACATGGGGAGAGGGGCTGGAGGGGCAGAGTTCTGCTCCATCCCCCAGCCCCACAGTCTGCACTCCCCCCCAGACTCTACGCCATCCCTATGCCCACAGTCTGCCCCCCAGACTCTACCCCATCCCTATGCCCACAGTCTGCCCCCCAGACTCTACCCCATCCCTATGCCCACAGTCTGCCCCCCAGGCTCTACCCCATCCCTATGCCCACAGTCTGCCCCCCAGGCTCTACCCCATCCCTATGCCCACAGTCTGCCCCCCAGACTCTACCCCATCCCAATGCCCACAGTCTGCCCCCAGACTCTACCCCATCCCTATGCCCAGTCTGCCCCCCAGGCTCTACCCCATCCCTATGCCCACAGTCTGCCCCCCAGACTCTATCCCATCCCTATGCCCCATAGTCTGCCCCCCAGACTCTACCCCATCCCTATGCCCACAGTCTGCCCCCCAGACTCTACCCCATCCTTATGCCCACAGTCTGCCCCCCAGACTCTACCCCATCCCTATGCCCACAGTCTGCCCCCCAGACCCTACCCCATCCCTATGTCCCACAGTCTGCCCCCCAGACTCTACCCCATCCCTATGCCCACAGTCTGCCCCCCAGACCCTACCCCATCCCTATGCCCCATAGTCCTCACCCCACCCAAGAGTCCAGGCCCCAGAGCTGCTTCTTTTTTTTTTATCCTCACCCGAGGATATTTTTCCATTGATTTTTAGAAAGAGTGGAAGAGAGGGGGAAAGAGAAACATCAAGGTGAGAGAGACACAGTGATTGGTTGCCTCCTGCACTCGCTCTGACCATGACCCAGGCCAGGGAAGAGCCTGCAATCGAGGCACATGCCCTTGACCAGAATCGAACCCACGACCCTTCGGTCCCCAGGCCAATGCTCTATCCACTGAGCCACACCAGCCAGGACCTGAGCTTCTCATTCCTTAACTCATCAGCACACCCTGCTGACTTCCCCTCACAGGCTTTGATTAACGGGGAGGCAAGTGACTATGATGGGGCGGAGAGACCTGCTCCGTCCCCTTGACCTTGGCCATGCGAGGGGGGAGGCCCTTTGGCCCCTGTGGTTTCCTGGTCCTAAGGGAACCACATCTTCCCTCGGGCTGAGAGCAAGGACGGCACCTGTGCCCAGAGCTCGGGGCGCTGGCTGGGCCGAGCAGGTGGGCCAGCTCTGGAGCCTGCTGGCCACCACCTTCACATCACTGCTTTCTCCTGGGCCCCTCTGCCGCTCCTGTGGGCCTGCCCTGTCCCCCCGCGCCCAGCCTCAGGAGGCAGGCTGCCACCTGGAGAGGAGTGCCGGGCCCAGTCTCTCTCACAGGCGCACACATGCACACGCACACATGTGTGCACACACACTGACACACACTCAGTGTGCGGTGGGGTCCCACAGAAAACAGGGTCTGTGAGCACTGGAGCAGCCCAGGACCCAGCAGCAGGAGTGGACAAGGAACCCCTGACCCTCTGCCATGGTCACAGCGGGAGCCTGAGGGAGGGGAGGGAGGGAGGGAGGGGAGGGGAAGGAGGGGAGGGGAGGGGAGGGGAGGGGAGGGAAGGGAGGGAAGGGAGGGAAGGGAGGGAAGGGAAGGGAGTGACGCTGTGCGGGGGGGGGGGGGGGGGGCGGCGGGAGACCTCGGCCTCACTAGGTCTGTCTCATGGGGGTCGCCGTGAGCCCAGCATACAGCGGTGCCCGAGGTGCCAGGGGATGCCCGGCGCTGACCCACCGTGCGGGGTGTCACTGACTCTGGCTCCTGAGTAACTCTGCCCGCTCCACAGGGAGCCCACGGGCAGCAACATCTGCAGAAGCCCTGCACTGCCCAAGGCTTCCACCTTCCGCCCTCAGCACAACTGCCTCCGTCATGTGCCCAAGCCACAGGGCAGCTGCCAGCTCTGACCTGCACACACGGAGGGTGCAGTGCCAGGCCCGAGTCCGCTTACAGGAAACCACTGGCTCATGAACTCGGCTCTGGACAAATAAAGACCCTTCCCTCGTCTCCTGCCTGGCCCTCCGCACCCCTGTGCTTGTCACAGATGCCAGCACTCCCTCCGCTGTGCCTCTGCCTGGCCGGTCCTCCGGAGTGCAGGGCAGGACAGCGCCCAGCCTCTCCTTGGAACCCCTTCCCACAGGGGCTCGATGGGCCCTCCGAGTCCCTGCAACCCGTCCAGACCGGCAGGGAAGCGGGGTGGGGAGGGGGGCCCCTGGGGAGGTGGAGGGCAGAGGAGCCAAGTGGGAAAAGGGGGAGGGGAGGCCCCCATGGCGAAGTCTGAGGCCTGAGTGACAAGCTTTCAAGTTGCACACACAGCGCCGGGCAAGGGCAGCACCGCCACCCCAACCACAGCACGTGCAGCCGCCCGGCATTCCTGCACCGGCGCCCCTGCACACCCAGACCTGAGCCGGAGCCGCACTGCAGCCCCAGATTCAGGGCCAAAGAAGACGCCGAAGACCGCAGAGAACTAACTCACCGCGAGGCGGCCGGGCGGGGCGGGTGCGGGCCGGGGCGCCCGCAGGACGGGAGCCCCGCGCCTCTGCCGCACGCCCCGTCCCGGCTCCGCTTTCCAGTGTCCCCCTGCGGGATGCGGGAAAGGGGGCGGGGGGCTGGGGACCAGCCGGGGCGCCTTACCCAAGATCCCAGCGCCCGGCCATCTGGCCCCGGGCATGGCGCTGGTCTCCGCGGGGCGCGGGGACGGACCCGGGGCAGCGAGCGCGCGGTCTGCAGGCCCGGCCGCCGGAGGGAGCGGCCCGCGGCGCCGGGAAAGTTAGCGGGAGGCGGAGGAGGAGCCGGCTGCGGAGAGGCCGCGGGCGAGGGGAGGAGGTGCGCGGGGGGAGGAGGAGCGGGAGGACCGCGCGCTGAGCCGGCCCTGGACGCCCTCCAGCCGCAGAGGAGGCGCTCGGAGCCCGCCCGCCGGCCGCCGCGCACCTGCCCGCGCCCCCGCGGCCCCGGTCCGTCCCGGCCTGCGGTGCGGCGGGCACTCGCCGCGTCCTCCCCAGGCTGAGCTGCCCGCTAGCAGGAGAGTTTGGGGAGCAGCACGGAGCTTGGCGGAGTTGGGCGGCGGAGGGTGGCGCCAGGGGACGCGGAGGGGCAGCGGCTTCCCGGGCTGCCAGGGCCGCTGGGTGCCCGCAGCTGGCACCCCGCAGGGTGGGCGTGTGCCGGCGTGCCCCGGCCCCAGGGGAGCCGCGTGCCGGGCTCCGGGAGCAGAGCCTCCACTGCGCACTGACTCCCCACCCCACTCCCCGGTCTGCGCGGAGTCCGCGGAAATGGAAATGTCCGGTCCCCGCCCGGTTCCACCCCCACCCCTGCCGCCTCCCCCTGCCAGACACCCCTCCCTCCTTTTCCCTCTGGGAGCCTCCCTCAGCCTCCCCCCTCCCACCCCTCCAGGCTTCCCCCTCCTTCAGAACCAGGAAGGCTCCCGCCTCTCCTTTGGACTCCGGGGCTGGGGGTGCCCAGGTCAGAGGGCGGGGTGAGACCCGCAGGCCTTCTCCAGGCGGTGTGAGTGGCTGATGTCTGAGCGCCTTCTCCCTCCAGGCAGAGCCTGGGGCCTCCCCCTCTCCCTTCTTCCACGTCTGGAAGCTGGTTCAGACTGGGGACCAGCTCCCACTTCAGGGTCCGACCCCGCTACAGACCACCGCGGGCACTCATCACCACCGCCTTCTCAGCGCTGTCTCCTGGGCCTCAGGGGACCCCTGAGGCTGCATGGGAAATGCTGGGTGTGTATTTGTGTGTGTGTTGTTTTCTGGTTTTTAATATTTTTATTGATTTCAGAAAGGAAGGGAGAGGGAGAGGGAGTTAGAAACACCAATGATGAGAGAGAATCATGGATCGGTTGCCTCCTGCACACCCCACACTGGGGATCCAGCCTGCAACCCAGGCCTGTGCCCTACGGGGAATCAACTGTGACCTCGTGGTTCAGAGGTCGAGGCTCAATCCCGGAGCCGCACCAGCCGGGCTGAGTGTGCATTTGTTTCTGAGATGCTGTCTCTGGTGGGGCTGCCCCCAGAGAGTAGCTCTGGAGCCAGGCACCTGGGACTCCAATCCCAGCTCCGGCATTGAGCTGTGACCTTGAGCAAGTTATGCAACTTCTGCAGAAGCCTCGTCTGTAAATGGTGAAGAGAAAGACGGTTACCTCCTGGATTGTTAAGAGCAATGGCACCCTCAGATCTGGGCAACAGGGGCCCTCCACCCAGGGCTCCTGGGTTTAGGCGGCCATACTCTGCCCCTGGAAAAGGGGTTTCTGGGACAGGAAGGGGTGGTCCATGCACCTCCTTTCTAGACCATACGGTATCCTCTCGGGGCTGACCCGCAGGCGCGCACCGCAGGCCAGGCAAGGGCAGCTGCCTGCGGGCTCTGGAGCTGAGGGAGCCCACATTGGGGGGGGGGGGGGGGGGGGGGGCGGGGCGGAGGGTGGCGCCAGGGGACGCGGAGGGAAAAGATGAATGCTAACACTTTTTTGTTGTTGTTAATTCTCACCCAAGGATATTTTTCCATTGGTTTTTAGAGAGAGTGGAAGCAAGTGGGGGAGGGGGGGGAGACAAAGAGAGAGATTATCAATCAGCTGCCTCCTGCATGCACCCCAACCAGGGCCAGCGTTGGAGCCTGCAACCAAGGTACCTGCCCTTGACCATAATCAAACCTAGGACCCTTTAGTCCACGGGACCATGCTCTGTCCGCTCTGTCTGCTGGCCAGTGCTCTAACCACTGAGCAAACTGGCTAGGGCTAAATTTTAACACTTTGATATTTTGATTTATATTTAGACACATGTGTCATTTCCTTTTGTACACTTGCCCAGGCCACACACACATCCTGCCCCGGAGCCTGGCTGAGATACTATTGCAGGAAGGTGCTGGCGGCCTGCTCGCTGAGGGGGGTCTGCAGGCCATTGCAGCTCCTGGATTCTCAGTCTGTGGCCCCAGGCGCACCTCTCCCTCCTGGGCTGACCTTCACCCTCTCCCCCCCCGGGCGGCCTCGCACGCAGGAGCCACGGGCCGGCATCCTTGCTGCCGCTTTATTTTTACACAGGCTCATGTTTCTCAGCGCAGACGCTGAGGTGAGACAGGAGCTGAGCCAAAGGGAAGGACAGCGGCCTGCCCTGCGAGGTAGGGAGAGGGGCCAGAGCTCCCTGCGTCTCTGGACTGGCTGCCTCCTGCACGTGCCCCTGTCTCCCTACACCCCAGGTCTGTGCCCTTGACTAGCAGTCGGAACTGACCAGACCCTTCGGGCAACAGGCTGGCGCTCTAACCGCTGAGCTAACTGGCCAGAGCCTCCTTGGCCACCTTTAGATCCTGGGGCAGGATCTGCCCCCACCGCCCTGCTGCCTCACCGCTCACCAGTGCTCAGGGCCACTTCTCGGGAAGCCCACAGGCCTCTCAGAGGCAGGACACCCCACTGTCCACTGCTCCCCAGCCTCAGGGCATCAGGGCACCCCGGTGGGGAGACACTGGGAAATGCATTAGCAGCTGGAGAGTTTTTATTTACTTGTTTGTTCTTTTAATCTTTTCTGTTGAAAGTATCACACAGAACCTCCTTTCCCCTCCCCCCCCCATTAGCCTCTTCCCGCCGCTCCCATCCCCCCACCCCCCCCACCCCCATTGTCTGTCCACGGGCCATGCATCTGTGCACACAGGCTCATTGGTTGATCTCTTCCCCCTCCCCCTCCCCTGCTTCCCTCTGAGGTCCGACATCTGTTCACGCATCTGTCTCTGGTCTGTTCTTGCCATCAGTTTGTGTTGGTCATTATAGCCCACGTGAGTGACATCGTGTGGTACTTGTCTTCCTCCGACTGGCTTCTTTCCCTCAGCATGATGCTCTCCAGGCGCCAGGCTGGTGCAGATGGTAAGCGTTCTGTCTTTTTCATTGCCACGTAGTGTGCCATGGTGTGGGTGGACCACAGCTTTCTGACCCGCTCGTCCGCTCATGGGCACGTGGGCTGTTTCCAGATCTCAGCTAGCAGCTAGAGAATTTTACATTTATAGAGCACTCTCCTCAAAATTCCTCAAAGCACCTGTCCAGTGGGCAAGCTTGGAGGCTCCTCCTGAGCGTGCCAGGGGGCGGGGTGCCAGGGAGGGGGTGCCAGGGAGGGGGTGTCAAGGGAGAGGGTACCAGAGGAGGGGGTGTCAAGGGAGGGGGTGCCAGGGACGGGGTGTCAAGGGAGAGAGTACCAGAGGAGGGGGTGCCAGGGGAGGGGGTGCCAGGGGAGGCAGTGCCAGGGAGGGGGTGCCAGGGAGGGGGTGCCAGAGGAGGGGGTGTCAAGGGAGAGGGTACCAGAGGAGGGGGTGTCAAGGGAGGGGGTGCCAGGGAGGGGGTGTCAAGGGAGAGGGTACCAGGGGAGGGGGTGCCAGGGAGGGGGTGCCAGGGGAGGCGGTGCCAGGGAGGGGGTGCCGGGGAGGGGGTGCCAGGGAGGGGGTGCCAGGGAGGGGGTGCCAGGGAGGGGGTGCCAGGGGAGGGGGTGCCAGGGAGGGGGTGCCAGGGGAGGGGGTGCCAGGGAGGGGGTGCCAGGGGAGGCGGTGCCAGGAGGGGGTGCCGGGGAGGGGGTGCCAGGGGAGGCGGTGCCAGGGAGGGGGTAACAGGGAGGGGGTGCCAGGAGAGGGGGTGTCAAGGGAGAGGGTACCAGAGGAGGGGGTGTCAAGGGAGGGGTGCCAGGGAGGGTGTCAAGGGAGAGGGTACCAGAGGAGGGGGTGCCAGGGAGGGGGTGCCAGAGGAGGGGATGCCAGGGGAGGGGGTGCCAGGGGAGGGGGTGCCAGGGAGGGGTTGTCAAGGGAGAGGGTACCAGAGGAGGGGGTGCCAGGGAGGGGGTGCCAGGGGAGGCGGTGCCAGGGAGGGGGTGCCAGGGAGGGGTGCTTTAGGAAACTCTCCTTGAGGAGCCCTCCCAGAGTCGGGCGGGAGGAGTGTGGGCCCTGCCCCTTTCCCTTCGGAAGCCCCTGTGGGTGGGAAGGTGACTTGGACCAGCCCAGCCGCCCAGGAGGAGCCTGGTGCTCCGCGATGGGCTAGTGTGCCCAGGCCCTCGGGGACTGGCTCAGAGATCCTGAGAAGCAAGTTTCCAAGGAGCTGTCAGGGCTCGGCTGGAGGAGGAGGGCCTAGATTCAGGGAAGGAGGTTTTCTGGGGTCGGGGGTCATGGGGCTCTTTGCAGCAAGTAGGCCAGCAGTCCTGTCAGACCCGGTGGCCGCTCCTGCCCTCCAGGGAGCCGGCTGGAGAGGGGGGAGCGGGAAGGTCCCTGTGGTGGGCAGTGGGGCCAAGCTCAGTGCCTGGCCTGGGTGGGGGGTGCTCCCCGGGAAGGCTCTCACCCTGGGGAGATCCCACCTTCTCCCTGGGGGGGGGGGGGGGTGGAAGGTCCATCCCTGGGCAGTTCCCAGAAAGACCGCCAGCCCCCTCCGGGAGGAGGGCAGGCAGCCTGGGAGGTTCCGGAGCTATTTTAGGAGGAGTCCCTCCTGAGTGCGGAGAGCCTGGCCGGAGCCTCCTCCCCGCGGCTCCCCCAGTGCCCTTGCGCTTGCCTGCCTCGCCCCTCCTCCCCACAGCCTGTACGCTCCCATCCCCAGTGGCCATGGCAGGTACAGCGCTGAGTCAGCCCCGGAGGCAGAGCACAGGCCCCTCCCCCATCCCTCAGCCGGGGGTGTGCGGCGCGCTCCCCTCTGCACCCTCCGCTGGAAGCAGGTCCCGGCTCAGGACGCGGGCTGAGGCTCTCTGCGTGCATCCGCTGGGTCCGTGCCCCCCGTCCTTCTGCCCTGCAGGTGGATACTGGTGTGTGCCGCCGGGACCAATCTGGGCTCTCCTAGTGCCCCCAGGTCTATCCCCCGCCCACCCCCACTCACCACCGGTTCCCTCCAGCTCAGAGCGCCGCCCCAGCCCAGGCTCTGCAGCCTGGAGTTTGGCAGCACCAGGCAGCGGACCGCCAGCCTGCAGCAGCCCAGGCGGAGCAGCCCTGCAGGGACTGGCCCTGGCCGCCCCCCACCGCGCCGGCCCTCCCAGCAGCGAGTGGGGTTAAAGCGAGCCCCCCACCCCTCACCTCTCCCCACTTCCGGGGGGAAAGGGCGCTGGGCGGGGCAGGTGGGCAGTTCCCCGCTCCACCCTCTCCTCCTCTTGTTTTCTGTTTTCTGTCCAACATGCTTCTAGGCGAGGGGGGGTGGGGGGGGGGGGGGAGCGGGGCGGAGAGCCGGGCAGATGAGCTCATTGGGAGGCAGGGGCAGAGGGAGGAGGGAGCAGGAATGTGCTGGCCCGGGAGCTGCTCACTGGACAGTCCGAGCCGGAGCCCCAGCCTTTGGAGCCCAGAGGGGCGTGTGCCACTCCAGGAGCTGCGCTCCCTCCTGCAGCTGAGGGTGAGTCTGGCTTCCCTGCGCCTGTGGGACGGGAAGGCCCCGGCAGGGGCTCACCCAGCGCCCGGAGCAGAGCGGAGGGGTGCGCACCTCTGTGCCTCAGATGTCCCAGCCCCCACCCTCCTGCGAGGGAGGAGGGCCAGGAGGCTGAGGGTGGGGCCTCGGGGGGTTGTGGTCAGCTGGCTGCCCACCCCACCGCCTGCTCAGCTGAGCGGCCAGGTGTCCTCCTGGAACCAAGAGGGTCCCAGCCATGTGTGAGGCGGTGTGCAGGCCAGGCAGATCCGGGCATGCAGGTGCGGAGCTGTGTCTTGCAAAGTGAGGGGAGAGGGAGGGGTGGAGTGGGAGAGGAGATGTGGTGGGAGAAGGGGGAGGGATGGAGAGGCTGAGAGAACGGAAGCAGGGGCCAGGGAGAGCCTCCCTGGAGAGCAGGGGGGCTTGGAGAAGTTGGAGCGTGGCCCTAGCCAGTGTGCTCAGTGGTTAGAGCCGCCTGAGGACCATAAGTTCCGGGGTCCGATCCAGTCAAGGGCATGTATCTCGGTTGCAGGCTTCTCCCCGGCCCGGGCCCAGGGCAGGGCCCGTACAGGAGGCAGCCAATGGACGTGTTTCTCTCACATGGATGTTTCCGTCCTCCCCTCTCTCCCACTCTCCCTAAGAATCAATGGAAAGTGTCTTCTGGTGAGGATTAACAAAAATAAATACATTTTTGTAAAAAGGAGTTGGAGGTGGCACGGCCTGCAGCTGAAGGGGGCAGGAGCACAGAGAGACCCCGGCCAGCAGGCAGGAGGCGCTGACGGGCTCGGAGCTGAGCGAGGAGCCGGGCCGCAGCCGTCAGACCTGTCTGCACGGAGCGGTGGGGCCAAGGGCCGGTGGAACCTCAGGGGCCTCCTGAGAGGCTTTGTCTCTGCCCCCAAACCCGCCCCCCTTGCTGTGTGGCCCACAGTCATTCTGAGGTTACCCCCAGCCCCCAGGAGTCCTCTGCTGCCCTCTAGCCTTGACCTCCTGGCACACAGCACCCGGCGAGCCCGCTGCCCGCACACCCTCAGCAGCGCTGACCTTGGGGTCTGGGGGGCGGGGAGGAGAGGCAGCGGGAGGTGGCGCTGACACACACAGAACACTCGCTGGGCCCAGCACCACAATGACAGCTGCTCTTACTGTTCGCCCACTCTCTCACCCACACCTCCAGGCCTCCCCCACACCACCAGCCTTGCTGCGGGCAGGGTGGGGGCGAGCCCCTGGCAAAGCTGGGCGGGCAGGGGGAAGGCCAGCCTGCCCCCCTCTCTGCCATCCTCGGAAGGCCCGGGGAATGCCAAGGACGGAGCTCTTTCCTGGTTCTGGAAAAAGTTCCCAGGGGGCCTCGCTTCTCCCTTCCACCCTCCCGCCTGCTTCTCACTGCGGGTGGCTCAGCACTCCGCGCCCCAGGGGGCCATCGGTAACGCCAGAGAGGATAAAGGGCTGAGTGTAGGAGGCCGCTGGGGGAGAGGCCTGAGCAGGAGGGCAGAGGGGCAGGAGCTGGCCTGGGCATGGGTCAGAGCCGCCTTTGGGCAAACGAGTTAACCCCATGGCTGTCATTTGAACCCTAAAACGAGAGCTGTGGGGCGTCCTCCGTAAGCGTAAGTGGAGAGGAGAAGGCAGTGAAGTGTGCCCTGGCCAAGGAACTGCGGCCAGCACCCCCACCCCCCACCCAAGCAGTGCGCATGCCTTCCGGGACGGGTCTCCTTCCTGCCGCTCCGGCTCCCATCGATCAATACGCGTCTGCCTGCAGCCCTCAGCCTCCCCGGGGGCAGCGGACGAGGCTAAGCCCTCTGCGGCGGGCACAGCCCCAGCCCCACACCGGCCCGCAGCTCTGGTGCCCGCTTCCCCTCCGGTGGGACGCGCCCTCCGGATCTGCCCACTGCAGTGACGCTCGGCTGTGGAGCCAACTCTGTGCCACTGGCCACCGGAGCCTGTGCGGTGGGCAGCAGAGGCAGATGGTTGGGATAAAGGTGACGAGGGAACGCCCGGCCCACGGAGTCCCAGTAGCCAAGGTGAGGGTCCAGGGCCCCGGCCCGCTCTCCCCGCCACCTCCTGGCTCTCAAGGTCATTGCTGCAGAGAAAAGGAAAAGCTGCTTTTCCGAGCTCCCCACCCCCACGCCCCCCTCCTCTCTCCCCCGGTCCATCACCCTCACGTCTTTCCCCCTTCCTAGCCAATCCTCGGGCTCTGCAGGTGGCTCCAGGCGAGGCGAACCGGTTAGGACCAGCGGGCTGCCTTCCCCAGGGCCCTGGGCAGCCCAGCCTGCGCCCTGGCCTCAGCACGCCTCAGACAGCCGGCCTGCCGGAACCGAGGCTCTGGGTGGTGGGCCGTCTGCAGGGGCACGGCCATGGCCACCTGAGAAGATTCCCGCAGGGCCCAGCCAGCAGGGACCTCCTGTGGCCTCAAATGTCCACAGAGGAGGCGGGGACATGGGGGCTCCTGCCTCTGCAGCCAGCTCACCTCCCAGCAGGCTCTGCCCTGCCTCCTTTCTCCTGAAGGTTGTTGTTCTTTAATATATTTTTATTGATTTCAGAGAGGAAGGGAAACATCAATGATGAGAGAGAATCATGGATCAGAGGAAGGGAAGCATCAATGATGAGAGAGAATCATGGATCAGCTGCCTCCTGCACACCCCACAATGGGGATCAAGCCCACAACCTGGGCATGGGCCATGACCGGGAATCAAACTGTGGTCTCCTGGCGCATAGGCTGACGCTCAACCACTGAGCCATGCCCGCCAGGTCACCTGAAGACTTTTAGTCACCCCCCACCCCCACCCCCCGCCAAGATGGGAGGAGAATGAAGCCCTAAGAGGGACCGGTACAGACCAGCCCTGTTGATGTGGGAGCAGGAGCTCACAGACGTGTTTCCTGCCCGTGGCCACCAGGTCAGCCTGGCGAGGGCCCCTGCCTGGGGCAGCGCCCGTCTGTCTGGGCGCCGTGCTGGCCGGCTGGTGAGCTTGGGAGGACCATGCTCTCTCTCACCTCACCTTTAAGAACAGCTCTCACAGGCGGTGTGGGGGCCCTTCTAGTTAAACCCAGCCCCTCCTGGGGGGCGGGAGGGCAGGGGAGCGGTGGGGGGGGGGGGCAGGTACTGGGGCTGCTGTGCTCTGAGCCCTGTGCTGGGCCCAGATGAGTGTGGGCCGTGGAGGAAGAGCTGATCCCGATGGAGAGCCTGTCTTTGCCTTGACTTACCACGTGGCTGTGAACCAGTCACTTCCTGTTCCGGCCCTGCTTTCCCTCCAGGAAGATCGGGAGGTCAGCCAAGTCATCCCTGGGGCTCCCCTTGTCTCTGATGTTATGAACACCTCCTTTCCTGCCTCTGGCATAGGGCCTCAGGCCCAAGAGCCCAGGGACCCCGAGAGCACAGGAGTGCAGACTGCAGGTCCACGCTGAGCCTGCAGGGGGCGCCAGGGGCATTAAGGAGCAATGGACTTGGGAGGCTCTTGCCCAGCACCCCACCTCAGCTGGGGGACACGGATAGCCCAGCCCGAGGCCAGGGAACACTGAGCCTCAGAGCGGAGCTAGCCCTTCCCCCCAGGCAGCTGGCTCCGCAGCCAGAACTCCTCCTCCCGCCCCAGCAGGCTGGGCCCAAGCACATTGATTTCGGGGCAACGCCTGGGCCGAAGCCAGCCCTCCCGGAAGCCGAGGCGCCCAGCTCCAAAGTGTGCTCCCCAGTGCCCGGGGAGCAAAGCCCTGGATGAGAAAGCTGCTGCCTCCGCCCCCGAAGGACCGGCCAGAAGCTCGGCACTCTGCTGCTCAGGCCGCGGCCCAGCCTCCGTTCCCCGTCTGCCAAGGAAAGCACCCTGTGGGGGCTCCAGAGGGCAGGCGCCTTTCCATTTTTTAATTTTTAAAAAATACTTTTTATTAATTTCAGAGAGGAAGGGAGATAGGAACATCAGTGAGGGAGAGAATCATGGATCGGCTGCCTCCTGCACACCCCACACTGAGGATTGGGCATGCAACCCAGGCCTGTGCCCTGACTGGGAATCAAAGCATCACCTCCTGGTTCTTAGGTGGATGCTCACCCACTGAGCCACCCCGGCCGGGCCAGACGCCTTTTCAGGCCAAGGTAACCGTGGCTCCGCCAGAGACCAGCCACCGCTGGGCCTGCGCTCCCTTCCCGGCCTCTCTGCCGGCAGGAGCAGCAACCCTGCAGCATCAGACTCTCCATGTCGGGGTCCTCCTGGAACATTCTCAGTGCATCTGGGCACTGGCCACCGGCCAAGCTCTCAGTCACCAGGATAAAAACAGAGACCAGCAAACGGGAGACATGCCGGCGCCACCACATTAGCACGCCTATGCCGCAGAGTTGCGATTGTTCTCATCTGGCAAGTGTGTGTGTGTGTGTGTGTGTGCATGTGTGTGCATGTGTGTGTGCATGTGTGTATATATGTGTGTGTGTGTGTGTGTGTGTGTAAAAGAAAATGCAGAGAGATAAGAACAGGCACCAAGAGAGAAACAGTATGTGTCTGCAATAGTGGCACCCGAGCCTGGGCTGACCCTGGCCCTGAACTTGGGGCTGACCCAGCAGCACATCCACAGGCCCACGGCAGGCGGGGCAGAGCTCCGCGGGCACCCTGCCCTGGAGCTGCTGGGCAGATGCCAGCTGGCTGTCACCTACTTCACGGAGTCAGAGGAGGGTCTGCCTCGCAGCCGGGCTTAGACGGGGCAGGAAGGGTGACCGCTCTGTTGGGAGAAAGGAGAGACACACCGGGAACCAGTCAGTTGTGGGGGGCGTAAAGGTGGGCGTCGTCCCAGGAGCAACGGAGAGCCCACCAAGCAGGGGTGCAGGGGGAGGCACAGAGCAGGTGAGCAGCCATCCGGTTGCAGGAGGAGTGGGAGGTGCTGTCATTGTGACCAGGAAGCGGCTGCGAGGGTCTCGGTGGGGACCTGGCAGAGCCTCCCCTGAGCCAGCTCCGCTCTCGGGAAAAGAAGCCACACGCACGGGAAGTTCGGGGAAGACACTGTTTATTGTCGCCATCGATCCAACCCAGAGGACGAGCTGCCAGACTCCGGCCGCTCCGAAAAGCAGACAGGGCACCGGGGGGCTGCTGCCCCGCCTCGCCCACCGCACCTTGAAGTTGAACCTTGACGTGCGTGAGTGTCCCCGCAAGGGCGCCATGAGCGAGGAGCGTTCCCTCCGTGGCTCCTGCATGGGCTCGGAGCACTGAGAAGGCTGCCCCCGCGGCGCTGCTTTGGGTGAGAGGGCCTGGCCTGAGTGTCTAACACTATTCCTACAGCGACGGCGTGCAATGCATCAGCAGCTGAATGAAGAAGACTCCGCAGGAGGACAGCAGGCACTGTCTGTCCTCAGACAAGAAGGAGGGACCCGCTCCAGCTGCCCTGCCACGCTGTGGCCAGGGCCGGCCGGCATTTGCAATTGTCCATGTGCTCACCCTGCCTCGGGAGACTGCCAGCCCGCCTCCCCACACAGGCACTGGGAGAAGGGGGACCCCACCACGTCCGTTACTGACTGAGAACGGTGGGGCTGTCCCTGCCTGGGGCAGCATTCGCTTCCAAACCACTTCCAAGGCAGCTCGAGCGAGGCACTTCGGTCCGACCCTGAATAATGTGCTTCGTTCCTGCAGGCCCCGTCCCTCGACCGGCCGGCCCCTCCCTCCTTACGCTGGCCTTCATTGGAAAGAAGGGGGCGGTGAGAGCAGGAAGGGGGGCCGAGGAGGAACAGCAGCCTAAGCCCAGCGGAACGCAGGCGGGGGACATGCAGCCGCCGGCGGGGCGCAGAGCAGGGGGAGCGGGGCCGGGGACCACGCGGTCCCCCTCCTCACAGGAGCTGGCTGGCCCCCGGCCCCGGAGAGGGAGGGAGAGGGAGAGGACGTGCCGCCCGGCCGGCTCCTGGGGCTGCTTCTCGGGGAGTCAGGGTTCTTAGATAAACCCGGGGAGTCTGACCAGTCCCCCTCGGAAGGTGATGGGCCTGGGAAAGGGGGTCCGCTCTGCACAGAGCCTCACTCATTCCCTCCCGGGAGGGCACCCGCGGCTGAGGGCGCTCCACACCTGGTTCCCCCCTTCGCTCGACCGCTCGGCTGGAGAGATGGGCAGTGCCCGCCCGCCTGCCCGGCACGCTGGTGGCTCAGCCCGCCGCTGGCAGTGTGTGATTGGCAGTTGGGCACTGGGCAGCAGTTAGAATTCCCTGGTGGGCGGGACCCACCCACCCCAGGACGCCTTGGCCGGCTGCCCTCGCCCTGGGCCTGGCTCCGCCCCTCCCGGACTCCCCCGCCCCCCTCACTCCAGCTGGGAGCCAGGGCCGCACTGATGGAATGAGTTCGCCCCGTCCTCCGTGCTGGCCTGGCCGCCCAGCTCTGTACGGCTGTGTGCACAACACCAGCACCTCCCAGCGGGCCATGCACATGTCAGTACACGGATGTTCAATGGACGGGAATTAAACTGGACCTCCCAGATGCCCACTCCCCTGATTGGCCACCTGAGGGCAGAGGCAGAGTGGTCCCTGAGACTGTCACTGCCTGTCCCCGCCCCCCAGGCTCCTTCCCACCCTGAGCTCTGCTCCCTGAGTCTGCGCAGGACCTGGCTCCCAGGACTGGGAGGAGGCCCACCTGGGCATGGGAGGGGCATGCCAGTGGCCCTGTCCCCACCCCACACCCCACCCCTGCCTCGTGCATCACCCATCCCTGCCTCGGGCATCACCCACCCCTGCCTCGGGCATCACCCACCCCTGCCTCGGGCATCCCCTCTCAGGGGGAGGAGCAGGGCACCCCTCCCCTCCTGCCGGGACAACTATGGCTGTTTATTCAAACTGGAGGCTGACAGCCCGAGGTGTGCAGGGCCCTCCGTTCCGTCCCTGAGCCTCAGTTTCCCGTGTGCAGCAGGCATGCTGTGGCTCGTTGGCTTCTGGGGTCTTCCAAGGCCTCTCGTCTTGGCTCCCTCTCCTGAGACCCCCAATGTGAGGGACAAGGAGGGACACGGCTCCCAGCCACGCCCCTTCTCCCCAGGCAGCCATGGGGGCCTCTAGCCCCGACAGACATGGCCACGGGCTCCTCACGCTCCTCGGGCCTTCCCTTCGCATCCAGCCCAGCCCTGAGGCCTGGGGGCTGTGAGGCGGTCCCTCCCCCCGCCCCAGGCCCGGCTCACAGAGGCGCCCCCTCTGGTCCCTCCCGCACTGGCATGTGCCTCCCGCTGGTGGGCACTCCGGGCAGGAAACGACCACCGCCTGGAGCACACGCCGCCCGGGACCATGACCGTGACCGTGACCGTGACCGTGACCGTGACCAGGCCCGGCCCTCCGTGTGCTCTCACCGAGCCCGGGCATCACCAGCCAGCGGAGACCACCGGCGGCAGAGCTCCTCCTTGGAGCAGCGGGCGGAGCCGGGCGTGGGACCGCAGTGTCCACTCGCCTCCATCTCGCTTCCCTTCCAGGCCCTGGCTCACGCACCCCGATTCCCAGCACCCCATGACCAGCACCAGCCTGCAGGGGAGCCCACCCACCCACAGGTGCTCTGAAGCTGTCCCCAGAGGAGTCCCCGTGCGAGCAGGCAGACACTGGACCCCTCCACCCTCACCCCCCCCCCCCGGGCGCTCACAGGCCTCCCCTCCTCTCAGGGGCAGCGGGACCCTCCTCCCTCCCCCGGGGCCTCCCTCCCATACTCCACAGCGGGTTCTCCCGCGGAGACTGTGCGGGGGACAGATGAGGGGTCGGGGCGCAGGCCGGCGGGGACCTGGTCAGGAGAAGCACACACACCGAGAGGCAGGGGCTGTGCAGGGGGGAGGGGGGGGCCGCAGGCGGCCGCTACTTGGCACCATCCTCGGTGTGGCCCTCGCCGTCCGCCTTGCCCTCCTCCTCCGTCTTCAGGTCGTCGGTGCTCAGCTTCTGCTCCTTCTTCCTCCGCACGCACTTCACCACCATCAGCACCAAGATCACCACGGCCAGGAAGCCGCCGACCGAGGCGCCCACCACCACGGCCACCGTGGAGTCCCGCTCGGGCGGCTCTGGGAGGAGGAGACAGACGCTGAGGGCCGGCCGCACGCCCCGGCCCCGGCCCCGGCCCCGCTCCCGGCCGGCCGGCCCCCTCTCCGCCGGGAGAACTGCAGTCAAAGCCAGAGCAGCCGCCACTGCCTCCGCGTCCCCCACCGAGTCCGGCCCGGCAGCGGGGCGGCAGGAGGGGCAGCAGGGAGGGCGTGGACTCAGGTCAGACAGACCGGTGCGGCCGGTTCACCCCAGCCTCTGCCTCCTCACTCACATCGCAGTCCTGCCTGAGGCTCCTGGGGACGGTGAGAGGCTGCAGCCAGTTTGGTCCCGGGCCTGAGACCCATCGAGCCCCATCAATGGAAGCTGCTAGAACGACTCTTAACGCCCTGGGCCTGACTGACAGTGTCAGGAGGACTCTCGGAGTCACGCTCCCAGGTCCCTAAGGACGGCAGGGAAGAGAGCGGGTGCTGGGCCACCCTCGGCTGGGCTCCCAGCGCCCCCGCAGGACAGCCTCCCCGAGGCGCCTCAGGGCGCAGGCTGCGAGTAACCGTGCTCACCCTCCATGAGCACCCGCAGCTGGATCTTGCCGTGGCCGCGGTGGCGGTCGGGCGGGTTCAGGATGTAGCAGCTGTACAGGCCCTCGTCCTCCGGCTGCACGTTGCGCAGCGTCACCGACACGTCGTACTTGCTGGGGTTCCCCGAGAACTCCACACGGTCCCGGAACCGCTCCAGCTTCAGGTTGATGATCTTCATGCGGAACTGGAGGAACTGGGGGTGCGAGGGGCAGGCTGGGAGGGTGGCAAGCCCCGGAGCGGGTGCCTCCTCCAGCGTCCTTACCTGGGACAGGCCGTTCCCTCGGATCTCCACCCTCCCCGGGCCGCGGGGCAGCACACCCTCCGCCCCAGCAGCCGGCCCCACCCCCGACTCACCATCTCCTCGGAGCAGTTGCCGCACTCCTGGTAGGTCCAGTTCAGGGAGAAGTGCTTGTGGTTCACGGTGTAGCAGGAGTTGAAGGTGCAGGGCAGGCGTGCGTCCGAGCCATTGAGCACGTTTAGGGTGGTGGGCACCGTGACCTCCATGCTGAGCCCTGGCCGCACTGCAGGCAGAGCACACGCTGCTGAGGCTCTGCTGGTGGGAGTGGGGGGGGGGGGGCAGGCTGCACCTGGTGGGAGTGGGGGGGGGCAGGCTGCACCTGGTGAGAGTGGGGGGGGGCAGGCTGCACCTGGTGGGAGTGGGGGGGGGACAGGCTGCACCTGGTGGGAGTGGGGGGGGGCAGGCTGCACCTGGTGGGAGTGGGGGGGGGCAGGCTGCACCTGGTGGGAGTGGGGGGGGGGACAGGCTGCACCTGGTGGGAGTGGGGCCGGGAGGGGGGGGCAGGCTGCACCTGGTGGGAGTGGGGGCCGGGAGGGGGGGCAGGCTGCACCTGGTGGGAGTGGGGCAGGGAGGGGGGACAGGCCGCACCTGGTGGGAGTGGGGCCGGGAGGGGGGGGACAGGCTGCACCTGGTGGGAGTGGGGCCGGGAGGGGGGGACAGGCCGCACCTGGTGGGAGTGGGGCCGGGAGGGGGGGGGGCAGGCTGCACCTGGTGGGAGTGGGCCCGGGGGACAGGCCGCACCTTGTGGGAGTGGGGGGGGGGGACAGGCTGCACCTGGTGGGAGTGGGGGGGGGACAGGCTGCACCTGGTGGGAGTGGGGGGGGGGACAGGCTGCACCTGGTGGGAGTGGGGGGGGGGGGGGACAGGCCGCACCTGGTGGGAGTGGGGCCGGGAGAGGGGGGCAGGCTGCACCTGGTGGGAGTGGGCCCGGGGGACAGGCCGCACCTTGTGGGAGTGGGGGGGGGGACAGGCTGCACCTGGTGGGAGTGGGGGGGGACAGGCCGCACCTGGTGGGAGTGGGGGGGGACAGGCCGCACCTGGTGGGAGTGGGTGGGGGGGACAGGCTGCACCTGGTGGGAGTGGGGGGGGGACAGGCTGCACCTGGTGGGAGTGGGGCCGGGAGGGGGGGGGCAGGCTGCACCTGGTGGGAGTGGGGCCGGGAGGGGGGGGCAGGCTGTACGTGGTGGGAGTGGGGGGGGGACAGGCTGCATCTGGTGGGAGTGGGGGGGGGCAGGCTGCACCTGGTGGGAGGGGGGGGGGGACAGGCTGCATCTGGTGGGAGTGGGGGGGGGCAGGCTGCACCTGGTGGGAGTGGGGGGGGACAGGCTGCACCTGGTGGGAGTGGGGGGGCGGGAACAGGCTGCACCTGGTGGGAGTGGGGCCGGGAGGGGGGGGCAGGCTGCACCTGGTGGGAGTGGGGCCGGGAGGGGGGGGCAGGCTGCACATGGTGGGAGTGGGGCCGGGAGGGGGGGACAGGCTGCACCTGGTGGGAGTGGGGCCGGGAGGGGGGGACAGGCTGTACGTGGTGGGAGTGGGGGGGGGGACAGGCTGCATCTGTGGGAGTGGGGGGGGGCAGGCTGCACCTGGTGGGAGTGGGGGGGGGACAGGCTGCACCTGGTGGGAGGGGGGGGGCGGGAACAGGCTGTACCTGGTGGGAGGGGGGGGGGGGACAGGCTGCACCTGGTGGGAGTGGGGGGGGGACAGGCTGCACCTGGTGGGAGTGGGGGGGGCGGGAACAGGCTGTACCTGGTGGGAGTGGGGGGGGGACAGGCTGCACCTGGTGGGAGTGGGGGAGGGGACAGGCTGCACCTGGTGGGAGTGGGGGGGGGGACAGGCTGCACCTGGTGGGAGTGGGGGGGGCGGGAACAGGCTGCACCTGGTGGGAGTGGGGGGGGGGGCAGGCTGCACCTGGTGGGAGTGGGGGGGGGAACAGGCTGCACCTGGTGGGAGTGGGGGGGCGGGAACAGGCTGTACCTGGTGGGAGTGGGGGGGGGGACAGGCTGCACCTGGTGGGAGTGGGGGAGGGGACAGGCTGCACCTGGTGGGAGTGGGGGGGGGGACAGGCTGCACCTGGTGGGAGTGGCGGGGCGGGGGACAGGCCACACCTGGTGGGAGTGGGGGGGGGACAGGCTCACCTGGTGGGAGTGGGGGGGGACAGGCTGCACCTGGTGGGAGTGGGGGGGGGCGGGAACAGGCTGCACCTGGTGGGAGTGGGGGGGGGGACAGGCTGCATCTGGTGGGAGTGGGGGGGGGACAGGCTACATCTGGTGGGAGTGGGGGGGGACAGGCCACACCTGGTGGGAGTGGGGGGGGACAGGCTGCACCTGGTGGGAGTGGGGGGGGGAGGGGGGAGGACAGGCTGCACCTGGTGGGAGTAGGGGGGGGGACAGGCTTCATCTGGTGGGAGTGGGTGGGGGGACAGGCCGCACCTGGTGGGAGTGGGGGGGGGGACAGGCTGCATCTGGTGGGAGTGGGGGGGGGGGACAGGCCGCACCTGGTGGGAGGGGGGGGAGGGACAGGCCGCACCTGGTGGGAGTGGGGGGGGGACAGGTCGCACCTGGTGGGAGTGGGAGGGGACAGGCCGCACCTGGTGGGAGTGGGGCGGGGGGACAGGCCGCACCTGGTGGGAGTGGGGGGAGAGCAGGCTGCAGCTGGTGGGAGTGGGGGTGACAGGCCGCACCTGGTGGGAGTGGGGGGGGACAGGCCGCACCTGGTGGGAGTGGGGGGGGACAGGCCGAACCTGGTGGGAGTGGGGGGGGGAGGGGGAGGACAGGCTTCATCTGGTGGGAGTGGGTGGGGGGACAGGCCGCACCTGGTGGGAGTGGGGGGGGGAGGGGGAGGACAGGCTGCACCTGGTGGGAGTAGGGGGGGGACAGGCTTCATCTGGTGGAGTGGGGGGGGGACAGGCTACATCTGGTGGGAGTGGGGGTGGACAGGCCGCACCTGGTGGGAGTGGGGGGGGGACAGGCTGCACCTGGTGGGAGTGGGGGGGGGAGGGGGAGGACAGGCTGCACCTGGTGGGAGTAGGGGGGGGACAGGCTTCATCTGGTGGGAGTGGGTGGGGGGACAGGCCGCACCTGGTGGGAGTGGGGGGGGGGACAGGCTGCATCTGGTGGGAGTGGGGGGGGGGTGGACAGGCCGCACCTGGTGGGAGTGGGGGGGGGGGGAACAGGCTGCACCTGGTGGGAGTGGGGGGGGACAGGCCGCACCTGGTGGGAGTGGGGGGGGGACAGGCCGCACCTGGTGGGAGTGGGGGGGGACAGGCCGCACCTGGTGGGAGTGTGGGGGGGGGACAGGCCGCACCTGGTGGGAGTGGGGGGAGAGCAGGCTGCAGCTGGTGGGAGTGGGGGTGACAGGCCGCACCTGGTGGGAGTGGGGGGGGGACAGGCTGCACCTGGTGGGAGTGGGGGGGGACAGGCCGCACCTGGTGGGAGTGGGGGGGGGTCAGGCCGCACCTGGTGGGAGGTGCAGAGCTATGCAGAGGTGGGCCCTATGGCTGAAGCATTCAGGGGTTCAGGAGAGGGCGGGGCAATAGATGTGGCCTGGGGTAAAGTGGGGCAGCACAGGGCTGGGGAGGAGAGACGGATCCCGTCAGGCCGGGGACAGACAAGGCCCCAGGCCTTTCCCGGGTCCGGGCGGCAGCCCCCGCCCGCCGCTGCGCTGTCCCTCCGCGCTGCCTGCTCTGCAGCTGCAGGCCCCGGAGAAAGGTTTGCTTGTGCTGGCCTCAGTTTCCCTCTTCTCCACCACTTGCAGCCCTCTCCACGGAGCCCGTGGGCTCGAGCCGAGTGTCCCCAGCAGGTCAGGCAACACCTCCTTACAGTTTGCACCCAGGCACCTCACTTGCCTCACCCTAATCCTGGCCTTTTTAAATGTATATATATATTATTGATTTCAGAGAAGAAGTGGAGAGAGAAACATCAATGATGGGAGAGCCATTGATCGGTTGCCTCCTATTTGCTCCTTACCTGGGCCTGTGCCCGGACTGGGAATCGAACCATGTCCTCCTGGTTCATAGGCCAACGCTCAGCCACCAAGCCATGCCAGTTGGGCCTAATCCTGACCTTAACTGTAAGATTCTTTGCCAACACTGCCAAAACCTCATTGCCAACGCTTCATGTCCCCAGAGGACACACAGCGACCTTCGGCCTCAGTCCTCTCGCTCCTTCGAGAAGCTGATTACCCACCTCCTGTGCCCGGAGGCCGCCCAGTGCCGCCCAGAGCGTGTCCTCGGGGGAAGGGGACGAGGCCGGGCATGGTGACGGAATACAGCGAGGGAGGCGTGTCTGTGGCTGGTAAGGCTGCCTGGAGGGCGTGTGGTGCTCAGGGAGCCGCCTGGCAGGCTGAGGGCTCTGTCCGAGGAGTGAGCTTCCTGCCTCTGCGGCCCCGGGAGCAGAGAGACCAAGGGCGATGGGGAGACTGAGGCCCAGGGTCAGGCAGGCACCGAGGCCCAGGGGCCTGGGCCCCACAGGACTTGGGGTGGAATTCCTGGGAGTGAGACAGGAAGCCGCGGGGACTGGGGCAGGGCCCTGCAGCAGGGGTCTCTGTAGGAAGGGCACAGATGTGGGGGCCTGACCAGAAGCGGGTTCAATCACAGCCGCCTTCTGGGCAGGCCCCTCCCCCGAGCCTCACCGCCACCCCAGGAACGCAGCGGCTGTTGGGAGAGTTAAAGATGGAGTGTAGGAGCAGGGCGCCGTCTGCCGGCCAGCGAGGGCGCAGCAAAGGGGAGGGAGCAGTCCCCGGGGAGGGCGCCTTGGGCAGGACCCCTGGGGGCTGTTTCCACGCTGCTCTGTGGTGCAAAGTCCCCCGCCCCGCCCCCACCCGCCCCAGCAGCCGCTGCAGCCCCGGGCTCAGCGCCGCAGGAAGAGGACCCAGGGCGGGGCCTGAGGCGCTGTGGCCAGGAGGTCAGAGCGGCCCAGAGGGAGGGCCACGCAGACCGCCCGCCAGGCACACCCCGAGGAGCAGGGGCTGGGCGGCTGGTGGACCACGGGGGAAGCCAGGCCCTCCCGCTGCACAGCCCGGAGGAAGGGCTGGCGTGCTCGGCAGGAGGAGGGCGCCACCACGCCTCCCTCCGGGGAGGAGGGAGCGCAGGAGCGTCCGGAGTCAATCGAGCTCCGAGCTCCGGGCGCCGGCACCTTCCCTGGAAACGCTGCCCCGTCCTACCCCACCTACCCTCACCCCCCACCCACCCCCACCCCCAACCCACCCCCCACACCACCCCCACCCCCACCCCACCCCCACACCACCCCACCCCACCCCCACCCCACCCCCCCCCCCAACCACCCCCCCCCACCCCCCCACCCCACCCCACCCCCACCCCACCCTCACCCCCACCCCCAACCCACCCCCCCCCACCCCCCCCCCCCCACCCCCCCCCCCACACCACCCCCCACACCACCCCCCACCCCCACACCACCCACCCCCACACCACCCCCAACCCCCACCCACCCCCCACACCAACCACCCCCACCCCACCCCCACCCCACCCACACCCCACCCCACCCCCACCCCACCCTCACCCCCACCCCACACCCACCCCACCCCCACCCCCACCCCCACCCCACCCCACCCTCTCCCCCCCCACCCCACCCACCCCACCCCCCCCACCCTCACCCCCACCCACCCCCCACCCCCACCCCCCCCCCCACCTCCACCCTCACCCCACCCTCACCCCACCCTCACCCCTCACCCCCCCCCACCCTCATCCTCACCCCACCCCACCCCCCCCCACCATCACCCCCACCCCACCCCCCCCCACCCCACCCTCACCCCCACCCTCACCCCCCACCCCACCCTCACCCCCACCCTCCCCCCACTCAACCTCACCTCACCCCCACCCCCACACCCCACCCCACACCCACCCCACCCACCCCCCACCCCACCCCCAACCTCACTCCCACCCCCACCCTCACCCCCACCCCACCCTCACCCCCACCCCACCCCACCTCACCCTCACCCCACACCCACCCCACACCCACCCCACCCTCACCCCCACCCCACCCCCAACCCCACCCTCACCCCCACCCTCACCCCCACCCCACCCTCACCCCCACCCCCACCCCACCCTCACCCTCACCCCCACCCCACCCCTCCCACCCTCACCCACCCCCACCCCACCCTCACCCTCACCCCCACCCCCACCCCACCCCTCCCACCCTCACCCCACCCCACCCCCACCCCACCCTCACCCTCACCCCCACCCCACCTCTCCCACCCTCACCCACCCACCCCACCCCACCCACCCTCACCCCCACCCCATCAGCGGAGCGTCCAAGCGACCCCAGAAGCAGGTGCTGACAGTTGGCTGCACGCCCCCGCCCCCCCTCTCCCCCCGCCCGCTGGGCCCCCAATCCTGCCCTACCCCCGACATCAGCCCAGACGTGGTCCCAGCTAGAACGGGAGCCCCCAGGCAGCACCCAGCCGCCCAAAGGGCCGGGCCTTGCACACAGGAGGGCAGAGCGCGACAGAGAAGCACCATGCGGGGTCCCTCCCCAAACCTGACAGCGGGTCCCGCGGAAGCAATGGCCAGAGAGGACACAGGTCCCAGCTCAGAGGACGCCAGAGGCCCTCAGGAGGGGTCCAGCCTGATGCCCTGCCAGCAGGGACAGGAGGCCCGGAGAGACACGGGGGATGGGGCGAGCTGGGGCCAGAGCCGTTCCGGCTCCAGGCCTCAGGGAGGGGCCGGAGCCTGGCACCCCGCCAGAGCCGCCCCAGCTGGTGGGAGCTGCGGGGGAGCCCGGGCTGCGGGAGCCGGCAGGTCAGGGAGAGCGAGGCCCCGTGTCCCGGGCCCTGCCCAGCCCCTCAGTCCTCCCAGCACCGACGCCAGCTTCCAGAGCAGACGGCTGCGGGAGCAGTGCCATGAGCAGCCGAGTGGGAAGTGGCAAAGTTGAACCCGGGCCGCGGCCCCGATAGAGGGCGGAGGGTGGAGGCTGGTGGTGTCGCTCAGCGGAGGCCCTGTCCGCAGGCTGCCGAGGGGAGGGAGCCGTTCTACAATACTTCCGGAACCTCCCGACCCGCGGACTGAGTGGGACCGGGTTCGGGGCCTGGGTCTCCTGAGTTCCAAGTCTCAGAAAGGAAATGATGCTTCACAGGTGCAGTGAGCACACAGCTTCCGATCCTACTTCCAGAACATCGCTGGCGCTGGGCTCCCATCTCCTCCAAGGCGCAGGCCCCCGGGCCCCCCCCCTCCCCCCCTCCCCTCCAGGCCCGTCCAGAGGGCACACAGACTCCGCTGTGCTCATCTCCACCACACAGGCCCCTGCAGAGGGAGAGGGACCTCCCTCCACTCCTCCTTCCAGCCCCAGCAAGCGATGAGGTGGGTCTGTTTTCCTTTTGGTTAAAAAGAGAGGCCTGCTGCATGCTCATGGTTAGTTCCCGGTCAGGACACATGCCCGGGTTGTGGGTTCGATCCCCAGTGTGGGACATGCAGGGGGTAGCCAATCAATGATTTTCTCTCATCGTTGGTGTTTCCATCCCTCTCCAGTTCTCTCAGAAATCAATAAACATCTATAGATGTAAAAACCTAAGTGACCGTTATGACCAGCCAATAAGTAGCTATGACACGCACTGGCCACCAGGGGGCAGATGCCTAATGCAGGAGCTCCCCCTTGGTGGCCAGTGCCTCCCACAGCGGGAGAGCCACCAGCCAGAAGCCGGGCTCACAGCTGGTGAGACTGTCCTGCTCCACGGCCGTGCTACCACGGCAGCGGCAGGCACAGCGGGGCTGGGCCAGGGGGAGCTGGAGCAGCGTGGTGCCGGTCCCAGCTCGGGCTCCTCCCTGGCCGCCGGCCGCTTCGCACACTGCTCCACCCTGGGGGGTGCCAGACGGCCAGTCTGGGCTGACACCCAGAGGTCAGGCCGAAACCACAGCCCGACATTCCCAGAGGGGATCCGGATTGCAAGGCCAGGCCGAGGGACCTCACTGGTGCATGAATCTGTGCCTTAACCTCTAATATATTTAAGGAAGGAGGGAAGGAAGGAAGGAGGGAGCAAGGAGGAAGGAGGAGGGAGGGAGGGAGGGAGGGAGGGAGGGAGGAGGGAGGGAGGGAGGGAGGAGGGAGGAAGAGGGTCTAACTCTAAGCAGACACCTTGCCTCCCGGACCTTCTGGACCCACAGGCTGGGGGCAGTCCCTGCCTCTCAGGCGAGCGGGCCCAGCCCTCCATCCACACTGCCGGCCCCAGCTCCACCCCCCACTCCCCCCCCCCCCGCCCCCCCGCCCCCGCGGCCAGGAGACAGTCACCCAGACCTCCCCAGCTCCTGTGCCCGGACCACGCCAGGCGCTGCGCACGCATGCACGCCTCTGCCAGCGGCCAGCCTGCTTCCTGCGCGCCAGGGCCGGGCTCCGGCTTTTCCTGGAAACACGCCTTCCTCCATGCTCCCTCCACGCCTTCGCCTGCACCCTGACTGCCTCCAGCAGGGAGCGCGCGCACCTCCGCCTGGGCCTCCCACGCACCTGCCGCTGCCAGCCGACGAGGCGTCGCCTGGGTGCCGGGCTCGCCAGCCTGTGCCCACACGCAGCCCCGCCCGCCTCACGTGGCACAGGGCAGGCCGGGCTCAGTGCGGCACCGGCCCAGGCAGCGGAGCTAACGGCCTGCGCCCGGGGACAGCAGCAGAGCCCCTGGCTGCTGGGAGCTCGCTCACTCCCCAGCAGGACGCCCACCCAGCGCCTGTGTGTCAGCTGCTCTTCTTTTCCTTTTACTGTTATTTTTAACCCTCACCCAAGGATATTTTTCCATTCATTTTTGGTGGAGAGAACATTCACGTGAGAGAAACAGGCTGATTGGTTGCCTCCTGCATGAGCCCCGACCGGGGCCCAGGCCAGGGAGGAGCCTGCAACGAAGGTCCATGCCCTTGACTGGAATCGAACCCGGGATCCTTTGGTCTGCAGGCTGGCGCTCTGTCCACTGAGCCACACTGGCCAGGGGTTAGCTGCTATTCTTATCATTATTGCTCTTGTCACAGCATTTCAGTGCTGGGCTGCTATTTGTCTCTGTGCCTGGGTCCCTCCAGAGGCTCTGAGGAACTGCATCTTTTTTTAAAAAAAAATACATGTTTTTAATGATTTCAGAGAGGAAGGGAAAGAGAGAGGGAAAGGGAGAGGAAGAGAGAGGGGGAGAGGGAGGGGAAGGGAGGGGGAAAGGGAGAGAAACATCAATGGTGAGAGAGAATCATCGCTCTGCTGCCTCCTGCACGCCCCCCAATGGGGATCGAGCCTGCAGCCTGGGCCTGTGCCCTGACCAGGAACTGAACCGGGACCTCCAGGTTCATAGGTTGATGCTCAACCCCTGAGCCATGGCAGCTGGGCCGATTCCCGTTCACCTTGGCATCCCTGTCACAGGTGGCACCAGTGGTGGGCACTGACGGACATCGCAGGGGAAGGAAGGCCGGTCCGGCCCGCCGTGCCGTGGGGTCCCGCCCTGCAGCAGACACGTGCAAGGGCCGGAGGGGACCAGACTGCGCTCAGGGCCTCGCCTGGCACCGCCAGACCTGGTGAGCACCAGTGGCCGCAGAGCCACGCGGAGGCAGCGCTGCCCGGCCACGGGGAGCGTGTCACCTCCCAGCCCCTCAGGCGGCCGGTCTCCTCCCCCTCCACGCCCAGGTCTGCAGAGGCTTCCGCCTCTTCCCACCACCGCCGCCGCCGCCTGGGCCTGATCGTTTCACCCCAGAATCCACCCTCCCCTGAGCACCTAATCCCGTCAGGAGCCTCCTTTCCGCACGCAGTTGGCTCTCCAGGCTGCCTCCCCACGGGGAGCCCCCACGCTGTGTGGAGGCGCCTTCCTCCCCCCAGCTCCCCCCAGCTCCCCCCAGCTCCCTCCAGCACCCCCCCCAGCTCCCCCCAGCTCCACCAGCTCCCCCCAGCTCCGCCCAGCTCCCCCCCCAGCTCCCCCAGCTCCGCCCAGCTCCCCCCCAGCTCCCTCCAGCTCCCCCCCCAGCTCCGCCCAGCTCCCCCAGCTCCGCCCAGCTCCCCCCAGCTTCCCCCAGCTCCCTCCAGCTCCCCCCACTCCCCCCAGCTCCCCCCAGCTCCCCCCAGCTCCCCCCAGCTCCGCCCAGCTCCCCCCAGCTCCCCCCAGCTCCCTCCAGCTCCCCCCACTCCCCCCAGCTCCCCCCAGCTCCCCCCAGCTCCCTCCAGCTCCCCCCAGCTCCCCCCAGCTCCCCCCAGCTCCCCCCAGCTCTGCCCGCTGCGGAGATGCTGTGACATCAGCTCAGGCAGCAGTAACGCTTCTGGAACACCGGGGGCAGCAGAGGCCACACTTCAGAACTGGCTGAGGTCAGACACCCGGGGTTCGACCTCAGCTGGCCTTACCCTTGTCCTTGACCTCAGTGCGCACGTGGCTTAGCTTCTCTGTGCCTGTTTCCTCCCTGTAACACGGGGGTGACAACGGTTCCTACGCCCCCATCACCGGCCTCCGTGACGGACAGCCCGGGCACAGGCCACACTTGCACCACGGTGCCCGGCACTGAGCGCCTGCTCGCACCTCAGACCCCAGAAAGCGGCGGCAGCGCTCCCAGGCGCCCAGGAAGGAGCGGAGCCAGGCGGCCAGTGGCCGTCTGTGGACGTGAAATGACCAAGCGGCCTGAACCCAGACCAGCTTCGCAGTTCCTGCTCTCGGCACTGCCACACGTGTGCTCCGCTGTTAAGATGTCCAGTAACTCGGCAGAGCTGCCGGGTCTCAGGGCACCGGCTCCCAGGCCGCACCTCTGTCCCGCACCCCTGCCAGCGCGGGAGACCAGCAGACGGCCTGGGACCCCTGCCCTCACTGCTGACCAGCTATGGCGCCGTTTAGGAGCAGCCTCGTGCATAACTCTCCAGCCCCCTCCCCCAGAGGGTCCTGAACCGTCTGATGGGAAATGGGCATTTGGATCCCCGATGGGCGCTCTGGGTGCTCGGCTGGGCCGTTCTGAAAGGGCCACGGATTCACTGGCCCGTGGCTTCCTTCTTTTTTAAAAATTTCCCTCCCTGATTCCTTCACCTGACCCCTCCTCTGTTCCCTCCGGCCAGCGCCAAGCAGCAAGCCTCCTCCCACCCAGAGACCATGCCTCAACCACCCCCCTTCTCCACACACACACACACACACACACACACACACAAAACATCAGTGGTTCAGGTTTTAGGAAGCCAGACAGATTATTCAACTTGCTGCCCCCCTACCCCAATGTCGTGACCCACCAGATTCCAAGGCCAGATTCCATACTCCCATTAAGGCTCAGCACCCCACCTGTGCAGCAGCTTCCAGAAACCTACAGACTCTGCACCTGGAGCCCCCCCCCCCCCACACACACACACACGCAGGTCACTGCCAGGCTGGGAGCAGAACTGCCTCCCCTGACGACTGCCATCCTCAGCCGCACTCAGCACTTCTAGCCCAGCGCTGCGCAGCCCCGGCTGCCTCCTCTCCCTCACCCGCTCCCAAGGACACGGCGGGAGGCCGCCCGCCCGCCCGGCCTCCTGGGGGCTGCACCGCGGACCCTCCAAGCATGCGATGCGCGATGTGCAAACAGACTTACCCAGAGAGAAAAAGAGACTGAGCCCCGTGAGGCCGAAGGCAGGGCGAGGGAGCCAGGCATCTCTGAGCATCTCCAGAGCCTGGGATCGCTGGGAGGTGGCAGAGGGCGCTGAGGGCTGTGGGGAGGAATGTTAGTGCCAGAAAATAGAGTGGGACACACGGTGCACTTCAGGGAGACATACGGCAGAAAGGAAGCTTTATTTCCATCTCTCTAATATGGCTGGCCTGTATGTTGCTGCTAAAAAGAACGAGGGAGTGTGTGAGGGAGAGAGATAAAGGGGGATGGAGTAAATCTTGTGGTTGTTGGATTTCAAAAAGCAGGTGGGAGGGCGTAAAAGAGTCTCTCTGAAAAGAAGTTCCCTGGAAATGTTTACCCTCGAAAACAAGAACTAAAGCAGAGCCTGCCTTGTTGCTTAACCTGGATCATTGTTGGGTTTGAAAGCTATTAGAGGAACCCCTTTATTTCAAAGCTGCTGTAAGGGTGAGGAGACTCCTTTTGTCATTTAAAAACACCCCAAAAAAAGGAAATGCTGGTTCCTGTGGTTTGGAAAGCATTGGGGGAAGTGAGCCAGGAGCCAAGAGACTTTGGGGAAGTAGGGACTTCCTCATTATCCCCCCATTTTCACTGAAATCGGAATCTGTCCAAGCAAGCTGGTGCAAAGCACCGAATCCAGCTCACAGTGGGATGAGGGGGACGAAGGGGCCTTGCCACCTGCAGATCCACAACAAAAGATGTCTGAAATGAACCCTTAGCTAAAAGCCGTTCATGGCAGGTGGTCATGTCCTAGGCTTTTTACTGGTGAGAGAACACACGTGTTCCCGTTTTCCTCCTCTGCCCTTCTGCTGCCCCGCCCCGCCCAGGCCTTCACCACACCGACGTCTGCATCCGTGGCCATTTCTGTGTGCATGGACGGCCGTGGTTAATCTCTCCCACGTACCTCCCTCTGCGCGGTCAGTCTGCTCCAGGCTTCCGTGCCTCTGGGGCTATTTGTCAGTGTCTTTTATTCATTAGATTCCACATACGAGGGAGATCATGTGATGCTTGTCTTTCTCTGACTGACTTACTTCTCTTAGCATGGGACTCTCTAGGTCCGAGATCCTTCATTTTTACTGCTCCATAGCATTCCATTGCGTAGATGTACCACAGCTTTTTTATCCACTCACCTGCTGATGGGCACTTAGGCTGTTTCCAGATCTTAGCTGTTGTAAATTGTGCCGCTATGAATGTAGGGGTGCATATATCCTTTCTGATTGGTATTTCGGGTCTCTTGGGGTATGTTCCTAGAAGTGGGATCACTGGGTTAAAGGGGAGCTCCATTTTTAACTTTTTGAGGAAACTCCACAGTGGCTGCACCAGCCTGCATTCCCTCCAGCAGTGACGAGGGTTCCTTGCCAGCACTTGTCGTTTGTAGATTTATTGATGGTAGCCATCGACAGGTGTGAGATGGTACCTCCCTGTGGTTTTAATTTGCATCTCTCTGTTGAGCATTTTTTCATGTTCTGTACGTTCTCGTTGGAGAAGTGTCTATTCAGGTTTTTTTAGTTGGGTTATTTGTCTTCCTTTTGTTGAGCTGTATCAGTCCTTCATGTATTTTGGAAATTGACCCTGTCAGATGTGTCAGTTCTCCCACGCAGTGGCTGTCTGTCCGCTTCGCGGATGGTGTGCTTGTTTTGCTGCGCAGAAGCTTAAAGCTCGATGTTGTCCCATTGGTTCATTCTCCCTTTGTTTCTCTTGCCCAGGAGCTGTGTTTAAGCTAGAGGAAGGGGTGATAGCCAAGGTGCATGGCCGTGTTCGGAGTGGGAGGGGAAACCTGGGTTTTGAACTCAATCCCCAATAGGGGCATGCGGGAGGCAATGGATCAGTTATCCTCTCCCATCATTAATGTTACTATCTCTCCCTCTCCCTTCCTCTCTCTGAAATCAAATAAATAAATAAATAATCAAAACACTCCCCAATGGTTTCCATGCTCAAAAAAAGGTCACCTTTACCTTACTGAGCCGTCTATTGTGTTTTGCATCTAAGATAACATGCCTTGGAATGTCAGGTAACTGCCTTTCTCAGGCCCCTCTGGACACAGCCACTGCACACAGAGCAGAGACTGCGAATCCCCTGGCTGTTATTTTATGCTGCTGACTGCTAACTACTATCCTGTACCCGCAGTTAGACCCCCAGCGAGGGCGAAGGGTCAGGTGCAGGTCACCAGGGCAGAAAGCTCCAGATGCCCAGCCAGGGGCGGAGCTGGGAAAACAACCTCGTCCCAGGGCCACTCTCCTCCCTAGCACAGCACGGGTCCTGCGGTTCAGATCCAGATCCTTCAGAGCCTGCTGAGGTGGTGTAGACCCCTGACCTTTCCTCCGCAGAGACGGCATCGAGGCCCAGGAAAGCAGCGAAACCAGGCAAGTGACACTGTGGCTGCCTCGGGACCAGCTAACCTGACCAATGGCCCCTGGCCCTGGTGCCCACCAATCAGCGGAGACCAGGGCCCTGGGAGAGCTCACCGGGAAAGCTGGTGAATATTCTAAAGGCCCTCCACTGAGACCGCCCCCAGACCCCACCTGCAGGAGAGAGAAACACGCTCGGAGCAAAGGGCCCTGTGGGCACTCTCCCTCCGAGGAGTACACCCGCCATTCCCTCCTCCTCCTTCCCCTACAGGCACATATCCCCAACCTCTAAGGGCCCCCATGAGACTGCAACCAGGGGAGCAGTGGGCAGTGGTCACTAGTCCCGGGCTAACCCCCTGACCCTGCCTCCAGCCCTTCCCTCTGGATATCCCCATTCCCCATCCCCTTTTCCTTAAATAAACTCAATTTTCTTCGGTCACCGTCTGAGATGGCTGTGTAGCCTGCCCGCGCACCACCAACTTTAACCTTTCACCCTGTGTAAGGGAAGAACGTGTCCATCTGTCATTTTACTTTTTATCCAATCCCAGAGATCCCCTCTCCTCCCACTTTGCTTCCTCCCGCTCCCTAACCTGTCACCAATGGATCTCTGCAACCCGCTGTGTCTCCTCTTCGGATTGTGACGTATAAATAGGTGGGAACTGCCTTTCCCTGGGCACCAGCTCCATGAGGTGGGATTTTGCTTCCCTGTTGACAGTTTGGCTCGAATAAACTCCAAGTTCTCCGCGGGTTTGAATGTGTCTTACGTGGGCAGTAGGAGACAATTGGGGAGAATGCACATGGACTGTGTAATAGTTACATTAATGTACATTTATTAGTTTTGTTAGGTATGAAAGAAGTTGTGGCGATGTGCCCTAAGACCTGTATCTGCCGCACCCAGAGTGTTTACAGGAAAATGAGATGCTGGCCGGAATTTGCTTGAAAACACTCCAGGGGAGCAGGCAGGGGGCGGAGGTGGTGCTGAAACCGGTGGTGGATGCTAAGGGTTCATGGCACAGCTCTCTCCTGTTGTGTACGCTGGACATTTTCTTTAAAAAGAAAGGAAAACAGGCTAATTCCAAAGAGTAGGAGAACTTGGGCCCCTCAGCAGAGGACACCCACTTCCTGGGAGACTGAAGCAGGTTCTCAGGGGCGGCCGCCGGTGGCCTGAGGGCTGCCCCCCGGGCACTGCATCCGGAGCAGCGCACTGCCCCTGCTCCCCCTGCTGTAACCAAAGGTGGCTTCTTCTTCGTTTTCTGTTGTTGTTTGTTTGTTTTTTGTTTTTATCCGCCAATGAGGAAACAGCGGTTGGCAGGTCTTAGCCACCGGGTGTGTGTGTGTGTGTGTGTGTGTGTGTGTGTGTTTTACTTTTTTTTTAATTTCAGAGAGTAAGGGAGAGAGAAAGAGATAGAAACATCAATGATGAGAGGATCATTGATCGCCTGCCTCCTGCGTGCCCCACCCTGGGGATCGAGCCCACAACCAGGGCACATGCCCTGACCTGGAATTGAACCAGTGACCTCCTGGTTTGCAGGTCGATGCTTAACCACTGAGCCATGCCAGCCGGTCCTAGCCACCGATGTGACATGTGTACAGGAGTCAGGAAGGGTCAGAGCTGGGTGCACGGGCACCTCCGCGGAGCACTGGCCCTTCCCAGCATGCCGCACTGCCCATCAGCAGGGGGGCCTTGCCCCGGGCTGTCTGGGGCCACAGGGAGGCCCGTGCTGAAGAGGGGGTGCCAGGGCAGGGCCTGCAGGAACAGGGCTGGCTCAGGGCCCCCGGTGAGTGACTGAGTGGATCTGGAGAGGGAGTGAGGGAAGCAGCCATCATGGTGAGGGTGGGGCCCACCTCGGCCTCTGGGGCTGCCCTGGGCGGGGAGGAGGGGAGGAGGCAGGTGTGGGTGGCAGGTGCTGGAGCCAGAGGGCAGACAAGGAAATGCTGGGGCTCTCCCCACCACCCCGAGGGGTGTCCATGCCTGGACCTTATACAGCTCTGTCCTCAAGGTACCTCGTCAATACGCTAGCTACGGCCCCCACTGGCTCATCCCAGGACGCACAGTCCACAGGGATGAAAATCAGGGAGGAGAAACGGGGCAGCCCAGGGAGAAATGTCCCCCGTCCCCACCCCGTGGCCACAGCAGGCTTCTCCCGGTTGCCCCCCTCCCAGGAGCTGGGCTGCAGGTGGGGGTGGGAGCCTGGCACAACCAGGGCCTTGCTGAGGCTCAGCCTCCTCCAGGCCCCAGGCTGCACCCCGCCACCCAGGCTGCCGCAGGCAAATGTCAGCCGGAGAGTTTTGGTTTGACGTGGCCGGCCTCCTCCTTTTTCCAAGTGCAGCTGAGGGTGCCTGCGGCCCAGGGAGCCGCGTCTCCAGCTCCCTGGGTCTCACACTGGGTCCGGGCCCCCGTTGGGGGACATTTGCGATAAGGTCAGGCTGTGGCCCAGTTTGGTTGAGCACCATCCATGCACCAAAAAGCTGCTGGTTCATCCCTGGTCAGGCCACATGCCCAGGTGGCCGGCTTGATGCCCAGTAGGGAGCATTCCGGAGGCTGCCAATTGATGTTGCTCTCTCCCTCTCCCTTCCTCTCTCTCTAAAATCAATTTTTTTTAATTAAAAAAAAAAAGAAAAAAGAAGTGGATCCAGAAGTTCCCTCTGCTTCCATTCAGTGTTGGACCAAGAGGAACCAGGTATGGGACGTAAGCAGAGGTCCTGAGTGGGGATGAGGTCCCTCGCAGTGGGGCACAGGCGGAGGGCTCCCCAGTACCCCCTCCCCTACCCCCCCCCCCCCCCCGCCCCCAGCCCCCGCTCACTGAGCCTCCCGAGGCCCGTTTGCCCGGCAAGAGAGGGTGTTTCAGGGAGGCAGTGACCGGGTCAGGAGACAAACCATCATCTCATCCACATCCTCTCGTAGCCTGATGACCAATCACAGTGGCTGGCGTCTGCGGGCCCCAGGCCTGCATGTAACTGCACTCCTCACCGCGGCCCCTCCCCCTGTATAACCCGTCCCCGGCACCTGCTGGAAGGCAAAATCCGATGCTTCTCGGTGGGCTGGCCTCAGTAAATGCCTCGTGTGTTCAGCCCTGCCTTCGTGATTGGACACAGCCACAGGCAGCCGGGGCCCAGCGGGTTCCCGGTGACTCCTCGCCTCTCAGCCAACGCCTAGTCGCTCTTTAAGTTCCTGCTACGGAGTCACCAGCGTCCCATCTTCCACTTCCCTCTCCTCTTCGCTCCTGAGACGCTGGGCTCACTCACTCACTTGCTTACGGAGTCCCTCATTCATAAACTCAAGTGTCTGTTTAATGCCCCGTCTGTGCCAGGCTCCCAGCTGGAAACGGGAGACCCAGCAACGCATGGGCCGCAGCTCCCCAAGAGCCCAGTCCAGGGGGAGACCAAGGCCTCGGCTCCACAGAGGAACGGAGCACAGGCGCCCGGCGTCTCTGAGGCCGTGCGGCCAGCGGACAGCACTGTCCCCGCCGGCACTCCCACCGCAGGCAGACTGCCGCTCGGTGAGCACAGGGTACGTCTGATTGTCCTGAGTCCGCGCTGGGCCTGGCCTGGGCCCCCGCAGATGCGCATGAGCGAACGCCGGTTTGACATCGGAGACAGGGAGACCCCAGCCTGGCCCAGGTGGGCAGGTGGGGGCGGTGCGGCTCCCGGGCATGGGGCCTCTCCGGCCCTGGGAACTGTTCAAGGCCAGACTGTGCCCCACGGGGTCCCGGCAGATCCGACACAAGGTCTCTAAGGCTCAGGAGCTCTGCGAGAAAGCAAAGCCTCGCACCCATAAAAACAGCCAGAGAGCCGCAGGGGACACCACCTGGAAAGCAGAAACATCCAGGCGATGCGAGAAGCAGGAGCTGGGCCGGCAGGCAGGGCCCCGCACCTGAAGGCAGCTGACGGCCGCGGGAGGGCAAGGGAATCAGGCAGGGCTCCCAGAGCTCAGGCGCAGGGGCAGGGAAGACCAAGGTGTTGGTACCAGAAGGTCCTGCTGTGGCCCTGGCCGGGGTTGCTCAGTGGATAGAGCACCAGCCTGTGGACTTTGAAGGGTCCCGGGTTTGATTCCTGTCAAGGGCACATACCCGGGTTGCAGGCTTGATTCCCAATAGGGGGCATGCAGGAGGCAGCCCATCAATGATTCTCTCTCATCATCTATGTTTCTTTCTCTCCCTTCCCTCTCCCTTCCTCTCCGAAATCAATAAAAATAGATATTTTTTAAAAAGAAGATTCTGCCATGAAAGCAGAGGGACAGCTGGGTTGGCCAGGGCACCTGCCTCCAGGGGGCGCAGCTCAGGCAGGCGCCTCAAAGGTACCGAGACGCACGCGCTGTGGCTCTCACACGGCATCCCCAGCTTTCTGAGAAAATGCAGAGTTCCCCCCTTTCCTGAGAGAGAAGCGCCGTCTGGACAGCTGGTTTGCAGAAGCGGCGCCGATGGCCTGACCCCGGCGGAACACTGACCACATTTGCAAACCCCTGGCCAGACGGGCGCGTCCTCTGGGAAACTGGGTCCATCTCCGGAGAGCGCTGGTCCCTGCGCAGAGAACTGCAGCCAAGTCACTGAGCTGCTCCAACAGCTGCCTGGCCCTGCCTGACACACACACAGCCCCCCCCACACCACACACACCACACACACACACCACAGACACACAGCACAGACACCACACACACTGACACACACTGACACACACCACACACACCACAGACACACAACACACACACCACACACCACACACACACACCACACACACACCACACACACACCACACACACCACACACACCACACACACCACACACACACACCACACACACCACACACACCACACACCACACACACTGACACACACACACCACAGACACCACACACACACACACCACACACACTGACACACACACAACACACAGCCCCCCACACACACCACACACACCACACACACCACACACACACACCACACACACAACACACACTGACACACACACCACACACACCACACATTCACACACACCACACACACACCACACACACACCACACACACACAAACAACACACACTGACACACACCACACACACACACCACACACACCACACACACACAGCCCCCCCACACACCACACACACCACACACACACACCACACACACACCACACACACACCACACACACACACCACACACACACCACACACACCACACACACACACCACACACACACCACACACACACCACACACACACACCACACACACACCACACACACCACACACCACACACCACACACCACACACACTGACACACACACCACACACACACACCACACACACCACACACACACCACACACACACACCACACACATGCACACGCCACACACACCACACACACACCACACACACACACTCACACACGCACACACACATGCCACACACACCACACACACGCACATGCCACACACCACACACACGTGCACGCACACACCACACACACGTGCACGCACACACGCACACGCACGTGCCACACACACACACACACACAACCCCTCAGTCCACAGGTCAACCCTCCAACCACTGAGCCACACTGTGAGGGCTGGATTTTCGTTATTTACGGGCGCCCGCCCCCTGCAGCTGTAGGCTGCTTCCTATGGGCGGGGCCCTGTGTGCTCCCAGGACTTAAAATGCAGCAGGTTCACTGGGAAAGCGGCTGCGGCAGGTCCTGCCACCGGAGGCCAGCGCCGTCCGCCCGCCCGCCTCGAACGCCGAGTGTGCAGAGCGCTCCCTGCGCTCAGCTCCTCACTCTCTCCGGGTGGGGAGAGGGACTTGGTTTTTGTTTTTTTGTTTTTCCGGCTAAAGAGCTTCCTGCACAAAGAATAAACCATGAGGGAGAGCCCAGCCAGCGGCGCCGTGATTGAGCGTCAGCCTGTGCACCAGGTCACAGATGGGTTCCGGGCAGGGCACAGGCCTGCGATGTGGCGCCATGCCCAGTGTGGCACGTGCAGGAGGCGGCTGATTGATGACTCTCTCTCATCATTGATCCTTCTCTCTCTCCCTTCCCCTTCCTCTTTGAAATCAATTAAAAATATTTTTTAATTAAAAGTAAGATGAATGAGAGCTGGGGACGGAGTCAGCAGCAGCACCCTCCGGGGGAACCACAGCGGAGCGGGGGAGGCTCGGACCCGCACTGTCCCTAAGGAGCTCGGCAGCCCCCCAAGACGCTGAGCCCCCACGCCCGTGCAGGGGCACAGCTGCAGAGCTGCAGAGAGAGCAGGGCTGGAACCAGGCTCGCTGGAACAAGCCCATCCCTGCGCCTCGGCCTCCCGCTCCTGCGGGCGGGCGCTGGGCGGTCCCTGGAGAAGGCGCGGGGGAGTGGGGGGGGGGGGCGGGGAGAGCTTTCCGTGGCCCCTGGGGCAGTTCGGGTTTAGGCAGGCTCATTGCTGAGAGTTGTGGGCTTCCTCTCAACCTTGACTCCGTCCTGGGACAAGAGGGAGGCAGGATGGGGGAGTGGGCTTGCTCCTCCTCCTCTCCCTCCTCCTCCTCCCGGACAGCTGCTGAGCCCGGAATAAAAGCCAGACTTTGAGTTAATCAAATTCAAATCTGGGCAATCAGACCCCGGAGGGCGTGCTCACCCCTTCCCCCGCCCCCGCCAGCTCCCTCCCAGTTATTCTCTTTGACCCAGAGCAGCAGTTGTGAAACCTCTGTCCCCCAGCTGACCCTAAGCACCAGGGTTTGAGGAAGCAGAAAAGGGCCACCTCGCCAGGACATTGCTTAACGGCCAGAAAGCAAGTCACTTCCTCATGGCACCCAGTGTCCCCTCGGGGCACACACAGTGAAATCATCGACACTGTCCTCATTTAGAGTTAAAGGTAAGGAGACAATATTTTTTATCTTTTGTAATCCTCACCCGAGGATATTTTCCCATTGATTTTAGAGAGGGAAAGACAGAGAGAAACATCGATGTGAGGGTAACACATCCATCGATGGGTTGCCTCCTACACGAGACCTGACCAGGAACCCGCAACTGAGGTACGCGCCCTTGACCGGTCAGAATCCAACCTGGGACCCTGCGGTCGGCAGGCCAGCCCTCTAGGCAGAGCCAAACTGGCCGGGGCAAGAAGACAATATTTAATGACCCTTCGCCATGGCTGAGCAAGGACAACAGGAGGCCACGGGCCTCCAAGGGGAGGCCCCAGAGCAGCCGGGAGAGAGAGGCGTCACTAGTGGGTGGTCCTGGTGGTGAGTTAGGAAGCTCTGAACAATGCAGCTCCACTCCAACTGTACCAGCAGGGAGAGGCACGCATGCCTCCGCCTGCCTGATCGCCCAAGGGGAGGACCGATACAGAGGATGAGGAGGACGGGATGCATCTCGAGGGCTGTGAGCTGAGCCCAGGCTAGAAATCAGAGCCCAGAACCAGGGATTTAAAAATGAACCGTAGTGAGCCTCCTAATGGTAACCACAAGGTATAGGAACCTCACGTTTCAGACCACGAGGTAAGTCGTTGGCTAATTACCTTGGCAACCTGTTCGCGTCGCTTCTGAAAAAGACAAAGAAATGCTCATGCTCCACCCGGGACTTTCGGGAGCCTCTGTGGGGCTCACAGAGCCACCAGCCACTCTGAGCCCAGCCAGAGAGAAAGCACTGGTGAGCCCAGCTGGAGTGGCTCAGTGGTTGAGCATTGACTTATGAACCAGGAGGTCAGGGTTCAATTTCCAGTCCGGGCACATGCCCTGCTGTGGGCTTGATCCCCAGTGTGGGCCTACAGGAGACAGCCCATCAATGATTCTCTCTCTCCATCTCACTTCCTCCGTGGCCAAATTATTACGATCTCTGAACCCATAGTAACCAGCCACTCAGAGTGTGTGTGTGTGTAAAAGAGTAATATGCAAATTGACCACATCCACTAGCCAATCAGGAACAAGTATGCAAATTAACCCAACCAAGATGGCTGCAGCCATAGAGTTAGCAGCGGGCTTGGGTTTCCCCAGCAATGGAGGAAACCAAGCTTCCCACACACCCTGGCCAGCCCTGGCCTCTGCTCAAGGCTACAGAGTTTTAATTGTAGAAGGTAAATAAATCCCAGATACCAGGGCCTCCACTTGGGTCACCAGGGGGTGTGGCCGGCCTGCAAACCATCACAGGCCCCTCACTCAGGCCACCCCACACCCCAAGGGAGCCCCCACCCTGATCCGGGACACCCTTCAGGGCAAACCAGCTGGCCCCCTCCCATGCACCAGGCCTCTATTCTATCTAATAAAAGAGTAATATGGAAATTAACCATCATTCCAACAAACAAGATGGATGCCCCTATGTGGTCAAAGATGGTTTTCCCCATGTGAACACAAGATGGACAGCAGGGAAGGGCAGTTGGGAGGCACCAGATCTGCAAGGGAAGGCAATTGTGGGCAATCAGGCCAGCAGGGGAGGGCAATTAGGGTAACCAGGCCAGCAAAGGAGGGAAGTTGGGGGCAACTAGGCCTGCAGGGAAGGGCAGTTGGGGGTTACCCAGGCCTGCAGGGGAGAGCAGTTAGGGGCAATCAGGCTTGCAGGGGAGCAGTTAGGCATCAATCAGGCTGGCAAGGGGGTGATCAGACTGATAGGCAGAAGCAGTAGGGGCAATCAGGAAGGCAGGCAGGTGAGCAGTTGGGAGCCAGCAGTCCTGGATTGTGAGAGGGATGTCCCAGATTGGAGAGGGTGCAGGCTGGGCTGAGGGATGCCACCCAACCCCATCCCTACCCCCCATGCACGAATTTCATGCGCTGGGCCTCTAGTATACACACACACACACATACACACACACACACACACACACACACACACACACACACACTAGAGGCGTGGTGCATGAATTTGTGCATGGTGGGTCCGGCCAGCCTGGCCAGGGGGAGGGGACATGGGCAGTTGGCTGGCCTGCCTGCTGATTGAACTCCTGGTGGAGGGGACAATTTGCATATTAGCCTTTTATTATATAGGATATACACTGAGTGGCCAGACTATTAGGAGTTCAGAGATCATAATAATCTGGCCACTCAGTGTATGTGTGTGTATGTGTATAATTTTTTTTAAAGCAGCGCTGGCCCAAATCCTAGAGGTATATTCATACCCCACTTTCAACCCTCCAAAGCTTTCTCAGTCCCCTCGCTGATTCCAGAGTTCCACTCCTCTCGCCCCCAGCCAGAGCAAGACGAGAGGAGACATCCACAGATCACATTTATTTAGGGACGATGTGCTGAAGGAAACATTCGGGTTGGTTTTCACTGCGATTCTTCCCAGGGTCACATCCGCAAAGATGCCAACTCGAGGGATTGACCGGACGGGGTGCTGGGTGCAGAGGGCAGCTCAGCCGGGGTCCCAGGGCCACTCCAGAGGGCCATGTCCATGCTTCCCATCGGGGCCTGGTCCAGAGGTGCCCACCCTCCTGCCAGGCTCCGAGCCCCCATCTTCAGCCTCTGTCCATCCAGGCAGGCAGGGCAGCTGGGAGGGGTCTGCACGCTGGCACGGGGACTGGCCACACAGGGGCTCCTCTGCCTCCTGCAGGTGAGGGACTGTCTTCTTAAAAGGCTTGCCCAGGTGGGTTTCTCGGCACGGGAGGCCACACTGGGCGCTGCCGGGAAGGGAAGAAAGCGGCACAAAGCACGTTTGTGAGACGCGTTTCCCTCTGAACAGTCACCACGCACTGAGCTCTTCCCGCCCACTGGCCCCGTTCCGAATGTCACGTGTACCGTCTCTTTTGAACCTCACCACCCGGGAAGTATTCCCATTTTAACTGAGGCTCAGAGGTGCTAAGTTACCTGCCCAAGGTCACCTCGCTTCTAAGTCAGAGTCAGGACTTAGACTCATGGGTCAGCCAGCTCCAAAGCTGTGACTTAGCCACTTTGCTGTACAAGCTGAGAAAGGGGCACAGTATGCGGCCCTTCGTCTGAATCAGCTCAACGCCAAAGCCAAAGGTCCTGTGCCGCCTGCTCCCGTCCCAGGCCTGCACAAGCTTGCTGTTTGGGTGCAGAGTCTGCACAGCACCCTGCCAGCCCGAGATCTGGGGGCTGGAGCCCGTTTTAAGAGGACAGAGGTGCTATTTCCTGCAGAGTTTAACTTATAAGCCACCACTCTAGCTGGTGTGGCTCAGTGGATAGAGCATCAGCCTGTGGACTGAAGGGTCCCGGGTTCAATTCCTGTCAAGGGCACACACGGTGGTCACAGGCTCCTGGCTGGCTCAGGGTCATCGGGAGGCAACCAATCCTTCAGTGTTCCTCTCTGACTCTCCTCCTCTCTTCCATCCACTCCTTCTAAAAATCAATGGGAAAAACCCTCAGGTGATAAAAGTAAGAATAAAAAAGTAAAATAAAAATAAAAAATAAGAGAGTAAATTTGAAGCATCTAAACTGAACCTGGGCAAGGAGCTTTGAAGACACTCACCCCCCCCGCCCCCCAGCCCCCAACCTCACGGCCTCTGCGAACCCGGCCCGGGGCAGGAGCAGGGCACTGCGTCAGCAGGTCTCAGGGCAGCCGGCCGGAGGTCCCTGCAGACCACACGGCCGGTCACACGGCAGTGAGGGCCGAGGGGGTGACTACATCCGACTCCAGCTCAGAGAGGGGCCCTGTGCCAGCGGCGGCACCCGGCCAGGCTCCGGGCTGTGTCCTCGGGGAGTCATGTGTCCTCGGCCCCGGGTCACAGGAAGCGCACGAGCCTCACCCGCTGCCCAGCGGAACCCGCTCCAGGGCCAGGCCTGTCCTGCCCGCCCGGCACCCAGGGGCCTCCTCCAGCTGCTGTGCTCCCTGGGGGGCTGAGCCCAGAGCGATGTGCCAGAGTGAGGTCAGGTCAGGCCAGCCCAGCCCAGCCATGATAAGTCGCTCTCGGAATAAAGGAATGTAGGGGCTGGGGGGGACCTTCTGGAAAGCATCTGTTTTCATCGCCATTCATCCCCTCTGCCTCCTCCATCTCCACCACCCTCTCCCCAGCCACACTGCCCCATGGCCACGAGTCCTCTCCTTCTCTCTCAGTCCCGCCCCCCCAGGACCCTCTGCCTCCCGGGCCAACAGCGCCGTGTGCCTGCCCGCTATCTGCCATCTGCCCTGGCAACAGCACCCCCTTATTAGGTGTGTAACCTCACACAGGGCCTAGGCGAGGACCTGGGGCAGAGGCACCATGTCATCCACAGTGAAGGCCCCTCTTCACTCCGGCCCTCTGCCCCTAGTACTCAAGGCCGGGGGTGAGGCACCTTGGAATGAGTCTTCTTCCCGGCAGAGCTCAGCATCTGACTTCCCTGCCCTCAGCAGCAGCTCCCCCAGTCCCGCTGTATCCCACCCCTCCAGCCCTGGCCATCTCCTCCCCCACACCCTCCCCCAGGCCCGCCCCCTCCGACACCTGCCCTCCTCACCATGGTCATGTAGGTGGCCTCTGACCTGTCACGTGGCTCTTCTTCCTTGGGCACCTCCCACGTGGTGATTGAGGAGTAAACATGCTTCTATAGGGAAAAGGTAAAACACTCCTGAAAATCAGCAGTTCTGCTTTTTAATATATATTTGTATTGATTTCAGAGAGGAAGGGAGAGGGAGAGAGAGAGAAACATCAATGCTGAGAGAGAATCACGGATCGGCTGCCTCAGGCACACCCACTCTGGGGATCGAGCCTGCAACCAGGGCCTGTGCCCGTGGCTGGGATTGGACCCTGACCTCCTGGTTCCGGGCTGAGCCACCCCCAGGGGCTCAGTGGTCCTATGAAAAGGCCTCCTGCTACGATTCTCATGGCATCAGCCACCCACACGGGCGGGCACAGAGGTCACTGAAAGTTAGGGAATTATCATCAATACGATAATTCCATCATCAGTGTTCCAGAGAATTAACTCCTCAGAGCCCTATCTTAGGAACCAAATCTTTCCCAAGCAGCCTTTGTTTGGTGGCATTAGGGAGCAGCCCCAATCCTTCTCTCGCCAAATCCGATCTGCTCCGTGGTGACCTCCTCCTCGGCCTGGGGAGGCGGCACCAGCCAGCCACCGACCTGCGCCCAGCCTCCCAGGCCGTGGCCGGGCGCCTCCGGAGCCTCCGGGAGGCTGGGCGCACGGCGAAGGCCATCTCCACCTTTACTGGGGAAGCAGCGTCACCCGGGGGAGACTCCGGGACACTGGAGCCCAGACAGACCAGAGACGGGAGGCTCACATCCCAAAGGGGGGTTAAAAGTTTAAAAGAGAAAGAAAGGAAAAGGAGCTAAAAGGAACGAGCCCATTTCTCAGCCCCTGGCCGAGCCATCACAGCCGTTCCAGCGAACACAGAGGAGAGGGCCGAGGGTCCTCTCGGCTCACGGGCCTGCATCTCCCCCTAGCCTGGCTCCCCGGACACTCCCCAGGCGCCCCGCTCCGCCTCCTGTCACCCCGAGACCTGAGCCCATGCAGGGTGGGTCCGGGCCCTGGTCCTGCTTTTACTGACGAGCAAACAGGCTCAGGGAGGGCGCAAGGCTGGGCCCACACCGGGCTGTCTGGCCCGAGTCCAGTGCTCCCTGCTCGGCCCCCAGACACGCTCACACACTGGCGGCCCAGCTGCCCACACGCACCCCCTCCCGGGGGCGTCAGTCCAGCGGGGAGAGGCCGAGCCGGGCTCTGCGCCAGCCGTGCCCACGTGCTGAGACCCAGGCTGAGTGAGGGCCCGCCGCCCTGAGAGGCACAGCCACGCACAGAGCCCCCTCTTACCTCGGGCCGAGCCCTGTCCCTGTCCTCCAGGCTCTTCTCCAGGGCCCTGGACGTCCCGGAGCTGCAAGGCAGGAGATGCAGGCGGTTAGCGGCCAGGCTGGCCAGTCCAGGTGCCCTCGGCGCTCAGGAAGAGGCACCGAGCCGGGCTGTTCTCCCTGGACTCTCCCAGCTCACCCGAAGCCCGCGGCGCCTCCCGGCGAGCAGAGAGCACCGGAGACCTGAGGGCTGGGCAGCAGCTCCCAGCCCCCCACCCCGGCCCCCGGCTTTCTATCTGTGACGGGGCAGTGGGTGCACGGAGCTGGGCCCCAGGCTACCTGCTCACCTCCCGGACCAGGCAGTGCTGCTGGGCCGGCAGGTCAAAGGCCCAGTGGAATCACCCAGCAGCACCCCACTGTGTGCTCTGCACCCCACAAGCACCCCACTGTGTGCTCTGGCCGCTTCCCACTCCTTGGCCTGTGATGTCTTGGCCATTTGCCTTCTGCATTTGCCATTGAAGACACTTTTTTTGTATTTTGGCCTATTTTTTATTTTCACTCTCTCTCTCTCTCCCTCTTTCTCTCTAAAAATTGATTTAATTTTTTTTTAAAATAGTTTATCTCAGGCATTGAATGGCACCATTATAGTTTGTGCTTAAGATTTACAAAGTTTTTTTAAAATATGTTTTTATTAATTTCAGAGAGGAAGGGAAAGGGAAAGAGAAATAGAAACATCAATGAGAGGGAATCGATTGGCTGCCTCCTGCACGCCCCCTACTAGGCACTGAGCCCACAACCCTGGCCTGTGCCTGGCTGGGAATCGAACTATGACCTCCTGGTGCCTGGGTCTGTGCTCAGCCCCTGAGCCTCGCTGGCCGGGCTAGGATAGACTCTTAATGAGCTGCGCCTGGACCACCGTTTGTCCAGGAGCTGCTCGTCCACAGCGGAGGGGGTGGGGTGCACACGGCCTGGGAGCAGGGGCGGTCACAATGCCCAGGGCATCTGGTGCCACATGGTGCACAGAGGCCGTTCCCCTCGGAAACAGCCCTTCTGGGGAGAGGGCTCCGCTCAGCCGGTCTCCCCTCCCCCTCGGCAGAAGCAGCCGGGCACCAGCAGCCCCGTCTCCCGCGGAGCGCGTACCTCTTACTCCCCTGGATCCTCCTCGCGGTCAGGATGAGCACCGGAAGCAGCAGGACAGTGACGCAGACGATGCCCACGACGATCAGCAGCTGGGTCCCGCCCAGCACCTCGGGTCTGGGGGCCGTGGCGGTCACCAGCGCTGGGGGACGGAGCAGTGGGGTTCAGTGTCACCGGTGACGGCACAGCAGCACAGCCAGGCAGGGAGTGGGGCGCAGGCCCGCTCCACCCGGTGGAAGCACTAGGACCCCAGCGGGCCCTGTGGCTTGAGAGCCGAAGCCGTGCCCTGCGTACGGGCAGGAGAGGCAGCCTCGCTCGGAGGCCCCTCTGGCGCCAACAATTCTCTTAACACTTGGGTCACAGATGACGCTGACACAACACACTCCTAGAGGCTACTGATGTTTCTACGGGAAAGTGATGGTTTTTTAAAATATATTTTATTGATTTCAGAGCGGGAGAGAGAGAGGAACATCAATGATGAGAGAGCCATGGATCGGTTGCCTCCTGCACGCCTCTCCCTGGGGATCAAGCCCCTGGCCTGAGCATGTGCCCTTGCCCGGGAATCACACTGACCTCCTGGTTCACAGGTCGGTGCTCACCCGCTGAGCCGCGGCTGCCGAGGGCAGTGACTCTTCCAAAGGCTCTCTGCCACGGAGCCCGGCCTGCGGTCAGGGCGCCCGGGAGGCCTCGGGGGCACATTCCCACACAGGGTGCCCTTCGCACATTTCCTGGGTTCGTTCCAAACACACAAACACGATCTGGCTTTTGTCACGGAGGCAGGGGGCGCGCTGAGAGGCCATCGCCATGGGCCTGAGTGCAGGGACTGTGGCTGAGGAAGGCGGGCCAGCTGCTGCAGGAAGAGGGAGCCCTTGACTGAAGCCAAGCTTGAGAGCAGAGACAGGCAGAGGCCTGAGCTCAAGACAGAGATGAGGACGCCGCACGAAGGCGGTGGGTGGGCGGGAAAGAAGGCAGATCCGGAGTCAGGCGCAGAAACCACAGGACCATCATCGGTTAGACGGGGCCCTGGGAGCTGGCAGCGGAGAGCACAGCGGGCAGGGGGCGCCGTTCGCTGGGGGCGGGGGTGCGAGTGGAGGCGATGGCGGGAGTGGGTGATGGGAGTGGAGGAGGTGGGCTGGGAAGGAGTCCGCGGCTGGGTGTCTTGCATTGGGGGGCATGGGGTGGGCCGCATACAGCTCTACCGAGATGGACAGACTGTCCCACACAGAGCATGTGGCCTCCCATCCGCTCGGAAAGGAGGCGGGGTGTGCGAGTGCCTTCGGGATGGGAAGCAAGCGAGGCAGCAGCGGCCGCCAGAAGGCGGTGCATGGAGGAATGAGACAGCAGGAAGTGAGAGGAGAGACGCCATCTGCACCCTGCAGCCAGCATCTGGCCATCAAACCTGGTGTGGTCAGGCTGCACAGCTCCGCTCACACCAGCTCCCTGAGCTGTGCGCCTAAGCAGGTGCGCTGTTTTCCTAGCTCAATAAAGCTGCTTTAGGAAAAAGAAAGGGCCCTGGCCGGTGTGGCTCAGTGGATAGAGCGGCATCCTGCGCACCAAAGGGTCCCAGGTTCGATTCCGGTGAAGGGCACATAACTCAGCTGCAGTTCCTCCCCGGCCCAGGCCCTGGTTGGGGGTTTGCAGGAGGCAACCAATCGACGTGTTTCTCTCACCTCAATATTTCTCTCTTCCTCTCTCTCTAAAAATCAATGGGAAAATATCCTCGGGTGAGATTAACTAAAGAAAAAAAAAGCCATAGGATGAGAGCTAAGCAGAGAAGAACGTGAGGTAAGAGGAGAGGAGCATGTTTATGTCCTGAGCTTGAGGAGCCACTGCCAGTGCCTGGGAGGGAGCAGGGCAGGCACCTGCAGGGCTGGATGGAGGGCAGGGCGGGGGGGAGGAGGGGGCACTACCAAGGCGCTGGGGGGGACCGGGCGCTGGGGGGACCGGGCGCTGGGGAGACCGGGCGCCGTGAGCGACCGGGCGCCGTGGCCAGGCTTTGGTCTGTGCGGCTGGGATAAGACTTCGGAGGGTGAGGAGAGCCTCTGTCCTGCCCCTCTGCAGCCGGGACTCTGCTACAGACAAGAAGGGGCCTCCACAGACTAAGTCCCAGGCCAGGGCATGGAGGTAAGCTCCATCCTACCCCGGCCCCCTCCAGCCAACCACAGCCAAGCCCCGAGGCCCTGGTGCAAGGCAGACTCCACAGCCACATCCTGGCTGCTAACTGGGTTAAGGTTTACCTCTAACCCTCACTTAGCAACCTCCAGTCAACACAGCCAGCCTCTGCCCCTGCACGCGCCTCCCTGTTTCCCAGAACACAGCGCCTTTGCTCAGAACCCTCACCCACTTCTGTCCCTGCCTTCCTGCCTGTTCTCTGCCCCCCAGCGCAGGGGCCGTCCCCTCCCCCCAGAGCACAGCCAGGCGTCTGAGCTGCGGCTCCCGGCTCCGCGTCCCAGGCTGTGGAGCCGGCGGCCGCGCTGCCCGGGAGGGCTGGCCAAGGCCGGTCCCCGAACGTACCAGCTCCTCGACCCTGACCCACCGGCAAGGCAGGGACCAGGTGAGGCCACCGCGCTGCCCAGGGCCACACACTGAAAGAGGCACCAGCCTCGGGGCCGGGCCAGCACGGGGTCAGCCCCGGGGGCGCCTCCTGGCCGTTCCCACCCCAGGCCACCGGGCCTCGCTCGTGCTGGCCACGCTAACCAGCCGGTCCCGCCGCCCAGCCCCGGGTCACACACCTGCGGGCTCTCTCCGCCTCACGAGCAGCGCGAAGGTCTTCCTGAAGGCCAGCTCCCCCAGCTGGACGCTGCAGGTGTAGCTGCCCGCGTCGGACTCCCGCGCTCCCTGGAGCAGGACGGAGCCGTCGTGCGCCGTGACCCCCACCAGCACCACGCGGTTCCGGAAGCGGCCCCCACTCTGGGGGGGCCCCGGGGGTCCTCTGCCTCCGGCGGAATAGTGCAGCACCGCCTCCTCCTGGAGGGAGGCAAAGGCGTGAGCGAGGGGGGGGGGCTCAATGTGAACCAGCACAGGTGCCGTCAGCAAGGACACACACGCGTGTGCAGGCATGTGCTGCTCCTGCATTAGCGCCCGTGGCTCCTCCCCCGACGTGGGTCCCCGTCAGGGCGGGCTTTCACTGCGCAGCAGACGCCCCAAAAATACGCATAAAGGAGCACAGGTTGGCATTTTTAAAGTAAGGAGCATAAACAGTCGCATTTTTAAAAGCTTTCAAGGAAAGAAGCGGGGATGGCCGTTCGGGCACAAAGACAAGTGAAAGGGGGCCTCCCGGGCGCTGACGCGCGGATGGACCCTCCGCAGGGCTTCCCCGTGTCCGGGGTGCAGCCCCCGGCCCGGAGCGGAGAGGAGCAGTGATGGCATGGCTGTTTACAGGATGGCCTCTGTCTTGGTTATAAAACCTGAACCTCGCACAAGCTCCCAGCTTCTCCTACATTAGCAGTAAGCCCTCTGGGGGCCCAGCCACACGGCGTGGCCTGAGCGCCTCCCCCAGTGACATCCCAGTCTCATGAACGAACATGCTGTCTCACACCTTCCCAGCTGCAGTCCAGCCTCTGAAGCCCCTGCGACAGGGCTGTCTCCACCCGTGAGAGGGGTGAGGGGCGAAGAGAAACTCACAAACGTAACCCACGTAAGAGCACAGCTGCCACTGTGCTTCTCTCCGGCCCAGAGCGCTCTGGCCCGGCCCAGAACCTGCCTGCTCTCCCAGGAGCTCCGGAGAGAAAGGGAGGAGGGCTGTATGCAGAGGCCGAGCCATACAGGTGCCCATACAAGGCTCCACTGCCACACAATCAGGCATCTCCTCCCCCTCCTCCCGCCCCCGTCCTCTTCTTCCTCCTCCTCCCCCTCCTCCTCTTCCTCTTCCTCCTCCTCCCCCTCCTCTTCCTTCTCCCTCTCCTCCTCCTCTTCCTCTTCCTCCTCCTCCTCTTCCCCCTCCTCCCCCTCCTCCCCCTCCTCCTCCACATCCCCCTCCTCCCCCTCCTCCTCCACATCCCCCTCCCCTCCCTTCTCCTCCTCCTTCTCTTCCTTCTCCTCCCGCTCCTCCTCCTTTTCCTCCTCCTCCCCCTCCTCCTCACCCTCCTTCTTCTTCCTCATCATCTTTTTTTTTTAATCCTCACCCAAGGAAAATTTTCCAGTGATTTTTAGAGAGTGGAAGGGAGAGGGAGAGACAGAGAGAAACATCGATGAGAGAGACACATTGAACGGTTGCCTCTTGTTGTAAGACGCCACTGCACTCGGACCTCTTGCACGCACCCTGACCAGGGCCCAGGCTGGGGAGGAGCATGCAGCTGAGGTACTGCCCTTGACCGGAATCAGACCTGGAACCCTTTGGTCCACAGGCTGGTGCTCCATCCACTGAGCCACACCGGCCAGGGCTCCCCTTCCTTATCTTATCGTATTCATTAGAGTTTTCTTCCCACCCAAAAGCGGAAGCGTCCCAGCCACGTGGCCCAGCGTGCCACCACACGGCACCGGACGCCGGGATGCCCCTCTCCGGCTCCTGTCACTGGCGGCCGCCACAGCCGCGGTCCCTCCCCGGTACCTTGGCGTGCTGCCCTGGGGAGAACGTCCAGTCGACCTTGGTCATGAGCTTCTCTTCCGTGCTCTGGAAAGCACAGCCCATTGGAACCGTATCACCCACATGGACCTCGAGCTCTGGGAGAAGAGGATAAATCAGGTCAAACCCAAGACATATTCAGTAGAGGCCAAAGAGCTTCCAGAGAGATGATATCAGCTGCAGACCCTCCACAGTACGATCAGCATTACAACCCCCACGACACACATCCTCTCCATGGCAGCCCCGAAAGGCCCGTGGGGTCCCGGTTCAGAAGCTCCCTCACACCTCACGTGCTCCAAGGACGAGCCCTCCAGCCGCCACGCACACCCAGCCGGGAGTCCTGCTGTCTTCGTACAACAAACACCTCCTGGTCCTCAGTCCCTCTCCCTCCACGGCCCCGCTCCACCCCAGTTCACAGAGAAGGCAGCGCAGAACCTGAAGCCCACCCCGCTGTCCCCCAAGGGCCCCACCTCTGCTTCGCGTAAACAGGAAGTGGGAAGGTACAGCACTCTCCTCATTGCTCCTTCCTCCACGTCGCCTGGTGAGCTTCGCCCAGTGAGCTTGGGGAGGAGCTGTGTCCAGCGAAGACCCGCTCCTGCCTCCCTGAACAGAGCCAGCGCAGAGAGGGCGGGGAGGGCTGTTGAGGGAGGCAGAAGCAGGCCTTCGCTGGACACAGCGCCTTCCGAAGCTCACCAGGTGACGTTCAGAGGGAGCAGACAGCACACAGGCCGACCTTTCCCCCCGTTTCCCGGAGCAAGCTTCTGCCCAGCAGGACGAATGCAGGACGGGAGGGAAGCAAAGAAAATACTATGAACTTGAAGTCATAAGAATTCACGCCGGGGGAGGCGGGAACACCCTCGAATTCCAGCAACACTTCACAGACCGAACTCCATCCCGGCCGGCATGACTCCACGGCTCAGCCCACCTCGGAACCAGGAGGTCGCAGCTCGGTTCCCGGTCAGGGCACAGGCCAGGGCTGTGGGCTCCATCCGCAGTGTGGGGCGTGCAGGAGGCGGCCTATCCATGATCCTCTCTGATCATGAATGTTTCTCTCTCTCTCTCCCTCTCCCTTCCTCTCTGAAATCAATAATAAAAATGTGTATATTATTTAAAACTGAACTCTGCTTTTTAAAGGTGACATAATAATGAGCCCTCTGAGCCCTCCCAGTGCGGCAGGCATGTGGGCGGCGCCCTGCAGAGCCTGTGGCCGGGCATTGCAGTGCTTGGAGCTGCTCACTCTGACCCTCCCCAAGAGCAGAGGATGAACTCTGACCCTCCCCACGTGCAGAGGATGAACTCTGACCCTCCCCAAGAGCAGAGGATGAACTCTGACCCTCCCCACGTGCAGAGGATGAATCTGACCCTCCCCGTGCCCAGAGGATGAACTCTGACCCTCCCCATGTGCAGAGGATGAACTCTGACCCTCCCCATGTGCAGAGGATGAACTCTGACCCTCCCCGTGCCCAGAGGATGAACTCTGACCCTCCCTGTGCCCAGAGGATGAATCTGACCCTCCCTGTGCGCAGAGGATGAACTCTGACCCTCCCCACGTGCAGAGGATGAATCTGACCCTCCCCGTGCCCAGAGGATGAACTCTGACCCTCCCCGTGCCCAGAGGATGAACCCTGACCCTCCCTGTGCGCAGAGGATGAACCCTGACCCTCCCTGTGCCCAGAGGATGAACTCTGACCCTCCCCACTGAAGAGGATGAACTCTGACCCTCCCTGTGCCCAGAGGATGAATCTGACCCTCCCAGTGCCCAGAGGATGAATCTGACCCTCCCTGTGCCCAGAGGATGAATCTGACCCTCCCTGTGCCCAGAGGATGAATCTGACCCTCCCTGTGCCCAGAGGATGAACTCTGACCCTCCCCGTGCCCAGAGGATGAATCTGACCCTCCCTGTGCCCAGAGGATGAATCTGACCCTCCCTGTGCCCAGAGGATGAATCTGACCCTCCCTGTGCCCAGAGGATGAATCTGACCCTCCCTGTGCCCAGAGGATGAACTCTGACCCTCCCCGTGCCCAGAGGATGAACTCTGACCCTCCCTGTGCGCAGAGGATGAACTCTGACCCTCCCTGTGCCCAGAGGATGAATCTGACCCTCCCTGTGCCCAGAGGATGAACGTGGAGACAGAGCCAGGAGCACCAGCAGCTGAGAGCCCCTGAGTGGGCCCACGCCCCGCTTCCCACTCCGCCACTCCACACCTCAGAGCGGACGGACGGCCACCCGAAAGCAGCCAAACAGGAAGTGGCGTTGCTTTATTTGTGAGAACATGGTCTGTGGTGTTTAAGCGAGAAATGTGGGGAAAGAACTAAAGAACTGGAATCGGGAAAATCGTCAGCTGAAGGTGCCTGGGCAGAGATCAGAGCCTGCAGAGCGGCACTGTCACAGGGCGAGCACGCCTCTCCAGGAGCCGGTTCCTCCCACGTGGGCGAGAGGGAAAGGCAGCCACAGCTCTGGGGCACCTAACTGCCGACAATTGTCCCGGCTGCGTGGACGGTTCCTTCGGGTCGCTCCCTCCGCGCTCGGTGGGCCCCGCCGTGTGGACCGCGATGGCGTGGCATCAGGAGGCAGCAGAGCGCGGCCCGCGGCCCGGAGCATGGGCGCTGATCGCTGCCCTCTTCCCCGAGGGCACCGCTTGGGCGTCAGGGGAAAATGACAATTGAAGAAAAGTAAAGAAAATAAATAAGTAAATTAGGAGAGGGGCCAGAAGCTACCGCCTACAACTCCAGTTTTCAGATGACAAACTCGTGAGGGGCACATTTAAGAGTCCCATTCATTCATAAGTGTGTTGATCACTCCCTCTGTGCCGGTCAGGCGACCAAGCACACAGACCCAGGTGACCGGCAGAGACAGCTGAGCAGGGAGGAGTGTCCCCGGGCAGACACTGAGCAGGGAGGAGTGTCACCGGGCAGACACTGAGCAGGGAGGAGTGTCCCCGGGCAGAGACAGCTGAGCAGGGAGGAGTGTCACCGGCAGAGACAGCTGAGCAGGGAGGAGTGTCACCGGGCAGACACTGAGCAGGGAGGAGTGTCACCGGGCAGACACTGAGCAGGGAGGAGTGTCACCGGGCAGACACTGAGCAGGGAGGAGTGTCACCGGGCAGACACTGAGCAGGGAGGAGTGTCCCCGGGCAGACACTGAGCAGGGAGGAGTGTCACCGGGCAGACACTGAGCAGGGAGGAGTGTCACCGGGCAGACACTGAGCAGGGAGGAGTGTCACCGGGCAGACACTGAGCAGGGAGGAGTGTCACCGGGCAGACACTGAGCAGGGAGGAGTGTCACCGGGCAGACACTGAGCAGGGAGGAGTGTCCCAGGGCAGACGCTGAGCAGGGAGGAGTGTCAGCTGGAGGTGGGGTGCCCAGAGGATCTCTCTAAAGGAGGGGCCCAAACCAGCCAGATGGGGGGAGGGGAGCACACTCCAGTGCCCCAACTAGACCGGTCCTGAGGCCACAGACTGTTCCTTCTGTCTCCCTCTCTCAAACACGCGCAGAGATCTGGGGTTTCCAAACCGCCCTCCCTGCTCCCATCCTTCCAGCGCCCCCAGGTTCCCTGGATCCGGGGCCCCACAGAGCAGTTCTCACACCGCCTCCTGCCGAAGCCAGGCCCTCCGTTTACAAATGGGAAACTGGAAGCCAAGAAGCTGGGGACATCTGCGCGTGCCCTTCATGCCCCAGAGCGCTGACTGCAGGCCCTGCGGCACACGTGTGGCAGAGCGTGGGCGCCGCGGGAAGGGCCGGGCACAGTGACAAGGACGTGTGGTCAGAGGCCTCGGGATCAGGCACGGGCCTGACACCTAACAAACGGGCCTGGCGCAGCACTGCCCTCTCGGCCTGCACCTCCTCTCAGCACTCCCCAGAGCAGGAAAGCTGTCTGAAGTGACAATACCGTCATCCGCATTTTATTCGTTTGTTAAATATATTCTTATTGATTTCAGAGAGGAAGGGAGGGGGAGAGAGAGAAACATCAATGATGAGAGAAAATCATGAACTGGCTGCCTCCTGCACGCCTCTCCTCACGATCGAGCCCCCAGCCCAGGCACGTGCCCCTGACTGGAATCGAACTCGGGACCCTGCAGTCCGCAGGGCCACGCTCCGCCCACTGAGCCACGCTGGCTAGGGGATCCTCCCTTTACCTGGAGAGCACTGCTGCCTGCAGCTTGTGCTGCGGCGGGCACGGAGCCCGGGGCTGGCACCGGCCTCCGTCCCAGCCCTCCGGCCTCCAGCCCTCCCCCTCTGAGCGCAGCCACGCACCTCGGGGCTCTGCCGGCAGCACGTGCAGCGCCACGTGGGTTTTGAACACGCGGCTCTCCAGCTCCAGGCGGATCTCGCAGGTGTAGGTGCCCCGGTCGGCCTCCTCCACGTCTCGGAGCAGGAGAGAGCCGTCGTTGTGTGCGAGGTCCCCCACCAGGCTCACCCGGTGCTGGAAGCGCCCCACGGGCACGCTGAGGTTGGAGTAATGGTACAGCACGTAGTCCACCTGGAGGGCAGGCATGGGGCCTGGGTCAGCGCTCCAACCCCGGGCTGCACTCAACCCTGCCCTGCAGCGGCACGGCCACGTCACATGACCAGAAAGCTCATGTGGATCATCAGAAGGTGCTCATTCAAAGGGAAATATTTTGCTATTATTTTTTTCCTTTTTTTTTTTTTATGGATTTCAGAGAGGAAGGGAGAGGGAGAGATAGAAACATCGATGATGAGAGAGAATCATTTATCAGCTGCCTCCCGCCCACCCTCCACTGGGGATCAAGCCTGAAACCCAGGCATGTGCCCTTGACTGGAATCGAACCCAGGACCCTCCAGTCTGCAGGCCGATGCTCTATCCACTGAGCCGAACCGGCCAGGGCAAAATGAAACACTTGAATAGGATTTTTTAAAATCATCGTATGCCAGAAAGCATCTCTTGCTCGCGGCTCCATGGCTCATGCAGACAGAGCCCGATGGAGACAGAGGGGCCACAGTTTTGGGCCCGACCTTGGGGTGCAATGCAGCACCCACTCTGAAGCTGGCTCTGGGGGTTCACTCCTTGTGGAAACCACCTCCCATTTCACCCCGTCCTCTGCCACAGCCCCGGGAGCGGCTGCAGAGGAAGATGGGACACCCCTGGCTCGCACGGCCCAGCCTGTGGCTGTCACTCCCCCGTCCACTCCCTCTCGGCAGCTTCAGTGAGGCAGGAGGAGGCATCAACAGGAAGTGCCGGGGGCGGGCCTGGTGGACCCTTCCTGTGCTTACACCATGGGCTCCCGCTTACAGCACCACATGGTCATGAGCACTGAGTGAGCGCAGCATTCTGAGAATGGCGTGTCCCGAGCTTCGGAAATAATCCTTCATTTGCAAACACTGGGGCTTGTGGTTAATAACATACTATGAGGACGTTTTCCCCAGATGATCCTGACATGGAACAGCTCCACAGAAGCTCGCTTTCTGCTCTGAGGAGCCCACGAGACATCCTCTGCAGCTGTGCTGACTGCCACCCACGTGGCCCACAGCTGTGCTGACTGCCACCCACGTGGCCCACAGCTGTGCTGATCTGCCTCCCCACGTGGCCCACAGCTGTGCTGACTGCCACCCACGTGGCCCACAGCTGTGCTGACTGCCACCCACGTGGCCCACAGCTGTGCTGACTGCCACCCCAGGTGGCCCACAGCTGTGCTGACCTGCCATCCCACATGGCCCACAGCTGTGCTGACTGCCGCCCACATGGCCCACAGCTGTGCTGACTGCCACCCACGTGGCCCACAGCTGTGCTGACTGCCGCCCACGTGGCCCACAGCTGTGCTGACTGCCACCCACGTGGCCCACAGCTGTGCTGACTACCACCCACGTGGCCCACAGCTGTGCTGACTGCCACCCACGTGGCCCACAGCTGTGCTGACTGCCACCCCAGGTGGCCCACAGCTGTGCTGACTGCCACCCACGTGGCCCACAGCTGTGCTGACTGCCACCCCAGGTGGCCCACAGCTGTGCTGACCTGCCATCCCACGTGGCCCACAGCTGTGCTGACTGCCACCCACGTGGCCCACAGCTGTGCTGACTGCCACCCACGTGGCCCACAGCTGTGCTGACTGCCACCCACGTGGCCCACAGCTGTGCTGACTGCCGCCCACGTGGCCCACAGCTGTGCTGATCTGCCTCCCCACGTGGCCCACAGCTGTGCTGACTGCCACCCACGTGGCCCACAGCTGTGCTGACTGCCACCCACGTGGCCCACAGCTGTGCTGACTGCCACCCCAGGTGGCCCACACTGTGCTGACCTGCCATCCCACGTGGCCCACAGCTGTGCTGACTGCCGCCCACGTGGCCCACACTGTGCTGACTGCCACCCACGTGGCCCGCAGCTGGGAAGGAGGCGGAGAATATTCTGCCGCACATGCATGCCGAGGCCACAGCCAACTGCAGACCAATGTGTCACAGCTCCCTCCCTCCCCAGCACCTGCGCTGCTCCACAGAGGGCAGCACTGAGAAGAGGAACTGACACTTGCACGCACACCTCCACCTGCCCCTCAGGGGGTCGTCAGCTTCGGCCTTGCAGACGGAGTGGCCGCGAGGCTGACCGTCCAGCATTGCCGGCTCCTGACGCGCTCCTGGGCCTGAGCTCCAGACACTCAACTCCCGGCCCCTGGAGACCTGACCGCCTCCCTGTGGCCCAACCCCGGGCAGCTCCCCGCTGCTCGGCCCCGTGTCCTTGTTACCTGGTCGTCGTGCTCCCTGGGTGAGAATGTCCAGTCGACCTTGGTCACGCGTTTCCCTTCCACGCTCTGGAACATGCAGCCCAGCAGGGCGGGCTCCCCCGCGTGCACCGTCAGCTCCCGGGAGGACACCATCAGGGCGTTCAGGCCCAAGAAATAGCCTGCAGAAGCCAAGGGCAAGAGGAGGCACCCTTAGGGACGTGCCGGGCGGCACAGACCAGTACCGGTCACCACGGGCCTCACACCTGCCCTCCCCGCTGGCCCAGCGAGGACCTGTGCGCAGAGGCCCTCACTCGAGGCAGCACGGCCTTTCGGAGGAGGGGACACCCTCTGGCCGCCACAGGGACCGGGTAAGGGCTCTGCGACACACACTACTGGCCCTCTCCTCTCGGCCCTCCCTTCCCCAGAATCCCCCACCCCACCCCACTCCTTTCACTACTGGCCCTCTCCTCTCGGCCCTCCCTTCCCCAGAATCCCCCACCCCACCCACTCCTTTCACTACTGGCCCTCTCCTATCGGCCCTCCCTTCCCCAGAATCCCCCACCCCATCCACTCCTTTCACTACTGGCCCTCTCCCATCGGCCCTCCCTTCTCCAGAATCCCCCACCCCACTCCTTTCCAAAGGAAGAAGAGAAGCCTGAGGTCCCTGCTTTCGGGCGGGTACTGAAACACCCACACACAGAAGCGATGTCCCTAGTTCCTGGTTAACCAACCGTCCCCATGGACAAAGCAGCTCCCGGCCTCTTCCCTCCCTCGCTGTTCGCTCGGTTCTTTGGTTCCTTCACAAACGCTCATCTCTGCACTCGCCGCTGCTTCTGGCCGCCACACGTGCGGGTCCTCGGGATCAGGCCTGCTGGGCCTTTGTGTCTGTCTCCTGCCACGCCCCCCACCCCAGCCCTGGCTCCCAGCAGATGGGGACACGCACGGTGCCAGCCCACTATCTCTGCACTGCTCCAGTCACTCCTCCTTTCACTACCAGGGAGAACCGTTAGATGGATACTCCTGTTTTCAGAAGACATGCTGTGTTTTCACAAGAAAGAGAAAATATCGCCAAGAAAGAAAGACACCTTTAGAGACGATGCTCACAGAAGGGGAGGCTGGGGAGAGGGAAAGGGACTGAGGACCAGCGATCAACAGTTTCAGAACAGCCCTGGGGATGGGAGGTACAGCACAGGAAACACAGTGATCTGTACTAATAAAAGGGTAATATGCTAATTAGACCAGGTCAACCAGACATCTTCCAGACATCCAACTTCCTTCTGGACAAAGCCACAGTGGCAGGGGCCAAGGCAAAGGCTGTTAGGAGTGAGGAGGCCAGCAGGGGAGCAAGCAGTAAGGGGCAAGATCAGGCTGGCACGGGGAGCAAGCAGTTGGGGGTAATCAGGCCATGGTGGGGAGAGGGGGGTACAGGGAGAGAGACAGTAAGGAACATTCAGGCCAGCAGGGGAGTGGTTAGGGAGTGGTCAGGCAGGCAGCCAAAGGCAGTTAGGGACAATCAGACAGGCAGGCAGAGGTGGTTAGGGGTGAGCAGGCAGTCAGGCAAGCAGGCAAGTGATTAGGAGCCAGTAGTCCTGGATTGTGAGAGGGATATCCAACTCCTGGTGGGATCTGGCCTAAACCGGCAGTCAGACATCCCCCAGGAATCCCAGATTGGAGAGGGTGTAGGTTGGGCTGAGGGACACCCGCTGTGCATGAATTTTGTGCACCGGGCCTCTAGTGTGTCTATATAAAACCCTAATATGCAAATAGACTGAATAGAACAACCAAGCAATCAGTTGCTGTGACATGAGCTGACCACTAGGGGGTGCATGTGGAACATGGTGGGTATCAGCAGCAGGTGGCAGAGCATGGAACATGGTGGCCATCGGCCATGGCAGGACAGTATAGCAGGTGAGTGGGGATGCCAGACCAAGGTGGGACACTGGTTGCTGTCATCGGGGTGAGCCTCTGGTGGTATTGAAAATTCTTTGCTCCCACGTGCCAGTCCCGCCCGACACTCACATCTACTGCTGGCACCGGCCCCAATTGCCCCACGCTGTCATCGGGTGCGAGCGGGGCTGGCATCGTCAGCACATGGGAGCAGCAGTAGCAGGAGTGGGGCTGCTGGAAGACAGGGGAGTGGGGCCACAGAAGGAGGGGCTGGACAGGGCACAGAGGATAGGCTGAGACCCGCCCTTTCAAGGTGCATGAATTTGTGCACTGGCCCCTGGTATTGTAATAACTGTGTATGGTGCCAGGTGGGCATTGGAAAGATCTGGGGGCACACTTCCTAAAATATATGATTGTCTGAGCACAATGCTGTAAATTATAACACAAAGATGAAATTTAAATTAAAGAGAAAAGAAAAAGAAAGAGAAGCTTAGATACTGGAGACAACGGGCACACAGCGGGGAGAGGGAAAATGAAAAGGGGACTCCAGACCCTCTGTAGAGAATTATTTGGGAAGAAATCAAAATGAGCTCCAAAAAGAGTTTGGAATTTGCTGTCAGGAGGAACTGAGAAGTTTGCGTGTGGAGGCTGTGAGGAAGGCTGTAAGGAGGGCTGTGATTGGCGCTGAGCACGCTGTGTGCAGGTAAAACGGTTTGTAGGAAGGCAGAGCGCAGCCTAAGCAAAGGGGCTCAGAGCGCCGGTGACTGTAGAGAAACGGCGAGGAAAAGGAGGCTTTCTAAGCGGAAGCTCTCCGCCCGGCACGAACCGCCAGCAAGTAACAGGGCGGGCGGCCTCCGCTGGCTGCGGGCACACCCTGGGGAATGCCGCAGACCTCTGCGAGTGTTTCCACCGCGAGAAAAGCTCTGACACCTGCACTTCCGTGTGTGCACGTGCGCTTTATGTATGTGTGCTCAGGCATGTTCGTGTACACATGTGTGTACACACGTGTCCACATGTATCCGTGTGTGCCTGGAACTAGAGCCAAGGCAGCTCTTTCGTGTGCCTGCTGAGTCTGTGTTTAGTCACCATCCTGGGTGAAAACGGTGGTAAAGAGAAAAGGGACAGGCCATGCGAGCAGAGCAGCTGGGGAGGGGAGGACGGGAGCAATGGGCAGGCTGGACATGACGGGCAAGAGCACCCGAGCTCTCGGCAACAGGGAGGCCGCCGGGCGGAGGCAGAGCAGGCATGGGGCCTGGAGGACCGGCAGGCGCTCGGGCGGCGGGAAGAGAGGCCCCGGCACAGAAACCACTCGAATCAGGAACGGGAACCAAGAAGGCTGCCCTGCTGAAGCAGGAAGCAATGACAGGGATCCTGGGGCTTTCTCTGGTGATTTCATTTCCTGATCTGACACCAGCGGTGAATTTAAAGATGATAATATGAGCCCTGGCTGGTGAGGGTCCTGGGCTCGATTCCAGTCAAGGGCATGTACCTTGGTTGCAGGCTCCTCCCCTGTCCAGACCCTGGTCAGGGCTCGTGCACGGGGCAACCAATCGATGTGTCTCTCTCACATCGATGTTTCCCTCCGTCTCCCCCTCTCTCTGCCACTCTCCCTGAAAACCAACGGGAAAACGTCCTCGGGTGAGGATGAAGAATAAAAATGAATGAAGAGATGATGGTTGAAGGGCAGGAAGGCAGAGGGAGGTTTCTCTGTCTCACAGGAGCCTGGGCCTTCCGGGGCCGACAGTGGCTTCTGAAACCACGGTCCCCACAGACTGCAGTTCCAGCTTAGGGGTCCCAGTTCCAGCAAACTGAGGGGAAATGAAAACACCCCAAATGGCTCTTCTCACGAGACTTCTGAGAAATCACCCCCCGCGCGCCCCCCCGCGCGCCCCCCTGGCTCCACTTACCCAGCAGCACTGGCCTCAGGGGGCAGAGCACGCTGCTCTCCATCTTCAGCCTGGAGAGAAAAGGGAAAACGTCAGAGCAGTTTCAAGGGAAGTTCATTCATGTCCCACACCAACAGCGAGACCCGAGCCGCCCGCCAGGCTCAGGGCGCAGTGCTGGCGGGGAGAGGCAGCGGCTCTGGAAGGCGGGGCTGGGCGGGGGCAGAGGTAATAGAAGCAAAGGAGCGAACCCCAGAGCAGCAGGCGGGGCTGCTATGAGGGTGGCTGGGGCTGCGGGAGTTGAGCTAGAAGGGAAGATGGGATGAAAGTTGCTTTTCAAGAGAGAAAAAAGCACATGGTGTCAGAATTCCCTGGCGAGATCAGCCCTGGGCATTCGACAGCTGGAGTTTCACCTGCACAGGCGGCGACGGGACCCTCAGCCTGGAACTGCCTGTACAGGGATGCAGACTGCCCAGGCCAGGGGTGGAGAGGGGCCTGTGCCTGGCTGGGGCAGCTCAGCTCTACGGCACTCTCAGCTCTACGGCACTCTCAGCTCTACGGCACTCTCAGCTCTACGGCACTCTCAGCTCTATGGCACTCTCAGCTCTGTGGCATTCACTCAGCTCTGTGGCATTCACTCAGCTCTATGGCACTCAGCTCTACGGCACAGAAGCCACAGGAAAGCCTCCTGCTCTCCCCGGTGATGCCTCCTGAGCCGGGGCCTCTGAGCAGAGTGAGAACTGGGCAGCCCGGCCGGGTGGCTCATTGGAGCATCATCCCATAGATACTTCTCTCTCACATCGATGTTTCTCTCTCTGAGATCCATAAACAGCCCTTGCTGGTTTGGCTCAGTGGACAGAGCATCGGCAAGGGTCCCAGGTTCGATTCTGGTCACGGGCACATACCTCAGTTACAGGCTCCTCCCCGGCCTGGACCCTGGCTGAGGCTCCTGCAGGAGGCAACCAATCGATGAGCTTCTCTCACATGGATGTTCGCTCTGTCCCTCCCTCTCTCTCCCACTCTCTCTAAAAACCAATGGAAAAATATCCTCAGGTGACCTTGTAAAAAAGATCTCCTGAAAGAGCCCTTACCTGTATTCTAATCAGCCACCGCCTCCACAAGGAGCACCAGGGTCCAACTGTCCAAGAAGGTCCGACCTGGGTCCCAACTTGGAGAAGTCAGGTGAAATCCTGAACCTCCGTCTCTCACCTATAACCTCAGCTACTAATACAAAGACCACCTCTAATAAAGTAATCGTGCTTTAAAAAATATAAAGCATACACACACACACACACACACACACACACATATATAATGACCCTAATGTGCAAATAGACTGAATGGCAGAACAACCAAACAACTGAACAGCCAGTTGCTATGATGTACGCTGACCACCAGGAAGCGCACGAGGAATGTGGCAGGCATTGGCCACGGTGGGATGGTGGAGCAGGTGAGCAGGGGCGCCAGACCAAGGCAGAGCACCGGTCACTGTTATTGGGGGGAGCCTCTGGTGGTTACTGGAAATTCTTTGCTCCCATGGCACGGTTCCACTGGGCACTCACTCCTGCTGCCGGTGCCAGCCCTGATCACTCAGCATTATCAGCAGGTGAGAGTGGTGGCTGCTGGCCCCAATGGCCCCTCAGGGCTTCTCCACCTCCCCTTGCTCCTGAGGGGCCATAGGGGCAGCAGCCACTGCTTGCACCTGCTGATGGCGCTGGTCCCACTCACACCCACTGTTGGACTGGCCCCATCACTCCATGACGTCAGTGGGTGCAAGCAGGGCTGGTGCTGTCAGTGTGTGGGAGCTGTAATGGCGGTGGGGAGTGCTGGCAGACAGGGGGCCAGGGGCTGGGCCGGGGTGTGGAGGATGGGCTGAGATCCGCCCCTGTGCCCACCACAGCCTCGCAGCCCACAGTTCCTTTTTTTTTTTTTTTTAAATATATTTTATTGATTTTTTTACAGAGAGGAAGGGAGAGAGATAGAGAGCCAGAAACATCGATGAGAGAGAAACATCGACTAGCCGCCTCCTGCACACCCCCTACCGAGGATGTGCCCGCAACCAATGTACATGCTTTTGACTGGAATCGAACCTGGGACCTTTCAGTCCGCAGACCGATGCTCTACCACTGAGCCAAACCGGTTTCGGCCAGTTCCTTTTAAGGTGCACGAATTCGTGCAATGCGCCCCTAGTAACCACATAAGATCCTATTGTTTATAACCTGAAAGGAAATAGTCTGAAGCTTTGGGGGGGGGGGGGGGGGTTTAGAGCATCTACTTTTAGAAGAATAGCAAATAATTGATTTAAATGAACTGGAAACTTGTAAGTTTCCATTTCTGAATCCCATCCCAGCAATGTCGAAAATGACTACACTGACACAGATACACCAAAAGTGACGGTAAGTTTCCCCCCACACAGTACACCTAATCCAAACACGGGCCCCTAAAGTCACCACAGCCCTGTTCCTGCCCCGTGACCCCCCACTCACCGCCACACACATGGTGAGCATGATCACAGCGTGCCATACCTGTAGCACACCACCCCCGGGACCTCCAGGAATCCCGGCAAGCAGTTCTCAGAAGCTCCCCACACACAGCACCATCTGCACAGAGAGGCGGTGCCCCCTCCGTGACTAACACCAACCACATCCATCCACACGCCTGAGGCAGGACCACCGGGGAAGGGCTGCCACAAAGACCACCGGGTGGAAATCACCTTAGATCCCCTGCGACTGCACCCGGCCATTGTCAGAGGAAACAGCCACCCCCAAAGGACCCCGGATCTGATCACCAAACTCACATCACTCAGAGCCAAACCCAAGCCACTTTCAAACAAACCCTAGGAGCTGTGAAAACCATCTGATGAATAACAGCCATTTCTGTTCTAAACTCTCAAATGCATCACTGGCTGTATAAATGAATGAAGCATGATTTAATGAAGAAAAAAAGCACAAAATGAATTCTTTAAAAACTATTGTCCCAGGTCAGATCTTCCATTAGCTAATTCTTTGATCTTTGGGAAATCAATCTATCTACGCCTTTTCCTTCACAGTAAAGGCTCGGACTTTTTTCGTTGTTGTTAATCTTCACTCAAGGATATTTTTTCCATTGATTTTTAAAGAGAGTGGAGGGGTCGGGGGAGAAAGAGAGAGAAACATGGATGTGAGAGAGAGACATTGATCAGTTGCCTCCTGGAGGTGTCCCAACCGGGGCAGCCAGAGTCAGGGATCAAACCTGCAGCCCAGGTACATGCTCTTGACCAGGGATTGAACCTGTGATTCTTTGGTGCTAGAGCCGACACTCCAACTCCTGAGCCACAACAGCTAGGGCAAAGGCTCCGCCTCTTTTGCCCCTCGTTAGTGTAGCCCCCACTAGACATCGGTAGTCAATATGCAGGAAAGCAGGGTGCGTTCCCGCCAGGTGTTTAAGGCTCACAGCAGCCCCAGGAGGCGTTACAGAGGAGGAAACTAAGGCGCAGGCCGGTGAGTGACTTGCCTGCTCACACATCCAAGTGGCAGAACCAGGATCCAAGCACGGCCCCGCCCCGCCCCGCCCCTCATGGCACCTTCATGTCTGCAGAGGAACCTGAGCACCTCCTGCTCCCGCTTCAGCTGTCCCACCCGCTCACCCTCACCCCGTCCACTGGCTCCTCTCTCAGCCTCCGGCAATGTCACTTCCTCAGGAGCCCTCTCCGACCCCAGATGCCGGGGCCCAGGTTTTCTGGTTTTGTTTTTTCCTGTTTCTATTCTGTTGTTGTTTTTAGTAATTCGTTACTGTTGAAAGTATTACGTATGTCCCCTTTTTCCCCATTGACCCCTTCCAGCCCACCCTGCCCCCTGCCCCAGGCCCTTACCACCCTCCCACCCACCCACACACTGTCTGTGCCCAGGGGCCATGCAGAGATGCAGACTCACCCTCCCCCGCCTTCCCTCTGCGCCATGCCCCATGGCTCTGGGTCCACTCCGTCCATCAGTTCATTTTGCTAATTAGATTCCTCATATGAGTGAGGTCATGTGACACGTGTCTTTCTCTGACTGACGGACTTCACTCAGCATGAGGCTCTCCAGGCCCCTCCGTGCTATCTCAATAGGCTCAGTTTTTAATAGCGCTATTGACCATTCCTCTTCTAGGCAGTGGTGGGCAAACTCATTAGTCCACAGAGCCAAATATCAACAGTACAACTATTGAAATTTCTTTTGAGAGCCAAATTTTTTAAACTTCAACTTCTTCTAATGCCACTTCTTCAAAATAGACTTGCCCAGGTCGTGGTATTTTGTGGAAGAGCCACACTCAAGGGGCCAAAGAGCCGCATGTGGCTCGTGAACCGCAGTCTGTCATTAGTCACCATTCTAATGACCTATTGCTGTGAACGCTTGTTTGATTAAAGCCCCCCCCATTCAAGACTAAAAGCTTCAGGAGGCCATCACTGTGGTATGTGACCCCCTCCCCAGTGCCCGCATGGGGAAGGCCCAGGAGGGGCCGGTGGCCACTGACCCAGGAGGCGATGGCACAGGGCCAGGGACACACTAGTCGAGTTTCAATGTCCTAGTTAGTTGGCAATTATTCAGAAATTCCTATCACATATACAGGTGTCCCAAAAATGTATACACACTGATTTCTATTACATTTTGAAAACAAAATGTATTTTAATAAACGCTGCCTTTATAATTATTCAGCATATATATATTCATATATATATCATATACATATGTAATATATATATATATATTACATATGTATATGATAGGAATTTATTTTTTCTCTTTAATTTATTTTTCCCATACACCCCCTCCACCTCCACCCACCCCCATAATCACCACACAGTTATCCATGTCCATGAATTCCTTCTGTTTTTCCTTTTTTGCTCAATCCCTCATTTCCCCTGCCCTCCCCCACCTCCCAAGAGCTGTCTGCCTGCTCTCTAGAGTCTGTATTTTACTTGTTAGTTCAGTTTGTTCATTAGGTTCCACATATTAGTGAGACCGTATGGTACTTGTCTTTCTCTAACTGCATAATGCACTTAGCATAATGCTCTCCAGATCCATCCAAGCCGTCGCAATGGGTAACATTCTCTTCCATTTGTATGGCTGAGTACTGTTCCATTGAGCAAATGTACCGCAGCTGTTTTATCCACTCATCTGCTCAGGGCACTTGGGCTGCTTCCGAACCCTGGCTATTGTAAATATGAAGATAGGGGTGCACATATTCTTTCAAACTGGCGTTGCGTGTTTCTTCGGAAGAATTTCCAGAAGTGGAATCACCAGGCCATAGGCAATTTCACTTTTAATCTTTTGAGGAACCTCCAGTTTCCCACAGAGGCTGCACCACTCTGCACCCCCACTCACAGTGCACAGGGGTTCCTTGTTCCCCACATCCTCACCAGCATTGTCGTCTGTGATTCACTGATGATGGCCATTCTGACAGGTGTGAGGCGGTGGCTCACTGTCATTCTCCTTTACCTCTCCCAGGTGATTAGTGACCTTGAGCATCTTTTCATCTCTATTGGCCATCTGTGCGTCCTCTTTGGAGAAGTGTCTGTTTAGATCCTTTGCCCATTTTAAATTGGATTGTTTCTTGATGTTGTTTTATAAGTTCTTTATAAATTTTTTATATTAAGTCCTATCAGATGTGTTATTGGTGAATATGTTCTCCCTTTCGGTGAGCTACCTTTTCATTTTGTTGGTTTGCTTTGCTGTGCAAAAACTTTTTAGTTTGATGTAGTTCCATTTGTTTATTTCTTCTTTTGTTTCCCTTGCCTGAGGAGATATATCAGAAAAAAATATTGCTATAAAAATATCCAAGATTTTACTGCTATGTTTTCTCCTAGGAGTCTTAGGGTTTCGAGCCTAACATTTAAGTCTTTATTTCATTTTGAGTTTAGTCTTGTCTTTTGTGTGGTGTAAAAAAAGGTGGTCTAGTTTCACTTTTTTGCACACATTTGTCCAAATTCTCCAACACCATTTATGGAATAGACTGTCCTTTCCATTTATGTTTTTGCCTCCTTGTAAAATATTAATTGATTGTAAAGGTGTGGGCTTATTTCTGAGCTCTGTATTCTGTTCCATTGATCTAAGCGTCTGTTTTTATGCCAGTGCCAAGCTGTGTTATTTACTACTAGAGGCCCAATACACGACATTTGGGCACAGGCAGGGTCCCTAGGCCTGCCTGGCAATCAGAGCCCATCTGTGGGGCAATCCAGGGGGGACCCCCAACTGGCACCCACCTTGGCTGGCCTAGCACCACCCACTCACCAGCCCCACCCCTGCCACCACCACAGGTCGCCTCCCACAGAAGGAGCGACCAGCAGGGCAATCGGGGGAGCCCCCACTGGCATCTGTCTTGGCTGGACTGAGATCTTGGGCTGGAGGCAGGTCCTGTGTTGAGCATCGTCCCCCTGGTGGTCAGTGTACATCATAGCAACCGGTTGTTCTACCTGTCTTTCTGCCATGCAGTTGATTTGCATATTAGGCTTTCATTATATACGATGGCATTGCAGTACAGTTTGACATTAGGTAGCATTATTCCTTCAAGTTTCTTCTTCTTTCTCAAGATCGCTCTTGCTATTCAGGGTCTTTTGTGGTTCTGTATAAATTTGTGGAATATTTGTGATATACACCCTGGTGTCTTGACAGGAATTGCATTGAATCTGTAGATTGCCTGGGGTAGTATGAACATTTTAAGGTGTTAATTCTTCCTACCCATGAACAGGTATGTTTCCATTTATTTGTATCTTCTTCGATTTCTTTTTTCAGTGTCTTATTATTTCCAAGTGCAGGTCTTATACATCTTTGGTTAAATTTCATTCCTGTGTATTTTATTCTTTTTTAAGCACTGAAAATGAAATTTTTTTCTCAGTTTCCCTTTCTAATAGTTCATTATTGATGTATAAAAATGATTTCTGGATATTTCTTTTGTATCCTGCTACTTTACAGAATTCATTAATCTGTTCTAGTATTTTTTGGAGGCATCTCTAGGGTTCTCTATATACAGTATCATGCCATCTGCAAATAATGACAGTTTTATTATTCTTCCTTTCTAATGTGGATGCCTTTTATTTCATCTTCTTGTCTGATTGCTGTGGCTAGGACTTCCAGTACCATGTTGAGTAAGAGTGGTCAAAGTGGGCATCCTCGTCTTGTTCCTGATCTTAAGGGGAGCAGCCGTTGTTTTTGCCCATTGAGAATGATGCCGGCTGTGGGTTTGTCTTATATGGCCTTTATTACATTGAGGTATGTTCCCCCTATTCCACTCTGAGAGTTTTTATCATGAACGGGTGCTGGATTTTATCAAATGCTTTTTCTGCATCTATTGATATGATCATGTGGTTTTTATCCTGCATTTTGTTTATGTGGTGTATCACATTTATTGATTTGCAGATATTGTGCCAAATTTGCATCCCCCAGAATAAATCCCACTTGATCATGGTGTATGATCTTTTTAATGTATTGCTGGACTCAGTTTGCGAGTAATTTATTAAGGATTTTAGCATCTATGTTCATCAGATATTGGCCTATGATTTTAATTTTTGTAGTATCTTTATCTGGTTTTAGAATTAGTATCATGCTGGCCTTGTAAATGAGCTTAGGAGTCTTCCCTCCTCTTGAATTGTTTGGAATAGCTTGAGAAGGATAGGTGTTATTCTTCGAATGTTTGGTAAAATTCGCCTATGAAAGCCAGTGGTCCAGGACTTTTGTTTGTTGGGAGTTTTTCTTATTACTCTTTAATTTCAGTAGTTGTATCTGTCTATTCAGATCTTCTGATTCTTCCTGATTCATTTTGAAAGATTATGTTTCTAGGATTTTATCCATTTCATCCAGATTATCCAATTTGTTAGCATTTAGCTGCTAATAATATTTTCTTACCATCATTTGTAAGATGCTTGATATTTCAATTTTCTTGAATATTTTGAGAATTTTGTCTTCCTAACATGTGGTCTATCCTAGAAAATGTTACATGTGCACTTGAAAAAATATATATCCTGCTGCTTTGGGGTGAAATGCTTTGAAGATATCAATTAAATCCATTTTGATCTAGAGTGTCATTTAAAGCTGCCATCTCCATGTTGATTTTATGTCTGAAAGATCTATCCATTGATGTTAATAAGGTGTTAAAATCTCTACTATAACTGTATTACTGTCAATCTGTCCTTTTGTGTCCATCAAGATTTGGTTTAGATATTTAGGTGTTCTATGTTGGGTGCATAGTGTTTACAAGGGTTATAACCTCCTGTTGTTTTGCTCCTTTTATCATTATGTAGTGGTCTCCTTTGTCTCTTACTATCAGCTTGCTTTTAAAGTCTATTTTGTCAGATATAAGTATTGCTACCCCAGATTTTTTTCCCTTTCTGTTTGCATGAAATACCTTTTTCCATCCTTTTATTTTTAGTCTGTGTCTATCTTTCATTCTCAAGTGGGTCTCTTGAAGACAGCATATATATGGGTCTTGTTTTCTTATCCATTCAGCTACCCTATGTCTTTTGATTGAAACATTTAAGCCATTTACATTTAAAGTGATTATTGCTAGGTACATATTTACTATTATTTTATTTTTTAACTTGTTCCTGTTTTGTTTTGTTTTCCTCTTCTTCTTTCTCCTCCTTCCTCTTTCCTCTTCCTTCCTCATCTCCCTCTCCTTCTTTCTCAAGCAAGCCCTTTAACATTTCCTGTACTACTGGTGTGGTGGTAACAAACACCTTTAGCTTTTGTTTTAGACTTTTAAAAAAATCTCTTAATTTTAAATGATAGCCTTGCTGGGTAAAGTAGCCTTAGTTGTAGGTCCTTGTATTTCATCGTATTGAATATGTAATGTCAATACCTTTTGGCATGAAATGTTTGTTGAAAAATCAGCTGACAGTCTTATGGGAATTCCCTTGTAGGTAATTAACTGCCTTTCTCTTGTGGTTTAAGATTTCTCTTTGTCTTTAACCTTTGGCATTTTAATTATGCTATGTCTTGGTGTGACCCTTTTTGAGTCCATCTTGTTTGGAATTCTCTGAGCTTCTTGGACTTGTGTGTCTTTTCTTTCACCAGGTTAGGGAAGTATTCAGTCATTATTTCTTTATATAGTTGTTAATCCCTTGTTCTCTCTCTTCTCCTTCTGGTATTCCCAATGTTGTGAATGCTGTTACACTTCATATACCAAAGGTCCCTTAAACTATGCTCATTTTTTTTTTAATTCTCTTTTCTTTTTACTCCTCTGATTAGGTGTTTTTCCCTACCTTGTCTCCCAAATCGCTGACTTGATCCTCCACTTCATCCAATCTACTGTTTATTCCTTCCAGTGTATTCTTAATTTTGGATATTGCATTCTTCATCTCTGACTGTCCTTTTTTGTGGTATCTATGTCCTTTGTCATGCTGTTGATCATCCTAATAATTATTACTTTGAACTCTTTAGCATAGGGGTGTCGAACTCAATCAGAGAAGGGGCCAAAATCTAAAATCCAGCCTAAATCGCGGGCCGAATGGTTTACTGAACAGTCATAAACTGTCATTGTGATGGAAACGCAGCGGAGTGCAGTGATGACAGCGCGGTGCGGGCCACATTGCAAGGCCTGGCGGGACGGATTTGGCCCGCGGGCCTTGTGTTTGACACATGTGCTTTAGCAGATAAATTGCTTGGATCCATTTTGTTTAACTCTTCTCCCGAAGAATCCTCTTGTTCTTTCATTTGGGGTCTGTTCCTTTGTCCTCCCATTTTGGCCACCTCTTTGTGTTTGTTCTGTGTATTAGATAAGTCCTTGGTTATATGGCTTCTCTCTAGCTAGTCTTCAGTTGATTATTCAGGATGATTACTCTATAATTTAGTTGTAATTCCAGTTTGGTGCTGGGAGGAGGTGAGTGTAGCTTACACCTAATCTGCCACCATCTTAGTCTGCCTCAGGAATTTCTGAATACACATGTGTTTATGCATAAATTCAGGATTATACATCTGACTAATAAAATTCTGAATTCTACGTGCGGGTTGAGGGTGCAATCCCTCAAAATTTCAAGTATAACTTTTGACTCACACAAAACTTAACTATTAATAGCATTTCTATAACATACAATGTATTAATCAACTCTTTGTTATTAAAAAGTGCTAGTAAAAATAAAGAGAAGACATATTTACAGCTCTATACATATTTATTTTAAAGACTACATATAAGTGAACCCACACAGTCCAACTAGTTATATACATCAGCCCTCAAATAACCTCATTTTTTCTACATCATTTCACTTATAATGTTGATTTTCTTAAAAATGATTCCTACCTGTCCAGTGTTGTTGCTCAGGGGTTGAACATCAACCTATGAACCAGGAGGCCACAGTTCGATTCCCAGTCAGGGCACATGCCCGGGTTGTGGGCTCAATCCCCAGTGTGGGGCATGCAGGAGGCAGCCAATCAATGATTCTCTCTCATTGATGTTTCTATCTCTCTCCCTCTCCCTTCCTCTCTGAAATCAATAAAAATATGCATATTTTTAAAAATTGATTCCCAGCCATGGCCACTGTCTGTGAAGTCTGCACTTCTCCCACATCTGTGTGCGTTTTCTCTAGGGAGTCCAGCTTCCTCCCAATCCCCATTGCCCACGCTAAGGAGGTGGGTGTGGTGTGAGTGTCCTGTGATGGAAGGTGTCCTGTCCAGAGTGGGTTCCTTCCTTGCCCATGAGCTACAGAGAGACACCAGGAACTGGAGAAAGTGACCTGGGAAGTAATTATCTCACCAGTTTTTGTTAATCTTCCCTAAATGTCTGTACAGCTCAGTTTTACTTCAATGTTTAGCATCAGAAGTATTCAGGTCTTTAGTTAGAAGTTTGGTGATGCTTCTGTGAGTAGGAATATGCTGTAAGAATGGAACTCCTGGTTATATCAATCTACAAAAGGTCAGTCTCAGTATACATCATTTCCTTTAAAGTCAGAGTTTCCAAGAACTTATTGATAATAGGAAGTAAGGATATACAGTATATAAAATAAATCTGTCTTTAAAAATCCAGGAAAGCATTCAAATGCACCTTAAACACCTTAATAATAACAGACTCCCTTTGAATTCTCACTTTCTACCCTGCTTCCTTCTCCACAGACTGATGTAGCTCCTCGGCAGATGTTCTTGTGGTAATTCTACAGAGTAAGTTATCTCCTTTCTTGGCTAAATGTCCCGGCCTGAGCTCATGGCTCTTGCACTTATATTAATAATACCTGGCAAATATCTATCACTCCTGGGGAGCTGCACCTCGGGATCCGCTTTCCTATTATTAATCATTTAGGGGATTAATATCTTTGACCCAAATATGATAGAGAAAAATCTTCAGAAAAGAGACTCAGAGCAAGAAGACTCAGGACATGGAGAGGACCCCCATGTATTTCATTACAGGCAGAACCGGGAGAGGTGCCATCTCAAAGTGCTGGCCCCGCATACGACAACCAGCCACCGAGCCAAAGCAGCGGCACAGCCTGCCCCGCCCCGCTGTCCACCTGCAGCTCCGCCCCTCAGCGGCCGTGGCTGCCATGGCCTTAGATACATGAGTCCACACAACAGCCAGGAGGCACGAACCTCTTAAAACATGTCCTCGCTTTCCCTAGTCAGACTGTTCAATGCAGACTGGTGGGTTACAAGGCTTCTTGCCACACAGTCTAGGCTACACCCGCCTGCCCCCTCCTGTAAGGGAGGCAGGAGCACAGCAGCTAGGAGGACTCCTGGCAAGTGGGACGGGGAAACTGAGGCGAGATTGTTAAACAAGGCCAAACAATTAACTTCACAGCGACCCTATGTTCCCCAGCCACGGCCACCTGAGAGCAAACGTCCACCCCTCCGCTCCCTAACAGGGAGCACAGAGCTTAAATCCGCGGGTCAGGCAGCAGAGACCCAACTTATGCCCATTGTGCCAGCCAACCCAGGGACAGATAAGTCAGGGGAACAAAGAGCCAAAACAATGGCAGCAATCAGAGCCAGGCAGACCCGACACAGGAGTGAAACCGACCAGGGAATACCCACTCCCCTCTCGGCTGCCGTGAAGCACCCACATTTCCAGGGGCACGCCTGGGGGACATGGCTGCTCTGTAAGACCCTCCCCGAGAGCCTGACTCCGCCAGCAGGAAGACGAACCCCTCAGAACGAAGCTGGCACGGCCTTTGGAGCCTGCCCGCCTTTTCTCGGGAGTGAACTTTTTACTCTCTTTCTCCTAAACTCTGAGGGTCCCCACGACTGGCTCCCTGGGGTGTAGCCGGCGGCAGCAGCAGTTCATCCCAAACTTCCCCGAGCTGAACCTCCACGGCCCCCTTTCCTGACTCCGTGTGAGCGGCAGCCCTGCGCGGCTCACTGCTGCCGTGACCGGTGTTTCCCGGGAATCGCACAGCCCAGCGTGGCTCGCTCCTTCCCGCTCTCCACCGAGCTAAGCACAGCCCCGCCCGGCTCTCCCGCTGCTGCTTCTACCCACCCCAAGCCTTCCCGTCTCGCTGACCCCGGGCCGTGAAATCTTCCCCGCACCCACACCCTCCGGCCGGCCTCAGCAGGCCTGGAAGTCATACTCCTGCTCACCCGCCGACCCGGGGGCCCACCCTGCCGCATGCCGGCCCCGAGGCCAGGGCTCACAGAGGGTGACAGCCCGGACAACAGCCTGGCTCTCTTGCGAGGTCTGAGCCCCTGGCTTCCTAGGGTCCGATGTTCGTCCGTCTCGGGCTGAGAGGGGGCAGCAGCGAAGGAGTCTGCCTGCAGCCACAGGTGGTTTTCTGCATCAAGTTGAACTTAAAAGCTCATCGTCACCATTTACTCTCTTATTGAGAGCAAACCTATTCCACTGAGATCCTCACAGAAGTCACTCCCCACTGCAGCCCGAGGTCTGTGACCGAGGCCCCGCCGGCCCAAAGGGCTGCCCCTGAGGTGTCAGCTCCTCCGGAAGAAAGTGCAATCGCCGCTCAGGAAACACAAAGCAGCACTTACCCGAGAGAGGCCGCCGAGCGTCTGCCAGCGGCTCGCCGCAGCCCCGTCTGACGCCGCGGGCCGCTCAGAGCAGCAGACGTGCGCGTCCGGCCGACGGCCGCGGGCAAAACAGGAACCTCTGCGTCAGGTTCTGCTTTCCCTCCGCTGGCCGCTGCCCCGCTCTCACGGACGCTCTCGGATCCCACTGAGAGCAGCTCCTGCCAGGCCCTGCAGGGCCCTCGCCGGCCACCAGCTCCCGAGGGGTCCTCAGCGGCGTCAGCCAGCCTCGCGCACACCGCGCACAATGCATGTAAGGCGAACACAGAACGCGTCTGAAACACGCCGACCTCTGACGGCTCCCTCCACCCCCACCTGCCCGCTTCCGCCCGCCCGTGGGCTTGTGCCCCCGAGGCCGGGTGCCCTGCGCACCAGAGGGGCACTCAAGGCTTCTCGCTTCCAGGAGTCTGCCTTTACATCACCTCCTCCCCGTCAGTGTCCCAGGGCCCAGGCCTGTCCCCGGCCGGGCCGCCGCCGCCCTTGCACACTGCCTTCGCCACCCGTCCTGAGCCCTAAACGCCTTCTCAGGCCCCTGCTCCTCCGGCCTAAGGCACAGCCACCCCCTCCGTGCGCCACGCAGGGCGGGAGGCGCTGGGGAGCCAGCATGTTCCTAATGCGCTCGCATGGCCCACTGCAAACTGCCAGCACCAACCTAAGGGTTTAAGCCCCTGAACCTCAGCCGCCCTCCAGCCCCAGGCCCCGCTGCTCTGCGTCTGAGCAGACCTCGCCGGGAGCAGCTCGGAGGAGCCGCTGCTCGATGCTGGAAACCACAGACCTGCTGCTCTCGTCTCACGTCAGCATGCACCAGGAGTGCCGAGACGGTCGCCACCTCTGATGTGGCAGAGATCAAGCGCTACGGTGTCTGCACACACGCACATCCTCTTACAAAGACACAGACACAAAAGCCCCACTGAAGTGGCAATTCCAGTCCAACAGCGTGGCCCGGCCACGACGGAGCTCTCTTCTGGCCACAGGTGTGCGCGGTGGACTGAGACCGCAGCCCGGACCGCCCCAGGCCCTCACCCCCGGGACCCTAACGGAGGGGCGCCCCCAACCTGCCGCCTCGGGATGTGGCCTCCAGTACCCCTCAGAGCCCCCGTGCAGAGACCGGCCGCTGCCCAGGAAGCCCGGGCCCAGGCTGGGGGGTGCACACCTGCCGGCAGGGACAGCTCAGTGCACAGCACCCGTCAGGTCACGGAAGACTTATTGGCCAGAGAGAACTGCCGAAGGCCTCAGCCCCTGCCGATGGCAGACTAACTCTTCTTCTAGGCCAGCCTGGCTCCCGGGTGGCCACACCCGCGCACATGGGGAAGGAAAGCGGAGGGAGACAGCACCCGGGCCAGGTCAGACCCAGCCCGCCGCCTCCGCCCTGAGAAGCGCTGTCCAGGCCCTGCTCCCGCCCGGGGAGGGGCGGCTGCGAGTGGCAGGGCCCGGGCAGCGCTGCGCTGCCAGCGTGCTCTGCCCCCGAGGGGCCTGGGAGGAACTGGCCGCAAAAGGAACCCCAGCGCCCTGGTCTGACGTGACAGACACCGCACACGGGAGCACGCTCCCCGCAGGCCGGAGGGAATGACAAGCACACGCACGGGTTCCGCCCTCAGTGGGAGGTGGATCGGCGGGGCCCCGTCACAACCCGTCCTCGGAGAAATGAGCGCCCACAGGAAGGCCGCCTCCCAAGCTCCCCGCGTCCCCGGGGCCTGTCCTTACCGCTCCGCCTGCCCTCCTCCCTGCCGAGCGCCCACCGGCCCACCGGCCGGGCCTCTGGCCTCCGCCCCCGAGGGGCCCGGACGGGGGTGTCACCGCTGGAAATGTGAACGGCAAACCCTCCTCCCTCTTCCACCTCCTCGCCTGAGCAGGGTCCATCGTGAGGCCTAGGAGCCAGCCGGACGCTCCTCTGTGGACCAGGGAACGAGGGCGGGCAGGGCCAGGAGGCAGCGCTGACACCACCACCTTACACCTCGGCCCGGGCAGAACCGTCCGGGCTTGTCATGGCTCCCGGTGCCGCCGCTGCCGTCCTAGGGACACCTCCCTCCCCCCACCCCCGCCACCCCCGCGCGGTGCGTGGAGGGGGCGCCTGGGGAACGGAGAAGGGAGGGGGCACGGTTCCCGTCGGGACCCAGCGTGAACCATCTCCGGCGCAGGGGCTGCCCCGCGGGCCTCCTGACGGCCGCCCGCCCCCGAGCGGCTCAGAGAAACGCGAGGGCGTCGGCAGGAGAGGCGCTCTGGAAGGTTCCGGGGGACCAGCAGGGAGGGTGCAGCTTAGGCAGGGCACCACGGCCTTGTCCCGCGTGTTACACACCGGCCAGGCCTCCAGGCCAGGCGGGCAGTTTGGGAAGCACAGACGCTCCGAAGCGCTCGGTGAAAGAGCATTTCATTGTGAGGAACGGTGCGAGCGCTCCACAAGCCCGACTCGGCTGAAGCCTGCTTCTTGCCTCGGATCTTAAAAGTCACGCAGGAAGCCAGCGGAAGGAATGAACTGACAACCTGCATGGGGCGAGAAGGCAGGCCCCCTCTGCCTCGCCGCCCTCACTTCGCTGTAAACTGAGGGCGCCGGGAGCCTGGCTCCTGGTCCGACCACAGGGACAGGCTGCGGCCACCACGCCGCCCCCGTCACTGCCGCCGAGGCGCCGAGCGGAGCGCACGCGTGTGCTCACCCACAGCCAGAATGTTCCGGAGAATACTGATCCCCAACACACCCCCTCCGCCAGAACATCGGGACCGAGCTCCATCCCTTCAGAATAAAAGACTCTGGCATCAGCAGTGTGGCTAACATTCAGGTTCTCCCTCAAACAATGGAAGAGAACATGGATACATTCAAGAGCAAGGAGAAATACAGTCTCTTTCTCTCCTCAGGGAGAGGTTCCTTCATCAATCAGAGGACACGGTGTGAAAGGGGGTCGTTAGGAGTCTCTTCTGAAAGTCCCTGAACAGTTTATAAATACAAGAAATCTCGTCCATCAGTAATGGCTCCTAAAGTCTTTTCTGGTGGGTTCCGGAACCCTCCATCCCGGCAGTCCGGTCGGCTCCACTCCTCCAGAGGCTTCCATGCCACGGCAATGCTCCTCGGTGAGTCTCCGACTCTTCTTACGCTGTGCAGACCTCCCTCAGTACGCGTCCTCATAGTCCGAGTCCTGAGAGGAAGGAACAGCAGCTGCGGTGAGTACGGGAAGTACAAAAAGAGTCAGAATTTAGCCAATGGACCCCCCAAAGGAACCCAGTTTGGAGCAACATCCACAGGAGGCGGCGCTGGCTCCACACACCGGCATTCCCATGGTCTGCGGCGAGTTTCTGCTCTGAAACCCTGAGCGTCCCCCCTTCCTCGGTGAACGCTCCCTAGCACCTCAGCGCTCATCGCAAGGTGCCCGGAGGCTGCGGAACATGCAGGGCCGGGCTTGGCGCTAGGCCAGGAGTCAGTCTCCCTCTGAGTTTCAATCCCTTGCTGGCTGTGACCTGGAGTCACACTCTGTTTTCTCTAAGCCCATTTCCTCATCTGTAAAATGGGGAAAATAAAAACACTGACAGCACAGAGAACAGCTCTGAGAACTGAATGGGACGGTGTCTGTAAACCACTGAACACTGGCCTGGCTCTCGGTACGCTAAGCACCCATGTTCCAACTTGTACTCGGCTTTGAACTGCAAGTGGGCCGGTGAGCGCTCCCCGGACCACACTCCTGCAGTCCGTCCACTGTCCTGTTCTCCCAGATGACGGCCCCAGACCTCCCCTCCCCCAGACCTCCAAACCGCCTCCTCAACGCCCTTTGCAGCAGTGACCTTGCTTTCCCCCTTCATGGGAACTTCCGCAAGCTCCCATCCCCATGGTTACCGACCACCTGCATCTAGGCCCACCTACGTGCCCTTCCCAGCTCTGCGGAAGGATGTGCTGGCCCTGCTCATATCTAAGCCAGCATCTTCACTGGCCACCGGAGCCCGGAGTCCTGCAGGGCCCTTACCTCTCAAGGGCAGAGCATATTTCTCCTGCTCGGCCACTTCCCCTCCTTTCGCATACAAATGTGCTATCATCTCTCCCATCTTAAAAGGAAAGCAACTCTCTCTAACACACCTTTCTCACCCAGTGTCCTATTCCGGGGCCTTTCTCCACGGGAAAAAAAACAAAAACATGAAACACTGTACACCCAGTGTAACCAGCAAATACCCCTGGTCCAGCTTTCACCCCACTTTTCCCTGTAGCTGCTTTGGCTAAAGTCACCCTTCACCTCCACAACCCCAGGTCATCCAAGAATCAAGGCTTGTGTTACTCGACCAACAGGGGAGCAACTGGCACCATCGTTCTCTTTTCCCTTTTCAAACACTCTCTTCAGTAGAACCCAGGATTCCACACTCTCCTGGTCCTCCCATACCTCACTGTACAGTCCTTCCCAGCCTCCTTTGGTGATTTCCCTTCCTCTCCCCACTCTATCTGTCTTGGACCTCTATCTATACTTGGACCTCTCTATCTATACTCATTTCCGGTGGAAACAGCTCTCCCAGCCTCTATCTGCTATTGACGCCTACGTCTATATCACCAGTCTAGACCTCTCTTCAGAACTTCACACCTTGGGAAAACCAATTGCCTACTCCACATCTCACCTTGGGTGTCTAACAAGCATTTCAAACTTAATCTATCCAAACTCAGCTCTGGCTCTCCCTCCTAAAGCCTGTTGCATTCTCAGACTTGTACATATTAGAAAACAGCGACTCTATTCCACTACTTGTTCAAGTCCATAACCTTGGAATACTCCTTGACTCCCCTCATTCTTTCATATATATGTATATCTCCCATCAGTAATACCATTGGCTTTACCTTCAAACTATAATCAGAGCACAGTCACTTCTGACCACTTCTACCACCACCACCCTGATCTGAACCAACACCCTCTCCTCTCACTGGCATTATTGCTAAAGTCCCCTAGCCGGGCTCACCGGCTCCTTTGTGGTCCCTTACCACCTATTCTCAACCCAGAGGCCAGAACGAGCCTTTTAAGACATATATCAGTTCACAGTCTGTCAAAAACCTCCAATGGATTCTATGTCATTAAAAACAAACATCCAAGTCATTACAATCCCTACAATGTTCTAAAAGATATGACATCGTGTCTCTGAAGAAAAACACGGGTGAGCAAAGGAGGTTTACTGTCATGAGCACATAAAACAGTTTATTCTTGTACTGTTATTTATCTAATAAGTATGATAGTATTATTATTTTTTGTATTCTTACTTATGATTTATCTGTTAGGTAATGATGGCTGGTCATTTCAACAATGACCAACAAAAGTGGAAACTTAAAAATCCTGGGGGGTGCCAGAAGGAGAAGAGAGCAAGAAATTGAAAACCTACTTGAAAAATAATGACAGAAAAGTTGCTTAACCTGGTGAAGAAAATCGGCATACAAGTCTAGGAAGCACAGAGAGGCCCAAACAAGACAAACCCAAAGAAACCCACACCAACTCACATGATAATTAAAATGCCAAGGGCTAAAGACTAAGAGAGAATCTTAAAAGCAGCAAGAGAAAAGCAATTAGTTACTACAAGGGAGCCCATATGACTGTCAGCTGATTTCTCAACAGAAACTTTGCAGGCAGAAGGCTAAGGCAAGAAATACTGTGATGAGAAGAACCTATAACCAATCAGACTGTCGGCACCCCAGGAAATGTTGCTCTCACTCTGATGGCGACACAGTTACTGGGAGGCCTCAGAGGTCCCTGAGGAGGGACTTCAGCCTCCTCAGTGCAGAGCTTGGTCTCCTTGGGAAGGAGAAGAGGCTCCGGGTTGACGTGTGGTGGGAAGCAGAGAGGAGCCAGCGTTTGCACCGTCCACAGTCACGTACAGATGTAATGGAGGGGTCACATGGCGTCCCTGACAAGATGAGGGCTGTGCACATGCACTGCCCCATCAATGTCATTTTTCAGGAAGATGGTTCTTTTGTTGAAATCAGAAGTTTCTTGGGGGAAAAATACACCCACAGGGTTCAAAGGGGGTCAGGCGTTGTTTGCTCAGTATCTCAAGCCCAGAAAGATTAGTTGATTCTTGAAGGAAATGACATTGAACTTGTATCAAATTCAACTGCTTTGATTCAGTGAGCCACAACAGTTAAAGCAAGGAGATCAGAAAATGTTTGGGTAGTATCTATGTTTCTTTAAAAAGGACGTTTCGCAGGCTGATAAATAAGATCTAAGTTGCCCAGCTATCGAAACAGCAAGATGTCAGATGATTCCTCAGACTTATTTGCAATATTTTAAAGATGCAATGCCTGGCCGGCATGGTTCACTGGCTAAGCATCACAGTTCAATTCCCGGTCAGGGAACATGCCTGGATTGTGGGCTCAATCCCCAGTGTGGGGCATGCTGAAGGCAGCAAATCAATAATTCTCTCTCATCACTGATGTTTCTCTCTCTCCCTCTCCCTTCCTCTCTGAAATCAATAAAAATACATTTTTTTAAAAGATGCAGTGAAAGCCATGTATTGAAGGAAAAACCCAAGGGTCTGCAGAAAAGTTTGATTAAGGGCTCTGGATGCAGCTGGTTGAAGTCTCCTAGCGTGACCACAGGGCAGAGGACACCCCCTCCCCACCAGCAGGTCCCCTGTCACCCAGCAGAGACTGCTCCACAGAGTCCCTACCCCAGTCCAAAGCCACCACTCTGTGTCCAGGAGACAGAAAACAAAAAACAACGGTTAGAGCTGAGGGAGCCCCCTGAACCCTAACAGACCTCGGTTGCCACCATGCCCTGGACCTCCTGGCATGATCCTCTGCCGTCACCGAAGGCAAAGGGTCCCCATAAATGAGCCAAGAAGCGACCCAGGAACAGGGCACAGAAGAAGGGGGTGGCTTACCAAGCACTCGGCACAGCGGACGCAGAGCCTTGCCATGCAGTCCTCCTCCTCTTGGTCCGTGCTGCAAAACAGGACACCCCACCCAAAACCATCACTGGCTCTGTTCGGCACAGCAGGCACAGCACAGGCCCTGAGGGACAGCTCGGCTGTCAGAGCCAGCTCTGCCACCTATCGGCAGGGTGACTGGGCAGGTTACTTCAGCTCCGGGACTGTTTCCTCATCTATAAAATGCAGATGTTAGCCCGGCCAGTGTGGCTCAGGGATTGAGCATCGACCTATGAACCAGAAGGTCATTGTTCGATTCCTCGTCAGGGCACATGCCTGCATTGTGGGCTCTGTCCCCAGTGTGGGGTGTGCAGGAGGCAGCTGATCCATGATTCTCTCTCATCATTGATGCTTTGCTCTCTCTCTCTCTCTCTCTCTCTCTCTCGCTCTCGCTCTCGCTCTCGCTCTCTCTCTCCCCCTTCCTTTCTGAAAGCAATAAAAAAAAAAAGATGTAATTCAAAAAAATATTGGCTTTAAAAAATAAATAAATAAAATGCAGATATTACATCTATGCTTCAAGCATAGTAGTTAGGAGTAAATAAACACACATCAAACACATACCACAGTGGCTGGCACAAGTAAGTACTCAATAAATGGGAGTTGGTCACAGCCACTTCTTTAGAAATGCACTGAGCACCAGGCATCCCTGAGGCCTCATGCTGGCGGGGGATGAAGACATGATAAAGCACAGCCCCTGGGTGTGTCCCATCTCCTGGGGACAAGGCCTGCTGAACCATAGCAAGCACGCCCTCATACAAGGCGATCGAGGTGTGAATGAGGCTAAGGTCTCTGCTGCAGCAGCAGAGGAGGGAATGGCCACTTCTCCCTGTGAGACTCAGGAAACTCAGGAGAAGGGACATCTCCACTGGGTCTCAGAGAATAGGAAGAGTATTCCCGGCAAAAGAGAGAAAGAAGCGGGGACCCCAGGGGAGACAGAGTGTGTCTGAGTACAGCTTGTGAGAGAAGAGAAGAAGCTCGCTGTGGCTGGAATGCAGAGTGAATGACGAATGGCAGGAAACAAAGTGGCTGTGGAAATTCCACTGATTTTGAAGGAATGAGGCCTCTGCTTCAGAATTTATGTTCAGAACCAAAGGATTGTGTCATCTGATTTCCAGAGCAGGAAGCTAGTACCTGTTATCAAGCCCCCATCTTTCCCCAAATCCACACCCTAGGTTTCACTTTCAACCTCCTGACCAGTACTGCTCTGCCTCTTCAAGGATTTCAGAGAGAGTGGCAGGGAACAGCTGTGAACCCAGGAACACCGGACCTCAAGCAGCATGAATATGCAGACTCGGATGCACTCTGCACCCTCTCACAAAAAAGTCAGATTTCACCGAGGAAAAGGAGAGAGAGAGAGAGAACTACATAACCAGATAATCAGAGAAGAGAAATCATAGAGAGACAAAGAAACAGCCCACATATGAAAGAAAAGGAGGTGTTATCAGAAAAGAAAGTAAACAAAATGGAGGCAAGCAATATGTCAGAGAAAGAATTCAGAGAAATTGTCATAAGGTGGATGAAAAGAATGGAAGACAAATTCAACAATATGTATAAGAACCAAGAGGAAATGGAGAAGAAGCAAGAGGAAATGAAAAATGGCATCACTGCTATAAAGAACTCAATAGAAAGCATCAACAGTAAACTTGAAGAAGCAGAGGATCACATCAGTAAACTAGAAGACAAGGTAGAAAAAAATACCCAAGCAAAGCAGATCTAGTAAAAAGACTTAAAAAAACAGGAGGAGAGCCTAAGGCAGTGGTTCTCAACCTTTCTGATGCCACAACCCTTTAATACAGTTCCTTATGTTGTGGTGACCCCCAACTATAAAATTATTTTCATTGCTACTTCATAACTTTAATTTTGCTACTGTTAATGAACTGTAATGTAAATATCTGTGTTTTCCAATGGTCTTAGGTGATCCTGCTAGCAGTTCTCAACCTGTGGGTCACAACCCAATGGCACAGAGGTTGTTCTCAAAAATGCCTGGTACTGGCACAAGAACAGACATATAGAAGAATGGAACAGAATAGAGGACCCAGAAATGGACCCAAGCTATTATACTTAATTAATATTTGATAAAAGAGGCAATAGCATACAATGGAGTCAAAACAACCTATTTAATAAATGGTGCTGGGAAATCTAGTCAGATACATGCAAAAAGAAAAAAATGAAATTAGATCACCAACTTACACCATACACAAAAATAAACTCAAAATGGCTAAAGAACTTGAACATAAGATGGGAAACCATAAAAATCCTACAAGACTCCATAAGCAGCAAAATTGCAGACATATGTTGTAGCAATATCTTTATAGACACAGATCCTAGGGCAAGAGAGACTAAGGAAAAAATAAACAAATGGGACTACCTCAAAATAAAAAGCTTCTGCACAGCAAAAGAAACCATCAACAAAATAATAAGAAAGCCCACTGCATGGAAGAACATATTTGCCAATGTTATCTTCAATAAGGGTTTAATCTCCAAAATTTACAGAGAATTCATAGAACAAAAGGAAAATAAACAACTCAATAAAAAAATGGGCAAAGGACCTAAGTAGACACTTCTCAAAAGAGGACATTCAGAAGGCCCAGAAACATATGAAAATGTGCTCAAAGTCACTTATCATCCAAGAGATGCAAATCAAAACAACCAACACACCTGTCAGAATTACTATCATTAACAAATCAACAAACGACAAGTGCTGGCAGGATGCTGAGAAAAAGGAACCCTCGTGCACTGCTGGTGGGAATGCAGACTGGTGCAGCCACTGTGGAGAACAGTATGGTATTTCCTCAAAAAGTTAAAAATGGAACTCCCATTTGATCCAGTAATCCCATTTCCAGGAATATATCCCAAGAAAACAGAAATACCAATCAGAAAGGATATATGCACCCCTATGTTCATAGCAGCACAATTCACCATAGCTAAGATTTGGAAGCAGCCTAAATGCCCATCAGCAGATGAGTGGATTAGAAAACTATGGTACATCTACACAATGGAATACTACGTTGCTATAAAAAAGAAGGAATCCTTACCATTTCAGCAGCATGAATGGAACTGGAGAGCATTATGCTAAGTGAAATAAGCCAGGCAATGAAAGAAAGATACCACATGATCTCACTCATTTATGGATAATAAAGAACATTATAACCTAGTGAACAAAAAGATAGATACAGAGACAGAGAAACATGGAACAGACTGTCAAATTACAGCGGGAAGGCTGGGGAGTGTTGGGGAGGGGGTAAAGATCTACCAAAGGACTTGTATGCATGCATATAAGCATAACCAATGGATGCAAGACACTGGGGTGTGGAGGGGTGAGGGCATGTCCCGGGGGATGGAGGAGGCTGGGGGAAGGTAAATGGGGGGAAGAGACATATGTACTACTATGTGTAATACTGTAAACAATAAAAAAAGAAGAAGAGGAGATTTCATAAGCCAAACCACGAAGACAAACATCACGTGGTCTCACTTACTTGGAAACCTAATGAACAAAGGCACTGACCAACCAAATGAGACCGAAGCCGGGGCAGGACAGGCAGCCGTACCTCCGTGTGGGCGGGGAGAGAGAGATAAACAAAGAACTTACATACGTAATGCACGGCCTGTAGCCCATGGACATGGGCCATAGGGTGGTGAAGACCGGGGGGTGGGGAGGGAGGAGAGGGAAGGCGAGAAATGGGAGCTATCTGTAATACTACCAACAATTAAAAATATATTTAAAAAGAAAAAAAGAAAATTTCACCAGCAGAACTAAGCTCAGCCTGGAAGTAAGAAAAGCACGGATGCAGGGGCAGGCACCACCCACAGGGCAGGGCGGGCACCACCCACAGGGCAGGGGTCTGAGGGGGTTAGGATTCAGGGCTTGGGGCTCCGGCTGTACTTACTCATCGGAAACCTCGATGGAGGACTTCTTGTAGCCAGACCTGCCCCTCTTCCTCAGCCCCGCAGACTTCCTCGCCATCCTCACCAGCAGCAGCACCACCACCACTGCCGAGGGGATGAAGACCAGGATGGAAAGCAGGGACACGGAGGACAGCATGGTGCCGAAGCCTGGGGGAGGGAGGAGAGAGGCCCCTGCAGAGATGTTTCTTGGACAGGAGATGGGTCTCGCTTTTGCACGCTCGTCTCTTCTTGTTACAAAAGGAATAGATTCAACATACACAAAGGTAAGAACTAAACACGCAGAAAGGAGAAAAACTGACCCGAATCCTACTACCTAGAGTAACACTTTGTCACCTGCCCGCTCCATCTTCTTTCTAAGCACGTGACTGGGGTCTGCGACAGGGAGGGCGGTGTGTGTTTTTAAAAGTGTGAGTCATGTTTTACATATCACGCCTATTTACTCACTACATAAGTACTTTCCATGTCATTAAAGGTTCCTTCCAGATTCGACCCTGTTTAAAATATTTTTATTGATCTTTAGAGATAGAGGAAGGGAGAGAGAGAGAAACATCGATGGGCTGCTCCTGCACTGGGACTGTGCCCGCAGCCGGCATGTGCCCTGACCAGGAATCGGTCACCAGACCTCTTGGTTTCTAGGTCGGCGTTCACCTGCTGAGCCACACCGGCGGGCGAGACCTTTTCAATGGCTGCGCAGCAGTCTGTCACTCCGCGTAGTTTAAGGACTCGGTCCTCGGGTGCTGAGCATTCAGGTCACCCCCATTCTCCGAAGCTATGAATTACATCATGATCGTCCTTGTCCAGAAACCTTCATGCTGTGCTCTATTTAAGATAACTTTTTAAACTGGAATTCTGGGTGAAAGAGTGCACACCTTCAAGACCCGTTACACTGCCGACTGTCTTCTGGAAACGTACCCGTTTCTCCTCCGCCAGAGGGATGTGCTCACCTGTCTTGGAAATTTATGGGTGATGGTCTTTAAAAAAACAATGTGGTCCTGTCTCTCCAAGTCTGTGGGTCTGATCCAACCAAGGACTGGTAGGGCCCCTCGCCAGGCCCAGCAGGAAGGAGGATGGAAAGGTGAGTCCCTCACCTGCTCTGCGGCCACCGAAGGCCACTGCTGGTCTTCATAGCACAGCACATGCTGGGAGGTCCTCCATCACAGAGCAGAGGGACCCTCCATCACCAAACGGGGGGACCCTCCATCACTGGGGGAGGGACCCTCATGACCCAGGCAAGCACACTGTCTCATCACTGAGGGTGAGGGCACATGAGGGAAACCAGATGGCTTCCATCACAGAGACAACAACCCTCCGTTTCTGTGAGGATTTGTCCCGCCTTGTCCACAAGACCCCTGGTCACCTGAGTCTAAACACAATAAAGGAGAAACTATGACAATGTTTGAAGAAAAACTTCAGCTTGGTCCTGCCAGTTTGGCTCAGTGGATACAGCATCGGCCCTCAGACTCAAGGGTCCCGGGTTCAATTCCAGTCAAGGGCACAAGCCTTGGCTGCAGGCTGGATTCAACCAATCCATGTGTCTCTCTCACATCAATGTTTCCTTCTCTGTGACTCTCTCCCTCCTTCCCTTCCACTCTCTAAAATCAATGGGGAAAAAACCTTGGGTGAGGATTAATGAATAAAGGGGGGAAAAAAGAAAAGAAAAACGTCAGTTTGCAGAAAAAAGATTTAAAATTGCATCCTAATCGACAATTCAATTGGCTTGCAAACAGGCAGCTTTGCTGTCACAGGTCTCTCCCAAGAGTGAGAGTCCCATGACCTCAGGGGCTGGAGAAACACCCCTTTCTGACTGTGAGCCCTCAGGGCTGGAGGAGGATCACCCTCTCTGACTGTGAGCCCTCAGGGCTGGAGGGGGATCACCCTCTGTGACTGAGAGCCCTCAGGGCTGGGGGATCACCCTCTGTGACTGAGAGCCCTCAGGGCTGGAGGAGGATCACCCTCTCTGACTGAGAGCCCTCAGGGCTGGAGGATCACCCTCTCTGACTGAGAGCACTCAGGGCTGGAGGATCACCCTCTCTGTCTGTGAGCCCTCAGGGCTGGAGGATCACCCTCTCTGACTGTGAGCCCTCAGGGCTGGAGGAGGATCACCCTCTCTGACTGAGAGCCCTCAGGGCTGGAGGATCACCCTCTCTGACTGTGAGCCCTCAGGGCTGGAGGAGGCTCGCCCTCTCTGACTGTGAGCCCTCAGGGCTGGGGGAAGATCACCCTCTCTGACTGTGAGCCCTCAGGGCTGGGGGATCACCCTCTCTGACTAAGAGCCCTCAGGGCTGGAAGCTCACCCCGCTCTGTGACTGTGAGCTCTGTCAGGGCTGGAGGAGGATCACCCTCTCTGACTGAGAGCCCTCAGGGCTGGGGGATCACCCTCTCTGACTGTGAGCCCTCAGGCTGGAGGCTCACCCCGCTCTGTGACTGTGAGCTCCGTCAGGGGAATGTTATGGTGCACGTCTGGGGGGTTCTTCACGGCGCAGCTGAAGGTCCCGTTGTCCCTGGTGGTGGGGTTGCTTATGCTTATGGACGCGTCCCCTTTGTACACGTCTCCGACCCAGGAGATCCGATCGCGAAACGTGCCTGCGGTGCTGGGGTACTGGAAGGACTGGTAGTGGAAAATCTAAGAAAGCAGCACAGGAGAGAAGCAGTTAATTCGGAAAACCCAGAACAGTGGCAAGCTTAGTAGTCTAAAGCAAAATGCCCTGTGTCAGGGGTCCTCCCCGGGGAGCACTGTTTATTCTTGGTTTGCTTCCCTCCTGCAGGTCCAAGGCAGCCAAGGAGCACAGAGGCAGGCCTGCCTCTGCAGCCTCTTCTGCGGCTTTCTCCCGGCCTGAGGCAGGGGCTCTCCGTGGGGATCACCGGGCAGCGTCTGGAGACAGTTCTGCTTGTTACCAGGGGGAGCTGCCGGCACCCAGTGGATGGAGGCCAGGATCTTACTAAAATCCTGCAATGGCTCAGTGCTTGAGCGTCAACCTATGAACCAGATCACTGTTCGATTCCAGTCAGGACACACACCCGATTGCAGGCTCGATCCCCAGTGAGGGGTGTGCTGGAGGCAGCCGATCAATGATTCTCTCTCATCATTGATGTTCCTATCTCTTTCTCCCTCTCCCTTCCTCTCTGAAATCAATAAAAAATATAGTTAAAAACAAAAATAAAATAAAATCCTATGATGCATAGCACAGCCCCCACCGCAAAAAATCCTCCAGCTCAGAATGGCAGTAGTGCCAAAGGTGAGAAACCCCAGGCCAAAGTAGCATCTAATCCTAGGTAATAAAAGCCTAACAAGCAAACTGTCCCCTCAGCCAAGATTTCGACCAGGAGGTGGGGCCGGCCAGCGGCCTGCAACCCACCCCCCTTAGCCCGGGCCCCATCTGCCCGATGGGGGTGGGCAGGCCAGACCCCACCCCTGCACAAATTCATGCACTGGGCCTCCAGTATTCCTATAACCCTGTAGGGTTTACAAGTGATTCCTATGCATTTGTTCATTTGAGCCTCATTACAACTACATTTGGGGCAAGTATGCTAGTAATTCTCCCAGATTTACAGAAAGGGAAACAGGCTAAGAAAAAACAAACAAACAACTAAGTGAATTATCAAAGGCACATGGCTAGAAAGTGAAAAGGGGGGATATTCGTATATTTTCAAAATCACCAGGAGGGTATACTACAGCCAAGCCTCTCTCAGGTTACCTGTCTTGGCGGTTGATGCATGATCAGCACTCAGTCCTACGCGTGGCCAGGGGGCAGAGGGAAATAAGAAATGTGCTGAGTGACAGCACCGCTGCTCGGGTGACCGGACGCTTCCCAGCAGAAGCACCACACTATCGTCTCATGCGGAGTCCGGCTGTCCCCTTTCTCTGCTTACTCAGCACCTCCCCACTTTGGAAGCACTGCCCAACTGCGAAGAGCAACTTCCCAAAGCGGACGCTGAATCACTGATGGGTTCACTTGTTCATGCATTCATCCAACAACTACGTACTGCACGCCTACTGTGTGCTGCGCCAAAGGAGACGATGGGAGCCTCAGAGCACAGGCCCTCTCTCATGGAGCCTCAGTCAGTGGGAAATACAGACATCAATGAACAAGAGCATGTGTGCTCTGTGTTCCACAAAGGGACGTAGAGAACGCCTACTGCTGCCCTGGCTGGTGTGGCTCAGTGGACAGAGTGTCGGCCTGCGGACAAAGGCTCCCAGGTTCTATCCCTGGCAAGGTCACGAATCTCGGTTGCAGGCTCCTCCCCAGCCCAGGTCCTGGTCAGGACGCACGAGGGAGGCAACCAATCATGCAGGAGGCAACCAATCAATGTGTTTCAATATTTCTCTTTGACCTTCCCTCTCTTCCACTTTCTAGAAAAATATCCTTGGGTCAGGATTTTTTTTAAAAAATTCTTGCTGTGATGATCAGCATTAACATAAAAGAAAGGGTCTGAAACTCCTTACTGACCAAGCAAGGCCTGCTGTGCACTTGGAGATGGATGTGACCTCAATTCCAAGTTCAGCTGAGGTGCAAATCCTGTTAGTCCGCCAGGACCCTGACCGGCCACATTCTGGCAGCACCGCTTCGTGTGCCTTTAAAGGCCAGGACTCCGCGCGGGCGAACGGCTTCCTGACCCTCTCACAGGAAGCGCCACCGAGAACCGCGTGCTGTCAGCATCTGGGGTTTCTGACCCAAGAAAGCCCCCTGGCTTCTCCTGTCCTACTTTTGGCCCCGGGGGCAGAGCGAAACAAGGCCAGCCACAGTTTCCAACCACTCAAACACAGGGAGCTCCTGTAAGTCTACAGGACCACGAACACAGCCTGGTTTCCCTCACCCCGAGCTCCTGGCATTCAACAAGGACTCCTAACACACAATGCAAAGCTGCACGTTAAAAACAAACGGAAAGTTTTCCCAATGAAAACTTTCTCTGTCCCTCCCTCTCTTACACTTTCTAGAAAAATGCCCTTGGGTGAGGATTTTAAAAAAAAGAGTGCTTGCTGCTGATGATCATAAAAGAAAGGGTCTGAAACTCCTTATGTCCAAGCAAGGCCTGTTGTGCACTTGGAGATGGAAGTGGCCTCGATTCCAAGTTCAGTTAAGGGACTTCCAGAAATACGGTCTTGTACACAGCAGTGACATCCACGCTCGTGACAGCAGCTATCCTGAGCTCAGGATACTGCTGGAAACATACAAGAAAGGGGTTTTGTTTGTTTGTTTGTTGTTAATCCTCACCGGAGGATTTTTTCCTTTGATGTTTTAGAGAGAGTGGGAGAGAAAGGAAAACATCGTTGTGAGAAACACATCGATTGGTTGCTTCCTGCACATGCCCCGACCAGGGCTCAGGCCAGGAGTCTTTAACCGAGGTACGTGCCTTTGACAGGAATCGAACCTGGGACCCTTCAGTCCAAGGGCCGATGCTCTATCCACTGAGCCAAACCAGCCAGGGCAAGAGAAGGGGCTTTTTAAGCACTGCCACCTTCAAATAGACATCCACATGGGACCTGAGCCATAAATGCAGTTTATATGTGTGACACAAAGATATTGCTTCTACTATGGACAGACCATCTGTCACCGACAGCACCTGTCAGTCATCAAAGGAACTGTGGAAATCAGTGCTGAGGTTTACAGACGGGCGCGGCCCGCTGAATCCACAGAGCACGGCTCAGAGCAACACGCCCACTGGCCACCTGGGCGGCGGAAGTGAGCAGCTGGCAGAGCAGGGTGCCCGCGGCAGGCCCAGAGCACCTTTCCACCCGCCAGTCCTGGCGGGACCACTGCGTACATTTCCTCTCCACCGGACAAGCTTTTTCCATCGCCTGTTTGCAGGGCTCTCGCAGGAAGAGCCAACGGCCTCGCGTGACTCCGGGAAGGTCAGGCGGGGACACATCCTCCAGTCCGAGAGGGACGCGGAGGGCGCCTGGACAGGAATGACAGGTCCCCCTGCGGAGCACAGGACAGGCGAGGACCGCTGTTCCCCGCACACTTACTGACTCGGTGCGGCTGCTGCTGGGGGGCCGGTAGGTCCAGTCTATGGTGAGCTTGTCAGTGACAGATGACGTCGACTTGAAAATGCATTTCAACTTGACCTTCTCTCCAACGTAACCCCGGACATGCGCATCCACTTTAATCTCCAAGGTGAGGACCGTGTGAACACCTGGTCAAAGCAAGCCCAGACACTGGAGATGGGTTCATTTGGAATACACAGATGGCCGAACAGCATAAACGTGCTATTTATCGCTTTTCAGGCCCTCCTATAACCATCGCAATGAACACCTCCCGTACCGGCCGGGGACAGGCGTGGACACCTGCATCCATCATGGGCAGTATTTTGTCGTCTTACATTTGAAATCGTAGGAGGAATGCTGGGTAAGGTGTAAAAGCTGGTTTTCCCCGACAGAGACGTGTGGTTGGGCTGGTGCGAACAAGTGGGTCAGCCACGGCAGGCTGAGCGGCGGCACCACCCACGCCCCCACCCACGCCTCACGCTCCTCGGGGAATGTGTCACCCCCGTGGTCTGAGGGACTGCCCCACGGAAGCCTGGCTGCCACCTGCAGCTACCTCTGCCTCAGCCACTGGCACCATGTGGATGGAAAAGAACAGGGGTGTGTGTGTGTGTGTGTGTGTGTGTGTGTGTGTGTGTTTACATTTCAAAAAATCATAAAAAGCTGCCCTAAGGTTCTGTCTAGCTTTGTTTTGGTTTTTTGGGTCTTAAAGTGGGTTAATGACTCACACATCCATTAGAAGTAAACCAGGGTGCCCTAGCCGGTTTGGCTTAGTGGATAGAGTGTCAGCCTGCAGGCTGAAGGGTCCTGGGTTCGATTCTGGTCAAGGGCACATACTTGAGTTGTGCCCTGGATCCCCAATGGGAGGGCCTGCAGGAGGCAGCCAATCAATGATTCTCTCTCATCATTATGTTTTTATCTCTCTCTCCCTGTCTCTTCCTCTCTGAAACCAATACAATATATTAAAGAAAAAAATGTTTTTAAGTAAACCAGGGGGAGGAAAACAAAACAACCTAATCACTCTAAATATATGTGCTGCTGAAGCGAGCACAATCTAATCACTCTAAAATCTAAAAGCCTAATATGCAGATAGACCAAACAGCAGAACAACCGAACAACTGGTCACTATGGCGTGCACTGACCACCAGGGGGCACGTGCAGAACATGGAGGGCATTGGCAGCAGGCAGCAGAGCACAGAGCATGGCGGGTGTCAGCTGCAGCAGGATGGTGGAGCAGGTGAGTGGGGGCGCCAGACCAAGGCGGGGTGCCAGTCAGTGTCATTGGGGTGAGCCTCTGGTGGTTACTGAAAATTCTCTGTTCCCATGAGCCACAGTCTCACCTGCTGCTCACACCTGCTGCCTGCCCCGCTCCACCTGCTGCCTGTCCCCCTCCCCCGCTCACACCTGCTACCGGTGCCAGCCCCACGCACACCCGCTGCCTGCCCCGCTCCACCTGCTGCCTGCTCCCCCACCCGCTGCCTGCCCCCCCCACCCCCTGCTCACACCTGCTACCGGTGCCAGCCCCACGCACACCCGCTGCCTGCCCCGCTCCACCTGCTGCCTGCCCCCCCCCCACCCGCTGCCGGCCCCCCCCACCCCCTGCTCACACCTGCTACCGGTGCCAGCCCCACTCACACCCGCTGCCTGCCCCGCTCCACCCGCTGCCAGCCCCCCCCCCCCGCCCCCGCTCACACCTGCTACCGGTGCCAGCCCCGCTCCCACCCGCTGCCTGCCCTGCTCACACCCACTGCCAGAGCTGGAGCCGCCGCTCACACCCTCTGCTGGCTCCCGGCACTGGTCCTGATCACGTGGTGCCATCAGTGAGTGTGAGCAGCAGCTGCTGGCCCGATTGCCCCCGAGTTCTTCTCCACCTCCCCCTGCTCCTGAGGGGCAATCGGGACAGCGCCAGCCCTGCTCGCACCTGCTGCTGGCACCGGCCCCAATCGCTCTGCGCTGTCAGCAGGTGTGAGCGGGGCCAGCGCCGTCAGCATGTGGGAGCAGCAGCAGAGGGAGCAGGGCTGCCAGCAGACGGGACAGGGGGCCGTGGCAGGAGGGGCCGGGCAGGGGTGCAGAGGATGGGCCGAGACCTGCCCCTGTGCCCACTGCGGCCCACAGTTCCTTTCAAGATGCATGAATTCGTGCACTGGGCCCCTACATCACTGGTTGGCAAATTCATTAGTCAGCAGAGCCAAATATCAACAGTACAATGATTAAAATTTCTTTTGAGAGCCAAATTTTTTAAGCTTAAACTCCTAACACCACTTCTTCAAAATAGACTCGTCCAGGCCGTGGTATTTTGTATTGTAGAAGAGCTACACACAAGGGGCCAAGGAGCCGCATGTGGCTCATGAGCCACAGTTTGCCGACCATAGGTCTACACCAATAAAAGAGTAACATGCTAAGTGACCATACCTTCGAGACATCCACCAGCCATCAGGAGTGTGTATGCAAATTAACCCAACAAAGATGGTGGGTTCATTAGCATACACAGGCACCATGGTGACCATGCAGGCGTTCCGCACCACCCCCACCGCTCCGGGCCTCTGGGCAGCCTGGGAGGGTGAAAAGGCAGCTCCGGGCCCGAGCGGAAACGGGGCTCCAGCCAGAGTGAAGGCGGTCCGGCAGCCAGGGAAGGAAGGCCCATTCTTGCAGGAATCTCCATGCATTGGGCCTCTGGTGTAAAAATAAAAGCCCTGGCCAGATGCCCAATGGTTAGCCTTGTCAGCCTGCGATCAAAGGGTCGTGGGTTCAATTCCTCAGGTACCTTGGTTGCAGGTTCCCCAGGTCCCGTTGGGGCCAGTGGGAGAGGCAACTAACTAATGTCTCTCCCTCTATCTCTCTCTCTCTCTCTTTCTCTCTCTCTCTCTCTCTCTCTCTCTCTCTCATCAATAAACCAGGAGTCACAGTTGGATTCTCCATCGGGGCACTTGCTGGGTTGTGGGCTCGATCCCCAGCAGAGGGCATGCAGGAGGCAGCGGATGGACTGTTCTCTCTCATCATTGATGTTTCTCTCCCTCTCCTTCTCCCTCCCTCTCTGACATCAATAAAAAATATATGTATTTTAAAGTAAAAATAAATTCTCTAGAGACTTACTCTTTCCAAGACCACCTCACATATCCAGCTCTAAAGCTCTACCCTCCGAAAGAGCTGGCCCTTTTCTTCTGACCGATCCCCTCTGCGTCCGGAGAACGGTGAGTGGAGCTCGGCCTCCCCGGGGGCACCGGTTCTGAGGACAGCGAGCCGCCGGGGCTGTTTCCTGCCCCCTTCTTCAGGCGAACGAAGGCCGGCTCTGGGCTCACAGGCAGGAGGCTGACGGCCGCAGCCACGCACGACCCGAAGCCCAGCTCCCGGGCAGCGCTGGCCGCAGGCCGGGCCGTCACACGTGGCCCTGTGCCCTCAGCAGGTGACTTTCCTGCTTCAGTCCCGCTCTGTCGCAGGTGAGAAACTCCTGAGTTAAGACACGTACAGCCTGGGAGGCCCAACCCACCCAGAGCGAGTGCTCACCGTGTCCGAGCTCCTCACAGGGCCGCTTCTGTCCTGCCAGCGCCCAGGCAGGCCGAGGCGAGGCGAGGCGGGTGGGCCTGGCCAGCCAGGGCCTGCCCTTCTTCCCGCTCCTCCAGACCATCCCGCCCGGGCACATTCCTCCGGAAGGAGGGCACAGGCTGCTCACTGCGCTGCTAAGCCTCTGACCTGCCCCACGATGACGGAGCCGATGACGGAGCCGATGACGGTGCCGCCGGCTCCGGGTGTCTGCAGCATCCGGGCCAGGCTGCCCTTGCCAAGGCCTCTGGGGTGCGCGCCCAGCTCTCTCCTGGGCCCTCCCTCCCGAGCCCCCTTTCACCACCCCAGCTGCAGCTGAGGAAAGGAAGGTGGGAGCGGATGGTACGCCGCACCCTCCCAGACCCCAGGCCTATCCTCTAACCAGAACGCAGCGTTTTACGGGAGCGCGTTCCGAGTCAAGCAGGTCTGGGCTGCGTTCCCAGCCCAGCCACCCTCTGGCTGAGGGCCTGATCAGTCACCTGCTCTGCTCCACCCGCTTCCTCAGCCGGCAGGTGGGGATAATGGGAGACCTACTTCCCGGACCAGGGGAGGGTGACAGAGTAAGTGAGGTAACCACAAACGCTAACACAGCACCTGGAACAGGAGCCTCCCCTGGAAGTTACTATCATTACAATGAATGTCACCAACATTCAAAACCCTTCAGGAATTCTCTATCGGGGCACAGAATAAATCCAAATAGTGACAATCTGACCCAAACCTCTGCCCATCCCTCCCTCCCGGGCCCCGAATGCCCTGCCATTTCCTAACGTGCTATTCCTCGGGCCTTGTCTTTGTCCGGAAGGATCTCCCCACCCCACGGGTGCTGCCTGGGCTGCCCCCCAAGGTCACAGCCCTTGATGGAGGCAGCTCCCCGCATTTCTGAGTGTTCTCGGTGCACAGAGTACACAACGCTCCTCAGGTGCGCATGCCGCTGGTTAGACCGTTTCAAACGACAGTCCCTCTGGGGGAAAGGCCGTGTCACAGCGTTTCCAGCGTTCTCAGCCCTGGCTCCGTGGCCTCCGCCCGTGGCTGGTGTGCGGAGGGAGAAACTCACCCCCGCAGTCACCTCGGAAACTCCTGAATCTGCCCCCGCGGAGCCCTGGATGGAGGACGGCCTTTAACGGCCTTGGCCAGCTCCCCGCCCTCTGGGAGCCCCTCTCACCCTCTGTGCGCCCACAAATCCCTCCCTCTCAGAAGACAATGTCTCCTCTTCCTCAGGAAACTGCGGCCATCACACGGCCCAGCCGCCACCTCCCACATGGGCATCCATCCCGCTTCCCCTCCCCCTCTCCTCCGCAAGGCGAGCCCCTCTGCCAGCCCCTCCGCTCCACGCCGGCCCTGGCACAGCCTCCTCCAGCCGCAGCCTCCCTCCCGCGGAGGCTCTCCCTCAGCCTCTAAGCGGAGACTCTCGCCTTGAAAAACAAGCGAACCAATAAATAACAACAAAAACAATAACAATCTCCCCTTGCACCTGTAACGCTATTCATTATCAACCACTGCTCTCCCCTTCCTCCGCTGGGCTCTCCGCCCGCCCCCTCCGCCCTGTCCGTCCGTCCGTCCCCTCCTGGGCCGGCAGCCATGACGGCCGCACTCCCTCCGCTTCTGGGCCCGCCACAGGGAACTGAAAACTCCGCCAGGCACTTCCGCTCCGATGTCCCGCTCCGCTCCCGGCCTCTCTGCCCACGGCTCCCAGGACACGTGCTCTCACTCATTCGCTCAGCCTTTAACTTAGATTTACTGAGCATCTGTTTGTGCCACTTTCTCAACAACAAATTAAGTGTGAGCAAAATAAGTTTGACATTATCCCTTACATACATCCAAGGCACCTAGAACTCCTCCAAAATAAAACTCGTATTCATTCCTTAATGAACTTCTGTATATTAGCTTTTGGAACTTAATATACAGAAGTTCAACACATTAATCAAATCATAACGACAAACTCGGTGAGTACCATGAAGAAAAGACCAGAGCGTGGCCTGGAAACCCCCGTGTGGCCGGGCAGGGAGTGGCCATGCCGGCACCCCGGAACCACAGGCACCCCGGAACCGCAGGCACCCCGGAACCACAGGCACCCCGGAACCGCCGGCACCCCGGAACCGCAGGCACCCCGGAACCGCAGGCACCCCGGAACCGCAGGCACCCCGGAACCGCCGGCACCCCGGAACCGCAGGCACCCCGGAACCGCAGGCACCCCGGAACCGCAGGCACCCCGGAACCGCCGGCACCCCGGAACCGCCGGCACCCCGGAACCGCCGGCACCCCGGAACCGCAGGCACCCCGGAACCGCCGGCACCCCGGAACCACAGGCACCCCGGAACCGCAGGCACCCCGGAACCGCAGGCACCCCGGAACCGCAGGCACCCCGGAACCGCAGGCACCCCGGAAAAGCCTGCTTTGAGGTGAGTCCTGAGGGCGATGAAGCAAGAGAGGGAGAGCGTCCAGGCAGAAGGCACAGCGGATGCAAAGGCCCTGTGCCAAGGCAGGGAACTGAAATGAAGGCAGTGTGGCTTAACACACCGCGGGGAGGGAGAGACAGAGAGAGGAAGGGAGGGAGACAGGAGGCCACTGCAGCAGCCAGTGAGGGGCCGGGAGCCGGAACAACGCTGGTGGCCGTGGGCATGAGGGGGCAGGGCAGACGGCACTTTCGAGGTAAAATCAGCCAAACTGGTGACAGATCCGATGTGGATGCAGGAGAGAGAGGCATCAGGACGCTCGGGTACCAGCCTGGGACTGCCGTTCACTGCACTCTCAGGAAGACGAGCACGGTGCCACGCTTGGAAGGGAAGAATACGAGTTTATTTTGGAGGAGTCCACGGCGCCTCGGATGTATGGAAGCGATAATGCCCAGCGGGTAGCTGGCTGAGGGCAGGGTCGGCAAACTGTGGCTCACGGCCACGTCAGCCCATGATATCCACAGAAACACACCACACTGCCATCGCTGTCCTGCCTCCAGGGCAGAGCTGAGCGGGTGGCTGCGGCAGACCATAAGCTATTGATTCTCCCGTCCTTTACTGAAGGCTGCCACCCTGATTTAGAGCAAAGAATATGGGTTAGAGTTACAACTCAGAATCTCCCTCCAACCAACTCTCCTCCCTGATTGTATCACTCATACACACACACACTCACACACACACACACACACACTCATACACAGACTCATATACACACACACTCACACACACACATTCACACACACACTCAACACACACACACTCACACACACTCACACACACACACACACACACACACTCACACACAGACACTCATACACACACACTCACACACACACACACACTCACACACACACTCATACACACTCACACCACACTCACACACACTCACACACACACACTCATACACACACACACACACACACTCACACACACACACTCATACACACACACACTCACACACACACACACACTCATACACACACACACTCACACATACACTCACACACACACACACTCATACAGACTCATATACACACACACTCACACACACACACTCACACACACACTCATACACAGACTCATATACACACACACACTCACACACACTCATACACAGACTCATATACACACACACATTCACACACACACACTCACACACACACTCATACACACACTCATATACACACACACACTCACACACACACAGACACACACACACACACACACACACACACACACACACACACACACTCACACACACACCACCCGCAGCTCTGACGTTTTTATAAAATCTCTTTCTCAGGCTCTTCCCTTCCTGCCCGCCCCTTAAACACCGGTGTTCCTTAGCGTCCCCTGGGCCCACGTTCCTCACACAGCACCGTTCCGGGACAACCCTACCCACTTCTATAGTTGCAACCACTGCCAACCGGCTAAGGATACCCGCCTGAATCGCTGGTCACACTGACCTCCGAGCGCCCGTGTGCCTGGGGACAGCCCTGAACACACCACCGCAGGGTCTCAGGTGGAGTGGGATGAGCTGTGTTGCGAGGTGGATCCATCCCCTCACCCCCTCCTAACATACACGCATGCGCTTCGGATGCCCGCCCTCCCCACGTAGCCCGGGGGAATGCCCGGATCAGACAGGCCGGCAGCACAGAGCCATCATCAGCTGAGAGCCTGAAACGCGCATGGGCCCTTTCCAGAGGGTCAAGGAAGCCGCAGAGCACAAGCCCGTGGCCCCCGAGCCTGAGGGGGGAAGGGGGAGCAGGGCGTCACAGAGTCTGGTGGAGGTGGCTCCAGGCCACCCACCAGGGGCTGTCGCCACGGAGGGCCTCGGCACCCAGGCCAGGGCACCACGGCGAGGAGGGAGCAGGGCAGATGCCCTTCACCTCCTGCCCGTGCCACCAGCGGCCAGACCTGCGTGGAGGCCAGCGGGAGAGCCTGCCTGGCGCCAAAGGTCCGCCTTCGGGAGGAGAGAGCAGAGCGGAGAGTGCATGGGCCAGGGGAGGGAGGAGCAAATGCGGTGTACCCCGCAGCTGACCCTGCCCCGGCCTGGGCAGTGGGGGCAGGACCCAGATCATTCAAACAATCACTACATCCAGAGGTGTGCTGGGAAACAGCTAGAAGGAAAAAAATTCAAGCCCGGCCAGCATGGCTCAGTGACTGAGTGTTGGTTGACCTATGAACCAGGTTCGATTCCCAGTCAGACACATACCTGGGTTGCAGGCTGGATCCCCAGTGAGGGGCATGCAGGAGACAGCTGATCAATGATACTTTCTCATCATTGATGTTTCTATCTCTCTTCCTCTCCCTTTCTTTTTGAAATCCATAAAAAAAAATAGTTAAAAAAAATCAAATACATAGGGTTTGACAATTTGTGTGAGAACACATTCCCACCATGGCTAATTCCCAGCTACAGAGGTGAAGTCTCGGAGGCCGTTAGGAGGGAATGTGCGCCCCGCTCCGATACCCGTGGGGGCTGACCCCAGCGCACGCCCTGCTGATCAGAGACGTCCGGCCAGCCTGCGCGCTTTGTGCTAACCCAGGAAAGGCTTGTTTAGAAAATCTGCTTGGAGAGTTATTTAATGCTTCCATGTGCTGTTTATGTTCCTCTGTATGTCTGGAATTCTCCTCACTCCCTTTCTCTAAGTAACTTCCCTGCCTTTTTAAGATTTAATTTTGTCCTGACTAGGTACCTCAGTTGGTTGAGCGTTGTCCCCATACACCGAGGTTACAGGTTCAATCCCCAGTCAGGGAACATACAGAAATCAACTAATGAACGCATAAATATGTGGAACAACAAACTGATGTCTCTCTCTCTCTCTCTCTCTCTCTCTCTCTCTCTCTCTCTCTCTCTCTCCTACCCTCTTTCTCTCTCTCCCCTCCCTCTCTCTCTAAAATCAGTAAATTAAAAAAAAAATTCATCTGGGAAGAAAGCAGGGAAATCACAGTTAAACATAAGTAATTTTAGACATGGAAGAAATTTTTTAAATGACCAAACTCCCAATTTTGTACACCCAGTTTTCCAAAATATACATTCTCAGCCTTTGATTCATAAAACTTCGGCTTAAATGAAAAGGAGAGAAGTGTAAGAACCTTAGGTGCACTCAGACAACTGATACAGCCGGACCGCGGTATAACTCAGGGAGAATTCAAACACGCTAATAAGTAACGGGTCCTATCTCCGAAGAGTAAAGACAAACGTGTGGAACAAAGGTATCCCTAGCAGATTCAAAGGATTGTTTTTAAAGGCTGAACCTTGAAAACACGCTCATTGAAAGAAGCCAGTCCCACACGCACACACTCACAAATCCACAGATTATAGGATTTTGAGGCTCTGAAGTGTCCAGAAAGGGAAACCCACCACAATAGAAAGCGACTGACGTGTGCCAGGAGCGAGGGGAAGGGAGGGATGGGGGGTGGCTGTTCATGGATATGGGGTTCTCTTCGGGGTGATGAAAATGATGCCAAATGGATGGTGAAATGATTGTAGAATTCTGTGGATATACTAAAAGCCACCAATTTGTACACTTAAATGGACAAATTATATGGCATGTGAATTGTATCTCAAAAAGAACTTATTTATAACCCAGCTGGCATGGCTCAGTGGTTGAAACAAGAGGTCGCGGTTCGATTCCCGGTCAGGGCACATGTCCGGGTTGTGGGCTCCATCCCCAGTGAGGGGCATGCAGGAGGCAGCCAGTCAGTGATTCTCACTCATCATTGGTGTTTCTCTCTCTCCCTCTCCCTTCCTCTCTGAAGTCAATAGAAATATTTATTTTTTTAAAACAACTTATATTTAAAAGCAAAAGATAAATCAATTCCTTAAGTACACCGATCATAAAATCCACTTCTACTGTGTGAATTATGTGGCTGCTAGGTTTGATGCAGGCTAGATGTGAAATGACATCAAGTTTAAGAAACCACCCATCATTTCTACTTTTTTTTTAATCTCCGTGTGACAACATCTGAACGCTTTTATGGGGAGGGGTCGGATACAAGGAGTGACAAGTCAAGCGGAGTATCCTGTTGCAAAATAATTTAGCTGAAAAACTGGTCACTTATAATGACAGCGGCAGCGGGAGGGATGGGCGTGCGTGCGGGCAGGAATATTACTCACAAACGAAGGACAACTCCCCGCCTTCCCGCGGGATGCAGCTCGCCTGTCTTCCTGCTAAGGTCCCCGAGGGAGGCCCTACTCCCCACCGGCCATGTCACCATGGGAACAGTCCTGCCAGCTCTCCTAACAGGATTTCCCCAGAAAGATACACACACGTTTTCAAAAATCCAACCAACAACTGAAACTTAAAACCAAGTGATTATGCTGGATTGAAATTTCTGCAATTTGGGAACTGCATGAAAGCAAAACTTACCCAAATCTTAAGAATATGTCAGTGTGGATTCTGTACTCTGATATCAGTTAATGCTACACGCTAAGCTTCTAACAGAATCAATGTGCCCTTTCTTTTATTTAAAATAATTGCTATTAGCCGAGACGGGTTTGGCTCAATGGATAGAGCGTCGGCTTGGGGACTGAAGGGTCCCGGGTTCGATTCCGGTCAAGGGCATGTACCTTGGTTGTGGGCATATCCCCAGTAGGGGGTGTGCAAGAGGCAGCTGATCGATGACTCTCTCTCATCGATATTTCTAACTCTCTATCTCTCTCCCTTCCTCTCTGTACAAAAACAATAAAATATATTTTTAAAAATAAATAAATAAAATAAAATAAAATAATTGCTATTAAACTGTTAAAGCTTCTTCCTCAACAAAAGGCGCCTCTGTTACAGAACCAAATCAGCGCATCTTTCCTGTAACTAATGTTTTGTGTCCTAGGCTCTGATACTCACTCCCCCCAAAATAAGTCACCCAGGCATGTTCTTCTCCCCCCACATCCTGGGACCAAGTCCTGGACGCCAGGCTGCCCCTGCCTGACCCTCACCAGCCCGGTCCCCTCCGCCTCCGGAACCCTCCCGCGTGGCCCGCGGTCAGTCCCGGGCCCCCAAAAGTGCGGACCGGCCGACGGGGGTGATGGCAGGGGGCGAGCATCCTCCCCACATCGTGCTTCCTTCCTCCCCGGACCCCGCGCCCACCCCAGCTCCGCGCGCTCACCCCGAGGAGCAAGACCCACCCACCTGCCCGCACCCCCGCTCATCCCGGAGCAGCAGGACCCCCCCCCCACCCGCTCACCCCCTGCCCCCCGCTCACCCCGGAGCAGCAGGACCCCCCCTCCCGCTCACCCCTCTGCCCCCGCTCACCCCGGAGCAGCAGGACCCCCCTCACCCCCCACCCCCGCTCACCCCTCTGCCCCCCGCTCACCCCGGAGCAGCAGGACGCCCAGCAGCGCCAGCGGGGCGGCTCCAGGCGGCTGCATCCCGGCGGCTGGTCCGCACCGTGTTTACCTCCCTGACGGCGCAGGTGACACCGGAAGTGGCGTCACGCAGGTGTCACCGGAAGTGGCCTCGCGCAGGTGGCGTCGGAAGCGCTTAGGATGGCGGTTCCGGAGGCGGGAGGGCTCTCCCAGGCCGCACCTCCGGGCGCTGCGGCTTCTCCGCCTGGAAACGGGCTCTTCGGTGCGAATCCTGCCGCCAGGCCGTCGTTCTCCCGTTTCTGGTCTTTCCCTCCCGCCGTCCCACCGGTGCCCGGAGAAGGATGTGTGCATCCGGACAGGAATGTGTGCATTCGAACGGGTGTGTGCATTCGGACAGGGGCGTGTGCATTCGGACAGGGGCGTGTGCATTCGGACAGAGGCGTGTGCATTCGGACAGGGTGTGTGTGCATTCGGACAGGGGCGTGTGCATTCGGACAGGGGCGTGTGCATTCGGACAGGAATGTGTGCATTCGAACGGGTGTGTGCATTCGGACAGGGGCGTGTGCATTCGGACAGGGGCGTGTGCATTCGGACAGGGGCGTGTGCATTCGGACAGGGGTGTGTGCATTCGGACGGGTGTGTGCATTTGGACAGGTGCGTGTGCATTCGGACAGGGGCGTGTGCATTCGGACAGGGGCGTGTGCATTCGGACAGGGGCGTGTGCATTCGGACAGGGTGTGTGCATTCGGACAGGGGCGTGTGTGCATTCGGACAGGTGTGTGCATTCGGACAGGGGCGTGTGCATTCGGACATGGGCGTGTGCATTCGGACAGGGTGTGTGTGCTTGTGTGTGCATTCGGACAGGGTGTGTGTGCTTTCGGACAGGGGCGTGTGTGCATTCGGACAGGGGTGTGTGCATTCGGACAGGGGCGTGTGCATTCGGATAGGCGTGTGCATTCGGACAGGGTGTGTGTGCTTTCGGACAGGGGCGTGTGCATTTGGACAGGGGTGTGTGCTTTCGGACAGGGGCGTGTGCATTCGGATAGGTGTGTGCATTCGGACAGGGTGTGTGTGTCTTGGCCAAATACCCAGTTATTCATTGTCTTCTTCCTAAACAGAACTTAAACTGCTGGGCCTTAGAGAAGAGCAGTCGGTGCCTTCAGCGGAGCAGCTGGTCATCCCCGTTGTCCTGCGGGATCTGCTTGTTGCGGTGCGGTGACCAGCAGTGGCTAACATTACAGACGGAGCAGCGGGGCCCGGGCCGGACACCGGCCTTTCACTGGGCCAGGGAGGAGGAAGTTTCACCGAGCTGGCCATGGAAGGAAGCCATGGCCTCATGTTCTCTAAAGAAGCAGCGGCCGGTGCCTGCTCCCCTCTCCAGCCAGCCTGGCCTCTCAGTGAGTGAAAGCAGAGGGGAGCCAGACTCTGTTCACTTTTCGGGAATTTTCATAACTTTCCATTTTCAACCTCATTCCTCTACTTAGAGTCTACTAGAGGTGAAAACCGGTGTGTTCACCTTTAAGAAGATAATGGAAGGGCCCCAAATGGAATGGATGATGCTCTGCCTTAAAGTACAGGTCACAGGCCTGTGTGACCATCTCCAGCAAGTCAGCTTTCATGCAGAAAACTGACAGCGCAGTTGCCAGTTGGTTACTGAATTTTCAGAGGCGGGGGCGGGAGGGGGGTGTCCAGGAGGCGGGGCAAAGGATGTAGGGAGGAGGGGAAAGGGTATAAGCACAAAGAACTGTCTGCACCAACAGTTTGGCTCAGTGGATAGAGCATCAGCCTGTGGACTGAAGGGTCCCAGGTTCGATTCAGGTCAAGGGCCTGTACTTTGGTTGCAGGCACATCTGATATTTCTAACTACCCCTCTCCCTTTCTCTCTGAAATCAATAAAAATATTTTTTTAAAAAGAACTGTGTGCATGACCAGCAGCACATTTCCCCGGAAGATCCACCCTCCACAACTAGACAAGGGGAGGTGGAGACAACTAGAAAAGGCCTCAGTCCATTTTTAAAATAATCCTGTAGGAGACAGTAAGCCATAGGCAAGGCTGGGGAAACTGTTAGCCCCATAGTGCTCAGCCATGAGCAGCCAGGGAGGGGCTGTCCCGGACTGGGAGTACACTGCCTGGAACCCACGCGCCCAGCATGCCTGCTCAACCAGTGCCCGATCTTGCAAGATGGCATTAAAAGTCTCGTTTTTTGCCATATTGTCTCCAAGTCTGTTATTTGAATTCAGACAGGTGAGCGTTTCTCACAAAAGAATCCCCAAACTAAGTATTAGGTCTAGTAATAATTAATGTCGTTTTCTAATACTTTTTTAAATCGAATTTATTTAAACAATACAACAAAATTTAATCAACAATATAGTTGCCGTTGTTTTCTACTACTTGTGCCCAACGCTCAGGAAGCATTTTAATCCCTCTGTTGTAAAATTCTTGTGATTTTGATGCAAAAAATTCAGTCAATGCATTTTTGAGGCATTCTTCATTATTAAATTTTTTTCCAAGAAGAAAGTTTTGCAAAGAACGAAACAAATGGTAATCAGAAGGGGCAATATCAGGAGAATATGCAGGTTGAGGGAGAACTTCCATTCCAACTGGCGCAGTTTTTCAGCAGTGATTCTTGCAGTATGCGGTCGTGCGTTATCGTGGTGAAGAATTACGCCCTTCCGATTAATCAGCGCAGGTTCTTTTTCTCTTAAAGCTTGGGCTAACCTTTCCAATTGGGCACTATACACTGCACTTGTAATGGTTTGGTTAGATGGTAAAAGTTCATAATGAAGAATTCCTTTAAAATTCCACACATCACTTTTTTCGCATGCAAGTCAGGTTTTGGCGTGGGATGCGGAGCCTCATTTTTGTCCAACCATTGAGGCCGCCTTTTCACCCATTTTTCATCTCCGGTAACAATTTGCTCTAAAAACGGCAAACGGTTTTGATGAGAGAGGAGCGAACTGCAAATTGTGACTCTTTGATTACGGTTGTTGTCGGTCAACTCATGAGGAACCCATTTTCCAAACTTTTGGACTTTGCCAAGTGCACGCAATTGATTGGAAATTGTTTTTTGTGAACAATTTAAAGTTGTCGCAAGCTCTTGTTGGGTAATTTGCACCAAAAGAGCTTGAAGAGCTTCTTGATCAAAATTGGACACACGGCCTCGACCACTCTTGTCATCTAACGAAAAATTTCCCTCGTGAAATTTCTCAAACCAACGCTGGCATTTTCTGGCGCTAACTGCATCTTGACCAAGAGCACTACAGATGTTTTTTGCAGCCTCACTTGCTTTTCTTCCTAATTGGAACTCGTAAAGCATGCAGTGCCGAATATGCTCTTCATCCGCCATCTTCTTAGCCCTAGTTTTGCAACAAAAACCAAACCAAACACAAACTTTTTCAAGCAAAACTTGTTAATTGCACTTCACACGTTCTGTAGATACCACGTGTTTGAAGGTTATGTCAATACAAGTCAACACCAAGCAAGATTTTAAACGAATGTTTAAAAACGACATTAATTATTACTAGACCCGATATCTCATTGTGCCGGATTCTGAGTTGTCCATGGCAATGTGAAAATTCTGTGAAATTCCATGTCAGTTTATTTCTCCAGTAGATGTTAATTCTATCCATTATTAACTTCCAGGCTGCCAGTAAGAAAATGGTTAGTGAAGATGAAATGCATATCCATCTGCTTTCTGTGACCTACTATTTAAAATTTAGATGTGTATATAAAGCCAATTGTACAATTGATAAATTTTTATTGCTAAAGGTTATTTACGTAAATGTTTAAGTTCTGTTTAGGAAGAAGACAATGAATAACTGGGTATTTGGCCAAGACACAGCTACAAGTTTTGCTGGAAACACATTCCCTGAGTTTGTAACTACTTTCTCATTATTCTGGGACATCATCCAGGCCATCTGTGAAAAGAAACATCCAGTGTTTATATTTTAAAAGGGTGTATTATGGAGAAAAATAGAAAATGTGAATAAAAAATAATATAGACTCTAAATCTGATTTTTAGTTTTAAAACTGGGTTTTGAAACTTTACTTTGTGTAATGAGCAAAACAAGACAGGTATGGAATGTATTTGTGAATCAAGGTTTGTATGTATTATAAATTACACCAGTTTTTAAAGAACTCTTGGGGGAAAACATATCCAAGTTCAGTGTTGGACGTGAGCAGAGCGAGGGCAAAGGCCAGGCACAGAAAGCTCCAGATGCGCAGCCAGGGGCGGAGCTGGGAAAACAACCTCGTCCCAGGGCCACTCTCCTCCCTAGCACAGCACGGGTCCTGCGGTTCGGACCCAGGTCATCAGAGCCTGCTGAGGCGGTGTAGACCCCCTGACCTTTCCTCCGCAGAGATGGCATCGAGGCCCAGGAAAGCAGCGAAACCAGACAAGTGACACCGTGGCCGCCTTAGGTCCAGCTAAACTGACCAATGGCCTCTGGCCCTGGTGCCCACCAATCAGCGGAGACCAGGGCCCTAGGAGAGCTCACCGGGAAAGCTGGTGAATATTCTAAAGGCCCTCCCCTGAGACTGCCCCCAGACCCCACCTGCAGGAGAGAGCAACAGCTCGGAGCAAAGGGCCCTGTGGGCACTCTCCCTCTAAGGAACACAGCCGCCATTCCCTCACAGGCACGGGTCCCCGCCTCATGAGACTTGCCCCCAGGGGAGCAGTGGGCAGTGCCAGCTCGTCCTGTCTGCAGGCCCCTTTGCTCTGACTTCCTGGCAAGCCAGAGCAGCTCAGCCTGGGCTCTCCCGTTGCTTCTTCCCTGCTGTCCTTGCTTCACTGTCCTGAGTCCATTTTTGCTGCCGCCATGGGCCCTGTGCCCTCAGGCTCAGTGCTGTGCAGCCCTTCCCTTGGGATATCCCCACCTCCAGCCCCTTTCCTTAGAGAAATTCCATTTTCCTGTATCCACCGCCTGAGAGGGCTGTTCAGCCTGCCTGCCCACCACGCATTTAACCTTTCCTTCAGTATCTTTAAACACAGACCATCTGTTTGAAAATTCCAGTTTATTAAAAGAAATAACATCTGTAGCCCTGTCAGTGAAAACTAACATATCATGTTCTTAAGATTTGGGGGAGGCCTAAATTTTAGCTGTTTTCTGTCTTTTGAATAAATGCTGCTATTGCTTAAGTTTGGAAATAAACCAGAAAACTAGACACTTTTTAAAAAGCTCTCTTTTTGTAGCTCACAACGTTTATTTTATCTGCTAGTATAAGAGAAAAAAAAGTAAAGTCGATTTCATTCTGTCAGTTTTGGCATTTCTTTGCCCTGCACCAAATTCTCCCCCAAAACAAGTGAAGTTTAAAAGAAGAAGAAAGAAAGAAGTAGGGAATCTCTTCCAGTTCTCAGAGCTTTGTGCACCACTGAACAAAATCACCATCAGTTAGGGTTGTTGTTTTTTCACCAGCCCTAAATTTTTAAAGTCATAAAATACCATTTAAGAATTCTTCTATTTAGCTGTTTGGTGATCCCGGCTACCAGTGAAGGGCACAGACAGCTCTGCGGTGCAGGTCGCAGAGGCGGGCGGGCAGGAGACGGCCATTCCCGCCCAGGGAGGCCCCGAGCTGCTGACTGTTTCCACCAAACAGAAAAGGTGGGAGCAGTTCACGCAGGGTGGCATCTGTCCACCGGTGAGCACCCGGGAAACCTTTCCTTGGGGCTCTGTGATTCAGACTTGCTCTCTGGTAAACGGATCAATTGACAAAGATAAGGGGAAAACCACCATCCGGGACATGGAAGGGAAGGCCACACAGTGAGACGTGGCCCAGGTTACAGGGAGCATGAGACCCACCGCGGGCTTCTCCTGTCCCAGAGCAGGGCGGCCCCTCCCCGCCGTAGAGGGAGGAGGAGAGGGCGGAGAGCCTCCCGAAGCAGGAGCGGGGCTCTCAGAGCGGGTGTGGGAGGGACAGAAGCCACGGCATCCACAGGGCTGCAGCAAGGCCTGCTCCCTGGTGCTCCCGGCGCTCCCGGTGCTCCCCGGTGCAGACGCTGCCTGGGATGAGGGGCTCTCACCGGAGCAGCACTGGCCCCACAGGGGGAGTCCTCGGTGGGGTGCTTGCTCGGGGTGCTGTGGGGGGTCAGTGCAGAGCTGGCGGACACAGGTCACCGGGACAGGAGTCGGCGGACGCGTCCATCCACGGCAGCTCCGGGCTCCTCCGCCTCCTGAAACACAGAGCGTCAGTGGGCGGTGCCCCGGGAGGGGCGGGGGACCCGCTCCGCCTGCAGGGAGCCCCGGCTCTGAGCCTCCATAACCGCTGCTGGGTGGGAAACGAGCACCTGTTCTTCCTAACACGCTCTTAGCCCGGCTTTGCTTATCATTGAGTTAACGGTTATTTTGTTGTTGTTGTTGTTGTTGTTGTCAATTCCGTTACTTCTAACAAATTGTCCTGAGTAGGCCACATGTTGGAAATAGCACTGTGACTTCGCCGACATAAATAAGTGTCTCATATCTGCAGCCACAGTGTCTGTGAACCCAGGAGCCGGGGCTGGTCAGCCCGGGAGGGTCAGCCCTTCCCCCGCAGGGGACACACGCATTCATACTAAACGTTCCGGAGCGGTTGGAAGGGTGAGGGTTAGGCAGTTGTGGCATATTGTGTGCAAAGAGGAAAAGGAGATAGGCCCTCTCCTAGAGGCCCACTCCACACACACTAAAGTTCCAGCACTACCAAAAGAAGCCCAAGAAGTTAAACTTCTGCATAATCCCAGTTACACAGATGGGCCTACACAGGTGAAAGCAGGAAACTGTCCGATGTGTCCATTTCTTAGCACATGCATTCGGAAAACCTGCGTTCTTAGGAAAGAGACTGAGCTTTGGCGGACACCCCCTCGCCAGAATTAGTCTGACACACGGAGGGTTTGCTGTCAGTACATATTGATAGACCTGTTCCCCATTGTGAATGAAAATGTTCTTAAATGTATTTATCCTCCCCTGATTTAGCTTTAAAAGTCATTTCCTAATCCTTTTTCTCAGAGTCAGTGTCCTTAATTCATGGCCGCTGCCCCTTTGGATACTGGTTGATCTATACTCACTCTCACACACATTTCTCCTCTCTCCTCCCTCCCTCTCTGCCTTTAATTGTAAGCAAAATCAGACAAACAGAAAAGTAGATAAGCTAGGCATTCACCCATCGCCTAATCTTAAAGCATTTGCCTTACTTAGATTTTCTTTTCGGCTGACATTGCTTCCCTGGCAAATATTCCGATTTTTAGAATAGGAACATTTTCCTATTTAACCACAACACCCTTGTTATACCTAATAAAATTAATGATTTCCTAATATCCATATTCAAAGTTTCATATTCAAGACTCCCAGTTGTCCCCCAAATCTTTTTACAACTAGTCTGTTCAAACTAGCGCCATCCAGTCGGGGTCCACACATCGCACTTGACTGTGTCAGCTCCTTACATTTTTTGTATGTAAAAGAGCCCCATCTTTTTTCCAGGACCCGCACATGTTGGAAAATCTGCTTGATTTTGAAAAGAAAATAGCCTTTTGAAAAATCTCTCTGACACCAAATTTGTCTTTCTGGGTTTACGATAGAATCCTTTCTCTCCGTAGTCTGCTTTATAGATCCTGACGGTACTTTCACTGGAGTCTTAGGCTATAAAAATGTGACTCTTTTTACAAATAATAATAGTGGACCTACTTCAGAGAATAGAAGAAATTCTGATCATATAAAAAAATCATCCTATGTTTTAAGCCTGATAAACCGGAAAACTAGAAAAACAAAATCACACACTATTAAAACTGGACCAATGGTCCCAATAACGACATGAGAGGAGTGACTAGTTCTTTTGAAATGAAGGGCCTATCTCTTTTAAAGCAATATTCAGTAGGCCCTGGCTGGTAGCTCAGTTGTTAGAGTGTCATCCTGACCCCAAGGTTTCAGATTCATCCCCGCTCAGAACATGTTCAAGGGTCAACCACTGAGGCATAAATAAGTAGGACACACACCAATCTCCCTCCCTCTCTCTCTCTCCCAACCTAATCAATAAAACTATTTTATTTCCATGTTGAAAGTTAATTTATTCTTCTTAAATAAAGAATTCTCAAATCAGAATTCTCCCAGCTTTAACAGCCTAGCTTCCTAAGACTGCACAAATCACACTCAAAGGAGAAGCCATCCATTACAGACTTTACCTCCCTGACCCAGCTCCTCTCCTTCCACATAGGAAACACTTAACAATCATATCATCTGGGAGGCCCACATTGGAGATGAGCGGACAAGATGCGGAAAGAAAGGAACCCATCTGTGACCTCACCGCTGAGGCCGAGGAACGCTAGTCTGTGTCTTCCAGGTAAACGGCGACCTTCTTCTCTTGGTTGAGTCTTTCTTCTTCTTTTCTGGAAGACAGAAGCGGAAACCAATGTCAAGCCAACAAGACCAGAGCAAGAGAGGCGGATCCTACATAGGTTCAGGCAAGGCACTCTTCCCCACATTTGGGGGAGAATTAAAGGCACCTGGATATGGAGCCCAGCTTCCAGAGAGCCAGGGCACCAGGCCGTCTAACCTCTCTCACTCAGTGCCTTCCCAGGACCCTGGGTGTCTGAACTCAGACACTTTCCAGAATATCTTTAGAAGGGAATCATATAATTAGGGGATTCCAGGGATTTAAAGCAGACATTTTAGTTTACTATTAGTATCTTACCTCTAATTCTACTTCTTGTTCAAAATAGAAAATAGTCTGAGGGGAAGGAAGGAGGGGAAGGAATTAAGTAAAAATGGTAGTTACAAAATAATCCAGGGGGTGTGAAGTGGAGCAGAGAGAATGCAGTCAGTAACTACAGCTGGGGCCAGGTGAGCCCTGCATATCGAGGGAACACTGCGAAAAGTATATGATTGCCCAGCCACTACACTGTGCACCTGAAACCAATACTAAATAATATTGAGAGTAAATTGTACCTGAACATTTTAAAAAGACAGAAAAGGTTTTGTGCTGACCTAGAAGTCATCTTTATTCATTATATTCTGTTTAAACCAGAGCCTCAGAGGTGAGTTCCTTAGGCTCCTTAAAATCGATTCTATTTAGTTCAGTAAATATTTCTTGAGGAAAAGAAGCAAATGGTGCTGGGAGTACCAAAAACCTGCACCCTGCGCAAAGCATGAATTTGGACTCCAACTTCATCTACAAAAATTAACTCAAAATCAATCAAAGGCCTAAACGTAAGAACTAAAACTGTAAAAGTCTTAGAAGAAAGTATAAGCACAAATCTGCATCATGTTGGGGTAAGCAATGGTATCTTAGATACAACACCAATAACATAAGCAACAACAGAAAGAAAAATTGAACTTCATCAAAATTTTAAACTTTTGTGCTTCAAAAGGCACCATGAAGAAAGTGAAAAGACGACCCACAGAATGAGAGAAAATCATTGCAAATCATCCATCTAATGAAGCACTTTTAGACATTCCAAAATATATAAGGAGCTTTTACAGCTCAATATAAAAAAGACAACCCAATTTTTAAATAGGCAAAACATTGAATAGATATATCTCCAAAAAGATATACAAATGGTCAATAAATTCATGGAAAGATGTTCAGTATCACTAGTCCTTGGGAAAATGCAAATCAAAACCTCAATGAGCCCTGACCAGGTAGCTCAGTTAGTTAGAGCATCTCCCCAAACACCAAGGTTAGCAGTTCGATCCCCAGTCAGGACACATACAAGAAGCAACCAATGAATGCAAAAATAAGTGAACAACAAATCTCTCTCTTCTTCTTCCTCTCTCACTCAAATCAATAAGTAAAAATTTTTTAAATCACCTCAACGAGAAGCCACGTGACAACCACTGTGGCTATAATCAAAAGGACAGACAATAATAAGTGTTGTCAATGACGCGAACAAACTGGGATCCTCACACATCGCTGGTGGGATGGAAGCTGGTGCAGCTGTTTTGGAAAATGGTCTGGGAATACTTGGGAAAGGTAAACATAAAGTTACCGGGTATGAGAGCAGTTTCACTCCCAGGTACAGACCCAGAAGAGTGAGAACATGTGTCTGGGCGGGAGTGGCCGGGAGAGGTCACTTGGGGAAACGGGAGACATATGTAGTACTTTCAACAATAAAGAATTTAAATTATAAAAAAAACAACATATGACTACACACAAATTTATAGGCACATGCTTATAGCAGCATTAGCCATAGTAGCCAAAAAGTAGAGAAAACTTAAATGTCCATTGATTAAATGAATAAACAATGTGATATACACATACAGTGGAATGAAGTGCTACTACATGTTATAACATGAATGAGCTTTGAAAACACTATAATGAGTCAAATAATCCAGACACAAAGGCCACATGTTGTATGATTCTATTTAGGGGAAATGTCCAGAACAGGCCAACCCACAGAGCAGACGGCAGAGTAGGCAGGGGCCGGTGAGAGTGGGGCGTAGGGAGTGACAGCAAGAGGGTATGGAGTTCCCTTAGGGATGAATATGTCCTGGCATTAGTAGTGACTGTGGACTACTAAAAGGGTGAATCTTAATAGTATGCAAATTTTATCTCAGTAAAAAATATTTATTGAGCACCTAACAGCAGCATGGCTGACTTCCCTAGGTACTGACTCATAGTCACCTGCTAACTGCCCAGGGATTCTTAGAAATGTATGCTTTACATTAAAGGTAAGGAGTATTCTTTTTTCTTTCTCTCTTTTTTCTGTTTTGATTAATCCTCACCCGAGGATTTTTTTTTTCATTGACTTTTTAGAGAGAGTGGGAAGGAGGGAGGGGAAGAGAGAGAGAACAAAACAACAAATGGATCTAAGAGAGACACATCAATTACTTACCTCCTGCAAGTGCCCCTACCAGGGCCAGGGATTGAACCTGCAGCCCAGATACATGCTCTTGACCGGGAACTGAACCCTGGACCCTGAGGTGCACAGGGTATACTATAACCACCGAGCATGCTGGCCATGGCAGGAGTGACCTCAAAAAGCTTTATCTAACAGATTTTAGTTTCTTATGCATTATTATATTAGTTTCAGGTGCACACCCCGGTGATAAGACATTACATAACTTACTAAGTGATCTCCCGGATAAACTTCATACCCATCTGATGAAACAGATTTCAATATCAAATCCTCCATCATAAAGAAAGTCTGTAAAACTAAGAGTCCTTTTGTAAAGTCACCAGTCCCCACCCATGTGCTCATCCTGTGGCTCTGACCCTTCCTCTAAGATTCACCCAGACGGCAGAGCACGGCTCCGCAGTGAGCAGCCGCCCTGGGAGCTCCAGGCGCCGCCCTGGACGAGAGCGAGGAGAGGCCCCGGGCAGCCTTACGGTGTGATCTCCACCACTTTGTGCGCCCTCTCAGCCCACCGCCGCTTCCGGAAGTGCTGGAACAGGACCACGCCGATCACTATGATGATCATGAGGGCGCAGGCGGAGCCGATGGCCAGCGCCAGGAAGTAGATCTCGGAGAAGCGCACTGGGGAGAGAAAAGCGGTCCAGTGAGGTTCTCTAACGGAGGAGGGTTGTGATGTCAGCTATGGATCCCATAGGGATGCACTTTTAAAATATTTTTTATTGCAATCTCCTGATTTCAGAGAGAAAGGAAGAGGGAGCGAGAGATAGAACATCAATAATGAGAGACTCATTGACTGGCTGCCTCCAGCATGACCCCTACTGGGGATCAAGGCCACAACCTGGGCATGTGACCTTGACCTCCTGGTTCAGAGGTCAATGCTCACCCACTGAGGCAGGCGGGAGGTGCTTTTATCATCAGATGGACTCGTTCACCCGCCATGTTACCTTGTGAACTCCATAGCACAGGAAAGCCACGCATACGTTGGTGGTTCTCAGACACGTCCCTAGAGGAGCAGCAGCAGGACTTTGAAACGCAAAGGACCAGGCCCCGCCCCAGACCTACTGAATTGCAGGTGGGGCCCGGCTTTGTTCCAGCAGGTCCTGCGGGTGACCGACCAGCCTTGGGAGCACCACTGGGCCGGTTGAGTAAGATTATTGCTGACCTAGTCACATGCAGGGCCCAAACCTTCTCCCTCAGTCCCTCTGCCGTTCAGTCAGTCATTTATTCAGATGTTCCAGGCACTGATGGAAACACCAAGCCAAAATCAGACATCACCTTCAAGGAGCTCACGCCCCTGGGAAGACAGTGAGTAAGTCAGTGACTACAGTCGTGCCTCGTTAACAACAGGGGCGCCTTCTGGGAACGGCCTCGAGGCGATGCTGAGGACATCCCGGAGAGCCTGCTGCACACCTCAGCTGTCTGGTGCAGCCCACTGCTCCCAGGCTACGGCCCTGGCCGGCACGTTACTGTCTGAACTCCACAGGCAGTTGTAACACAGGGGTATTTGTGCAAATAAACATATCTACACATAGAAAAGGTATGATAAAAATCTATACTGATAAAAGGGTAATATGCTAATTAGACCAGATCTCTGGATGTCCTTCCAGACAAAACCATGGTGGTGGGGCTGAGGCAGAGGAGAGCAGGCTGGGGAGGGAGGTGGGTGTGAATGTTGGGGCAAGCAGACCATCAGGCAGAGTGGTTAGGGGCAATCAGGCAGGCAGGCAGGTGAGTGGTTAGGAGCCAGTGGTACCAGACTGTGAAAGGGACATCCAACTGCCTGTTTAGGCCCTATTTCTGAGGGATTGAGCCTAAACCAGTAGTCAGACATCCCCCAAGGGGTCCCAGATTGGAGAGAGTGCAGGCTGGGCTGAGGGACACCCGCCCCCATGCACAGATTTCATGCACCGGGCCATAGTATGGTATAGAAGCCTGGCCAGCGGGGCTCCTTGGTTGAACATCAGCCTATGAGCCAGGAAGCTCGATTCTGTCTAGGTTTCAGGCTCTGATCCCCAATAGGAGATCAAGTGTGTAGAAGGCAGCTCATTGATGATTCACTCTCATCATTGATGTCTCTATCTCTCTCTCTCCCCCTCTCCCTTCCTCTCTGAAATCAGTAAAAATTTAAAAAAAATGTTTTAAAAGCATAGTTTATTGATTTTTAGAGAGGGGGGAGGGGAAAATATTAATTGGCGAGTACAGCATCAAGCTGCTGCCCCTGCCGTCCACCACCAGGGGGCAGCCTGCAGCCTGGGCATTTGGGAATCACACTGGTGACCCTTTGACCAATGGGCCACACCCAAGCACCAGGTCACAGCCGCCAGGCCCGGGTCTTCCGCCTTTTTAAAGAGTTTATTGGGTCTGCAAAGCCCTGCTACAGCTTCCCTGTGGCTCTTCCTGAGGGTCTTTTTCGTGCCCTGCAGTTTCTGTCCTCTGCCTCCTCTGCAGCATGCCCGCCGTGCCCACCCTGCCAATCCAGCCACTCCCCGTCCGTCCGTTCGGACTCCTTGGGTTGGCCTCACCCTGAGCTAACATCGTTCCCATCGCACCACATCCTTGCTCTTTGCAACCTCTGGGCTGTGAGGTGACGTGGCTCCAGCACCACAGGAGGATGGGATTTTTCGGCTCCGTTGTCATTGTGTGACCGAAGCATCGTCATGTGGCACACGGTTAACGATGCAAGAGGGAGCCCCCAGGCCAGGAGCCTAAACCGGGCCTGCGTCTGTGACGCCTGGGTCTCTGTCGTTCTTTTCAATCCTCGCCTGAGGATATTTCCCCATTGGTTTTTAGAGAGAGGGAAAGACAGAAAGAAAAACCAATGTGAGGGAAACACACCAGCCGAGATACATGCCCTTGGCCAGAATCGAACCTGGGACGCTGTATACACTGAGCCAAATCGTCTAGGGCTTGGTTTCTGCTTTAAAATCAATAAACCCTCAGCACAGAAAGGACAGTAGAGAGGGCTGGCTCGGGGGTTCCCGGTCTGGAGGCCACGGCACACTGTGTGTGTATTCTCTGTGGACGCAGGGCCGCGGCTTTCGTTAGCTCTCAGAGCAGTGACCCGTATGTTCAAGAACCACGTGTCTTGCCTAATCTGTTCGGTTTTCAGATGGAGAAACTGAGGCCCAAGGATAGGGTGTTACTTCTCTCCAGCCCCCAGCTCTCTCCTGGCAGGGCCTGGAGGGCGGTGGGGGAGGGAGGAGGAGACACCGCTGCACAGGGCGGTGGACTGTGTGTTAGTTCAGAGCGCACAGCAGAGCAAGCGCCGTTAAAATACCAGCTCCCCATTCACTAGCTGAGCGATTGGGATAATTAACTTCCTGGAGCGTCTGTTTCCGTGATGTACAAAACAGAGATAACAATATCCACTTCCTGAGTTCTTACTAAAAATAAAATTGGCCAAAACCGGTTTGGCTCAGTGGTAGAGCGTCGTTCTACGGACTGAAAGGTCCTGGGTTCAATTCCGGTCAAGGGCATGTACATTGGTTGCAGGCACATCCCCGGTAGGGGGTGTGCAAGAGGCAGCTGGTAGATGTTTCTCTCTCATCGACGTTTCTAGCTCTCTATCCCTCTCTCTTCCTCTCTGTAAAAAATCAATAAAATAAAAATAAAAATAACAATAACAATAAAACTGTTCATTCAAATGGTCCAGGCTGTGCCTCCATGTAATAAACACCCAGTATACGGTAACTGCTATAATTTCCAGCACAATCAGAGTTTGGGGATTTTTACATTTGTCATCTCATTTACCCTCACCACCATCCTCGCTATGTTGCTCTCACGTTCCCGGAGGGAAAGATGTGTCTACAGCTGCAGTGCCTCAGTCTTTGCCGTCGCCCGCACCTCCCTCCTCCGGGTGCGGGCGGCTGGCTTCCTGGGACACAGAGTTTGCAGCCGGCCCTTGCTGGGAACATCATTCTGGAGCCAAAGATGCCCCGCCCTCAGCTACGTGACTGCAGACAGGTGCCTTCACCTCTGTGAGCTCAGTGTCCCCGTTAGGAAAATGGGGGGGGGGGGGGGTCCTAAGAACACATGAACTGATGTGATATGTGAGGATTAAGGAAGGTACACACAGCCCCTGACGCCGCTCCGTAAGGAGAGCCCTGATTGGCGCCTGGACCAGGGGCTGTGAGACCAGGAGCCAGCGCAGGCCCAGCGGAGGCCGGCAGGGGCCCTCGGGAGGAGGGCTGGAGGAGCAGACCAGACCTTCCCCAGAGCCGCCCCCTCCCAGGCTCCTCCAGTTCCTAGCACATTCCTGGGATGCCCTTGCTTCTCTTTCTGTGTCTCTCACTGGAGAGCTTTGTCTTTCACACCCGATTCTCTGCTTCCCCGCCCGCTCAGTAGCGCCTGGATTTACAGGGCTCATCACAGAAGATGGCCCTCTCTTTTCTCTTCTTGTTTTTACTATTTTTGTTTTCTTTGTTTTTATTGATTTCAGAGAGGAAGGAAGAGGAAGAGATAGAAACGTCAATGATGAGAGAAAACCATTGATCAGCTGCCTCCGACATGCCCCACACTGAGGATTGAGCCCGCAGCCCTGGCATGCGCCCTTGACCGGAACCCAACCTGGGGCCCTTCGGTCCGCAGGCCGGCGCTCCATCCACGGAGCCGCCCGGCGAGCACTGCCCTCTCTTCCCGACAAGCGCCCAGGCTCCCCCGCCGTCCCGGCACCCACCGGTGTGCACCACGCTGAGCCGGATCTCCCCGACCAGCCCGTCCACGTCGGGCGGGTTCTTCACCTGGCAGGTGTACGTGCCGTTGTCGTCGAACCGCAGCCTCTGGAGCTGGATGGAGGCATCGTACCGATCCGTGTTCCCGTCCCAGACCACCCGGTCCTTGAACCGCCCGCTCGTGGGCTGGAAGGGGTCCATGTGGTAGTAGAACACCTGGGAAGGAGAAGTGGCAAAGGTCTTCCTCGGGGCCGGGGGCCGCGGGCAGCAGAGAGACCCCGCCAGCCTGGGGGGGGCCCCCCACGGCAGCACTCGGCAGGAGCTCCCGGCTCCCCCTGCCAGCGGCCTCCATCCCAGAACCGCTTCCCACCCCTAGCCTGTGCTCATGCTAAAATCAAATAAATACATAGCCAGCCCTAGCTGGTTTGGCTCAATGGGTAGAGCATTGGCCTGCAGACCGAAGGGTCCCGGTTTGATTCCCCGTCAGGCACAGGCCTGGGCTGCGGGCTCCATCCCCAGTGTGGGGCAGGCAGGAGACAGCCAATCCATGATTCTCTCTCATCATTGATGTTTCTCTCTCTCCCTCCCTCTCCCTTCCTCTCTGAGTTCAATAAAAGAGTACACAGACACGGGAAGGGCGGGAGAACAGATCGGTGTGTGTTCCTGGCGCAGGGCCCCTGAGAAAACGACGCTCGTGTGCTTACGAACTGCTCGGAGCCCCCATCCTGCGGGCGGAAGTTCCAGGTCACGGTCAGAGCGTCGCCCACGGGGGCGAAGCTGGAGAACTTGCACTTGAGCCGCACGTCCGTGCCGTTCACCGCCTCCAGCACCCGGGACGTGTAGATCTCCACGGCAGCCGCAGGCCCCAGGGCTGGGGGGGGCGGGGGAGGGTTAACGGCGAGCAGAGCGCTGCCCCCACCACAGCCACCGGAGGGCAGAGCTCAGAGGCCCCGGCCCCCCGGACTCTGCGCCCCAGCCTGCCCTCCCCTCGCTGTGCCAGCAACAGACACCCCGCTGAGCCTCCTGCGCCCTCACTCCCCCCACCCCCACCCCGCACAACACCCACTTCAAGCTGCTGGAGAAACTACAATCACAGCAACTCGGAAGGAAAGCAGAAACCTAGACGTCTGAACAGATCTTAGCATGCACTGGCACTGGCGAGGGTTCGAGCACAGCATGTGAGCTGTGTGTGCGGTCCCTGAGCCAGGGGTTGTCTGAGGGGCCCTTGCTGTGTCTTCTGCAGAAAGCAGGTTCCAGGCCAGCGGTTCATGCTCCCCCGGACCCCGCCGCCTCCCCCACGGCCTGCCCCGCACCGTGCCCTCAGGGCGCGGTGGCCTCCCCGGGGCAGGGCGCTGCCAGGCCCCGCCAGAGCCGCCGCCCGCCTGCCAGGAAAAGGGCTGGTAACCCGAGATTTGAAAACCCTCTCTGTGCCCGAGCTGCTGGCAGCCGAAACACACGGAAACCTGTTTGTCCAAAAGCAGTTCCTCCCAGTGCCCACCAGCTTGGGTTTCAGTCCAGTCCCCCCCAAACGGCTGCCCCGCGGCTCCAGCTCCAGGGAAATCTCTGCTCCTTCCGAGACGATTCGCTCCTCCAGGGGTGGACGGTGAGGGGTGCTGAGCGCCCCCCCCCCCCACACACACACACTCACACACACACTCACACACACTCACACACACACACACACACACACTCACACACACTCACACACTCACACACACTCACACACACACTCACACACACTCACACACACTCACACACACACACACTCTCACACACACACTCACACACACACACACTCACACACACTCACACACACACACACTCACACACACATTCACACACACACTCACACACACACACACTGTCACACACACTCACACACACACACACACACACACACTCACACACCACGGCCTCACCTGTGAGCTGCAAGCCCAGGAGGAGCAGCGCGGCGCGCGGGAGGCTCCGGCCGGACATGAGGACGCCCGGCCCCGGCCCGCCGGCCAGACGGGCGGACGGAGGGCGGCAGCCCCCTGCAGGGCCAGCGGCGCGGCCTGCGTGCCCGGAGCGCGGCGGCCTCACCTGTGGGAACCCGAGCACCCGCGCCTGTGACTCATCCCGCCCCGCGGTGCTCTCCGCTGGAATGAAAGGCGGGGCTCCGCTCGGCGCCTCCCCTCCCTCCGCCTCTCCGGAGCGAGTCTGCACAGAGCCGGCCGCAGCCCCTCCTGCGGCCTCCCGGCGCCCTCGGAAGCGCCGTCCCAGCTGCCTCGGCGTGGCCCCTGCACACCGTTCACCGGCAGCTCGGCGGCCCGGGAGGCGAGTGTCGAAACTGACGGGCCGGGATTGGCCTTCCGAAGCACCTCCCCGCTCCGCGCCTCCGCTCGGCGCCCTGTGGGCAAAGTCCTCCTGCGCCGCAGCCCGAGGCGAAGCTGCCCAGAGCCCTGAACCCGGCGGGCCAGCTTCCCTGAGGCCGCCTGCCAGAGCCGGCCCGCAGCCCCTGCGCACTGCGCCTCCGCCGCGGCGCTTCAAGACCACCCCGTGCCCTGCTCCGCCCGCAGCCCGCAGGGCGCTTTCCGCCTGTTACCTCTCCCAGTGTTTTTCAACCTTTTTTGGGCAAAGGCACACTTGTTTCATGAAAAAAATCACGAGGCACACCACCATTAGAAAATGTTAAAAAATTTAACTCTGTGCCTATATTGACTATATATAAAGTAATTCTCTTGAATAGGAATCAAATAAACACAAAGAAAGTATTTTATAATTACTTTATTATGAAATATTAAGTAAACAAAATAGTGAAAAATTATAAAATTCTTGTCTTGTCTGCACCTACGGCACACCAGGCAACATCTCGAGGCACACTAGTGTGCCGCGGAACAGCAGTTGAAAAACGCTGACCTATCCCATCTCCGCCACCCTCCCCCGTGCGCCCGTTCACCGGGAGAGTGTTCCCTTCACCGGCGAAGAGCCCAGAGGAGGGGAATGTTTTGCCCAAAGTTGGGAGTCCTAAACCTACTGCTCTTTCTACAAAATCACACTCTGGAGCCACCCACAGAGGCCTCTACGGAAAAGGCCGCACATTCCGGCCGCTTCTGGGGCAGCTGCGGGGAGACCCCTCCGGCAGAGGTTCCGCTGGGCCCAGGCCGCCCTCTCCAGAAACAGGCCGGTGGGGTGGTGAGCAGCCCCGGAGGCAGCGAGAGGGAGGCAGAGCACAGGTTCCCTGCAGCGAAGGCGTGGGCTCGGCTAGCCCGGGGTCTCTCCCACGCAGACCAATGGCCCTTGCAAATCCTGGGACAGGAGGCAGTTAAATCCTGGGACAGGAGGCAGTTAAATCCTGGGACAGGAGGCAGAGGTAAATCCTGGGACGGGAGGCAGAGGCAGAGGCAGAAGCGGAGGCGGGGCAGCCGCCTGTATAGGCTAAAACCTGGGGAAGGAGAGAGAAAGCCACTGAGAGGAAGAGTGCAAAAGTGCAGAACAAGAGAAGCGAAGGAGGAGAGAAGTAGCGGGCGAAGGGAGGGGAGAAAGGTGAGAAACAAAAGTGGAGGCTGCGCCCCAGGCCGCCCGGATGCAGGCCGCAGCCAGGGGCGGGGAGGGTTTTTCTGAAAACAGTGGGTGTGCGGCTCCTCTGCCAGCTGCCCGGCCTGCGATCACCTCACATGGGGTGAAGGGTGCGGGCCCTTTGCAACAGGGAGCGGACGAAGAGCCGTCCTGGGGAGAGGTCCGGGAGTTCAGCTCCGGGACCGGGACCGGGACCGGAAAGCAGGGGTTAAGGGAGGGTCCCCTCAGGGGCAGCTCGGGAAGGAGAGGACTGAGGTCGGAGCCCAGTGTGCGCAGGTCGGGTTACCAGCGCGGCGGGAGGCAGAGAAGCAGCCGGAGAGGAACGGGGCCAGAAGCCGAACAAACTGCCTGTTGTCGGGAGCAGAGAGCAACCCCCAGGTAGCCCGCCGCCCGGGGCCAGGCCAGCCCCGCAGGGGGGCCAGCAGAGTTCAAGCACCTGGCCTCGTGCCCGGCGACGCCCAGTTCCTTCCAGTTAGCAGGAGTCACCCAGTTTCCCTCCCTGGGTGGGGAGGGAGGAGGCCAGGGCGGGACTAAGTAGAGAAAACACAACGTAAGAAGGAGGGTTGCCCCTAAGAGTCCCAGAATGCCAGTCAGCAGGACTTGGGTCAAAGCTGGAGGCATCGGCTGGGTTCTGCCCACGGGCGGGGAGGCCGCTGCTGTGGGAGACCCAATGGAGCAAAAAGTATGGTCCCCCATGTCTGATGGGGGGGGGCCAAGACCGGCACCTGAGGACTTGGGTGAGCAGGGAGGAGAAGACAGTAACTCGGAGTCCTTGGGCGGGAGAGCAGTGAGGGTCACTTCAGAGTGGAAAAGCCCCCGCACCCCAGGAGGCTCAGGGCCCGCACCGCCCGCCGTGGGAGGCCAGGGGCTGCGCTCCGGTCCCCCTGCGGTCGGGGACGCTGGTGATCAGACCCCAGGAGGATGAGCAGTGGCGGGATGATGGGGTTGAAGTCCATGGGGGGCTCATTCGATGATTCGGGTATTTGTTTTATTTTATTTCCCCCTTTTTGTTGTTAAAAATCGTCCTTTTGTAGCGCGGTGTTCACAATGGAATTGAACCCCTTAAAACACCTGCTCATGGGCCTGCCAGCGCCCATCTGCACCTCGTTTGTTCTCATGGTGCGGGAGGTCACACCTCCGCCCCCCACAGCGCCTCTCCTTTGGTTTGGTTTTGTTAATCCTCACCTAAGTGATGAGTAAGGTGAATGGACGCAGTGTTCACAATGACATCTTACAGCCCTGGTTTCCAGCCAGTGACTTCACTTCAGGATGGGGACTTCCCATGGGGGAAGTTCCCAGAGACCTGAACTCTGGGAAAATTATCTTTCCTTGACTTAAGCTTCCTTTAAAATTTGAAGGTCTAACCCTGGTCGGTGTGGCTCAGAGGATAGAGCACCAGCCTGCAGACCGAAGGGTCCTGGGTTGATTCTGTTCAAGGGCATGTGCCTCAGTGGCAGGGTCCTCCCTGACCTGGTCAGGACACATGCAGGAGGCAACAATCGATGTGTCTCTCTCACATCGATGTTTCTCTCTGCCTTTCCCTCTTTCTGAAAATCATTGGGAAGATACCTTTGGGTGAAGATTTAAAAAACATAATAAAGCCGAAGCCGGTTTGGCTCAGTGGTAGAGCGTCGGTCTGCAGACTGAAAGGTCCCGGGTTTGATTCCAGTCAAGGGCATGTACCTTGGTAGGGGGTGTGCAAGAGGCAGCTGGCCAATGTTAATCTCTCATTGACGTTTCTGGCTCTCTATCTCTCTCCCTTCCTCTCTGTAAAAAATCAATAAAATATGTTTTAAAAAAAAATTAAAACCTGAATGTCTGGACTGAGAGAAGAGGGGCCTCAGGTTGGAGTCCGATGACAGACGGTGAGATGAAGACCACCTCCAAAGCCACTCGCTGGAGAGAAGCATTGCCAGCGGGAGGAGAGCTCTGCCAGCAGGTCCCCGAGCAGCTCTGACCCGTTGGCAGAGCAGCTGTTTGTGCAGCCGTGTGTGTAGCAGGACACTGCTCTTCTCACCTCGTTTCTACTCTGGGGATGTGGGCTTTCAGTGGACATTGTCTGTATTAGCTCTACTGAAATAAACCAAATGTTTGTAAAAATTATTAAAACAACAACTGGAGGCATCCAGATAAGGCCTAGATTAGAGCTGGTGTGTAGGCAAATGAAAGAAAAGGAAGAGGAATTCTAGAGACTAAAAGGGGAGTGAAGCTCCTCCCTCTGTCCCAGCCGCCCACACACATCCCCACACATTCCTGGCAGAGGTCGGCCTTGGCCAGGAGGGCTCGCAGGGCCCAGAAGACACAGAGGACAGAGGGCCCAGGTCATCATTTGTAAAATGGCCGTCTCAACGTCCCGCACAAGGGGTTTCCTCACCACAAGATGGAATTGGTGCCGAAATCAGTTTGGCTCAGTGGTAGAGCGTCGGTCTGCGGACTGAAAGGTCCCAGGTTTGATTCTGGTCAAGGCATGTACATTGGCTGTGGGCACATCCCCAGTAGGGGGTGTGCAAGAGGCAGCTGGTTGATGTTTCTCTCTCATTGACGTTTCTAGCTCTCTATCCCTCTCTCCTCCTCTCTGTAAAAAATCAATAAAATATATATTTTTAAAAAAAGATGGAATTGGCATTCTGTGAAGCAGGTAAATTTAGCTCTTTGGGTGGTTCAAGTACAGTGTGTGTTTACTCAAAGGTTTCTGCCGTGTCTTTCTTACCAGTAAAAGTTTTATTACATTGTTGTCAGATACTGGGCTAGACATGTAAAGTAGAATTAGACATTTCTGCCTGGTGTGGGTGATCAGAATCTAAAGAGAAAGTAAAGTATGGGTGTAAATAAACAATAAGTACATTTGTGACCTTTGAACTGAACCTAAAGGACCAATAAGAATTCTGGAAAGAGCCCTAACTCTTGTTTGGCTCAGTGGATAGAGCATCAACCTGCAGACTGAAGAGGCCCAGGTTCAATTCTGGTCAAGGGCATATACCTTGGTTGCAGGCACATCCCCAATAGGAGGTGTGCAAGAGGCAGCTGATCAATGTTTCTCTCTCATCAATGTTTCTGACTCTCTACCCCTTTCCCTTCCTCTCTGTAAAAACCAACAAAATATATATATATTTTTAATTCTGGAAAGATGCCCAGCCGGTGTGGCTCAGTGGTTGAGCGTTGACCTAGGAACCAAAAGATCACAGTTCAATTCCCGATCAGGGAACATGCCCAAGTTGCTGGCTTGATCCCCAGTATGAAGCATGCAGGAGGCAGCCAATCAATGATTCTCTCTCATCATTGGTATTTCTATCTCTACCTCTCCCTTCCTCTCTAAAATCAATAAAAATATTTTTTTAAAGAATTCTAGAAAGAGACGAGAAACAAAGGTATTCCTGTTGGAACAAATGGGTAGGAATATGGTGTCCCTTGGGGTCCCCAAGCAATCCCTCAATGCTGAGGAGGGCCAGGCAGGAGCGGAAGAGATGCAGGGCTTGGATGTTGAGGTGCTCATCGAGCCTGAGGGGAAACAGTGAGGGGAATTAATGAAAGTCATGGGGCTCCCGGACTAGGAGCCAGAATGAAAGTAGAAACTTAACACGAGTTTTCAAAGGACTCAGAGATTCCCAGTTTTCCCTTACCAACAATTCCTATTTATACCTCCTTAGAAAAAACAAACTTCCTTTTACAGATGAGAGAGGGAGGTGAAGGGGCTGAGTCCTGGATGAGAGGGCTCTTGTCCCCTGTGGTTCTCCTCCTGTTTCACGTTTCCTGGAGATACTCCGGAGCAGGTCTGGTCTGAGCCTGAGCTCTGATGCTTAGAAGACCTGGAGGGCCTGGCCCACCTCCCCTCTCTGCAGCTGAGACACCATCCAGGAGAGCCTGCGGCTCCTTCCTAATTAGAGGAGAGACCAGGCTCCTATTAACCAGCTTCTCCGACTAATAGCTGCTTTCATCTAAGGGCCAGAGCGGTGGTGTGTCTTCAAAGGAACTTTGAGTCTCCCATGAGACTGAAGGGCCTTGATGGGTGCGTTTTCCTCTCTTTCTCTTCACCATCCGGACCATATCTACAGAATGGGCGAGGGTTTACATTTATACTGTGTGTGTTTATGAACACGGTATCTCCTGGTTACCATGACCACTTTTTACTCTTAGGAAAGTAATTCATTTCCTGAGAAAAGAAATAGCCACTTTTTAAAAATACATTTTTATTGATTCCAGAGAGCAAGGGAGAGGTAGAGAGAGATACAAACACCAGTGATGAGAGAGAATCGTTGATTTAGCCACTTTTTTTTTTCTCTACTAAATGCCAAGAAGCATGAGGCACAGGAGCTGTGCCTGACCTGCTTAGATCCAAATCCAAACCTGACCACTGACCGTGGGCAGTTAAGGGACTCTCTGTGCCCTAATTATCTCACATGTGAAGTGAGAATAGTAACATCTACCCAGTAGGCGTCATACAAGGATCACTGTGAAATGCTGTGTTTACATAAAGTTCTATGAAGAACCAAGATGGCGGTGTAGATAAAGGCAGGTGCTCACTGCCTCCCACAACCACATCAAAATTACAAACTAAAATACAAAACAACCATCATTCAGAACTGCCTAAAAGCTGGCTGAGTGGAAGTCCCACAACTAGAGGAGTAAAGAAGAAAGCACACTGAGGGGCAGAGGGCCAAACGGGCTGGATGACACCCACATGTGGTGTTTTTTATTTGGGAGGGATATCTTGGCTGCAGAGGCCTCCCATGAGGAGCAAGGGAACCCAGCCCCACACCAGAGCCCCAGCCCAGGGTCCCAGAGCTGGGAAGAGAAGCCTCTATAGCTGCATTTTGTGGCTGAGGCGTGGAAGCTGCTTTAGACCCAGATGTTCCTCTTGAAGGGCTGGCACACAGACTTACTCAGACCTGATCCTTCTGAGCTCCACTGCGGGCAGCTTTGGGGGACCCAGGGACATACAAGGAGGAACTGGATTGTCTAGCATCGTGGCAGGAACTCGGGGGCGGCTTTTTCCCAGACAGGGGTGCTCATGGGGATCATTGTTCCTGTGCTGGGGCCTCCCCCATCATAGAGCTAACTGGCAGCCATATTTGACTTTCCATCAACCAGGCTCACACTGTTTGCTTTCCCCAAGATCCCATCCCATCCAATTTTCAGCCCCACCCAAGCTGTTGGCAGTGACTTTGCCATACGAATGGCCTGGTTTAGGCTTCAGAGTTTGCTAAAATCTCTCAAACAAGCAGCAGGTGATATCAGTGTGCCCCAAACCTATCAATAAAAGGACCAAGACTGGGCACTAACACCAGTTTGCCTTCACAAACCCAATACAAGTAACAGCCATCTGCAAAACTCTCTGTAGCTCCTGCCAAGTAGCCCCAGGCAGTGGCTGACCTTGCACCTCCCAGAGGCCCCAGAGTCAGTGTGCTTGGTGGACAGCTTCAGACCACACCATATTACAACTCTGCACATCCACAGTGACACACTCCGGAGCAGACTCAGTGAGCACCAAGCCCAATGAAGCAAGTCCTGCTCCACAGGGCCGTCTCCTGCACAGCTGCTCTTCCACTGCAGTCACAGCTGGTCCTCATAGGCAGTTGGCCCAGAGGTCAATTCCTCCCAGTGACACCAACAGCAATCAAGGCTCAACTACAACAAGACTGTGCGAAAAGCCCACACAGGGTGCACCTAGAGTGCCCAGCTCAGGTGACTAGGGAGGCTGAGCCACTGGCCCCTACAGGACACCTCATGCACAAGGTCACTCCACCAATTCCGGGAGACATAGCAGCCCTACCTAATACACAGAAACAAACACAGGGAAACAGACAAAATGCAAAGATAAAGAAACATGTCACAAATGGAAGAAATGGAAGTAAGCAAGTACTGGATACAGAGTTCAAAACCATGGCCATAAGGTTACTCAAGGACCTTAAAGAGAACTTTGGGGGACTTAGTGAGACTTTCAAGGATCTTAGTGTAAATGTCAAAAACTTGAAAAAGGACCAGTCAGAAATTAAGCATACACTAACTAAAATAAAGAATAATTTACAGGGATTCAACAGTAGAGTAGAGGATTCTGAGAATCATATCAACAATTTGGAATATGAGGAAGCAAAAAAACACCCAATTAGAAGAGCAAAAAGAAAAAATAATCCAAAAATATGAAGATAGTGTAAAGAGCCTCTGGAACAACTTTAAGCGTACCACCATTCCCATTAAGGGGATGCCAAAAGGAGAGGAGAGAGAACAAGATATTGAAAACCCATTTGAAAAAGTAATGACAGAGAACTTCTCCTACATGGTGAAAGAAATAAACTTATAAGTTTAGGAAACACAGAGTCTCAAATAAGAGGAATCTAAAGAGGCCCACACCAAGACACATAATTAAAATGCCAAGTGTTAAAGACAAAGAGAGAATCTTAAAACCATCAAGAGAAAAGCAACTAGTTAGTTACCTTCAAGAAAGCACCCTACAACTATTAGCTGATTTCTCAACATAAACTTTGCAGGTCAGAGGGAGTAGCAAGAAATAGTCAAAGTGATGAATAGCAAGGACGAAGATTACTCAACAAAGATATCATTTAGAATTGAAAATCAGATAAAGAGCTTCCTAGACAAGAAAAAGCTAAAGGAGTTTGTCACCACCAAACCAGTATCATCCTGTATAATAAAGAGCTAATATGCTAATGGTTGTGATGCCCTCATGGCGTAATGACCATTCAGCAGCAGCCTGCATGTGTCTTCATCTCCTTGTCTCACTCTAGTTCTCAAGGAGGAGGCGGGGCCATCAGTGGTGGGGAGGACGGGGGTGAGAGCCTGTAGTGCCCCCCTCACCAGTCCTTTGCCACCCTCTGCTTGCACTCAGTGTGCCTGCTGCCCACCTGCCAGGGGAAGGAACGTAGCGCGTATGCCACCAGGAAGCAGTGCTCAAAACTCTGGAGCAGGTGGGAGACTTCCACGCTCTCCTCCAGTGTCATGACTGGGTGGAGCCGTGGGGATGCTCTGGAGATGGGGTGGAAGTGGGAAGCTACCCAGAGGAGGTGGGTCCAGCCCAAGGTGACTCTCAGGACCAAGGGCGGGGCTTGAAGTGGCCAGAAAAGGCCAGAGGGGTCAGGGGCAGGGCCAAGCGTGCTTGAGCTCTGGGTGGAGAGGTTAGAGTATCAAGGCAGGGGAGCGGGCAGGTGGGCGGAGTGCACATGGTTGGGTGGGGCTGCGTGATTTCATGTGCCAGGTCACTGGTGTATATATATGAAATCCTAAATGACTGTTACAACCAAATGACTGGAACAACTGGTTGACTGGTCACTATGATGTGCACAGATGCTGCCCCCTCGTGGTCAGTGCACTCCCACAGTGGGAGCACTGCTCAGCCAGAAGTCGGGCTCATGGCGGGGCAGCAGTGGCAGGTGCAATGGGGTGAGATAAGCGGCCTACCTGTTGTTTCAGTACTGCTACATGTCCCGAGGGGTCCTGGGTTGCGAGAGGGCACAGGCTAGGCCAAGGGACCTCACCAGTGAATGAATACATGCACTAGGCCTCTAACATGCCTATAAGATGTTTGGTTAATACCTCCCTGCCCTACCCCCTTCCCCTTCCCTCTGAGATTCAGTTCCATGGTTTCTGCTCCTGCATTAAGCATCTGCCCCCTGGTGGTCAGTGTGCATCATGCTACTGGTCGGATGATTGAATAGTCAGCCAGTTGATTAGACTTTTATATATATATAGGTATGCGTTACCTGTGGACACATACAGAATGGTGAAGGTCTGGGGTGGGGCACAAACTGGGTGGAGGGGAATAATAGACGGAAAAGGGGGGACATCTGTAATTCCTTCAAAGATTTTTTGTAAAGAGAACATAAATAAATAAAGCTCAGTGCCCACAGAAAATGCTCAGTAAATCTAGCTGTTTGTAGTTATACTTAGAATGTTGAAAACTGATTCCCATGACCACTTTAGGAAAGGTCCGGCAGTTTATATGAAAATATAAAGCTAACCACCCTAACAGTTCCACTCCTAGGTATTTACCCAAGAGAAGTGAAGAAATAGATGCACAAAAAGCCTTGAAGTTTTGTAGGAGCTTTATTCATAACATCCCCAAACTGGAAAGAGCTCAGGGGCCCATCGACAGAAAAATGGTAAATACTCTGTGGAACAGTCATGCAGCAGGAGACAGCTCAGCAATAAGAAGGAACCGACTTGATACACACAACCACACACATGAATCTCAATAATAGGTTGAACAAAATTAGCCAGACTTAAAGTACTACATACTCTTAGTTTCCATGTTTATGAAGTTGTAATGCAGGCAAAACTATAACAGTATTTTCTCTTTGGGGAGTAGGGGAGTAGGGGTAGGGATTTCCTAGAGGGGCCTGTGTGAGATCTTTAGCCCTCGTAGAAGGAATGAGAAGAAATAAGATGTTCCAGGACCCCTGCAGAGTGAGAACGGACAAGGTCCAAGACAGAATCCACAGGCTGAGCAGCAGCTAAGGGGCAAGAAGAGAATGAGATCCCTGGAGAGACTGAATAAGTGTAACCAGAAGAAAGGGAGGTGGGGGGAGGGAGGGAGAGAGGATAGGAGAGAAGAGAATAGTGTAAGCTAAGGGAAGAGGAGGTTTTAAAAAAGAGCCATCTAATGATACATCTGATAAAGGGTTAATACCCAAAATATATAAGAAACTCATACAACTAAACAAAGAGAAGATAAACACCCCAACACTCCAACCCAAAAATGGGCAAAGGACCTAAATAGACACTTCTCCAAAGTGAACATAGGGACATATGAAAAAATACTCAGTCACCGATCATCAGAGAGATGCAAATTAAAATGACAATGAGATATCACCTCACACCTTTCAGAATGGTTACCATCAGCAAATCAACAAACGACTTTTCTGGTGAAACTGCTGGTGAGGATGTGGAGAAAAGGAAACTCTCATGCACTGCTGGCGAGAATGCAGACTGGTGCAGCCACTGTGGAGAACAGTATGCAGTTTCTCAAAAAGTTAAATATGGAACTGCCACTTGACCAAGTGATCACACTTCAGGAATATACCCTAAGAAACCAAAAAAAGCAATCAGAAAGTATATTGCACCCTGTGTTCACAGCAGCACAGTTCACAACAGCTGAGACCTGGAAACAGCCACGTGCCCGTCAGCAGGAGTGGGTAGCAGCTGTGGGCATTCACACACGGAACACGATGCAGCGGTGAAAGGAGGGCCTCTTACCCTTGGGACAGCACGGAGGGGCCTGGAGAGCCTCATGCTGAGTGAAGGCCGTCAGTCAGAGACACGTGTCACATGACCTCACTCATATGAGGAATCTAATTAGCAATATGAACTGATGGACGGAGTGGACCCAGAGCCATGGGGCATGGCGCAGAGGGCGGACTCTCGGAGGGAAGGCGGGGAGGGGGAGTGGGTGGGAGGTGATCAACCAAAGACCCTGTGTGCATCTCTGCATGGCTCTGGGCACAGACGGGGAGGGGCTGGAGCAGGTGGGTGCGGGGTGGAGGAGGTCAATGGGGGGAAATGGGGGCATATGTAATAATTTCAATAATAAAGATTTTTTTTTTTTTAAGAGCCACCCTAAAAAATAGCAAATGCGGAGAGAGTCACATAATCAAGGACTGGGAGTCCCCACCAGGTCTCCTACTTGGTGATTTTGGTGAGAGCAGTTTCACAGACAAGTCAGGAGGGCAGAGGCCGCGCAGGAGATGCTGTGGAGGGCGCAGGAGGAAGTCATCTCCAGATGCAGAGCCTGTGCGGGGACCTGAGGGCAGAGCCGAGAGGAGGGAGGGGACATTTTTTCAGTGTGGGGCTCACTGTGGTTTTAAGAAGGCGACGTTTTACGTGTTAGAAGGAATGCTTACAGAAACGAGCCCGTGAACAGGAGCAGCAGTCCTCTTTCTCTGTGGACAGAGGGGAAGAATGTTCTGGTCACTCACATCAGTGTGGTGCGCACCTGTTGTCCTATGAGTACCCCTCCACACATGTTACCCCGGGACCGACAGGGGTGGCCATCTGTGAAGGTAACCGGCACCAAACATGGAGTGAGTGTCTGTGTGTGTGTGAGTGTGTGAGTGAGTGTGTGTGTGAGTGTGTGTGTGTGTGTGTGTGTGAGTGAGTGCGTGAGTGAGTGTGTGTGTTTGTGAGTGAGTATGAGTGAGTGTGTGAGTGAGTGTGTATGTGAGTGTGTGTGTGAGCGTGTGTGTGTGTGAGTGTGTGTGTGTGAGTGTGAGTGAGTGTGTGTGTGAGTGTGTGTGTGAGAGAGTGTGTGTGTGAGTGTGTGTGTCTGTGTGAGTGTGTGTGAGTGTGTGAGTGTGTGTGTGAGAGTGTGTGTGTGAGAGAGTGTGTGTGAGTGTGTGTGAGTGTGTGTGTGAGTGTGTGTGTGTGTGAGTGTGTGTGAGAGTGTGTGTGCGAGTGTGTGTGTGAGTGTGTGTGTGAGTGTGTGTGTGTGATGTGTGTGTGAGTGTGTGTGAGAGTGTGTGTGTGAGAGTGTGTGTGTATGTGAGTGTGAGTGTGTGTGTGTGTGCGCGAGTGTGTGTGTGAGTGTGTGTGAGAGTGTGAGTGTGAGTGTGTGTGAGTGTGAGTGTGTGTGTGAGTGTGTGTATGTGAGTGTGTGTGTGAGCGTGTGTGAGTGTGATGTGTGTGTGTGTGTATGTGTGTGTGTGTGAATAAAGTGGTTTTTCCCCTCCTGGAGGAGTTAGATGAGAACTAGAGTGAGACAAGGAGATGAAGGAGCAGAAATCTGAAAAAATGAAAGAAATTTCAAAGGAGGCTCACAGGGTTGGCACAGAATGAGAATGAAAGTCAGGCACAGTCTGGGACTCGGAGTCAAGCGGCATCCTCGCCGTTGGCTACCTGAGCGTCAGGAACGAATTTGCTTGCTCAGCTGCACACGGGTGGCCGAGCCTGAGGGCTGCGCCAGGGACAGTCTGCGGGCTGCAGGGAGCCTCCGGGCGGAGAATCCTGTGCAGATCCCCAGGGGACACATGGAATGCGGCTCAGCAAGTGACGTGGGTCTCAGCAAAGGGCAGGTCCACGGAAAGGGCCTGCAGGTCATTCCCAGGGGAGGGGTATGGATTCAAACCTCACACTGGGGACATGGTCAGAATTGAAGCCAGGCTGCCTGGCTCCCCAGCCAACGGCAGAGCCAACGTGGACGCTTTCTGCAGTGCCAGCCTCTCCTCCTCTGGCTTTTCTCCGAGTCAGCCTAACTGCGCTCTGACCATAGAACTTCCCTTTCTCCCGGCCCTGCCACCTCCCAGTCCCAGGAGACCTCGGGAGCAAACGGAACTTAAATTAGCAGTAAGCATCCTTTTTCAGCATCTCTCCTGAAATAAAGGATTTGATGAGGAGATACTTGTAAATTGTGTCTAAAGTAAGGTTTAGACCGGGCCAAAAATCTTACCATTTTGTTTCTTCTGTGTCTTTTTTAAAAAATAGTTTTGAGCAACTACTAAGTGTCAGCCATTGTCCTCAGAAAGTCAAGGGTTAAAAAAAAGATAATATCTTCGCCCTGGCTGGTTCAGCTCAGTGAATAAAGCATTGGCCTGGGGACTGAAGGGTTCCAGGTCCGATTCCGACCAAGGTCACAGGCCTGGGTTGTGGGCTCGGTCCCCAGTGGCAGGTGTGCAGGAGGCAGCCGATCAATGATTCTCTCTCATCATTGATGTTTCTGTCTATCCCTCTCTCTTCCTCTATGAAACCAAAAAAAAAATTTTTTTTTAAGATAATATCTTAGCCCTTACAGAGTGAACAGGCTTTAAAAAAAAAAAGAGGCAGTCGCAATACAGGTTGTTATGCAATAATGAAGCACCTGCCAGGTACACGCGGTAGCGCAAGAATCAGGACACACTCTGGCTGGAGCACAGACACAGGGAAGGTGAGACAGACAGTGATTCCTGAGCAATGAAGACCAGGTGGCGAAAGGAAAGGGCGCTCGGGCCCGAGGCCTGGAGTCAGGGATGAAGGGGCACAGCGCTGTAGGAACCCACGTAGGAGAGGGGAGTGTGGCGATGGTGTCACTGCCACATGTTATAATTTGCCTTTAATATCTTTACACTGGGATCTCACAGCCACCTCAGAAAGCACCTTACTAACATTCCCATTTCACAGATGAGAAGAATGAGGCTGGGAGATCTACTAACTTGCCCAAGGTCACGCAGCTAGGCAATGGCATTGGGCTTTATTTCTGACATCTATGATCCATTCTCTACATAACAAGCTTAGATCATAAGAGGTGGAACAGCAGGAAATGAGCTATTGAAGGTTAGAATCTTTTTTGTTGTTGTTATTTTTTATTGTTGATAATGTTATAAATGTCTCCTGCCTCCCCCTGCCCCCATTTTACTCCCCTCCTCCCAATCCCTCCTCCCAGGTCTTCACAACACTACTGCCGGTGTCCATGGGCTGTGCATGTAAGTATGTAAGTTCATTGGTTTATCTCTTCTCATCCACCCACCCCCATATCATGAGATGTCAGTCTGTTTCATGCCTCCATACTTTGAGTCATTTTTTTTTTTTACTTTAGCTTTGTCTTTTTTTATTATTGCTACAGTTTACATATGTCTCCTTTTCCCCCCAATTGACCCTCCCAAGCCATTTTCACCCCCAAGGGCAAGACCCCACGGCCCCAGTGTCTATGTCCATTGGTTATGCTAATGTACATGCATACAAGTCCTTTGGTTGATCTCTTACCCCCTCACCTCCCCTGCCATTTGCCTCTGGATCTATTCTTGTTCATCAGCTTATGTTGATAATTATATCCCACACATGACTGAGATCATGTATTATTTATCTTTCTCCAACTGGCTTATTTCCATCCATGCTGTTGCAAATGGTAAAAAAAAAAAAAAAATGTCCTCTTTGGAGAAATGTCTATTTAGGTCCTTTGCCTACTTATTTTTTTAAAATATATTTTATTGAGTTATTACAGAGAGGAAGAGAGAGAGATAGAGAGTTAGAAACATCGATGAGAGAGACATATCAATCAGTTGCCTCTTGCACAGTGGTGATGTGCCTGCAACCAAGGCACATGCCCTTGACCAGAATCGAACCTGGGACCTTTCAGTCCGCAGGCCAATGCTCTATCCACTGAGCCAACCCGGTTTTGGCATTTGCCCACTTATTGATCAGATTATTTATCTTCCTTTGTTAAACTGTACGAGTTCTTTGTAAATTTTGAAGATTAACCCTTATCAGTTGTACTATTGGCAAATATGTTCTCCCGTGCAGTGGGTGCCCTTTTCATTTTGGTGATGGTTTCCTTTGCTGTGCAGAAGCTTTTTATTTTGATGTAGTTCCATTTGTTTATTTCCTCCTTAGTCTCCATTGCCCTAGGAGAAGTAGCAGCAAACCTTCTGCTCTGGGAGATACCTGAGATCTTACTGCCTGTGAGTCTTGTAGGGTTTTTATGGTTTCGCGCCTTACAGTTCTTTAAGTCTTTTATCCATTTGAGTTTATTCTTGTGTCTGGTATAAGCTGGTGGTCTGTTTTCATCTGAAGCTTAGATTCTTTTGTATCCATTGTATCACATGACGTTTCAGTTAAATTCCAATGTGAGAGACACTGTACACCAGGGGTCTTCAAACTTCTCTCATTATGAGAATCACCTGGTGGAGTTGTTAAAACACAGATTCCCGGATCCCAACTATAAGAAGTGCTATCAGGAATCTGTGTTTTAACACCTCCACCAGGTGATTCTCATAATGAGAGAAGTTTGAAGACCCCTGCTGTACACTCTAAAGGAGTGGGAATTTGGGTGAGGGGAAAGAAGCAATAGGACTTGTCAGCGGTGCCAAGGAGGCTTTTCCTTTTCCTAAGGGTCCCGGACAGCAGCCAGGAGCTGCACACAGGGCAGGGCTCGGCATAAACAGAAGGGGCTGCACCGGGCCCTGGCTGGATGGTGAGAGCAGGAGGGGTGACGGATCGCCCGCTGGCCCAGGAAAAGGCGGAGTCTCCGCACACATGCCCTGTGCCAGGCTGGGCGGGAAAGCTTCCCCTTTGCAACCCCTGCAGACACTTTGCTCCATAAACATCGTGAGGCGTGCACCCACCTCTGGAAAGTGACCTGAGCTGCTGGAGGGAGGCTGGGCTGCAGCCACTGCTCCAGGGACACTGGCAAGGAGCCTGAACCTGACTCAATATCCGCATCGGCCATGCTCTCCCCGCTCAGCCCGCGGCTCTGGCCCAGGCCTCCTGGCACTGCACCCACCGCCCCTCTGCCTGTGCAGCGGTGTAAGGAGCGGGGTGCATGGCAGCAGGCGAGGCCAGTCACAGCGAGAAGAGGGTCTCTCCTCCACAGAGGCAGCTGGTGCTCGGGGACAGAGAGGGCGGGGCCCCGGGCGCCCTGGGCCCTGGCACCCCGAGGGCACTGGGCGAACCCACTCCTCCGGCCCAGGAGGTCCGAATGGGAAAGGGCCCTGCGCTCACAGGAGGCTGGGCTCAGTCTCATTGAACAGATGCCACTTTGTTTTCTCTACGTCTGTTAGCATGGGCACGTCTGGGGGTGGTTGTCGTTTACACACACATCACCTGTTAATCTTTCTGGAACCTTCTGTTCACTGAGCAGATCAGAGACAGTGCTTCTCAGAGCGTGGCCTGCAGATGGCCTGGAGCGGTCCCCGGGCCCAAGGCGATAGACACAACCCTGAGCGCACACAAAGCTGCTGGATGGCAGCACCGTGGCCCCGCTCTCTGAGGCCGCGATCAGAGGTGCGCCCCCCGTGGCCGGAGGCAGCGTGTGAGCCTCGGGGGTCACAGGCCCCAGAAAAGCAGCTCCGTCACACGTGGCGTTTGCTGCAGAAACTGGTGCAGGAAACACGGACCGGCCGCTCTATGCTGTGCATGTGGGCGTGCTGCACCCCAGAGAGACGGGGACCTGTTCAAGGTTACGGAGGTCAGTAGCAAGGGGCTCACACCTCGGTTGCCAATTGAAGGGGTAGGGACAAATGAAAGAAAAGCCAGTTAAGAATCTAGAAATATAAAAATAGAAGAAAGTGACTGAAAATGATTACATTGTGGTAATTCTGATTTTAAATGGCATCCAGCTAGCAGGTCTCCAGGCACTCCTCCCAAGATTCCTACAAAGATGGGTTGCTGCCTGATTCGGGAACTGCCTAGTAAAGCCAATGAGAGTTCAATTTTACTTAGTTGAATTCTGTTGTGGGCTTGAACCCCAGTAGGCAATATGCAGGAGGCAGCTCATCAATGATTCTCTCTCATCATTGATGTTTATATCTCCCTCTCCTTTCCTCTCTGAAATCTATAAAAATGTATTTTGAGGGAAAAAACAGTCAAACTTTACAGATAAATGCACAAGTAGAAAAGGAACAGAGATACCAGACTTTGGGTTAAAGATAACAAACTGGACACATACATATTTCTCTCCTGAAACCCTACAGAGATGGCATATACCCATAGGAGATAGGGAAACTATAAAGATAACAGCAGATAGGAAATGGAACGTAGTAAATGAATTAACATGCTGGAAAAGCTAAATCCTTTCAGAATATTGAAGAAATAAAATACTATTCAATTCATTCATCTGGACAACATAATAATCCTGATACAAAAACTGGATGAAGACACTATAACAAGGAAACATTAAGCCTATTTCACTAGTGAAAATAGAGGCAAAAATCATAAACAAAGTATAAGCAAATGGATCCCAACCAGGCAAAGAAAGGAGTCACCAGCACCAACTAGAATTCATCCAATTGTACAAAAATGGTTTAATATCATAAAAAATTCACCAATGTAACGCTCTACATAAACAGATTAAGAAACAAACCATGTGACCATCTCAATAGAAGCAAAAAAGTATTGACTAAAACCCCATGCCTATTCAAGATGAAACTCTTTGTAAATTGAAACTAGGGGCAGTTTTTTAGCCTGATAAAGAATAACTATTAGCCAAGACCGGTTTGGCTCAGTGGATAGAGCGTCGGCCTGCGGACGCTCAGGTCCCAGGTTCAATTCTGGTCAAGGGCACATCCCCGGTAGGGGGTGTGCAAGAGGCAGCTGATCCTTTCTCATAGATGTTTCTATCTCTCTATCCCTCTCCCTTCCTCTCTGTAAAAAATCAATAAAATATATATTTTTTAAAAGAATAACTATTAAAATCCTACAGCACGCATTGTCCTTATCGGGGAAATAGCAGATTCATCCCAAACTCAGAGTCGAGAAGAATGCGCACTGGCCCCACCCTTCCAGAGGCCCTGTCAGGCAGGACATGGAGGAAAGGAAGCAGAGGCTTCTAGAACACAAAGAGGAGATGAGGCTAAGACTGAATGCAGATGGCATGATTTTCCACATTAAAAAATTATATAAACATATTATTAGAAAGAATAGGATAGCTTAGCAATGAAGATATCAAATTAATATACATAATATTGACAATTACTTTTATGTCCCAACAATAATCATCTAAAAACATAGCTAAAAAAAAAAAAAAAAAAAAAAAGATAGCATTTACTATTGTGTCAGAGTATAGCCAACAAAATATAGATGACCTGGATAAGGAAATTATAAAACAACCTTAAGAGACATTCTTAAATAAGTAAATGGGGAGCTAGACAATGTTTATGTATTCAAAGACTTTATATCATAAAGATATCAATTCTGCCCAAATTTATCTAAAATTTTATTTCATTTTTTATCAAAATCGCAGCAGGGTTTTTATGAAATTGAAAAATTATTTTGAAAATTATATGGAGAAGTAAAAAGCCAAGAATAGCCAGGACACCTCCAAAAAGAAAGGAGCAGGGCAGACAGAGAACTTGTTCTATTAGATACCAATCTATATATATATTAAAGCCTACGCGATCGTTATGACCAAATGACCAGATTGACAGGGAACAACAGGTCAACCAGTCCCTATGATGCGCACTGACCACCAGGGGGCAGACACTCAATGCAGGAGCTGCCCCCTGGTGGACAAGGGTGCTCCCACAGTCAACTTCCTATGGCCAGCCAGCAGCATCGGCACCTGGCATATGTTCCTTCCATGCCCCACCTGGCAACCATCATCTTCTCTCCCGACCCTACTGGGGCCTTTGGGCTCTGGGCTCAGTCAGGGAACCGGGGGTGAGTGGTGGCAAACACAGTCTCTTTCCCAGGGGAGCTGAAGGCTGGCTCCCTCCTAAGGCCTGCAGCCAACTCCCTCTACCCTGTCCCTCCCCACAGCCAGCAGGTCCTGATCAGCCTACAGTCCCTCCCTATCTCTCCCCTGGCTGGCAGGACCTGATAGGTCCAGCCCTGATGGGCTCTGATTGCCAGCCAGGCCTAGGAACCCCACCCATGCACGAATTTGTGCACTGGGCCTCTAGTCCTATATAATAAAAGCCTAATATGCTAAGTGTCCAGTAGTCCGTTCATCCAATCAAAGCATAATATGCTAATGATATGCTAAGGCTGCTCAGCCTCTCACTATGATGTGCATTGACCACCAGGGAGCAGGCACTCTGACCAGTAGGCTAGCTTGTTGCTGGAGTCCAGCTGATCAGGACTGAGTAAGACAGGCTGGAAATGCTCTGGAGCCCTCCCACCGTGCCTCCCCTGCTGGCCAACCTCCTGCATTCCTCCTTGGCCTTTATCACACACTGGTAGGGTCCCTCAGCCTGGCCTGAGCCCTCTTGCAATCTGAGCTGAGGGACCTCCCCCCCAAGTGCAAGAATTCATATTTATTATAAAGTTACTAGAGGTCCAGTGCACAAATTCATGCACAGGTGGGGTCCCTCAGCCTGGCCAGTGATTGGGCTGATCTGAGCCGTTTCATCCAGTCCTGATAGGGGCTGGCCCAGGAGAGGAACCGAGGGAGGTTGGCAGGCTGTGGGAGGTTGGCTGTGGGAGCACACTGACCACCAGGGGGCAGCTCCTGTGTTGAGCATCCGTCCCCTGGTGGTCAGTGCATTTCATAGCTACCAGCCAGTTGTCCGGTCATCCAGTTGTCCGGTAGTAAACATCACTTAGGCTTTTATATATATAGATAATAAGATGCAGTGGTATTGATGGAAAAACTAACTGATGAAACAATGCTTAGCCCATTAATTAGACCTGCAATGTATGAAACTTTGATATATAATACAGATGTCATGTCAGATATGAGGGGAAAGAAAAGATCTTAAAATTATGGAGCTTAGAAAAATGCTGTATGGAACTACTGATGAAATTGAAGCAGTAATTAAAAAAAAAAAATCCAGCGAACAAAAGCCCTGGTCCAGACAGCTTCACAGGAGGGTTTTATCAAACATTCAAAAAAGGACTAACATCTATACTCCTCAAACTATTCCAAAAAATCCAAGAGGAAGGAACGCTTTCAAGCTATTTCTATGAAGCCAGCGTTACCCTAATTCCAAAACCAGATAAAGACACTAAAAGAAAGAGAATTACAGGCCAATATCCCTGATGAACATAGATGCTAAATCCTCAACAAAATATTAGCAAATCCAGCAATACATTAAAAAGATTATATATCATGACCAAGTGGGATTTATTCCAGAGATGCAAGGCTGATACAATATTCACAAATCAATAAGCATTATACATCGCATAAACAGATTGCAAGACAAAATTCACATGATAATATCAATAGATACAGAAAAAGCATTCAACAAAATCCAACACCCTTTCTTGATAAAAACTCTGAGCAAAGTGGGACTAGAGGGATCATACCTCAACAAAAGAAAAATGTTGAATGGAAAAAATGCAATCAGATCTCTTGTTTACATCTACAAAAAAATTAACAGCAGATGGCGCCCGAAGGAATGGAGGAGGGAGGCAGGCAGGCAGGAGATTATTGGTTTCATGATGAGCCTGCAGTAACATCTGACTGTTGTGTTATTTTAATAAAAATATAAATTAAGCCGAAACCAGTTTGGCTCAGGGGTAGAGCATCGGTCTGCAGACTGAAAGGTCCCAGGTTCGATTCCAGTCAAGGGCATGCACATTGGTTGCGGGCACATCCCCGGTAGGAGGTGTGCAAGAGGCAGCTGGTCGATGTTTCTCTCTCATCAACGTTTCTGGCTCTCTATCTCTTTCCCTTCCTCTCTGTAAAATATCAATAAAATGTATTTTAAAAAATAATAATAAATAAACTCTAAATATATATATATAAATTAATTCTCCTGGCTGGTGTGGCTCAGTGGTTGAGCATCAACCTATGAACCATGAAGTCATGGTTTGATTCTAGGTCAGGGAACATGCCCAGGTCTCGGGCTCAATCTCAAGTAGAGGGTGTGTAAGAGGCAGCCAACCAATGGTTTTCATTATTGATGTTTCTCTCTCTCTCCCTCTCTCTTCCTCTCTGAAATTAATGAAAATATATTAAAATTGCAATATATATTTATTAATTCTAAAAACATAAATAAGCTATTTTATTGATTTTAAGAGAGAGAAACATTGATTTGTTGTCCCCCTTATTTCTGCATTCACTGGTTGATTCCTGCATGTGCCCTGGCTGGGGATCAAACCTGCAATCGTGGAGTATTGAGATAATACTCTAACCAGCTGGCTACTTGGCCAGGACCTAAATAAATGCTTTAAGAGAGAGAAATTTCCAGTGTTAACAAAGTTATGATGAAAATAACATTCATATACTAACTGAGCATAAATCGGTACCATGTTTTGGGAAGGCAATTTGAAAATATCTGTCAAAGGTTAACGGCACACACCCATTGGTCCGGCAATGTCTCTCGTTGGAGTTTCTCCTGCAAACACTCTTGCTGAAAGAGGCGGGTGCATGGATGCTTGTTGCAAGATTGTTTCCAATAACCACAAAACTTCCATACAGCCATGCCCATCAGCAGGGGATGCTCGGTTCATGGCGGTCCCTCTGGTCAATGGACCATTTTGCGGAGAGCACGAGCAAAGGAGAAGGGTGGGAACGCTGGACACAGGAAAATGCCAGGTGATGACAAAGCCAAAATGTGGCTCAAGGAGTGTCTGCGTGGAACGGAAACAAAAGCCACTGAAGTGGAGGAGACCGAGAACTTGTGAAGCCAGAAGTGGGAAGGCTGGCCCGTGCAGAGTCCCTCAGACACTGAGGGTAGAAGAGGACAAACCAGGGGCTTTCTTCGCCAGTGAGTGTGGGGGGAGCTGAGAGGCAGGGGGCAGCTCTTCAGGCAGGAGGAGGGAGTGGCTTTGGAACTGGCTTTACTTGGGAACTGATGTGATGGGTCCCAATGAGGCACCAGGGGAGTGAAAGAGAGAGCACCACCTGAGAGGGCATGACGAAGCCAGGGACTGCTCGCCGCCGCGGGACACTCTCTCTGGGGTCCCCTGAGGAGCCATGGAGAATGGGCTTCCGAAGTGAATGTTCAGACTGACGGGAGGCCAAGCAGGCTCCCTGACTCCTCGCCATCGCCGCATGGAGGGCTGCCTCTGCGGAAACCAGCTCCTCCGCTCCGCACTCAGAAGCTGCCCGCTGCCCACAGCGGTGGCAGAGGTGGCAGAGGCTGCGTGTCCCCGTGGCAGCTCCGCTGTGGGACAATGTCTGCGCTCAGAGGTGACCACAGTGCAGCCGGCATCCCAAAGGCTGAGGGATGTGGCATGAGAGCCGGCCGCCACTCCACAAGGGCTGCCTGCTCCAACCCACAGGCTGAGAGCCGCGAGCAGGGTCGTCTAAGACCATCGGAAACCCAGATATTCACATTACGATTCCTAACAGTAGCCAAATTATAGTTAAGAAGTAGTAACGAAAATGATTTTATGGTTGAGGATCACCACAACATGAGGGACTGTGTTAAAGGGCAGTGGCGTTGGGAAGGTTGAGAACCACAGCTCTGATCTGACTGAGACCTTGGTTCCATGCAGCCACCATCCTGCTCCTTCGCGAAGGGCTGGATTGGGGAGAACATTGAGGACACACGGTCTCAAGGGGGAGGCCAAGAGCCAATGGTCCAGGGTGGCCTCGCCTGACCTTCCACATGGGGCCTGGTGGGCTTCCCGCAGGAAACGTGTCCACACGGACCCCTGAAGCAGGAGTAGGAATCGCCAAGATGAGGGTGAGTTTTCTAGCGGAAAAACAAGGGTATATTGAGGCTTGGAACGAAGAAAAGGAAAAGCACGGAGTGCTTAAGGCATCTCCTAACAATTCTCTAATAACTAAAGCACGAAGGAGGAGGGGGGAGAAATTAAAGTCAGAGAATCAGGGGCCAGATCCCAGCGCCCCTTCGCCCCCAGCCCTGGGCTCTGGAGTCGCCCCGAGGGTGATGGGCTGTTGGAGCACACACGGCTGTGGGGGTGTGAGCTCACTGTGCCGCCATGGAGGGAACCAAGGCTGGAGGCAGAGCGGCCGCCTGGCTAGTCGGTGAGACTCACACGGCCGATCCCATCCTCCTCCGATCCCCCCGCCTCAGGGGCTCTCGAGGCTGGCAGCACAGGGGTCACTTCATGACACCAAAAGCGCAGGCAACAGCGGTAAGAAACAGACAAATTGGACCACATCGGGATTTAAACCTGCTTCAGGAGACACAGGCACACAGAGAAGGCGCCCTGCAGCCTGGGAGGAAGTACTTGCAAATCATACAGCTGTAGGGGCTGTGTCTGGAGCATGTAAAGAACTCCCACAACTCAACCGAAGGAGAGAAAAAGAACCCAATTAAAAAGTGAACAGAGGACTTGAATATCTGTTTCTCCCAGAATATACAAAATGACCAGTAAGCATGGATAAGGATGTTCACCATCACTACCATCAGGGAAACTCAAATCAAAACCACAATGAAATATCACCACACACCCATTGCGATGGCTGCTATTAAAAAAAAAAAAAAAAAAAAAAAAAAAAAAAAGACAGCCTCGCTTGGTGCCTGGTGGCTCAATTGGTTGGAACGTTGTCCTGTACATCAAAAGGTTTGATTCCCAGTCAGGGCACATACCTATGTTGCAGTTCAATCCCTAGTCAGGGCATTTATGAAAAGCAACCAATTAATATTTCTCTCTCACAGCAATGTTTCTCTCTCTCTCTCTCTCTCTCTCTCTCTCTCTCTCTCTCTCTCTCTCTCTCTCTCTTCTCTCTTCCCCCCTTCCCTTTCTCTCTCCACCTGCCCCTAAAAATTAATAAACATATCCTTGAGTGAGAATTTAAAAAAAAAAAAACAGAAAATAACAGGTGTTAGCAAGGATGTGTAGAATTTGGAATCCTCATGCACTGTGGGAATGTAAAATGTTGAAAAACAATATGGCAGGTCCTCAAAAATTAAACATAGAATTAACATATGATCTAAGAACTCCACTTCTGGGTATTGACCCCAAAGAATTGAAAGCAGGGTCTTGATGAGCTATTCGCATGCCATGTTTGTAGCAGGATGACTCAGCCAAAAAGTGGAAGCAAACCAAGAGGCTATCAACAGGCGAACAGACAATGAAACAGAGACACGCATACAATAAAACAGTATTCAGCCTTAATCTGAAGACATTTGTGAAGTGAAATAAACCAAAAGACAAATACTTACTCCATTTATCCTTTAATATATTTTTATTGATTTCATAGAGGAGGGGAGAGGGAGAGAGAGAAACATCAATGATGAGAGAGAATCATTGATCGGCTGTCTCCTGCACAGCCCCACTGGGGATTGAGCCCACTAGGCATGCGCCCTGACCAAAATTAAATCTGGGACCCTTCAGTCCACAGGCCAACTCTCCACGGTGCCAAACTACCCAGTGCCGTCCTATTCCATTTGTATGAGGTGCCTTGCATTGTCAGATTCAGAGAAACCGAAAGTAGAATGGAGGTTGCCAGGGCCGGGAAGAGGGGCGATGGGGAGTTGGTGTTTAATAGGTACAGAGTGTTGGTTTCCAGAATGAAAAAGTTCTGGAGATTGGCTGCACACAAGTATGAATGTACTCAACACTCCTGGGCTGTGCACCTTAAAACGGTTACGATAGTACATGTTATGTCGTATATATTTTACCACAATTTAACAAATAACAATCCTTTAAAAAAAAAAAAAATAGAGCCACTGCTTAGGGGCTGCAAGTCTGCCAGAACCTGAGAGGAGGTGGGATCGTTAAGAAATCAGAGGGGGGCATGCATCAGGAGACCCCGTAGCCAGAGGTGCCTTCGGGCTGTCCCGTAGCTTGTGGTACAGGTTGAAGGCAAGGTTGGGAGGAACAATCATCTCACCCTGAGCATTTGTGTGCCCGGAATGCTGGTTTCCTAGTCAACTGTTGCCTCCTTCTGTTCATCTGGGGAAGAAACTAGAGATGAGGTTCTATGAGCCCAGGATGGAGGAAGGCTCTAGAACATGACTCACAGCCAAACTGAGAAGGCACAGAAATGCATGGGATGTTTGGGGAAGTTGCTAGTGACACAGAATCAACCAAACACTGGCATCTTGCAATGCACAGAACAGGTCAGCAAAACAAAGTATTGTCCTACATCTCATGTGACTTGTAAATGGCCCAAGGGACATTCATGGACATAGCAATTGGCAGAACCCTCACCTCAGTTGCTTACCTATTAGTAAGAGCTACTGTGTTAGGGGAAGCTAGTGAAACCCCGGGTGCTCTCTATGACTCCCAGCTAAGAATGTAAATAAAAAACAATATTGTACCCGGCCGGTGTGGTTCAGTGGTTGAGCATCGACCCATGAATCAGGAGTTTGCGGTATGATTCCCGGTCAGGGCACATGCCTGGGTTGTGGGCTTGATCCCCAATAGGGGGAGTATAGGAGTCATCCGATTGATGATTCTCTCTCATTATTGATGTTTCTATCTCTCTCTCCCTCTCCCTTCCTCTCTGATACCAATAAGAATATTTTTAAAGAAAACAAGATTGCATCCTAAAGGGAAAGGTAGAGATTTGTGTCATTCTGAAAGGCTTACAGGATGCAGGGAGGTAGTCCTAACACGTCCCCATTTAACTCACTAATCTGGCCTTCTCAAAACATGAGGAATTCATGTGCATGAGTGGACTACTTCAAACTTAGCCAAATACTTGTCCCAATCCCCGCCGCTGAGCCAAATGTCATGTCTTTACTAAAGCATTCACACACAATAAAATACTTCTTGGTCTTGCCCAGGGCTGTGTCCACTCTGTCATAACACAGTCAGAAGAGTCCTGGATAGTCTGGACATTCTTCATAGCATTGCATTGGTTCCCTGTCTCAATGGCATCTGCTCACCAAGTCAAGGAAGCAAGACACAGCGAGTACTTGGAGATCTTGGAAATGGGAGATAAACTCGGTGAAGATTCAGGGCTGCCCCGTATGTGACCCTTTTAGGACTCCAGTCTTGGGGAAGTAAAGGACATGTTACTGGCCTTTCACTGCCATCACCATGAAGAACGAAACAAAATATTGTATAGGCACATGCTGTGAAGAAGCGTATTCCATACCTGGTTTATTCTCCGTGTGACATGGAACTCTTCTAGCTTTGAATGGAGTATAGAGCAGTAAACGGCAAGTCCAGGTTGCTGTGCATGGGACTGTGCCACTTGGGCCACATTCTGGCCCTCCTGATGGTAATGAGAAGAATCTGTGGTGGAGAAGATGTCTTTTGAAGTTTATGGCAAGATCTAGTAGGAGAATCATAATGTTGACCCTGGGGTTCTGACATCCTGGGTTGCTGCTAGAGTCGATACACCGATAGAGTAGAGTGGCCAACTGTGGAACATCCATCAGCCACTGAACCAGAACATCCTGCTCTAAGGGAGGCACTGTCAGATCCAAGTTAGGAAGTTGGGTGGGTGCAGCAAAGATGGAAGGAATACAATCTAGATCAGGTCCAAGCAGTGCTTGAGGAAACAAGTCCCCTCGGTCATCACCCTGGCAGCACCAGCACCTCACCCTCAGTTGACCCACAGTTGCATGGTGGACCACCCTCAAGGACCAGCTCACAGCAGAGAACGAAGTGCATGGATGCAAGCCCAAATAGATTGCAGCAGCCCTAGAGGCTCACACAGAAGTGGCCAAAAAAGACAGTGGTGAGGGCAAATTCTCTCAAAGGGCTGAGCTTCTGGTACTGCACCTGGTCACCCCCTGTATGTGAAAAGAGGCATAACCTGGTGTAAGAATATATAGAGATCCGAAGGCAGTGGTGAAGAATTTAATTTATTGGTCAGGGACCTAGAATGTGTAAGATTAAAAGATTGGGGGCAAGAAAATATAGAGAAGAAGCTTGTGTATGGACCTGTGGGAATAATAATGTGTGAAGATCTTTGTGTCACATGTTAACACTCACCAGAGGATGGCCATCATGGAAGAGACACTACAACGCAAAGTAGAAGAAAATGACTTGACCTCTGTCTTAATCACCCCAATAGAAGGACAATGGTTTATGAGTGTAGTCACTATGGTGACATTAGGGGTCCAACTCTATGGGCTCCCACTGGTCTACCTACTGCTGCTGCCAAAACAGAGTCCACCGCTGAGCATCTGATTTGGAATCATCCCTGGGGGAAACCAAGCAGTCACTTCTTGGACAAGTTGATTAAATTGTACTCCTCCCCCAAAATGCTAATTTTATTTTATAGAAATTGGCACATATTGTAGATATGGGTTTGATTTCCTTGCATGCAACGCCTCAGCTAGCCCTGCTATCCAAAAGTTCACATATTGTCTAATCCACCAGCATTTGATCTTGTCTAGATCCACTTTATAACAAAAGTATTTAGACACAGAGGTACTTCCAGCCAAGACAGCAGCATAGGTAAACACAGTGCTCACCTCCTCCCACTACCACCTCAAAATTACACTAAACTACAGAAATCCGTCATTCAGAACTCCTGAAATCGAGCTGAATGGAAGTCCTATAACTATAAAATTAAAGAATCCACGTGGAGACTGATAGGAGAGGCAGAGGAATGGATAGGGCTGGTCTCACACCCATGTGCAGCAGATAAAAATCAGGAGTGATACCTTGTTTGTGGAAATCCCCCCTGAGGAGTGAGAATCCCAGACCCACTCCCAGCCTAGGGTCCCAATCCCAGGAAGAGAAGACCCTATATCTTCTGGCTGTAAACAGTGGAGATTGAGTCTGAGGCTGCTAGAGTCCCAGGCAGTTCCTCCCAAAGGGCCTGCACATATACTGACCTGGATTCATTCCCTCTGAAATCCAGCATCTTGAAAGGCACCAGAGACATGTGGGAAGGAACTGAATTGTTTGGCATTAGGGCAAGAGCTGGAGGGGCAGCTTTCTCTCAGACAGAAGTGCTGGCAGAGGCCATTGTTCCTTTTCTGAGCTCTGCCCCATAGAGCCAGCAGGTGGGCACCATATCTGAGACTCCATCAACTTGGCCTACGCTGTTTGCCCCACCATGGTGATTCCCTGAGACCCTTCTCCACACAACTTTCTAGCCCACCCATGCTGTTTCCAGGGGCTTTACCATAGGAATGGCCTTTCTTGGCTCATGCTTCAGATTTTCCTAAAATCTCTCAAACACGTGGGAGATTCTCCAAGGTGGTTGGAGGTCAGTGGTCAGTGGTCAGAGTCAGTCTTTGAAGTTGGCCTAAGGGAGCCCTGTACATCTAGCTAAGTTGACGTAGGCCCCACACTAACAGCAGCCAGCCTTGGTTCACAGCTTGGCCTCACCTGGGCACCTCCAAGCCCAGCACAAGAAGCAGCCATCTGCAGATGGCTTTGTAGTTTATGTCAGGTGGCCCCAGGCAGAACACAGATGGTGGCTGACCTTGACCTGCACCTTCTGGAAGACCTCAGATCCTGTGCACCCAGTGGAGAGCTTCAGGTCACATCACAGCACCATCACCCAACCACCTTCATGAGCAACACACTCAAGGGCAGACTCAGTGGGTACCAGAGCCCTGCTGAAGTAAGTCCTGCTCTGTGAAACGGGTCCCTACACAGTTGATCCTCCAAATTGATTGAAGGTCTGTTGCCAGTGGTCATAGCCAGTCCTTGCAGCTGATCAGACTGGGTAAATTGTTCCCATTGAAATACCAACTGCAACCAAGACTCAACTACAATAAGAGGGTATACAGCCCACTCAGGGGCACACCTTGAGTTTCTAGCTGGGATAATAGAGAAGGCTGTGGAACTGGACCCTATAGAACACCTACTTCTGCAGGCCACTCTATCAAGTCTGAGAGACATAGCAGCTCTACCTAATCCATATAAACAAACACAGAGAGGCTGCCAAAGTAAGGAGATAAGGAAACATGTTCCAAATGAAAGAACAGAACAAAACACCAGAAAAAAAAACTGAACAAAATGGAGACAAGCAATCTACTGGATATAGAGCTCAAAACACTAGTTATAGAGATGCTCAAGGAACTTAATGAGAACCTTAACAGCATAAAAAAGGACCAATCAGAAATGAAGGCTACATTAACTGAAATGAATAATTTACAGAGAATAAACAGTAGAGTACATGAATCTAAGAATCAAATCAGCAATTTGGAATATAATGAAGCAAAAAACACCCAATCAGAACAGCAAAAAGAAAAAAGAATCCATCGCCCAGCTGGTGTAGCTCAGTTGGTTGAGTGTCATCCCATGCACCAAGAGTTCACTGGTTCAATTCCTGGTTAGGGTGCATACTTGGGTTGTGGGCTTGATCCCCAGTAGGGGGGCATGCAGGAAGCAGCCCATCAATCTTTATCTCTCACCAATGCTTTTATCCCTCTCTCCCTCTCCATCTCTCTCTAAAAATCAATAAAAACATATATATTTTTAAAACAAATCCAAAAATATGAGAATAGTTGTGAGGGGCATTTGGGACAACTTCAAGCATACCAACATTTATCATGGAAAAGGAGAAGATAGGGCAAGAAATTGGAAAAAAAAAATAATAATAATGACAGAAAACTTCCCCTACCTGGTGAAAGAAATAGATTTACAAGTCCAGGAAGTACAGAGACTCCCAAACAAGAGGAACCCAAAGAGGCACACACCAACACACATTATAATTAAAATGCCAAAGGTTAAAGACAAAGAAAGAATCTTAAAAGCAGCAAGAGAAAAGCAGTTACCTTCAAGGGTACCCATAACACTGTCCGCTGATTTCTTTTTCTTTTTTCTTTTTTTTCTTTTTTCCCCCAGCTTATTTCTTAACAGAAACTTTGCAGGCCAGAAGAGAATTGCAAGAAATATTCAAAGTGATGAAAAGCAAGGACCTACAACCAAGGTTATTCTACCCAACAAGACTATCATTTAGAATTAAAGGACAGAAAAGGGCTTAGACAAGAAAAAGTTAAAGGAGTTCATCTGGAATAGTTGTTTCCCTGCTACCTGGTTCACTCCTATTCACCCATCACAGTTTAGCTCAGATGTCACCCTCAAGACCTTCTCCGCCTCCTGGACTATGTCAAACCCCCTTCCATCACTCCTATAGCATCTTTTTTCTCTTTCTCAGCCTCAATCCCCTGAAATAATCTATTTAGTGTCCACACTTCTTTTCATTCTCCACAAGGACTAGCTAGCATGTTACTGCTATATGACTAGTATGCAGCATATACTACAGGACAGTAGACATTAAATATTGACTAAATAAGTGGATTTTGCCAAAGCAACTCCTAGGATTTCAGCTCTGCAACAAGTTAGATCACTTGTCTGAGCATCTGTTTGCTAGAGTATGAGATGGGGATAATAATGCCTCCCTCACAGGTTGTTTTGAGGATTAAATGCGATGTATTGGTAAAGCCCTTAGCATGGCTCCTGGCATAAAGTAGGCATGTGATTCCATGCATTGTTAACAATCAAGAAAGACTATATCAGTCTATACACGCCAGCAGATTTTGACACTCTCACTCTTTACTTCTCCAGTGTTGAATGTTGTGTTTGTAAGTGTTTTTATAAATCTTTTAGGCCAAAAAATGGCCTCTTGTAGTTTTAAGTCAACGTGCTTTTAAGCCAATAGTTTTGTCAGTAAGATCACAGCACCCGCCGCTCCCAGCCCACACCGCACAGAGCTTTTCTCTTCCTGTCACAACTCGTTGGGGGAAGGGTGCCTGGGAAGGGGTCTCCAATGTGGGGGTGCACTGTGCCAGGCCCCAGCAGCTAAATGGCACGTACTGTTCGCTGTGCCCTCAGTTCTGCCAGTCCTCTCACTTGTCCTGTGAAAAGAGATGGGACCCAGCTCCCCACCAACACAGGTGGCTGCCTCTGCCTCGACCGACCGTTTCCAAGTGACGTTGAGCCCAGCAGGCCCAAGGCTCCCCACCCCCCCACTTCCTGTGTCGGCTCAGAGCCCGCCTCCCCTCCCAGCCCTGGTGCCTGCTTCGGGTGATGGTGTGTCTCCCTCTTCCAAAGCCCCCTTCTCACCCAGCACTGGGAGCAGTGGCCCAGAGTCCTCGTCCTCAGCGGGAGTCCGCAAAAGGTCATTGGTTTCTCTTCCAGAAGCTCTAGGCCAGCGGGCCTGCACCATCTCCATTCAGTGAGTTCCGGGGAGGAAGATGCCATCGGGGAAGCTCTGGAGCGTCCTGGGGCTCTGCCTCTTATCCGGTGAGTAGGATGAATCGAAAAGGGCAAGGCCAGGGGCATCATGCACTGGGAGGTGTAAGGGGCTGCATGTGTCACGGTAGCGGAGGCTGATGGGGAAACGTGGCTGGATTCTCAGAGGCAGCTGAGGAGAGCAGTGGGGTGATTATCTCTCCTGAAACTGGGCTTTGTACCTTCAAGTAGCATCTCCTCCCGTCCCTGGCCTCCCAGCCCTTGGGAGCTGATTTGAAGGCAATGAGCAGAGCTGAGGGTGCTCCTTGTTAGGGGGATGCTGACTGGTTGAACCCCAGCTCTGTGCAGGGCGTAGCCAGCTTCACTTGAGACAGCAAAATACTCCATAGTTTTCGGTTCTTCTCAGTGACTCAAGAGCTTTCCATGGTGTGAAGTCATTTGTGAAGCAAAGTGGAATGATGGGTAAATAACCAAGAGTGTTTTCAATCTATATATATAAAAGCCTAAGTGACCGTTACAACCAGTGGGCCAAACAATCAGTTGACTGGTCACTTTGACATGTGCTGACCACCAGGGGAGTCACATAGGAGCTGGCCTCTGGTGGTCAGTGCGCTCCCACGGCCAACCTCCTGCAGACCCTCACCCTGCCAGCCGGCCCCAATCGCCCCGGTTGTCAGCCAGGACGAGGATGCCACCCATGCCTGAATTGGTGCGCCAGGCCTCTAATATTTTATATATGATACATTTCTTTAAGGTGGCCATTTATTGAGTTCTAGATATTCTGTAAAAAAATAAATAAATAAAAACCTTCACATGTGTTACCCAGGTTATCCTCACATCCATCTTGGAGGGTAAACATCACCTCCGATTTTGTAGATGAAGAAATTGATCCTTACTGAGGGTAAAGAGCTTGTTTCAAACCTCATGGGAGTGCTGAGTTCACCTGAGCACTGTCTCTCTCTGCAAGCTGCACCCATAGGGGCTGCACCGCAACAGGCGATGGTCCCGGACCCTGGTTTCAGGGCCCTGGGAAGTGCCCCTGGCGGGCTTGCACCCCAGCCGTCACCGCAGGGTCTGCCCGGCCGGCTCCTCCTGAGTGTCTTGGGCCTGAATGTGCACACACCGGCTGGACCTTGTTAGGCTGCAGCTTGGGCTGGGGCTTGGGATAGGGGTTGTGATTCTGTGTCTAACAGGCTCTGAGGCTCAGTCCATTCCTGGTCCTGGTCCCAGGGACACATGCTGAGTGTCAGGTGCAGGGGTGGCTCCTGAGGAAGAGGGCGGGCAGTTCCCTTAGAGGCCTATAGGATAAAGGATGCTTTGCAGAGAGAAAAGGAGAGGGGGTGGGAGGGAGGAAGGGAGAGAAAAGGAGGGAGAAATGGCCATTTGGCCCCATGAGGATGTGCCACCTGCTGTGAGTGTAGGAAAGGGGCACTGGCGTAGTCTCAGCCAGTGTGGGGGCTTTGGGTAAGACAGGGCTGGGCACACAGAGACCTGTCAGGCAAACCCAGGGAAACTGGTCAGGGTGACGAATCCCAGTTACTGCAGAGCGAGGGCCGGGGCCTGGGAGGGGCCAGGCTTCTCTGTTGTACAGACTGCACCTGTGAGCAACCAGGGCCTCAAACATGTCCGTCTCCCAAATGCAAAACAAACGGAAACACTGAGACATCGGCCCCCGCATGCACACCTCCCCCGTCCCTGTCCCCCCCCCCCACGGCCCTGCCAGGAGCTCATGGGCCTCCCTGGTCGGAGACCAGTTTCCACCGTGAAGGCGTGGCTGCCTTCTCCCTCCCATCACCCAGAAAGCAGCCGGCTTTGTCTCCCCACTGTTTGTCAAACACTGCTTTCGCGCTGAATGCGAGGTGCTCTCCTGCTCTGTTTCACCCTGGCTTGGCTAGGAGTTGGGGTACAGAAGTGACTCACCCGCAGGGTGTGGGCAGGGCAATCAGTGTCCAGAAAGGGCCGGACAGGACAGGCCTCTGCCTGGGACTGCAGGCACCACACTGACTAACGGTTTCCTTCTGATTTTGTTCCAGTTGGCGCTTGGGGGCAAGAAGGTGAGTTGCGTTCTTTCCTGTTCTTTCCTCGTTATGAAACCCGCCCACATTCTTTAGGTGTGAGGGGAGCTGGCCTCCCACAGGGCTTCCCTGGGCACGCAGCAGGGGTTCCTGCCACCTGGTCTTTGCTTTTCCTTCCTGATTCTGGAGGTCTGGCTGTAGCCAGGGAGAGGGGAATTGTAGAGACCGTGGCAATGAGTGAGCCCTGACAATTCAGAGGAAACAAGTACGGCTGCGAGATGAAAGTGCCAACCATTTAATCACTTGCATCCATAGTTGGTGTGAGGTTTTAAGGAGGGAATGTAATACTCTGCGTGCGAGTACATGTGTGTGCGTGTGTGCGTGCGTGTGTGTGTGTGTGTGTGTGTGTACGCGTGCACATGCTTGCATGTGGGACATGCCGGGGCTGCAGTCTCTGTCCAGCAGCAGTGTCCGTGTCCCAGTGTGGGGAGACTCCCCAGCCTGCCAGCTGCTCCAGGCTGAGCGAGGACCTGGGAGCCGTCACGGTGCCGACCTGCGCTCAGCGTCCGTGGGGCCTTTTCTTCCTTTTCCTTCTCCTGCCACGCAGCAGGCTCCGGCGCTCAGCACTGACAAAGGGGGGTGTGCAGCACGCAGTGCGCTGCAGACAGCTCGTCCCTTCTGAAGGCTGTTGCCGCTTGGCGTTGACTGTGCTCAGCTTTGGCTTCTGTTCGGTGTAGGCCTCAGGCTCGCTGCGGCAGCACGCGGACCAGCTGCTGCTCCCGCTCCCCGCGGTAGAGGGACAGCTGATTCGGTGTAAGTGTGAGGTGTGCAGTGTGATGGTTGTGTATGTGTTGTGAGATGATGACTCAGAATTCACGTGTGTACGTGGCCATCGGTTGTCTAACGTAGGACGAAGGGCCACGCGGAGAGCATGTGCCTAGAGGCTGGGGGACAGTGCTCACTCCCGGAGCGGGCTCTGATCTCACAGCTGCTAGAAGTGTTGCTAACGGTTTCTCATGCTTTCTCTTTCAGAGAATAAAGACAGTGGTAAGAGAATGTTTCCTCTTTACAACCTCCTTTCAAATGTGGAACCAAATGGTGGTGGGGGACAGTCGCCATAACACACACTGAGGACCAGAACTGCTAGAGGAAACGTGCCAGCCTCCTCCAGTGGGCGTGTGGGCCACGCGTGTCCCTGAGCGCACACTCCGGGAAGATGCCTGTGGGTGAGGGCAGAGCCACCACAGCGCTGGTGTGAATCTCGAGGTCACTGCAGGCAGAGACGGTGTCTGAGTCAGCTGGCCGGCACAGAACAGGTGCTCCATGCATATTCTTTGAGAGCGTGAGTGATCAGACACATGCACGCATCATTAATTCCTCCCCTCAAGAAGCAAATGTGTGTGGCACAGTGTGTTGTCTGCTATGAGGTGGGCAGATGCAGAGCAAAGTAAAATATAAAGAGTGGTAAACTCTGCAGAGAGTAGCTGGGGAAGCTGAGTTTGAAATCATGAGCTTGTATTTTAGGGGAAAATAGTATTTTAGGCAGAAGGGTGGGCTGCGCAGGAGGAGGCTGAGAGTCTAACTCTGAGGCTGGCGGCCGTATCTGAGTCCCGGCAGGGCTGGCTTGCTGGCTCCTTTGACTAATTTCTGGAACCTCTCCGTCCCACAGCATCGTCATGTGTGAAATGGAAAGAACAAGGACACGCAGGTTGCAGGGCTGTTATGAGGGCTGATGAGTAGTTCTCACAGGATGTTATCTGGGCTGGAAGACAGTTGGTGAATTTTAGCTGTTATCATATGGGAAGCATGCAGCTTAGATAACAGGCACTGAAGGTCACTGAGCATGGATGTTCTGGGTTCTACCCTGCATATTTACTCACGTCTCATCTAACATCCCTATTCTGCAGAAAACCAAGGTTAGAACGGAAGTCAATAGTCCAGTCACAGAGGTTAGTGAAAATGCAGGCCTAGCTGACCCTGAAGCTCGCGTTCTCAGCCTCTGTGAACACTGCGCCCGGGCTTGTGTGGAGAGCGTGAGCACTGGGCCTTTGTGTGAGCATTGTGAGCCGAGGCTCTGCCGCTAAATTTGTGCTGATATAGGCTGTGAACAATTTTCTTTACATTTTCTTGTCCACACACCAAGCAGTGAAATGTCTACTTCCTTTTAAATGGTTTTATGTACGATTTCTCATTTGTTTAACATTTCTAAAAAATGGCAGTGCTGAAAAATTATTCCTAAGTCAAAATATTATCGACGGTCTATTATCATTATACTCCACTCCCAGTTAGTGGCAGACGGACAGACGTGGGGACGGCTTGTTTACATTTCTGGGATCTCAGCCAGAGAGAGGCTCAGCACTGTGCCCCTCGGGAGCGGAACCTTCCAGCGAAGGGAGGGAGAACTCACCTTGTTCTCACGCATCTGCTCTGCGCCGCCCGTTCTCTCCTTCCTAATCCATCTGGTTCTCACAGATACCTGGTGAGGCAGATGTTTTATAGCTCCATCTTCCAGATAAGAACTGTGGCTTGGAGCAGTTAAAACGCCTTGCCTGCCCTGGCCACAGCCTAAGGCAGATCTGGAATTCAAACACGGGACTTTGGATTCGGCCCAGTGACCTGTCCCCAGTAGCACCTGTAGCAAAACACCCTCAACAGAGAGAGGGCTCTCTCTCTCTCTCTCTCTCTCTCTCTCTCTCTCTCTCTCTCTCTCAATATATTTTTATTGATGTCAGAGAAGAAGAGAGAGAGAGAAAGACATTAATGATGAGAGAGAATCATTGATCGGCTGCTTCCTGCACGCCCCACACTGGGGTTCGAGCCTGCAACCTGGGCCTGTGTCCTGACCAGGAATGGATCCGTGACCCCCTGGTTCATAGGTCAACAACCTCTGAGCCACGCCGGCGGGCAGGCTGTCCCTTTGCACCGCCCCTCTCCTCTCAGGCGCCCTGTCCGGGCTGCAGCACAGCCAGTGCCGCCAGAGTCCCAGCCAGCAGCCTTCCAAGAGGCGAGCACACACCGCAGCCCGCAGCCGCGGGGGAGGTCGTCGCTGTGGGGGACGTGCTGGACCCCCAACTCCATAAGGGATTCCAGGCGTCCTCCCTCCACAAAATAGCCGGGAGTTGGTTATATTCAGGGACATTTAAAATAAAGCCACTTTTTATGGGAAGAACCATTCCCTTAAAATGTCTATAGTGCTTTCCATAGTTTAAGGGCACATGCTGGTATGTTTTCAATTTGACGTGTCTGAGTTGCATCTATAAAGTTACCTCATGGACTAACAACAGAGTGTACCCCTTTCCGGCTTAGGGTACCCTAAGGACGGGCCCTCTTGGGGATCCCTGGGGACTTGAAAATTTTTACCAACAACGTCATTTCCTCACCATCCCTTCCTCTTCTCACTTCCAGGTGACTCTCCATCTCCTGCAAAGAGTAAGTCAGCCCTCGCTGAGGTGTGCCTGGTGAGGGTGCGAGTCAGTAAGGCCAGAAGGAAAGGAAAGGAGTGAGGCGCTCCCGAGAGGGGGCCCTGCCAACAGTGTGTTCCCAGCTCCTGTTCAGACGCGTTGCAAGCAGGGACTTGTGAAGTCTTTCTCTGCTTCCACCCGCTCCTTCCCAAGTCCCCGTGTCCATTCCTAAGCACTAGCGTCACCTTCAAAAAGTTGTCTAGTCCCGTTGTTATTGTTGGGGGGAGGAGGTTGGTTTTGCTAATCCTCACCCAAGGATATTTTTTCCATTGGTTTTCAGAGAGAGAAGAGTGGGAGAAAGGGAGGGAAAAAGGAAGGGAGAGAGAAACATCTATGTGAGAGAGACACATCGATCGGGTGCCACCCGCACACTCCCCAACCAGGGACAGGGAGCAAATCTGAAACCCTGCTACGTGCCCTTGACCAGGAATCCAACCCAAGACCCTTCCATGTGTGGGCTAACGCCCTAACCACTGAACAATACTGGCCATGGCTAAGCCCCCTTTTGTATGACCCCATTGTCATACCTTCCTGCCAACAGAGTTCCCTTTTGACAACAAAATCTAAGACCTGAATGACAGATGACTTTCTGCATCTGGTTGGCTCTTTTTTTTTTTTTTTTTTTTTTTTTTTAATATATTCCATTGACTTCCTACAGAGGGGAATGGAGAGAGATAGCCAGAAACATCAATGAGAGAGAAACATCGACCAGCTGCCTCCTACACACCCCCCACCGGGGATGTGCCCACAACCAATGCACATTCCCTTGACCGGAATCGAACCCGGGGCCCCTCAGTCCACACGCAAACCGACGCTCTATCACTGAGCCAAACTGGTTTCGGCATGGTTGGCTCTTTTGTTACTACTTTGCATTTCCTGAAATCTTACTGGTTTCTTCTTCTGATTTCCCTCTCTTCTCTCCACTCCCCAGCATTTAAAGTCTCCATCTCCGGAACCAGCGTGGAATTGACATGTCCTGAGGACCCTGATTCTGATCAAATAAAATGGACAAAAGATGGCGTAGAAATATCCAGTCATAACGAGGAACATCTGTTAATAGACAATTTCTCCGAAATGAAAGACAGTGGCCATTACAGCTGCTACAAAGATGATAGCAGTCGCCACTATCTCTACCTGAAAGCAAGAGGTAATGCGGGTCTCAGCAAGCACTGCTAGGCCCTTTAGGGAGGACCATCTCAAAGGGCTCCTCCGTCACCCCCTCCCCAGCTCACAGCCCCGCCTCTCTGTGCCTCCCCTACACTCTGGGCCCCACGGCACCACGTTTTCTGCAACTCCGGTTAAACACCAACGGGGGGCGGGGGGACTGCCTAGGCCAGCTCCGTCAGCACGCCATCTACAGCAACTCCTGGGAGACAGGAGGGGGCCCTGGCCTTACGCACACCCCACACCCCGTGACGGCACACCACGTGAGCTCACCTGACGCTTTAGCCAGATGTGCATCCTTCCGAAGGACTGGCAGAGAGACTCAAAGATGCTGTGGTAAATGGCAGCGCCCAGGCATCGCAGTAAACCCTGACGGCAGCTGGCATTTATGGGGTGCTTACGTCTCAAGCACTATACCATAGACTGGCCGGGGGCTTTGTGTTTTTGTCAGTCCTCATCTGGGGATATTTTTCCATTGATTCTTAGGTAGAGGGAGAGAGCGGGAGAGACAGAGAGAAACGTCGATGTGAGAGAAATACATCGATTGGTTGCCTCCTGCAACGCGCCTGACCAGGACCGCGCTGGGGAGGAGCCTGCGACGAGGTACATGCCCTTGACCGGAATTGAACCTGGGACCCTTTGGTCCACAGGCAGATGCTCTATCCACTGAGCCACACCGGCCATGGCGGACTTTTTCCTCTCATGTCGTCCTCTCAACAACCATACAAGTGAAGTAGCCTGTGCTTCCCACAGAGATGAGGGGGCATGTATGGGGGCTGAGAGCACATTCTCGTCCTCGCGGCAGAGAGCAAGGAGCTGGGACTTGAGCCGGACTGTCTGAGGCCAGAGCTTCTCCCCAGGACGCCACGCTCTGTGGCTGTTACAACGTCCTGCACGGGGGCTGGTGCTAGCGATGGCCGGGCGTGAGGCCTGAAGGGAGAGCCTGGCCTGTCCCTCCTGGCCTCGGGGTCCTGTGTCTGCCGTCTCGGTGACTTGCCCTCCCCGCCGCCCGCAGTGTGTGAGAACTGCATGGAGGTGGACCTGATGGCCGTGGCCGGCATCATCGTGGCCGACGTGTGCCTCACGCTGGGCGTGCTGCTGCTGGTGTACCGCTGGAGCAAGAGCAGGAAGGCCAGGGCCAAGCCGGTGGCCAGAGGCGGGGGCGGCGGCCGGCCCGGCGGTGAGAGCGGGGCTGCGGGAGGAGCGGCCGGCGGGGCGGGCAGCGAGGCCCGCGGGCAGGACGGCGTCCGCAGGGCCCTCACTGTGTGGCCGTGATCCTGACAGGGCTCCAGCCTCAGATCGCCTCGCCTTCCCCTCAGAAAGGGCGAGCATTCCTTTGGGCAGGGCTCCCTCCAGCGCCTGGGGCTCCGCCCGCCCGGGGCACCGCTCCGCCTTTCCTTCCCTCCCTTCCTCCCCAAAGGGAGCCGGGGAGCACCTGGAGCTGAGGAGCCACAAGATGGTGGAGCAGGGGGGCGTTCGGGATGGGCTCGGGGAAGAGAGAAGAGGTGGCTGGACTGGAAGAGGGAGAGGGAGAGGAGGGAAGGGGGTGCGTCCTCCATCTGGTGGCGTTCCCGCATGAAAACCAATCCCCCCCCCCCCCTGCAGGACAAAACAAGGAGAGGCCGCCACCGGTGCCCAACCCGGACTATGAGGTAACGCGGACGGAGGGGCCGGGTCTAGAGGGGGGACAGTGGGACTGCTCATCCCTGTCACACCTTACAGCCCCCGCTCAACCCCAAGACCCCCCAGGCCGCCTCTGCCCTCACCGGGAGGCTGCCAGTTCCACCACCGCGGAGCGGCTGGCTCTTTTCTCCTTTTTTAACGTATTTGCATTGATTTGGGAGAGGAAGAGAGACAGAGTGATGAAGAGAATCATTGATCCGCTGCCTCCGCACGTCCCCCTCCGGGATGAGCCTGCAGCCTGGGGGTGCGGCCCTTGATCAGAATCTAACCCGGGACCCATCGATCTGTGGGCCGGCACGCCATCCACTGAGCCAGACAAACAAGGCTGGCTTATTTCTCCCTCAGCTGGGACACAGCCATGGGAAAAACACACGTGTAAATGCTCCCCGCATGCACCTGTGCAGCCATGCCAGTTGTCGAATGTCACGGACATAGAGCTCTCCCTCACACACACACACGCGAGCACACACACACACACACACACACACACACACACACACGGCCGGACACCCAGCCTCGGCGCCCTGGCCCGCCTCTGACTGGCCAGGGGAGGGCTGCTGCCTGGCTAGCGGACGGCCATCGGGTTCCTCTGAGTGGCGCGGTGTGTGACTGCAGCTGTTAAACACTGCTGCTCTCACCCGGACACCCACAGACATTCACTGGCACCAGAAGCACGTGCAGTCACTGTGCCCCCGTGACTGCAGCTCTGGCCAGAGCCCGGAGGCGCGTCTTTCCACTCTCACTGCTGAGAAGGGTCGCTGGCTCCCAGGGAGGGACCGGAGCCAGGCAATGCCAGGCAATGCCAGCCTGCCTCCCGCGCCGGCCCAAGGCTCTTGCTTTGCTCTGGAGCTGGATCCTCGGAGGCCCCCGCGTGCTCCCGCCCTGCTGACCTCCTTCCCTCCCCCCAGCCCATCAGGAAAGGCCAGAGGGACCTGTACTCCGGACTGAACCAGAGAGGCGTCTGACCCTCCTGAGGACCCGCCTCCCGTGGCAGGCTCCTCCCTCTCCCGGCACCGGCACCGCTCCGCCCTGGACCCCAGGAGATCCGTCCCCCTGCCCGGAGGGGAGCTTCCCTGCAGCCCGCCCCCCCCCCCCACGCTCCCCCCTCCCGCACCTCTGCTGGAAGCCATCCCAGGATATTGCTGCTTCCTTCTTTGAAATGGCGCTACTCACCTACCACCCTGCACTCCGGCCGGGACATCTGCGTCTGCTCTTCCCCACACTCCCTCCTCCCTCCTCTGGGGTCCTCAGCGCCCTCCTGCCCCTGCGACCAAGCCGCCACCCTCACTGTCCCCCTGCCGTCCGCTGGCCCAGCTCTCCCTCGGGGACGCTCCGCGCCGCCCTGGGTCCGGCTGGCAGGTCCGCGGAGCTTCCCCTCCCCTCCCCCTGCCCTCCCAGGTCCCTTCCCTCCGGACCGTGCTGGGCTCTGCGGAGAGGAGAATAAAGTGCCCGTGGCTGACAGAACCGCTGTCCTCTTCCTGGAGGCCTCCGGGCCGCCTGGGACAGTCCCCGCGGGTCCCCAGGCCGGCGCCTCTGTCTGCCCGGCGGGCGGCGGGGTCTCTGAGAGATCACTGGGGAGCCAGAGAGAGGACAGTTAGCCATTGACTCCCTTCTCCTGGGCAAAACGTCCGAGGCGGCAGAGGACGGGGGCCAGTCCGCACCGGGTGAGGCCGGCAGAGGCTTCAGAGGCGTGCGGGCAGCGGGTGACCGGTGCAGGGCCCAGGGGGGCGGGGGCAGGGGGGTCTCCCCAGTGGCACCACCTCACCCCTAGGAACCGCGGGCACACCCTGCCCCTCCTGCCTCTCCTCAGCAGAACGGCAGAGCCGCAGAGGCAAAGCAGAGCCCAGGTAGGGCAGGTCCAGGCCTGGGCCTCCACCATCTGCAGAGGCAGCACACAACGTCTGCGAGGTCAGAGGCTGCGGCTGCCTCCGCCCTGACTGCGCCCTGTGCCCGGAGCAGAGCCTGGCACTGTGTCCCCAATGCCAAGGGGACAGCTCCGGGGCAATCATGATCCAGATGCTGCACACCACAGTGACCCCCACTGGGACCCCCACTGTGTCCCCCCCACTGGGACCCCCCACTGTGTCCCCCCCACTGGGACCCCCCACTGTGTCCCCCCCACTGGGACCCCCACTGGGACCCCTCCCACTGGGACCCCCCCACCAGGATCATCACACTAACACCACCAGGATTGTCATGGTGATCTCCCCATAGTGACCTCTCCACTGTGACCCCCTCCACTATGACACCCCACAGTGACCCCTCCACAGTGACCCCTCCACCGGGATCGTCGCGGTGACCCCCCACTGTGACCCCTCCACCGGGATCGTCACGGTGACCCCCCCCACTGTGACCCCTCCACCGGGATCATCACGGTAACCCCCACTGTGACCCCTCCACCGGGATCGTCACACTGACCCCCCACTGTGACCCCTCCACCGGGATCGTCACACTGACCCCCCACTGTGACCCCTCCACCGGGATCATCACGGTGACCCCCCCCACTGTGACCCCTCCACCGGGATCGTCACGGTGACCCCCCACTGTGTCCCCCCATTGGGACCCGCACTGGGACCCCCACTGGGACCTCCACTGTGTCCCCCCACTGTGTCCCCCCACTGGGACCCGCACTGGGACCCCCACTGGGACCCGCACTGGGACCCCCACTGGGACCTCCACTGGGACCCCCACTGTGTCCCCCCACTGGGACCCGCACTGGGACCCCCACTGGGACCTCCACTGTGTCCCCCCACTGGGACCCCCACTGGGACCCGCACTGGGACCCCCACTGGGACCTCCACTGGGACCCCCACTGGGACCTCAACTGGGACCCCCACTGTGTCCCCCCACTGGGACCCGCACTGGGACCCCCACTGGGACCTCCACTGTGTCCCCCCACTGGGACCCCCACTGGGACCCGCACTGGGACCCCCACTGGGACCCGCACTGGGACCCCCACTGGGACCTCCACTGGGACCCCCACTGTGTCCCCCCACTGGGACCCGCACTGGGACCCCCACTGGGACCTCCACTGTGTCCCCCCACTGGGACCCCCACTGGGACCCCCACTGGGACCCGCACTGGGACCCCCACTGGGACCTCCACTGGGACCCCCACTGGGACCCCCACTGGGACCCGCACTGGGACCCCCACTGGGACCTCCACTGTGTCCCCCCACTGGGACCCCCATTGGGACCCCCACTGGGACCCCCACTGGGACCCGCACTGGGACCCCCCACTGGGACCTCCACTGGGACCCCCACTGTGTCCCCCCACTGGGACCCGCACTGGGACCCCCACTGGGACCTCCACTGTGTCCCCCCACTGGGACCCCCACTGGGACCCGCACTGTGACCTTCACTGGGACCCCCACTGTGTCCCCCCACTGGGACCCCCCACTGGGACCCCCACAGTGACCCCCCACTGGGACCCCCACTGGGACCCCCCACTGGGACCTCCACTGTGTCCCCCCACTGGGACCCCCACTGGGATCCCCACAGTGACCCCCCACAGTGACTCTCCACTGGGACCCCCACTGGGACCCCCACTGGGATCCCCCACTGTGTGTCCCCCACTGGAACCCCCACTGGGACCCCCCACTGGGACCCCCCACTGTATGTCCCCCCACTGGAACCCCCACTGGGACCCCCACTGGGACCCCCCACTGTGTGTCCCCCCACTGGGACCCCCACTGTGTCCCCCACTGGAACCCACACTGGGACCCCCACTGTGTGTCCCCCACTGGGGCCCCCACTGTGTCCCCCCCACTGGGGCCCCCACTGTGTCCCCCCCACTGGGACCCCCCACTGTGTCCCCCCCACTGGGACTCCCACTGGGACCCCCACTGGGACCCCTCCCACTGGGACCCCCCCACCAGGATCATCACACTAACACCACCAGGATTGTCATGGTGATCTCCCCATAGTGACCTCTCCACTGTGACCCCCTCCACTATGACACCCCACAGTGACCCCTCCACTGTGACCCCTCCACCGGGATCATCATGGTGACCCCCACAGTGACCCCTCCACCGGGATCATCACACTGACCCCCCACTGTGACCCCTCCACCGGGATCATCACACTAACCTCCCTACTGTGACCCCTCCACCGGGATCATCACACTGACCCCCCACTGTGACCCCTCCACCGGGATCGTCACACTGACCCCCCACTGTGACCCCTCCACCGGGATCATCACACTGACCCCCCACTGTGACCCCTCCACCGGGATCTTCACGGTGACCCCCCACTGTGACCCCTCCACTGGGATCGTCACACAGACCCCCCCCCACTGTGACCCCTCCACCGGGATCGTCACACACACCCCCCACTGTGACCCCCCACTGTGACCCCTCCACCGGGATTGTCACACTGACCCCCCACTGTGACCCCTCCACCGGATCGTCGCGGTGACCCCCCACTGTGACCCCTCCACCGGGATTGTCACACTGACCCCCCACTGTGACCCCTCCACCGGATCGTCGCGGTGACCCCCCACTGTGACCCCTCCACCGGGATCGTCGCGGTGAGTCACACTGACCCCCCACTGTGACCCCTCCACCGGATTGTCGCGGTGACCCCCCACTGTGACCCCTCCACCGGATTGTCGCGGTGACCCCCCACTGTGACCCCTCCACCGGATCGTCGCGGTGACCCCTCCACCGGGATCGTTGCGGTGACCCCCCACTGTGACCCCTCCACCGGGATCGTCACACAGACCCCCCACTGTGACCCCTCCACCGGGATCGTCGCGGTGACCCCCCACTGTGACCCCTCCACCGGATCGTCGCGGTGACCCCCCACTGTGACCCCTCCACCGGGTCGTCGCGGTGACCCCCCACTGTGACCCCTCCACCGGGATCGTCACGGTGACCCCCCACTGTGACCCCTCCACCGGATCGTCGCGGTGACCCCTCCACCGGATCGTCGCGGTGACCCCTCCACCGGATCGTCGCGGTGACCCCTCCACAGGATCGTCGCGGTGACCCCTCCACAGGATCGTCGCGGTGACCCGCACCTGGCTCCGCAGTGGATGTCAGAGTCTGTGCGGAGACCTGGGCACATTTCTATTTCACCTTCAAATTACGAAGGGAAAATTTCTGTAGTACAATCGGTTTGATGTCAAAACCTTATTTTTAATTCCAAAAGGCATTCCAGAAAGCGTTGATTAAAAAACTGTTTACCAGGTTAATTTGATTGTAAATGAACAGATATGTTTCTGTCAGAATGTTGGTAAAAGCTTTCATAAAGAAAGAAAAAGGCAGGAAGAGCAGCCGGTGGCGGGGGCGGTGGAGGGGGGCGGGAGCAGGCGGCCTCTCTCTGTGGGGCGGCAGCCAGAGCGGCTGTGCCGCAGGAGCCAGGATGTGGGCTGCTCGCCTGCCAGTGCGGGTGAGAGATGCCGCTGGGCCTGAGGCCCGTGCGGGAGGCCCCTGAGCCTCCCAGGGCCCAGGTGCAGCTTGCGGAGAGAGGCCTGAGCACTCACATGGGTCCTGATCCAGCTCAAGCCAGCGGGCTCTCCTCTCTCCCTCTCTGCACTCAGAAAGCTCCCTGTGACCACAGAACTGTCTGTGTGTGCGACCAGGACAGAAACAGCCATTGGGGGTGTGGACCGGAGGGGCCGTGTGCGGACCTGACAGCTCAGGGCGGCCTGCATGGCGGTCTTGCAGACTCAGACCAAAGTCACCACAAGGATGGTGTGAAATGAAACCTTTACTAAAGCAGTGATGGTGCAGTCACCTCCTAGGCCGGTATCTTCCCTGACAAGGCCAGCCTTTACCTTCCCGGAGCCCGTCAGTCTTTCGGCATCAGTGATAACACACCGTGGAAGTGTCTGGTAGCTTGTCACTTCCCTTTTCTCGGAGCCCCTGGGGCAGAGCCTGACGTGCTGGACGCCAGGACAGAGACCACAAAGTCCTTCATTACCGTGTTAATTGGCCCTGCACCCACCTGAGGACGTGTCCATCATTTTACTTTTTACCCAATCCCGGGGTTTCCCGCTTTGCTTTCTCCCGCCTCTCCAGTCTATCACCAGTGGATTTCATGTAACCCACCTACTTCCCCTCCTTTGATTGCAATATATAAAAACAGAGGAAAAGTTTTCAGAGTAATTTAAATTGGCTAATTGATATTCTAGAAAAACTGATTGTACTGTACAAAAAGCTGTTCTTAAAGTGTCAACAAAATTTTTATTGTTGAAGGGAGGAACCAAGATGGCGGCCTAGGTAAGCATCTAAGCTGCCACCTCACACAACAATTTAAAAAACAACTAAAATCAGAACGAACTTCATCTAAAAACACAGGAAAGCTGGCGGAGTGGGAAATCTACACCGAGAAAGAAGGAGAGAGGCTCAGGGATCAGACTGGGAGCTGCAAAGCGCTGAGGTAGGGAGATGCTCGCACACAGAGAGGAAGTGTGGCCAAATGCCTGGCTGGCGGGAGGGGAGGAACTCCCGATTGCACTGAATCCTTTCCGACTGTACTGAACCCCAACCCCGGCCGAAACCCCATGGACCCAGGCTCATATGGGTGGAGTCTGGAATGTAGAGAAAGACACCCAGAGATTCAGAGACTGGGAGACCAGGGGAGCTGCAGCAGGCAGGGTCTGCAGTTGTGCACGCATGAGGGAGTACACGCAGAGGTCTGATCACAGAGGTTGCCGCAGCCTCTCCGTAGCAGAAAGAGTCAGAAGCTCCAGATTACAGAGACCCAACCCAATTCCGGATGAGCCCCTGGGGCACCCACACTCTTGCAGGGGAATCTGGGAGCCTCGGAAGGCAGAGGTCAGGCAGAAACTCAGGCAAACGCACAAGGGCAGGGCTGACGAAAAGCCAAGACTGTCAACTCAGCCCTGAGACTCCTCCCCATCCAAGCTGAGTACAGAGGCTTCTGCAATTTTTCAAATCTGATCCTATAAGACTGTCTCCAATACAGAAGGTATCCCAGAGTATACACAACTGATACTCACATCCAATTGGCCTGAAGGTCAATTCCTCCCAGGGTACCAACAATCAAGACTTAACTACAACAAGGCTGTACACGCAGTCCACAAAGGGGAGCACTGAGGAGGCTGACCCCCTGGGCCATATAGGACACCAAACACACAAAGCCATCCTACCAACTCTGGGAAGCAGCAAAAATGCCGAGACAAGGAAAGAGATCTCAAACTAAAGAGATGGAGGATATAGAGTTCAAAACTACGGTTTTAAGATTATGCAAGAATATCCTAGAAAAGGCCAATAAATTTCATGAGACCCAACTAAAAATTAAACATAAACTGACTAAATGGGAAAATATTATGTAGAGATCCAATAGCAGAATGGAGGAACACAAGAACCAGGTCAAAGAGCCAAAAGACACTCCTCTGGAGAAGCAAGAAGAAAAGAGAATCCAGAAAGTTGAAGATAGTGTAAGGAGCCTCTGGGACAACTTCAAGCATACCAACATCAGAATTATGGGGGTGCCAGAAGAAGAGAGAGAGCAAAATACTGAAAACATACTTGAAGAAATAATATCAGAAAACTCAACCCACCTGGTGAAAGAAATAGACTTACAAATACAGGAAGCGTACAGAACCCCGAACAAGAGGAATCCAAAGAGGACCACACCAAGACACATCATAATTAAAATGCCAAGGGCAAAAGACAAAAAGAGGATTTTACAAGCAGCAAGAGAAAAACAGTTGGTTACCTATAAGGGATCACCCATACGACTATCAGCTGATTTCTCAACAGAAACTATGAAGGCCAGAAGGGAGTGGCAAGAAATATTCAAAGCGATGAATAGCAAGAACCTACAAACCAAGATTACTGTATCCAGCAAAGTTATCATTCAGAATTGAAGGGCAGAATAAAGAGCTTCATAGATAAGAAAAAGTTAAAGGAGTTCATCACCATCAAACCAGTATTATATGAAATGCTGAAAGGTATTATTTAAGAAGAGGAAGAAGATCAAGTGAATTAAAAATCTGAAGAACAGAATAAACTGGTGAATATAATAAAATCAGGGACAAAGAAAGGGAGTAGATTGATAATTATCAGGGTGAAAGGGGCGTGGGGTGCAGAAAGAGACTGGATTAAAATCGTATAATCTATGGATTAGGACAATAGCGGGTGGGGGGGAGGTAAGGGCAGAGGGTGGGGTGGGAACTGGGTGGAAGGGAGCTATGGGGAGGGGGAAGAAACAATTGTAATAATCTGAGCAATAAAGATTTATTAAATAAAAAAAATTTATTGGCAGTTCATCTCATGGTAAAATTGCATAACATGTAATGAACCTAAAGCAGTCATATTTTAGCACAAAAATTAAAAATTTAAAAGCTATCAAGACTGCAGTATAAAATTTCCAAAGCCTCCTAATATTTAAATTTAAAAAAAGGTAGAGGATCCAAGATGGCTGCTCAGGTAGACACCTAACCGCAGCAGCACACAACAATTTCAATGGAATACAACTAAAATGTAGAGTGGACATTGCCCAGAGCTACAGGTAATCGACTGACTGAAAATTCTACAACAAGAAGGAAAGAGAAAACCAGAAGAAAAATCAGAGGAGCTGAAAAATCCTAAGGTACGGAGACATGCTGCGCACAGGCACGCCTGCGCGGAGAGGACACAGCTGGAGAGGAGGAGAGGGCTGGGTGTTGCCTGGCGTTCGCTAGCAGGAAGGAAATAAAGACCCCGGCCTGGGCTGAACCCCCGAACCGGCAGCACTGAGCCCCAGTTATGGGCCAGACCCTGGGGACCCAGGCTCGGGCAGGGGGAGACGGGGCTGTGAGGCAGAATCCCAGGGGAGCCGAGAAAAGCAGAGCCCCAGGAGTTGCACACATTGCGCGCAGAGGACAGAATGTTGACTCTGATGCTGGATTCCCCTGGCGGGAAGAAACAAAACCTCCGGCAGTGCTGAGCCCCACTCCTGACTGCTCTGAACCCCTAGCGGGAAGGAAAAAAAAGCTCCAGGTTGGAGGAACGCAACAAGGAGGAGGAGCCCCTGCCAGACACTGGCCAGCCGGGTGCCAGCAAGGAGCCGGGCGACAGGGGCCCCGGGGGGGGGGGCGGTGCCCCTGGGCCTTCGACCGCTGAGTGCAGGCCACAGAGCTGAGGCCGGGGGCTGCTTCCTGGGCGGCGCCGACCCCGGCAACAGGCTGAAGCAGCACAGGAGCCCACGGAGAACAAAGGGGTGCTACAGGCCAACCCGCTGAGCTTCCAGGATGAGGAGGAAGAAACCGAAAAAGTTTTCAATGTGAAGAAATCAAGTGAGAGCAAAAGATAGTAAAATTACTTAAGAAAGAATGCAAAGAAGATCTTGAAAAATCAAAGACTAAGTCAGAACTCAACTCAGCAGCCAACATTGCAACATAAATGCGTTTGTTTTTTTTTAAAAAAGGACAGAATGTTGGAATGGCAGTGGCCAGGCCTAGAGTGGCCAGGCACAAGGAAGTGGCAGCCAGGCCTGGAGCAGCAACAGCCAGGCCCCAGAGCAGCAGCAGTCAGAACCAGACCAGCAACAGCCAGGCCTGGAGCAGCCAGACCTGGGGCAGTGGCAGCCAGGCCTGAGGCGGAGGCGGCCAAGCCCAGGGTGGCCAGTCCAGGAACACCCAGGCCCAGAGTGGCCGGCCCCAGAGAAGCCGGGCTCAGAGCAGCCGGGTCAGGAGCAGCCAGACCCAGAACAGCAGCAGCCAAGCCCAGAGCATCCAGGCCAGGAGTGGCCAGGCACAGAGCAGCATCAACCATACTTGGAGCAGCCAGGTCGCGAGCAGCCAGGCCCGGAGCGGCTGGGCCCGGAGCAGCCGGGTCGGGTGTGGCCAGGCCCGGAGCAGCAGCAGCCAGGCTGGGAGTGGCCAGGCCCGGAGCAGCAGCAGCCAGGCTGGGAGTGGCCAGGCCCTGAGCGGCCGGGCCTGGAGCAGCCAAGTTGGGAGCGGCAGTGGCCAGACCTGGAGCAGCTGGTTGTGGAACAGACCAAAGCAACAGAGGCCAGGCCCGGAGCATCCAGGCCCGGAACAGCTCGCTCCTCACCTGCCCCTGCCCCATGGCTGCCTCTCAGACATGGCTGGAAACTTTTGCGGGAACTTGAGGGTCTGCTGAATCAAATGAGGAAGGCTTAGATCTGGATGTATTGAGTTAGTATAGCGCTGGAGTGTTGATCTGTGAGTGCCTTGTGTGGGGCCTGGATGAGGTTGGTTGATCTATTTGGAAATGTCTTTTGTGTGAAGTGTATCCTTGGGCATGTGGTATTGATTTGAGAAAATGCTAAGTAACTGATTTACTATATGAAAATTTTAAAGTTCTGAAAGTTTAAGGTCTCTTGCCAAAAAGAGGTTTTAAAGCTAACACCTTAATTTTAATGGAGAAAGGGACTGACAAGCCCTTCCCACCCAGAACAGGTAATCCAATTCCAACCAGCAGCTAAGTTTAAACAATGTGTCCATTTACACTTGAATGGCTACATCTTTTGATAGCCTAAGGGCAAGTTTACATGTGAACAAATTTGCTCTCAATTCCCAGGGCAGAAAAAAAAACAAGGTTTAAAATTATTAGATTTTAAAATTTATTCTTAGAAGTGTAAAAGTTTATTAATTAAAAAACAACAACAACAACAACAACAAAAAGGAGATTGAAAAACCTGATGAACAATAATAGCAGTTCATTGTAGTAGAGTCGGTGATGTGGGAGGGGAGCGGACTGACTGTTCTCGGGGAAAGGGGGGAGGAAGAGACTGAACATAAACTGTGCACCTATGGATGAGGACAATGGGGGTGGGGAGGGGGCGGAGGGTGGGTTGGGAACCTGGTGGAAGGGGGAAGAAATGAGGAACCTTTGTAATAATATGAACAATAAAGATTGATTTAAAAAAATAATAATAAAAATAAATAAATTTAAAAAAAGGTGAGGATAGTAGAATATCATGTAAGGAAAAATATCCTGTAAGTAAATTACATCTATAAAATTTTTAATTTAGAAAATTAACTTTCATTTGTAATGCTAACAGCAAGACACCCATGAAAAACACACATAGTGTCAAAACAAGCCAGAGGAAAAGCATTTGGGCAAAAAATGAAAAAGGATCTCAAGTCAAGTTTATAGAAAAGATTCCTTTATTAACTTTTGGTTGAGAATATGTTTGTATATTTTCAGAAAACAATTCCAAGACCATGTGCATTCCTGCAACAGAGAGGAACTGACAGGACTGATCCAGCCATGAAGACAGAAGAGAAACAGTTCAGAGATGGAAGACACTTGCCATACTAGCAGACAGCAGCTGTGCTTCGCTGAAGGTTGCCCAGGACCAAACCAGAGACCGTCAGACCTGCATCACTACCGTTTGTCCACCATCCAGAATTAAAATATTGCTGATGTGTACACATAAGGAATTGCTTGACATTGAAATTGGGACTCAAAAGAAGTGATGGCCCAGAAAGAAACTCACTACAGACTGATTCATTTGCCTTTCAGCAATTATGGTTTGTCTCATTTTCGGTACTTATAAGTGTATTTCTTGTGTCACATGATCTCATGCATCTAGGGGAAATAATAAACAACATAAACTGATGAATAAAAACAGACCCGGAGGCAGGGAAGCATTGATCAGACTGTCAAACCTCAGAGGGAATGTAGGGAGGGTGGATTAAAGGGGGAGAGATCAACCAAAGAACTTATATGCATGCATATAAGCCTAACCAGTGATCAGACAACAAGGGATGGGCATATGTGGGGAGGGGTTTGGGAATGGAATGGGGGGATGAGGACAATTATGTGATAACATAATCAATAAAGAAATTAAAAATTAAAAAAAGAGGAAAACCCACCATTCTCTGGAGCACTGTACCAATCCATTGAGATACTACTTCCCACCAATTGTCAACAGTTTGGCTCAAATAAACTCATAGAATTCTCTCCAGGTTTGCATGTTTCTCTGTGAACAGTGGTGCACACTCAGCCGGCTTGTGGCTGCAGCTTCTGTGTGCCGGGCCCTGTTGAAATGCTGCTTCTTTCCCTCCAAACTCTCTTGCTACTTTGCCAAACTCATGATTAAATCTAGTAGTTTTTTGGTGGAGTCTTTAGGGTTTGATATATACCTATACAATATCCTGTCTTTAGGGTTTGATATATACCTATACAATATCCTGTCATCTTCAAATAATGAGAGTTTTACTTCCTCCTTCCCAATTTGGATGCCTTTATTTCTTCTTGTCTGATCGCTGTGGCTGGGACTTCCAGTGCTATGTTGACTGAGAGTGGTGAAAGCGGACATCCCAGTCTTGCTCCTGATCTTAGGGGAAGTGGTTTGTTTTTGCCCATTGAGTATGATGTCCGCTATAGGTTTGTCATCCATGGCCTTTATCGTGTTGAGAGATATGCTCCCTTTATTCCCACTTTGCTGAGAGTTTTCATCAAAAGTGGGTGTGAGGTTTTGTCAAGTGCTTTTGTCTGCGTCTATTCATAATCCCTCTAAACTCTCAACACTTATGCTCACAAGGAGTCCCTGAGGGTGACCTTCACTAGCTGGTCAGTAGGCTGGTCCGGGTGGCTGTCTCGTCCTGGGCGTATCTGATGGTGCCCAATCAAAGTGCCGTGTGGCTCAGCGTGATAAGAGCAGTGACAGTTCCCGTTAGTGAGCACCTGCTATGCTCTAGACATTGTCTTAGCACTTTACTCAATTTGTCCCATCTAATCCTCATGACAACCAGACGGGTGCATGTTGTCCTTGTCTTACAGATGCAGACACGGGCTGAGAGGTAAGCGTGAGGGTGTATGTTGGTGAGGAGAGAGCCAGAAGGAGGAGCAGGCATCTGACTCCACCACTCTGAGCCGTTCCCAGGGTGCTTGTCGAGAATGCTCTCCGGCTTCCCGACTTAGGAGCTGTGCAGTCATGTAGGTTTTCCCTCCGCAAGTGCTTTTCTTTTTTCTTTTTTCTTTTTTTATTATGTTTTTATTGATTTCAGAGAGGAAGGGAGAAGAAGAGAGAGAAAGAAACATTAATGATGAGAGAATCATTGACTGGCTTTCTCCTGCAGGTCCCCTACTGAGGATGGAGCCCGGAACCAGTGCATGTGCCCTTGACTAGAATCAAACCCGGGACCCTTCATTCTGCAGGCAAATGCTCCACCCACTGAGCCAAACCAGCTAGGACAAGAGCCTTTTTCAACCACAGGCAGACCAGCACTGTGCTGAGGCTCCAGGGGACAAATGGTTCCCATCTTCAAGGAGCTCGCAGTCACATAACCGTGCCCACACATGCAGGAAGTTCAGCAGCCACGGGGCACAATGTGATTGAGCGCCCTGAGTACCCCAGACCGTGTGCCCTGTGTTCCAGGGAGGGCCTGAAAGAGCTGAGGTGGCGGGGAAGCAACGTGCGTGAGAGACGGGCTCTGGGCCTTAGAGGGAAGGGTGGATAGACTGTGAGGAGAAAGAAGACACTCCGCTCACTAAAGATAAAATAGGTAACCCGAAGAGCCCTTTATTCAGTTTATTTTTTTAATATATTTTTATTGATTTCAGAGAGGAAGAGGGAGAGAGAGAGAGAGAGAGAGAGAGAGAGAGAGAGAAACATCAATGATGAGAGAATCATTGATCTACTAATGATGAGAGAATCATTGATCTGCTGCCTCCTGCACGTCTCCTACTGGGGCTTGAGCCCTGACCAGGAATCTAACCATGACCTCCTGGTTCATAGGTCCACGTTCAACCACTGAGCCACTCTGGCAGGGCCCAAAGAGCCCTTTAGCTACTAAATAAATTTAATTTATATTTAAAAACCTTCCCACAAAGAAAACTCCAGACCAAGATGATTTCATTGGTGAAATCTACCCAGAATTTAAGAAAGAAATAATGCCAGTTCTACACATACTCCTGCAGAAAATGGAAGAGGAAATACTTCCAACTCATTCTATGGAGACCAAATTCATCTTGTAACGGTGCATTTTAAATGTCAAGCTGAGCCATGCTACCTCGGTATTTGGTCATGCATATTTGGATATCATTGTGGAAGTATTTTTTAGCTGAGATTGACATTCAAATCAGTAGACTTTGACGAAAGCAGGCTACTCTCCACAATGTGAGTGAGCCTCATCCAATCAGTTGAAGGCCGTAAAAAAACAACAGCCTGAGGTCCTCTGAGGAAAAGGGAACTCTCTCTGTTTAGGCTGTCTTTAGGCCCAAGATGCCACTCAGCTCTTCCCTGTCTCCAGCCTGCCCGCCTGCCCGACCACCTGCACATTTTGGACTTGTCAGCCTTCACACTTGCATGAGCTAACTCCTTAAAATAAATCTCTCTCTCTCTCTCTCTCTCTCTCTCTCTCTCTCTCTCTCTCTCTCTCTCTTAGGATATATATATATTTTTTTTAAATGCAAGGGTTTTTTTCCACAAAATTTTGGTAAATTTAATCTAATAATATATCACAAGAAATACCACAGAGATCCAAGATGGCTGCGCCCGGTGAACACCTAGCCGCAGCCGCACACAACAATTTCAATAAAATACAACTAAAATATAAAATGGACATTGCCCAGAACTACAGGAAGGTTGACTGACTGGAAATTCTACAGTGAGAAGCAAGAAAACCAGAAGGAGGTGCGGAGGAGCTGGAAAAGCCAAGGTACGAAGACGCGGCGCGCGGAGAGGACGGAGCCGGAGAGGAGGGAGGCCGAGTGCCTGGCGGGCGTTCCCTAGCAAAAAGGAGATAAAACTCCGACTGTGCTGGGCCCCCGACTGCTCTGAACCCCAGGCCAGACCCCGGGGACTCAGGCTCAGCCATAGGGAGCCGGGCTGTAAGGCGGAACCCCGGGGAAGTGGCGAAAGGAGGTCCCGGTGGTGCGCACACTGCGCACAGAGAAGGGACATTCGGCTGTGCCGCGGGATTGCCCTGACGGGAAGGAGACTGGGGCTCCAGACTGCTCTGAACGCCACCTCCAACTCCACTTCCAACTGAACTGAACCCCAATACCGGGCTCATTGTGAGAGAGCATAGACTGTTTAGCAGCAGGCGAAAATCGAGGGCACCTTTCTCTCAGAGGTGCCAGCAGCGAGCACTGATGGACCCGCATAGGGCGGGGCTGACAGAAGCCAAAGCTGCAGGCTCCACCCTGAAACCCCTTCCCATCTGTAACTGCGAAATGCGACAACAAAATAGATCACAAACGAAAGAAATGGAGGACAAAAAGTGTCTGGATATAGAGTTCAAATCTACGCTTATAAGGTTTTTCAAGAATTTCCTAGAAAAGATGGATAAGGCCTATGAGGATATGAAAAGAGATCAACTAGAATTAATAAGGAGTCATCGAGAAATGATAAGGGATCAATAAGAAATAAAGAATACATTGTCTGAAATAAAAAATATTTTACAGAGTCCTAAAAACAGAAGGGAAGATCACAAGAATCAAGTCAAAGATTTGGAACATAAAGAGCCAGAAGACACTCCTCCACAGAAGCTAGAAGGCAAGAGAATCCAGAAAATTGAAGATAATGTAAGAAACCTCTGGGACAACTTCAAGCGAACCAACATCAGAATTATGGGGGTCCCAGAAGATGAGAGAGCAAGATATCGAAAACATACTGAAAGAAATAGTGACAGAAAACTTCCCCCACCTGGTGAAAGAATTAGACTTACAAGTCCAGGAAGCGCACAGAACTCCAAACAAAAGGAATCCAAAGAGGACCACACCAAGACACATCATTATTAAAATTCCAAGAGCAAAAGACAAAGAGAGAATATTAAAAGAAGCAAGAGCAAAGAAGGTAGTTACCTATAAAGGAGCACCTATACGATTGTCAGCTGACTTCTCAACAGAAACCATGCAGGCCAGAAGGGAATGGCAAGAAATATTCAAGGTGATGAATAGCAAGAACCTACAGCCAAAAATAATCTACCCAGCAAAGCTATCACTCAGAATCGAAGGTCAGATAAAGAGTTTCACTAATAAAAAAAAGCTAAAGGAGTTCATCACCGCCAAACCAGAATTATATGAATTGCTGAAGGGGGTTCTTTTAGAAGAGAAAGTAAACAAAGATAAAAATTATGAACAACAAATACGTAACTATCAACAAGTGAATCTAAAAACCAAGGAAATTTAAAAAATCTGATGAACAATATTAACTATTGAATATAATAGAATCAGAGGTATGGAAGGGGAATGAACTGACGATTCTTGGGGAAAAGGGGAGAGGGGGGCGTGGGAAGAGACTGAACATAAACTGTGCACCTATGGATGAGGACAATGGGGAGAGGGGAAAGGGCAGAGGGTGGGGTGGGAACCTGGTGGAGGAGAGCAATGGTGGGGGGGGGGGGGGAGGAACATTTGTAATAATATGAACAATTAAAACTTATAAAAAAAAAAATACAAAAGAAATACCACAGTGATCAAGTACGGTTTACCTAAGGAAATGCAGGGTTGGTTTAACAGATCATGCCACCGATGTAATCTATAATTTATATGGTTTTACTTTTTCAGTAAAGTAAAATCATATAAACATCTCAATGGATGCCGAAGAAGCACTTGACAATACAACCATTTTCACTAAAAATTCTCAACAAACTAGAAAGAGAAGGGAATGTTCTCAACTTGTCAAAGGGTGTCTAAGAAAAACCTACAGCCAACCTCCTACTTAGCGATGAAGACATCGCTTTCCCTGTAAGATCAAAAATAAAAATGCCCCCTCTCCATTCCCGTGCAACAGTGTACGGGCGGCTGAGCCAGGGCACGAAGCTGAAACGAATCACATCCACGCTGGACATGGAAAAGCTAAACTGCCTTCATTCCCAGCAGTCTATAGAATATCTATGGAATATCTAGTGGGGTCTACAAAAAGCTGCTGAAATTAGTAATTGGCTTGAAGAAGTATTCAGTGTACAAGGACAATATACCAAAAGCAACTGTATTTCTATGTACACCAATAAACAACTGGGCATTTAAATGTTTACAATACCATAAACAATAACAGCAAAACACATAAAACCCTTTAAGGATAAATCTGACAGAAGACATGTTTGTGGATTGGAAGACTCAATATCATTGAGATGTCAGTTCTTCCCAAATTATTTATAAATCCAATGCAATTCAGAAGGCATGTGGCATCAGGGCAGGGGGCAAAGTTAACAAACTGGAGGGGACTTACCAGGGAAAGGAGAGTTAGTGGTGGAGAACAAAAGATTGACTAACACAGAAGGGGCAGGGGGAGGGAGGAGAGCCCAGAGGCTGGTTTGCTGACCTTAGGCAGCTCTGACTGGTAAGAGGAAAGATGGAGCAGTCTTTTGAGGGTGAACGATGCAAATTCCATTTTTCCAGGCAATGGAATGGTTTTCTTATCCTGTCCCAACATGTCTAGGGAGGTTTTTTTAAATTTTAAAAAACATTTAAATTTTGAATTCTGAAACTTATTTGGCCAAAAAGTTTCATATAAGGGATGGTGGGCCTAGTAGTAATTATGGATCTACAAAGTATGGCAAAGATCTTTGTCTCTCCTGGTATTTGAGTGCTGTGTTCTGGATCATGTGAAAATTTGCTTATGAGCTAAAGTTCTTAAACTAATTAATAAAAAAAAATACTCCAAAAAAATCAATGCAATCATAATCAAAATCCCATCAGGCACTTTGTAATCAGAATATGAGAAGCCAATTTGTATGGGAGTGCAAAGTAACTAGAATAGTCATACTACTTTCTTTAAAAATTTATCCCAGTCTGGCCAATGTGGCTCAATGGTTGAGCCTCAACCTACAAAGCAGGAAGTCATGGTTCGACTCCCAGTCACGGCACATGCCCGGGTTGTGGGCTGGATCCCCAGTGTGGGGCATTGCAGGAAGCAGCTGGTCGATGATTCTCTCTCATCTTTAATGTTTATATCTCCCTCCCCCTTCCTCTCTGAAATCAGTAGAAATATATTTTTTTAAAGTGTAACCCTTCTGGGTATTTTTCCAATAGAAACAAAAGCACAGGTCCACACAATGACATGTATGTAAATGTTCACAGCAGCTTTGTGTGTAATAGCCCAAACCAGGAAACAACCCAAAAGACTAGCAACCGTGGGACAGGCATGTCCGCACAGGCGAACGCCGCTGAGCCGTGAGCACGGCGGCGGCGGAGGGAGCGCGGCGGCGGCGGAGGGAGGCGACAAGAAGCGTGATCTCAGGTCCTTACTCCGAGTGTGAGAAGCCAGACCGAAAGGGCACTGTCACACAGTGTGTCATCTATGTCAGCCTGGGAGGCACGCCAGCCTGCAATGGCCACCAGCAGGTCAGCAAGGCCGGGGGCGAGCAGAGGGGGGCTGGGACGCCGCAGGGAGCACCGGGAGGCTGCCGGCGGAGATTGCATTATCTTGCCTGCAGCCACGTCTCACAGTGTGTGTGCCAAAACTTACCAAATCTCACAGTTAAATACACTCAGCCCGCCTGCCTCAGTAAATCTGCTTCTTTGAGGCACACACGCGAGGGCCAAACGGGACGCAAGGTTCCAGAAGTGCTCAGGCGGAGGGCAGGGCTCTCACCCTGGCTGCGCACCACAATCACCTTAAGGCCGAATGCCCAGACCAATGAAATAAGAATCTCTCTCCCTCCCTCCTCCTCCTCCCCCCCTCCTCCTCCTCCTTCTCCTCTTCTTCCTCCTACTTTTTCTTCTCCTTCTCTCTCTCCCTCTCTCTCTGAAATCAATAAAAATAAAATTTTAAATATATTTTTATTGATTTCAGAGAAGAGAGAGGGGGAGAGATATACAGAAACATCAATGATCAAGCCAGCAACCCTGGCATGTGCCCTTGACCGGAATCAACCTGGGGACCCTTCAGTCTGCAGGCTGACACTCTCCACTGGGCCACACCGGCTAGGGCAATAACAACGTATTTGAAAATAATTAGAATATCGGGTGGAATCACCGGGACACCATACCCTTTAAAGCTCCTAGGAGATCCCAGGTGCAGCCAGGGTGGAGCCTGTGAGAGACACACATGACCGTGTGTGAGGAATGAGGGAAAGGGCGTGCGCAGACACAGCACTGGGCCATGGAGCCGCGGAGGGGCAGCCGAGGCGAAGGCGGATCTAGGGTGAGGAGGATGCACAGGCAGAACAAACCCATGGATGTAGCCTGTGCTGTGAAAGGGACGTTCGCGCTGGTCTGTGTGTGTCTTGAAAAGACAGTGGGCAGAACACCCCTCCTCCCACCCCCATCTCTCTCGTCGGGGCTCCCCTGACAGAGCTGGTGGCTCCTCCACGGAGCCTGAGGCCAGAGCTCGGAGAGCCAGGACAGTGAGCCTCTTCAGGTCTGGCTGTGTGGGTGCCAGTCCATTCTTTGGGGGAGTCCTGGTCTATGGGACGCCCACGCTCACTGACTGTCCTGAAGTCTGTCCAGTTATCTCACTCGGAGAGCAGGATGGGAGTGCCACTGTGCCGGCAGGACAGGCACAAAGAACACAAGGGGTGAGTGGGCTCAGTTCCTCCTCTGCACCGGAGGCTCTTCGAATTGGGGCTGTTTCAGAATCACCTGCAGACTGCATGCCTGGCAGGGGGTTCCCGGGTCTATATTATTTTTTTTTTTTTTTAATGTTTTTACTGATTTCAGAGGGAAAGGGAGAGGGAGAGAGAGAAACACCGATGGTGAGAGAGCATCTTCTATTGGCTGCTTCCTGCGCACTCCCTACTGGGGACCAAACATGCCGACGGGAAATCAAACCACGACCTCCTGGTTCACAAGTCGACATTCAACCCCTGAGCCACACTGGCTGGGCCCACGTGTCTATATCTGCAATAAGTCCCTTAGGCTCCCAAGGTTTCAGAATCACCATTACCCACCAGCTGAAGAGGATATAACATATATATAATTGATTTCAGAGAGGAAGGGAGAGGGAGAGAGAGATAGAAACATCAATGATGAGAGAGACTCATTGATCAGCTGCCTCCTGCAGTTCAAGCCCACAACACAGGCATGTGCCCTTGACAGGAATCAAACCCTTCGGTCCACAGGCCACTCTATTAAAAACATCCTAGCCCTGGCTGGTTTGGCTCAGTGGATGGCTCATCGACCTGTGGACTGAAGAGTCCTGGGTTCAGTTCCGGTCAAAGGCATGTACCTAGGTTGTAGACTAGATCCCTGGCCCTGATCAGTACACGTGCAGGAGGCAACCAATTGATGTGTCTCTCCCCCTCTCTTTCACTCCCTCTAAATATCAATGGGAAAATATCCTCAGGTGAGGATCGACAACCACAACAAAAAAGAAAACATCCTAAACGCCCACCCAGTCTCAAGCTCCAGGTTTGCAGCTGAGCGGAGAGGGACGGTGTGTTTTATTGACGGCGTGCATGCAGGGAGGCCGGGCAGGTTTGGGGGAGGAGGGTAAGAGGTACTGAACGGCCTGAGCTGAGACCTCTCACGCCAGTGGCTTCGCAGAGCTCAGTCCCTCAGCAGGGACGTTCCCACACACATGAGGTGAGTCCCAGGGCCTTTGATGTCTCTGCCATCTGCGCTCGTGATGTCATGGAAACTTGTGTGTGGCTGGGCCCCAACCAGCGGCCGCCTCCCTGTGGTGAGGAGCCCAAGCTCAGGAAGTGCTGCGCTGGGGCTGCCTGGAGGCCGCAGGCAGCCGGGGAGCAGGGCGGGGGCGGGCGGACCTGCCCCCAGGAGCCCCCGGCGGCGAGCCAAGTTGTGATGAGAGATCGCCACCACCGGGTCCATGGGGCCAGAGGCAGGGGAGCGGTGAAGGGAGGACACGCGGGCAGGGAGGGCAAGGACCCTGCCAAGTCGGGCGGCTCCTGGGCCTGGGCCCGGGGCTCTGAGAAGCGCAGGAGCCGCCACGTGAGGAAGACATCTTTATTGGCGGGCCGGGAGGAGGAGGGACGGTCGGCAGCTGGTGCTCCATGCGTCTCCGTTCACCTGCTCCGAGGCCAGCTTTCTCCCAGGTGGCTGTACTGAGCGTTGTTCCGGTCTCTGAGGGGCTGGGAGAGGAGAGGGGCCCCAGTCAGTGCTGAGAGCTGGTGCCTGGCCTCTCCAGACCCCACCCCCAGTGAACTCCCTGCCAGGACCCTTCATACACGCACTAACCCTAGTGTCAGCTTCTGCATCGCCCCACCCCCCACCCCCACCCCATCCCTCTCACCAGGGCTCACCTGGTAGAGCTGGTCGTTCCTCAGTAGAGCTTGAGTGTCAGCAGCTGGAAGGGCCAGGAAAGCGTATTAGAAAGGGCCGAGGGGGGGCGGGGGGCGGCGCAGGGTGCAACCCTGGGACACTCCCTTGGAGCTGCAGGCGGTCCCCGCCTCGGAAGTCTGTGTGAGCAACGTGGGCACCCCCGTCCTTCAATACCCAGCTGTAACAGTCCTTAGGAGAGGGACTCCCAGGGAGTCACAACCCACTCAGCCCCAGTGCTTAGCAGGTGCACACCCACCATACACACCCTCTCTGTCCCTCCACTCACCCCTGGAGAGCCTTCCAGTCTCGTGTCCAACAAAGCAGTAGACTCCCAGAGCGAGGAGCAGGGTGGCGAGGACGTCGGTGGCAATGATGCCGGCCAGGGTGGCGGGGTCCAGCTCCACGCAGTTCTGGCACACTGCGGGGGGCGGGGGGGCGGGGGATGTTGTGCCTTCCAAGACGGGGAAGCCACCTCTGCCTCCTGGGGCAGCCCCAGGCTCTCCAGCCAAGCCCTCGGGGAAAGGCCTGCTGGTGGCCTTGCTGTACCCCCTCTACTCTTCCTCCCAGCGCGTCCCCGAGGAGGGCCCACAGCAGTCTGGGCTTCACAGGAAATTAAACAAGGCGAAGGCCAAACGCTCTCCCAACGGAGCCCTGTGCTGGGGTCACCGGCTCCTCCTGCTCTCTCTTCCTCGGCTCTGAGGGCCCAGAGTCTGGCTCAGGCCATCATAAGAGGACCCCCAGTTTGTTTAGAAAACAGATTGGCCCACCACAGGCCACAGCCAGGAAGTCTCCCATCCAGAGGCTCCCTCCATGCCAACCCAAAGGCCCAGGAGGCACGCACTTCGATAATATACTTGCAGGGTGTGTGGGGCGCCGTTTTCCTGCGCCCCGCTGCACTGGTACACCGCCCGAGGGTCCAGGACGCGTTTTCCCAAGTCCAGAGTCTGGTTGTCCGGGAGCGGGCTCCCCCTCGTGCCCTCCTGCCACTTGATGTTGCCGGTGCAATTCAGAAACACTTTGTCCTCCAGTTCCTCCACGAATTGCAGGAAGGGGCTCACTGAGGGGGACACTGTGATTGGAGCCACCGCCTCACTCTGCCCAGACCCCTCGTCCTGCCGAGGCTCAGGCTCAGGAAAGACCAGTTCCAGTCCAGCCCATGGCTTCTTGCCAAGAGAAGTCACAGATAAAGGCTTCAGGAGGCTGCCCGTGAGCCTCCGGGCCAGGAAGGACACGGCATGTGGGCCAGGCCGCGGGGAGGCCCCGGTGGACAAAGAGCACAGGAGGAGCCATGAGGCGGGCTCCTAAGGGCCTTCCTGGAAATGAACCCAGACCACTGATGGAAGTGGAGGGGAGCAGACTGACACCTCAGAGGGAAGGGGGAGCGGGAGATGCACTGAAGAACTCATATGAATCACCCACAGACAGACAGGGTGGTGACAGCTAGGGAAGAGGGAGCACTGGCAATTCTCTCCACAGCAGCAATCAATCCGAAGAAAGATAAGGGAAGCAGGAGGGAGCAGAGCCGAGACCGCACCCAGAGGCCTGAGCAGGCAGAGGCACGTTGCTTGGAGACGGCTGCCTTTCCCTCTCGGAAAACCTCCACCTCTGCTTCCCAGCCCACCTGCAACACCCCCGTCCGCTCCCCCTTTCCTCACCCCAACAGCAGAGAGAGATGGTGGGGGTGAGAGAAGCAGGGATGAATTACCCGCCCTTGGCCCAGCAGGAACCCAGGGCGAACCCATGGAGCGTTTTAGCTGTGCTGAAGGGGAGGAGGGCGGGGGCAGGCAAGCACCTTCCAGACCCACTGCGTGGCGAGGCGAGAGCAGCTCGCGGTCTGTCCCCCAATCCCAGGGAGCGTAGCACCACCTTCCCCCTGAGGGAGCACTCCGTTACCAGCCTGATACAAGAGCTCCGTCTAGAAAAGCCCAGAGCCTCCAAAGCAGGCCCAGAACACAGGTGTGTGCTCAGGGGGAGAGGGGCACGAGGCTTCTCATATCCCACACGCCTGTCCTGGTGGGGACGTTTCCACTGAGCACCTCCCTCCTTGGGTCACCATCCATCCCGGGTCCCCTGGGACTGAGGGGCTCCTGGGACAGGAGCCAGGCCAACAGAGATGAGCTGGTCGCTCTCTCCCCAAATCTGCCCGCCCTTCTGCTCAGCCTACAGCGAGCGCTTCTCTCCAAGCGTTGCCCCGTGGGCTGGTCAGAGGCCTGGACGCCGGAGGCCGTCTGCCCTGGGGAGCAGAGCTGCCATCGCCAGCCCTGGCTCAGGCACACTCCCCCCACTTCCTACAGGGCTCTGGCCTGGGGCCTTCGGAGAAGCACTCAAGGCCAAGGTGAACCCTTCATGGGGCCGGTCAAAGCCACACGCCCATTTCCCAGACCGGGCGCTCCACCCCACACCCCCTCCGGACAGCCCTGCCCAGGGACAGCCGGCGCCCAGGACCTGCACGGGGCCTCGCTCCAGGGGCAGCGGCCCTCCGGGCCCCCTCCCCTCCGGGCCCCCTCCCCCGGTGCTGCCGCTGGAGAAGCCTTACCGCGGGAGAGCAGGGCGGCCAGCGCCAGGCCGGCCAGCAACCTGCCGCGCCCCATCTTCCACAGGACCCACGCAGGAGCTGGAGCAGGAGCTGGAGCAGGAGCAGGTCACAGGTCACAGGTCACAGGTCACAGGTCACAGGCTGCCGGCGGAGAGCGGCCTCCCAGCTGACTCGCAGACGGACAGAGGGGAGGTGGCACCAGAAGGCCTGTTTCTCTGCCCTCTGCCTGAGGATAGGGTTGTGGGGTGCCCGCTTCCGGTGGGTGGGAAGGAAACAGGTGCGAGTGCTGTCTCTGGGCAGGAAGCAGGGGTGGAGTGAAGGGGAGCAGAGAAGGGGGGAAGGCTGCCTGGTTTCCGGGAGGTAGAAGGAGCCTGAGGGCGGTCCTTTCCTGGTCACTGAAGGAAAACAAGAACCTGAGAGTTCCTGTGAGCAGCCAGCTACATGTGTGCACCCCCAAAGCTGCCCCCTCCCGCCACGGAGTCCCCGCGCCCGGGCTTCCCGGGACCCTGCCACGGCTTCTCTGAGCAGCTGGACAGCAACCGCGTGTTCGTACCAGCGGAGGGTGGGCTTCGGGGCCGCCAGAGCCTCGAACCCCAGCTCCACCCCTGCCTCCCGCTGGGCCGGGCCAGCCGTGGAATTTTCCGTACCACGACAAGGCTTGGTTTGGCTCCTGTTTCTTTCTCATTTTTAGTTTCAAGTGGCATTCAACGCTGTGCCCGCTGCAGGTGCACAGAGAGTGGATGGGTGTGTGTGCAACTCACCGAGTGGCCCTACCTGGTGCAGTTACCACACAGTTATTGCAATAGTATTGATTATCTTCCTTATGCTGTACTTTACATCCCTGTGACTATAACTACCAACTTATGCTTCTTTAAAAATATATTTTTATTAGTTTCAGAGAGTAAGGGAGAAGGAGAGAGAAATAGATGATGAGATAGAATTATTGATCGGCTGCCGCCTGCACACCCCACACTGGGGATCAAGCCCTCAAACCGGGCCTGTGCCCAGACCAAGACTTGAACCATGAACGCCTGGTTCATAAGTCAACACTCAACAACTGAGCCATGCGGGTCGGGCTCAATTTGTACTTCTTACTCCCTGTACCTATCTCGTCCAACCTCCCAACCCCTCTCCCATCTGACAATCATCAGTTTGTTTCTGTATCTATGAGTTTGTTTGTTTTTTGTTTGTTTATTCTATTTTTTATTTATTTTAGAGAGGAAGGAAGAGAGAGAAAGGAAAACGTTGATATGAGAGAGATACATCATCAGTTGCCTCCCATATGCACCCCGACCAGGGATCAAACCCACAGCCTAGGTATGTGTCCTGACCAGGAATCCTTCAGCAAGGACAATGCTCCAACCAACTGTGGCTCACTGGCCAGGTCTGTGTATTCTGCTTTTGAGAGTCCACATATAAGTGAACCCATGGGGCCCTGGTCCTCCTCGGTCTGACTCACTGCACCCAGGGCAGTACCCTGAGGTCCACCCACATTGTAAATAGTAAGATTTCATTCTTTCCGTGGTAAGCAGTGACTGCCATCTTACTTGCTGTTTTCAGACTGCTTTTGTAGTTCTCTGTTCCTTCCTATTCTCTTCTCCCTTCTCTTGTATTTTTTTTTTTTATCTTTATCGTTAAAGTATTATATATGTCCCCGTTTTCCCCCATTGACCTTTTCCAGCCCACCCCGGGCCTCTTGCATGTTGTTGACTTCCTGTAGTATTGTATCTGGATTCGTACCTCTTATTTCCTGTGTATCTCTTGTAGATTTTTCAGTTTATGGTTTCCATGTGTTTGGTATATACCAAGCCATGCTTACAGCAGTCCATGTTAAGTGGATGGTCACTTAAGTTCAAACACTTTCTAAAATCACCATTTTTACTCACCCCCTCCATATTTATGTTGTTACTAGTTTTTCTTTGTGTGCTTGTGTGTATCCTTTAATTTACTGTTGTAATTATTCCCACTTTTTAATATATTTTTATTGATTTCAGAGAGGAAGGGAGAGAGATAGAAACATCAATGATGAGAGAGAATCATTGATTGGCTGCCTTCTGCATGCCCCCTATGGAGGGATCAATCCCACAACCTGGGCATGTGCCCTTGACCAGAATCGAACCCGGGACCCTTCAGTCTGCAAGCGGACGCTCTATCCACTGAGCCACAGCAACCAGGGCTGACCTTCCGCTTTTGCCTTTTAATCTTTGTACTTGCTTTAGTGTTGGTCGATCCACTGACTATATTAAGTGTTTGACTCTGTCAGAGATAGGGCCTGAGATCTCGGGAGCTTCACTCAGTCCCTGGGCCTTGGCAATGCGTGGCCTGTCTTGTTGGAATTGTCTGTCGATTCCTTCCAAGCAGATACCCCTTTGATGATCTCCTCTCAAAAGGACAGTAAAAAATTCCCGAATGAGGACCCGGAGGGAAGTGGCTCTTGTCAAATCTCCAGCCCTGAGCACCCAAGAGTTCCCACCTTTGTTAGTTCTAGCAATAAGCGACAGCTGGCTATGATACCAGCAACGAGGAGTGTCAGCGATGTTTATCTCCCCCGTGGAGACAGGGGCCCACGCTGTGGACTGCCCAGCACCCAAGGCTGTTCTCTGCGATGGGAATCCAGCTCTCTCCCCTGCCACGCCACCTCCCACCCTTCTCTCCCTAACGGAGAGCAAGGACATCTGCACCTGCAGCCTGCTGAGCCCCAGCTGGCCACACTTGAAGCTGAGGGCGGAGGCTCTGAGTTCCTGCCTTCTCACAGGGACCCCAGCCTGAAGGGTACTGGGTGGAGCCAGGCGAGTTCTGCGCAGGCTGGCTGTCTGCTAGCGGTTGCTCAGTGTTTCTGTGGGAGAAGGACAGAGACCGACATGGAGCAGGGGAAGCGTCTGGCCGGCCTCATCCTGGCAATCTCTCTTCTTCAAGGTAAGGGCGGCTTAGGGGGCCTAGCATCCTGGAGAGAGACTCAAGGCCACCAGCATGGGACAAGAATATTGGGATCCACAACCTTGAGCCTACCTCAGCTATCACCTTGGAATTCAGAGAAAGCAGCGTAAAAATAAAGCCTGTTACTATTCTTTGTCAGAGGGAAGCAGTGGCCCATGAGAGAGATGGGGTCTCCATCTCCTGAGGGATCATCAGAGAACTTAGCAGTCTAGAGAGAAAACCCGGATGTCACCATCTTAGGTTTGAATGTAGCCCCAAAGGGCACAGGCCAGGAACCTGAGAAGAAAATGCATGTGTTTTTAAACTAGCGCTGGGGTTAAACCTGTAAAGCACTCACTCAGTTGGTCAGTCCACCAACTGGTCAACCAGTATGGGTGAGGTCCTATTACGTAAGAGACTAGGAAGATATAAATGTAAATAAAACCTTCTGCCCTGCCCTGGCCGGTATGGTTCAGTTGCTTAGAACACCATCCCATACGCCAAAAGGTGGTGGGTTCAATTCCTAGTCAAGGCACAAACCTAGGCTGTGGGATTTAATCCCAGGTTGGGTTGCATGCCAGAGGCAACTGATCAATCTTCTCCTCCTCCTCCTCCTCGTCTTCCTCCTCCTCCTCCTCTTCTCCTTCTTCTTCTTCTTCTTCTTCTTCTTCTTCTTCTTCTTCTTCTTCTCCCTCTCTCTCTCTCTCTCTCTCTCTCTCTCTCTCTCTCTCTCTCTCTCTCTCTCTCCTTCTTCTCTGTAAAAAAAAAATTAAATAAATAAATAAAATTTATTCTGCCTAAAGAACTCATAAACTAGCTATATGAATAAGTTTCAGTGTTTCCAGATTGAATGTTAGGTACAGATTGATGCCTCTATGAGTATTAGTTGTATATCCAATGGGAAGTGGATGGACTGGGCCATGCCTGCATTCTGGACTGCAGATGGTTCACACAGTGGGGAAGCTAACCTGTGAAAGTTGTTGGAATCACACAAGTGCTGTGTTAGATGTGAGGACGAGGGGGCTGAGGATAGAACTGTGAGGATACCAACCTGTAAGGGGTAGTTAGAGAAAAAATATCTCTGGAAAGAGATAAGGGAATGATCCTTTGATCATTGGAATCAGCTGGAATAATCAGATGATTCCAATACTATGGAAACTGAAGAAGTAGAAAGTTTCCAAAGTTTCTACTGACAGTACGAAATTTTAAAGAGTGATCCACTAATATAAGAATATATTTATGAGTTTAAGTTTGTGGGATTTGGCAACATAAAGGTCATAAATAATTTTTTTCATTTTTTAATTAAGATATTATATGTGTACATATCTTACCCCCCAACCCCACTCCTATACATGCCCTCACACCCCAATGTTTTGCGTCCATTGGTTATGCTTATATGCAAATCCTTCAGTTGATCTCTTATCTCCCTAACCTTCCCACTGTAATTTGACAATCTGTTTGATGCTTTACTGTCTCTATATCTATCTTTTTTTTTAAATATATTTTATTGATTTTTTATAGAGAGGAAGAGACTAGGAGGGAGATAGAGAGCTAGAAACGCCGATGAGAGAGAAACATCGACCAGCTGCCTCCTGCACACCCCCTACCGGAGATGTGCCCACAACCAATGTACATGCCCTTGACCGGAATCGAACCCGGGACCTTTCAGTCCGCAGACCGACGCTCTATCCACTGAGCCACACCGGTTTTGGCTCTATATCTATCTTTTTGTTCATCAGTTTATAATGTTCTTTAATATCCATAAATGAGTGAGATCATGTGGTATTTTTCTTTCATTGACTGGTTTATTTCACTTAGCATGATGTTCTCCAGTTCCATCCAGGTTGCTCTAAATGGTAAGAATTCCTTCTTTTTTATGGCAGCATAGTATTCCATTATGTAGATGTACCATAGTTTTCTGATCCAGTCATCTGCTGATGGCACCTAGGCTGTTTCCAAATTTTAGCTATTGTAAATTGTGCTGCTATGAACATAGGGGTGCATATATCCTTTCTGATTGGTGTTTCTAGCTTCTTGGGATATATTCCTAGGAGTGGATTACTGGGTAAAATGGGAGTTTCATTTTTAGTTTTTTGAAGAAAATTCATACTGTTCTCCACAGTGGTTGCACCAGTCTGCATTCCCACCAGCAGTGCACGAGGGTTCCCTTTTCTCCACATCCTCGCCAACACTTGTCATTTGTTGATTTGTTGATAATAGCCATTCTGACAGGTATGAAATGGTACTGCATTGTCATTTTGATTTGCATCTCTCAGATAATTAGTGACTTTAAGCATGTTTTCATGTGTCTCTTGGCCTTCCTTCTGTCTTCTTTTGAAAAGATTCTATTTAGGTCCGTTGTCCATTTTTTTTTATTGGATCATTTATCTTCCTTTTATTAAATTGTATAAGTTGTCTGTAGATGTTGGATATTAAACCTTTATCAGTGATAACATTTGCATATATGTTCTCCCATACAGTGGGGTTTCTTGTTGTTTTGTTGATGGTTTCTTTTGCTGTGAAAAAGGCTTTTTATTTTGATGTAGTTTCATTTATTTATTTTCTCTTTAGCTTCCATTGCCGTAGGAGCAGTATCAGTGAAGTTCTTTCGGCATATGTCTGAGATTTTGCTGCCTGTGAATTCCTCTAGTATTTTTATGGTTTCCTATCTTATATTTAAGTCTTGTATCCATTTTGCGTTTATTTTTTTGTATGGCGTAAGTTGGTGATCTAGTTTCATTTTTTTGCACGTATCTGTCCAATTTTCCCAACACCATTTATTGAAGAGACTGTCTTGGCTCCATTGTATGTTCATGCCTCCTTTGTAAAATATTAATGCATAGTGTTTTGGGTCAATATCTGGATTCTCTATTCTATTCCATTGGTCTATATGTCTGTTCTTGTGCCAGTACCAGGCTGTTTTGAGAATTACAGTGGCTTTGTAATACAGCTTGAAATCTAGTATTGAGATCCCTCCTACTTTATTCTTCTTTCTCAGGATTGCTGTGGCTATACAGGGTCTTTTTTTTTAATTTCAGATGAGTTTTTGGAGAGTTCTTTCTAGGTCTGTGAAATATGCCGTTGGTATTTTAATGGGGAGTGCATTGAATCTATAGATTGCTTTGGGTAGTATGGACATTTTAATGATGTTGATTCCACCAATCCATGAACATGGTATGTTCTTCCATCTGTTTATGCCTTCCTCTATCTCTTTTTTTCAGTGTCCTGTAGTTTTCTGTCTATAGGTCTTTTAACTCCTTAGTTAAGTTTATTCCTAAGTATCTTAATTTTTTGGGTGCTGTGGTAAATGGGATTGCTTTTTCAGTCTCTCTTTCTGTAAGTTCACTATTGAAGTATAGAAATGCCATAGATTTCTTGGCGTTAATTCTGTATCCTGCTACATTGCCTAATTCATTTATTAAGTCTGTTAGTTTTTCTATGGAGTCTTTCAGGTTTTTTATGTACAACATCATGTCATCTGCAAATAAGGACAGCTTTACTTCTTCTTTTCCAATTTGGATGCCTTTTATTTCTACTTCTTGTCTGATCACAATGGCTAATACTTCCAGTACTATGTCAAACAGGAGTGGTGAAAGTGGGCATCCCTTTCTTGTTCCTGTTCTTAGGGGAAATGATTTTAATTTTTTCCCATTGAGTATGATGTTTGCTGTGGGTTTATCATATATAGCTTTTATTATGTTGAGATATGATCCTTCTATTCCTACTTTGTTGAGAGTTTTTATCAAGAAAGGGTGTTGGATTTTGTCAAATGCTTTTTCTGCATCAATTGATATGACTATGTGATTTTTATCTCTCAATTTGTTTATGTGATGTATCATGTTTATTGATTTGCAGATATTGTACCATCCTTGCATTCCTGAGATAAATCCTACTTGGTCATGATGTACATCTTTCTGATGTACTACTGGATCAAATTTGCTAGAATTTTGTTGAGGATTTTGGCATCTATGTTCATGAGGGATATTGGCCTGTAATTCTCTTTCATTGTGTTGTCTTTATCAGGTTTTGGTAATAGGGTGATGCTGGAAGGAGCTTGGAAGTGTTCCCTCCTCTTGAATTTTTTTGGAATAGTCTAAGGTGTATAGGTTTTAGTTCTTCCTTGAATGTTTGGTAAAGGTCATGGATAATTTAGAACCATTTCTTTGGGGTAGTGTGAGTAGAAGCCAAATGGAAATGAATTGAAGGGGAAGGACAAATAATAAAGATAAGAAAGCATAGACTATTCTTTAAAGAAGTTTGGAAGAAAAGGAAGGATAGTTTGAGTGGTAAATAGGGGGGAAACAGAGTCTAAGAATAAATTGTTTGAGTGTGAAAAAAAATTTGAGCACATTTCTAGGCTGAAGGAGAAGATAGTGAATAGAGGTCCTGGAGTTGATGTTGAAAGGATGGAGTCAAGAGTGGGTCAATGGCACAGAGAAAAAGGCAACCTCACCCTCTAGACTAGAAGGGAGGAAGTGCAGATGGCTTCAGCCACAGGTAAGCTTATAGAAGAAAGCTGCAGGAGAAAGAGCCATGACAGCATTTATGTTCTCAACAAACTAAGAGGGAGGCAATGCCACCTGCTGATGCTGAGCTGGGTGGTGACTGAGCAGGTCATGAAGGGGACAGTGAGAGTTTATCATCATTTCTGAAGGGAGTTGAGAAGAATGACACAGGTGGACGGGCAATGCGTAGAGTCCATGTGAGGCAGAAAGAGCATCAGGCTGAGCAACAGAAGCTGTGTGAACTCAGACAATTCTTGCTCCCGTGGGGCTCATTCTCTCAGCACTCAACCCAGGAAACTTGACTACATGAGCTCTCATGTCCCAAAAGGAGGCAGGATTCAGATAAACAAAATTAAAAGATGCTAGCAGTCTTTTAGACCCTCTTTCCTTTGGAACCTGAGTTAAAATAAGGGACCTTTTGTCCCTCCCATAGTGAGCAAGTGATTGGGGAGAAGAACTGGTGAGAAATCTGCTTAACTGTTTGTCTTGATTTTTAAATTTGTTCTCATGTATTCGTCTATGCATCTATTCAACAAGCATAAAGCTCTTGTTATGGTCCAGGCACTGTGCTGGGTACTAGTCACAAAGAGTTCAATCTTGTGGAACATCCTACAACAGTTGACTCCTTTCAACTATTATACTTCCATCATACTTTGTCCTTTCTTTTACTTCTTCTTTTTTAATTATATCTTTATTGATTTCAGAGAGGAAGGGAAAGGAAGAGAGGGCTAGAAACATCAATGATGAGAAAGAATCATTGATTGGTTGCCTCCTACACATCTCCTACTGGGGATGGAGCCCACAACCTGGGCATGTGCCCTGACCGGAAATCAAACTGTGACCTCTTGGTTCCTAGGTTGACACTCCTATGAACTGAGCCATGGCATCCAGGCCATCATACTTTTATACATGCCCATTATTTCCGTCTAGCCATAGCTCTTGACCTTTTCCAAGTCTGTATCTTTGCTTAGCTATTCTTTCTTTCCAGAATGCCTTTCTCTGACGAATGAATCCTTCTCTGTTAAGCTTTCCTGTCACTCACCCTTGGGCAAAATCAATAGATTTATCCCCTTTCATGTGTATTCTTATAAATACTAAATGACCATTTATGCTTTATTACATTAATTACATATGTGCTTATTTTTTTCCACTTCATTGTAAACTCTTTGGAAACGGCAACAAGTTCTTCATATCCCCACCCTTTTCTTCCTCATTGCTCAATCATGGCAGGAACATAATAGTGCCCAGTAAATGTCTGGATTAAATCCAATTGGATTGAACACCAGTGCTAGTTCTCTGTAGTGGTTCTACCATTACAACTCTACTACTCTAGGTTTTGAGACAGATCTTGAATATCTAACCCCCATAGGACACCCAGGGTTTCTACAAGAAATAAGTCATCAAAACTGAAGGTTTTAGCAGTCACTCAGCTGAGAAAAGCTTTAGCTGGTGCACACTCACTCCTTGCCAGGAGCTCAGCTGCTAAAGGGACAGCGTTCCAGCTGTGCAGACCACACCCTTCCCTGTGCTGCAATACAATTCTGATGGTCATTTAGTGAGTATCAAGCCCAGGAGTTAAGAGCACAGACACCAACAAGACTGCCCTCACTTTGTTGTTGTTGTTGTTGTTAGTTTGTTTTGTTGTTGTTAATTCCCATTCAATGATATTTTTCCATTGATTTTTTGACAGAGTGGAAAAGAGAGGGAAAAACAGAAACACTGATGTGAGAGAAACACATCAATTGATTGCTTCCTGCATGGGCCCTGGGCCTGGGCTGGGCAGAAGCCTGTAACCAACATACGTGCCCTTAACTGGATCAAACCTGGGACCGTTTGGTCTGCAGGCCAACATTCTATCCATTGAGCCAAGCTGGCTAGGGAAAAACTGCCCTCACTTTAAATGCCAAGCACAAGTTCAGGGATCTCTAGGACATTCACACTTCTGGCAAACTGGGTTCCCACCACCCCCTCAGGTCTACCAATTTGCTATGACAACTCATAGAACTCAGGAAAACACTATACTTACAACTACAGTTTTATTCTTTAAAATGAAATCAGGACCAGCTATATGAGAAGACATGTGTAGGGTGGGCCCTGGGAAGTTCTTGAACACAGAGCCTCCGTGCTTCTCCTGTGAAATCCCCTTCCTGGCATGTTGATGTGTTCACCAACCAGGAAGCTCCACTGAGTTTTTTTGGGTTTCATTACATAGGCATGACTAATTGAAAAATTGGCCAGGGACTAAACTCAATCTTCAGTGGCCCCTCCCCTCCTAGAGCTCAAAGTCTCAATTCTCTAATCACATGTTGGTCTTGACCAACCCTTTCCTGAATCATCTCATTCATTATACTGGTAAACTCGCCTATTATCCAAGGGCACACCAAGAATAACAAAAGCACTCCTTAAATTCAAGGGTTTAGAAACTTCCTCCCAGGAATTCATGACAGCAACCTGATAAATTCTTCATTGCACAACACCCTGGATTCAATTTGGTGGCTCGGGTTAACAATCCAGGGACATATATATAGATACCTTACTCCTGTGGATTAGCATCTCTTCATTTTGGCCTCAAATGACCACCTAAAAGATACTACAGGGCATCTGAATTCCCAACTGACCCTGTGTCTTTCTTCTATCCCTACAGGTACAATTGTCCAGTCACAAAAAGGTAGGGGAATGGCTTCTTTCTCTGCTGAAACTCTGAGGAAATTCATGGAAATATGCCTTCCTAAAACAGTAGTTCTGGATGAGATAATGAGTGATAAGTAACAAACTTCTCCATTGTCAATCAAATGGCTAGTCATTCTTGGAGGAGGTAGGTAAAATGTTACCCAACATATAGACATCATCTGGGAGAGCTGAAGAGTCTCAGTCCTCCCCAGAACTCCTCACTTAGAACTGAAGTTCTAGCTAGATCCCCGTGTGCTTCCTGGACAAATGGGTGTTTGAGAAGACTGCGGTAACGTGGTCTTCTTTTGTGGCCTGGGCGGAAAGAATGTCAGAGGCAAGATCTTTAACAGACCACGGCTTTTCTCTTTCCAGGAAACCATTTGGTAACAGTGGATGACAATCAAGAAGATGGTTCAGTACTTCTGACTTGTAACTTGGAAGGCAAAGATATCAAGTGGTTTAAAGATGGGAAGGAAATAACTACTACAAACGAAAAAACATGGAGCCTGGGAAGTAGTTTGAAGGACCCACAAGGGACATATTTGTGTCAAGGATCAGTGAACAAATCAAAACCACTCCAAGTGTATTATAGAAGTATGTGACACACACACACCCCTTTGGTTTGCTTGTTGTGAAATTAAGCTGTACTTACTATTGGTGATTTCCTATATGGAATGAGTGAAAAATAGATGCTAAACAGTGATAAAATGGATGTGAAAATCCTAGTTCTCTTCATCTCAGCTTGCCTCTCATTGAAAATAACAAGACAGTTCCCCCAGCTTCTTTTTTTAAAATATATTTTTATTGATTTTAGAGAGGAAGAGAGACAGAAACATCAATGAGAAAAAATGATTGATCAGCTGCCTCCTGCATGCCCCCTACTGGGGACCGAGCCCACAACCCAGGCATGTGCCCTTGACCAGAATTGAACCTGGTACGCTTTAGTCTGCAGGCCAACTCTCTATCCACTGAGCCAAACCAGCTAGGGCTCCACCAGTTTCTTGGTAAAACATATCCAGTTCCCAAAGACTGGTTTACCTTTGTGTGGCCTCCTGGATTAGAGCAGGTAGCAATTTATATAAACTAAGTTAGGGTGAGTAAGGGAGACACGAGATGACAAGGTGAGCAGCAGTAAGATGTAAAAGGCAACTGAGCACAGAGAAGGGTATCTGGTCTTTCTTCAGTTTCACATAATTCCTGGCCATAAGACTACCTGGGCTTCTCTGGGACTTTGGGAAGAGAGAGGAACATCAAGAAGCATTGCATTCTTAGTCCAAGGATCTTCCCAGGCCATTCCCTTGCCATACAACCCACAGAGGGAGCAGTCTGTTGCCCTAGCCAGACAAAGGCATTATTGTTGATAGACAGGAACAAAAGATCCAGAAAAACAACTCTCACACCCTGAAGTAGACTCATCTCTCCTTTCCTCACAGTGTGTCAGAACTGCATTGAGCTGAATGCATCCACTGTGTCTGGCTTTGTCTTCGCCGAGATCTTCAGCGTTTTCTTCCTCGCTGTTGGGGTGTACTTCATTGCTGGACAGGATGGAGTTCGCCAATCAAGAGGTAAAAGAATGTTCTTAGATGAGATATGAGACCACCTGGGGCCCTCAGCTTCCTTCCAACCAAAATAGCCCCAGAGAAGAGCCTGCATTGGTTGGTACCTGCTGGAGAGGCTCCCTCTGTGGCCAGGAGGAGGGATGCCTAGTGCTTTCACGGCATATTTACCTGCTTCAAGACCCAACTCCCCATTCATCCTCTGTGGTTTTTAAAAACTCTTTACTGACGTAAAACCTACATACAGAAAAGTGCATGAAGTAAAACCTACATACAGAATCACAAGCAAACAGCTCAATAAGATTTAATAAAGTAAGCACACACATGAATCCAGCATCCAGTTTAAGAAAGAATATTACCAGCATCTTAGAAGTCCCCCTTGTGGTCACTTCCAGACTCTCCTTATCCCCCAAAGTGAGCACTATACAGACTTACAACATTGATTCATTTTGTCTGTTTTTGTGCCTTATGTAAATGGACTCATACAGTAAGTACCTAATGTGTGACTTCTTTCGCCCAATAATGTGCTTGTGCTACCCACTCACATTCATATATATATATATATATATATATATATATATATATATATATATACACACACACACACACACACACACACACACACACACACTAGAGGCCTGATGCATGAAAATTCATGCACTGGGGGCTCCCTCGGCCAGGCCTGCCCCCTCTCCCAGTCCGGGAGCCCTCAGGGGAGGTCCTCCGTGGGAGGCACCGGGCTGATCAGGGGAAGGCGCCGCCCCCATCACAAGCAAACAGCTCACTGCCAGCCACAGCGGCTCCGGAGCCTGAGCCTGGGCCGCACAGCCACTGTGCCGTGGCTTTGTCTGCATGGAGTCCAGAAGACATCCGCCCTAATTAGCATAGTGCCCTTCTATTAGTATAGATGTTTTTATTGACTTCAGAGAAGAAGCGAGAGGGAGAGAGAGACAGAAACATCAATGATGAGAGAGAATCATTGATTGGCTGCCTCCTGCACACCCTCCACTGGGGATGGAGCCCACAACCTGGGCAAGTGCCCTAAGAATCGAACCATGACTTTCTGGTTCATAGGTTGATGCTCAACCTCTGAGCCACACCAACCAGGCATCCACTCATGTTCTTGTACGTAGGTGTATTTCACTAATTCTTACTGTTATTTAGTATTCCATTATGTGACTAAACCCAATTTATCATCCTCTCTACCGTGTGTCTGTGTGTGTGTGTGTGTGTGTGTGTGTGTGTGTGGTTTATCTTTTGTGCAGCTTCAGACAAGCAGACCCTGTTGTCCAATGACCAGCTCTACCAGGTAAGGGAACATTGCTACAATTAGTGGTGGTCTAACAGTTTGAAATGAGGGTGGGGCAAATAATCTTCCAATTATTTGGAAGATGCTAGATAGATAAGAAACTGCTTAGGACATGCCAGATGGTGGCATAGTTACCCCTCTGGGTGGAAAGGATGAAATAGGAGAAGGGTTGAGAGGGGCTGAGGTCAGGATCTAGTGAGCAAAATCAAAGAACACACCGAGAGGGAAAGCCTCCATCTGCTCGTCCTCTTTCTGCCCCAGGACCACAAAGCACCTACGTCAAAGCCTTGCATGTAAAAAGCACTCAATACATATGCATCTTACTAATTCATGAGGCTGGGGGGGTTGTGCTTATGACTATGCTGTCCTTTTAGCCCCTCAAGGATCGGGAAGATGACCAGTACAGCCACCTGCAAGGAAACCAGCTGAGGAGAAACTGAGCAGGACTCCAAGGAGCTGTGTCCTACATCGTTTCCAAGGCAATGCCTTCGCATTCCCTGCCCGCCCCTCTGTGCCACGTCTGTCTCCTTCCCCAAGAGCTATGAAGACCAGGGGTGGGTGCGGGCTGATTGTGGGGGCCATTTCTAAAGACACAGGGGCTAGTGCTAATGTTCTTGACCTAAAACATATGAAAGCTGTGTATATCTTTACATCCTTTCAAAGAGGAATGCTGAATATTAATCTTATTTCTAAATAAATGTTTCTCAGCATCCACACTATTAACATTTTGTTCTATTTGTATACATAAATGCATAACACATGGACGCAGACAGTGGGCTGGTGAGGGCCTGGGGTGGGGTTGGGGGTGGAGGTGTGAGGGGAATGAAGGGAGTAGGTGGGGGAAAGAAGGGGACATACGTAATACTTTCAACCATAAGATTTTTAAAAACAACATTTGGTCTAGGTAATTATTTGTGGTGAGGGTACTGTCCTGTGCTTTGTGGGGTTTTTAGCAGCTTCCCCTGCCTCTAGTCACCAGAGGTCAGCAGTATCCCCATTTTGACAACCAAAATAATCTCCAGATATTGCAAGTGTCCCCTTAGGTGCAAAATCACTTAGTTAAGAACCACTGATCTATATTAGCTTTTCAATCAACCAATAGATGAATCAATCAGAAGTTTCAATCAGGAAAACAGGGCCCAAGCATTATTCGGTTTTCTGAACCAACTGTAATTTAAAAAAAAAAAAATATATATATATATATATATATATATATATATATATATATATTATGGATTTTGGAGATAGAAACATCAATGATGAGAGAGGATCATTGATCGGTTGCCTCCTGCATGCCCCACACTGGGGATCAAGACCGAAACCTGGGCATGTGCCCTCAACTGGAATCAAACCCGGGACCCTTGAGTCCCCAGGTCAACACTCTATCCACTGAGCCAAACCAGGTAGGGCTATAATTATTTTAATTATATTCTTAAGTGGATAAATTTGATAAAAATTGCTAAGAACAGGTGAGGTCACTTAAAATGAGTGCATTTTATAGCAAATTATACCTCAATACAATTATTTTTTATATTTTATTGATTTTTTACAGAGAGGAAGAGAGAGGGATAGAGAGTTAGAAACATCAATGAGAGAGAAACATCGACCAGTTGCCTCTTGCACACCCCCTACTGGTGATGTGCCCACAACCGGAATCGAAGCTGGGACTCTTCAGTCCGCAGGCAGACGCTCTATCCACTGAGCCAAACCGGTTTCGGCAATACAATTATTTTTTAAATGACATTTTTACAACATTAGTCATTGCACATTCATTGTATGAGCAAGAGATTGGAACTAACTGAAATCTCCATCACATCAAATACAACAGAGTTCAAAGGTTTGGGTAAGACTTTAAAATTACTGATTCACATCAAAATAATAACCACATCATAATTATAGCAAAATTACAGAACAACCATCACTTCAGAACCACCTAAAGTCTATCTGAATAGAATACTATAACTTAGGATATAAAGAAGACACATAGAGTCTGGTAGGAGGGGCAGAGGTGGAGCAGGCTGGTCCCACACCCACATGTGGTGGTTAAAAATGGGAGGGATATCTCGGCTACAGAGCTCTGCCCTGAGGAGTGAGGAGTCTCGGCCCCACACCAGGCCCCCCAGCCCAGAGTTCCAGTGCCAGGAAGAGAAGTTCCCAAAACTTCTGCCTGTAAAAACTAGCAAAGATAATGGCTGAATAAGACGGAATGCTGCTAAAGGGCCCATGAACAGACTTACACAGGCTACTTGCTCAGAACTCCAGCAGTGGGGCAGCAGCTGGAAAGGCACCAGGGACACATGAGGAGGACTGAAGTGTCTGGCATTGGGGCCAGAGCTGGAGGGGCAGCTTTTCCCAGACAGAAGTGCTGGCTGAGGCCGTTATTCCTGGGCTGAGCCCTCCCCCAACAGAGCAGGCTGGCAAGCACCATATCTGAGATGCCCTCAACCTTGGCTAACACTGTTCTCCCTGCCTGGAGATTCCCTGAAACCCCACCCAACTTTCAGACCCACCCAGGCCCTTTCCAGTGGCTTTTCCATATAAACAGCTTTTGGCTCAGTGACCCATACCTCTTGCTAAGTACCCCCAGGCCCCGTACTAGCAACAGCAAGCCTTGGTTCACAGCTTGGCCTCTCCTGAGCACCTCCAAGCCCAGCATAAATAGCAGCCATCTGCAGATAGCTTTGTGGCTCATGCCAGGAGGCCTCAGGAAGGGTACAAGTAGTGGCTGACCTTGGCATGCACTTGCTGTGTGACTCCAGAGCTAGCACACCTGATGGACAGCCTCAGAGCTGAAGCACCAAACACCTCTACAAGCGACACACTTAAGCCTGGACTTGGCAGGTACCTGACCCTGCACCATGGGGTTGGCCCCTGCATAGTAGATCCTCCACATGGTCCTGGGCAGTCCTCCTAGTGGCCAGTACACACAGCCAGCCAGTTCTCACAGCCAATCGGCCTAGGGGCAAATCCCTTCCATTAACATACCAACAGCAATTAAGGATCAACTACCACAGGCAGATGCACACAGCCCACACAAGGGTGCACCTGGAGCACCCAGCTCAGGTGATCACTGGACCCTCTAGGACACCTACTATATAAGGCCACTCACCAAGCCCAGAAGACTTAGCAGCTCTACTTAATATATAGAAACAAACACAGGGAGTCAGCCAAAAGGTGGAGACAAAGAAACATGTCCCCAATGAAAGAACAGAACAAAACTCCAGAAAAAGAACTAAACAAAATGGAGACAAGCAATCTACCACATGCAGAGTTCAAAACATGGTTATAAGGATGTTCAATGAACTTAGGGGAAGAGTAAAGGAACTTATAACTTCAACAAAGATATGAGAAACATATAAACAGAACTAGAAAACATAAAAGAACCAGTCAGAAAGGAAAAATACATTAACTGAAATGAAGAATACATTACAAGGAATCAACAGTAGCCTATGTGGAGAAGAGGATCAAATCTGTGATTTGGAATATAAATAGCAGAAAACACCCAATCAGAACAGCAAAAAGAAAAAAAAAAGCCAAAAAATAAGGACAATGTAAGAAGTGTCTAGGATAACTTCAAGAGTACCAACATTTGCATGATGGGAGTGCAGGAAAGAAAGAAAGAAATTGAAAACCTATTTGAAAAAATAATGATTAAAAAATTTCCTAACCTGGTGAAAGAAAAAGGCAAATCCAGAAAGTGCAGAGTCCCAAACAAGATGAATCCTCAGAAGCCCACACCAAGACTCATCATAATTAAAATGCAAAAGATTAAAGACAAAAAAAAACTTAAAAGCAAGAGAAAAGCAGTTAGTTACCTACAAGGGAGTGCCCATAAAACTGTCAGCTGATTTCTCAACAGAAACTTTGCAAACCAGAAGGGAGTGGCAAGAAATGTGCAAAGTGATGAAACGCAAGGACCTATAACCAAGATTACTGTACCCAGCAATGCTATCACTTAGAATTGAAGGTCAGATAAAGAGCTTCACAGACAAGAAAAAGCTAGAGGAGTTCATCACCACCAAACCAGTATTACATGAAATGTTGAAGGATCTTTTTTAAGAAGAAGAAGATCAAAATATGAATAATAAAGAAGCAATAACTATATATGTATCAACAATTACTTTAAATGCTAATGGATTAAGTGCTCTAATTAAAAAACATATGGATAACAAAACAAGACTCTTACATATGCTGTCCAAGGGAGGCTCACTGCAGATCAAAAGACACAAACGGACTTGAAAGTAAAGCTATGGAAAAAGATATTTCATGAAAATGGAAACAAACAAACTGAAAAAAGCTGGGGTAACAACACTTACACCACAAAATAAACCTTAAAACAAAGCCTATAACTAAAGGCAAAGAAGGACTCAGCCATTCCACCCAAAACACTAAATTGAAAAGATATATACATGCATCCTTATGTTCATTTCGGGATTGTTTACAATAGCCAAGACATGGCAGCAACCTAGGTGCCATCAATAAATGAGTGTATAAAGAAGTGGTGCATATATACAATGGAATATGATTGCCATAAAAAAGAATAAAATCTTGCCATCTGCAACAACATTAATGGACCTAGAGAGTATTGTACTGAGTGAAATAAATTAGAAAGACAAATGCCAGATAATTTCACTTATTTGTGGAATCTAAAAAACACAACAAAATAAACAAGCTGACCTGAAATAGACTCATAAATACAGAGAACATTTTGATGGTTGTCAGATGGGAAGGGTGGGAAAATATGTGGGGAAAAAAGTGAAGGGATTGCCCTAGACAGTTAATAATGGTTAGAGTGTCAGCCGGAAGACTGAAGAGTCTCAGGTTTGATTCCAATCAAGGGCATGTATCTTGGTTGCAGGCTCAAATCCCCAGGCCCAGTCAGGGCATATGCAGGAGGCAACCAATTGATGTTTAGGACCTCTGACTCCATGCTTCTGTCTCCTGTCTCTCCCCCTTCCCTTCCACTCTCTCTGGGAATCAATGGAAAAAAATATCCTCAGGTAAGGATTAACAAACAAAAGTGAAGGGTTTAAGGAGTACAGATTGGTAGTTACAGAACAGTCATAGGGATGCAAAGTATAGCATAAGGAATATAGCCAATAATCCTATATAATAAAAGCCCAATGTGGCCGCGACCGGTTTGGCTCAATAGATAGAGCGTCGGCTTGGGGACTGAAGGGTCCCGGGTTCGATTCCGGTCAAGGGCATGTACCTTGGTTGCGGGTACATCTCCAGTAGGGGGTGTGCAAGAGGCAGCTGATCGATGACTCTCTCTCATCGATGTTTCTAGCTCTCTATCTCTCTCCCTTCTTCTCTGTACAAAATCAATAAAATATATTTTAAAATAATAATAATAATTAAAAAAAAATAAAAGCCCAAAGTGCAAAGCAACAGAAGGTGGAATGACTGGTCAGCAGGGGGTGGGATCAGTGAGTGGGTGGCACCAGGCCAGTCAAGGTGGGTGCTAGAGGGCAGAGGGAGTGAACAGCAGTTGGGGGGCAGGGGCGATTGGGTGGTGGTGGAGGGGCAATCCAGTGACAGAGCTTCGGTCCCCTGCATGAGGCAGCTGATCCATGATTCTCTCTCATCATTGATGTTTCTATCAGCATCCCTCTCCCTTCCTCTCTGAAATCAATAAAAATATTTTTAAAAAGTTTTAATCCTCACCTGAGGATATGTTTTTGTTTGTTTTATTTTAGAGAAAGAAAGAAGGAAGGAAGGAAGGAAGGAAGGAAGGAAGGAAGGAAGGAAGGAAGGAAGGAAGGAAGGAAGGAAGAAAGAAAGAAAGAAAGAAAGAAAGAAAGAAAGAAAGAAAGAAAGAAAGAAAGAAAGAGAAAGAAAGAAAGAGAGGGGGAGAGAAAGAGAGGGGGAGAGAAAAGGGAGAGAGAGAAAGAAGTAGAAAGAGAGAGAGACATTGTAGACATAAGTGGATTGCCTCCCTTACACATCCTACCAAGATGGAACCAAACCTGGTTATGTGCCCTGACCAGGAAACAAACCCTAGACACTGGGCAACATCGGCCAGGGCTGGAATTGAAAAATATTTTTTTCTTTAAATTTAGATAGCATATTTTAGCACACTGACTTGACAACCAAACGGAGCTCAAATGTTTCCGTTATTGTTACTGTTGTTGCTTCACAGCTAACAATAAATAGTGAAGAATAACAGAAACTGCTTCAAGAAGGCCTAAGACCGGTAGGAAACATAGGAAGCAGAATCCAGAACAAATTGCGACAGTGCCGGCATCACGAGGTCACACCTGCGGGCCACACACGGTTTCACCCAGTCCCAAACAGCCCCGCCCCGCCCCGCCCCGGCCCCGCCCCGCCCCGGGCAGGTGGCGCCTGCGCCCTGGCGTGTTTGCGTTCCGGAGCCGCGGTAGTGACACTCTGCTTCCGGCGCAAGCCGCATCCGCAGGGCCGTCGCCTCTTGATGATGTCAGTTCCGGTTGCCCGGCTGAGTCGGAAGTAGGAACCCTCCGGCTAGTGAGACTCGTGTGTCGTCGCTGCTGGCCCTTCAGGCTCCGGTAAGAGAGCACCTCGCTTGCGGAGGGGATCGTGGAGTCTGCACCGGGTTTGTTCTCCCAGCCGAGCGCCAGTTCCGGCCTCTGCACTCACCTCCTCCCGGCTCCCTGCCCTGCGCTTCCCTGACCGCCGACCCTCTCCGGGCACTGGGACCCCGTCTGATTTGGGAACCCCTTGTATGCTTCAGCTTCTGGCCTGGCTCCCGCTCTCGGCCATTCCTCCCTGGGAAAGGCCGGGGTGCTGGCCTTGCATTATCCGTGACTCCCTTTCCCTAGAACGTGCACCGAGTGGGTGGGGCCCCCTTCTTGCCGCCAAGTCCCCATGGAACCGGAGGGATAACAGTACACAGAGTGGACAACAGATAGCCAAATGCCAGAGGAGGTGGCATCAAACAGGAGTCCTGCTGCCCAAACCAGTTGAAAACATGTGGTTAGGTGTTGACGTTTCGTAAGCAAAGTGTCAGTTCGCCACTCAGACTGTGCACTTTCGGAGCCACTTCTAAGAGGAGGAACTGCAACTCGGTAGCTTACATTTGGCGGGTCTTCTCTTTGGGACCAGAGTTTCACTCCCAGAGCAAGGATGTGTTCAGATGCGTTGCCAGGAACTGCAGGGTCTCCCCTGGGGCCCCTCCTGAGATGACATGGGCCCAGGTTAGGAAGGCTGTCTGCTTTTTCACTTGATGTTTAGCGTGCTGGTGTGTTGGTAGGATTGATTGCCCTATTGGAGGGAAAGGAGTGTTGAATGGAACATACAACCATGAAAACGTTTTTTAATGCCTTTTTGTTTTATGTGTGTATTACTCATCGGGACAGAGACCTACAGATTATGGTTTAATAGATCTTGATTTTTATCACTCCAGTTTCACCAAGTGCTCCAGACAGTTCTGTTTAAAATCATACACTGTCTGATGTTAAGGCATTGGTGCACCCTCCCCTTGGAAACCGATAACGTCCCTTAAGAGATTAGCGGTGCTAGTTTTGTTTCTTCTTAGGATTCTTTTTTAATGTATTGAGGTGTCGTTGGTTAATAGGATATAGAGGTGTCAGGGGTGGGTTTCTATGTGCCCGCCACCCAGAGTCATCTTTTATCCCATACATTAGGCCCTGTCTCCCCCACCGTTCCCCTCTGGCAGTCACACACTGCTGTCTGTGTTCATGAATTTGCTTTATATCTCGCACATGACTGAAACCATATGGTTCTTAGCTTTTTCTGGCATTTCACTTAGCATAATGTTTTCAAGGTCTGTCCATGTTATCGCAAATGGCGCTATTTCATCCTTTCTTATGGCTGAGTAATATTCCACTGTGTGTATGGACCATGTCTTCTTTATCCAGTCTTCTACCGCAGGACACATTGGTGTTTCCATGTCTTGGCCACAGGGAATAGTGCTGCAATGAACATAGAGGCACTATATATCTTTGTGAATACATGATTTTGAGTTTTTCGGGTACATACCAAGAGATGGGTCATATAGTAGCTCAGTTCCTAATTTTTTGAGGAATCACCAGACTGCTTTCCATTGTGGCTGCGCCGGTCTGCATCCCACAAGCAGAGAATGAGGGCTCCCTTTTTCCCACAGCCTCTCCAACACTTGTTGCTTGTCTGGTTGATAATGGCCCCTCTACAGGTGTGAGTTGGCATCTCACTGTAGTTTATTTTGTGTGTGGGGGGGGGGGGGACGGGTTATTGATTTTTTACAGAGAGGAAGGGAGAGGGATAGAGAGCTAGAAATGTCGATGAGAGAGAAACATCGATGAGTTGCCTCTTGCACACCCCCTACCGGGGATGTGCCCGCAACCAAGGTACATGCCCTTGACCGGAATCAAACCCGGGACCTTTCAGTCCGCAGACCGACGCTCTACCACTGAGCCAAACCGGTTTCGGCCTCACTGTAGTTTTGATCTGCATTTTCCTAACTGCCAGTGAGGTGGAACACCTTTTCATTGTCTATTGGCTGTCTTGGGAGGGGAGTGTTTTCAGGTCCTCTGCCCACTGTTTGATTAGGTCATTTGTTTGTTTGGTGTTGAGTTTTATGAGTTCTTTATATATTTTGGAGATTAAATTTTTGTTGGATCTGTTGTTTGAAAATATCACCTCCCATTTGGCTGGCTACATCTTTGTTTTGCTGTTGGTTTCTTTTGACGGGTGAGCTTTCTAGTTAGATATAGTTCCATTCATTTGTTTTTGCCTGTGGAGTCAAGTTCATAAAATGTTCTCTATGACCAAGGTCCATAAGTTTAGTACCTATGCTTTTTTCTATTTAATTTATTGTTTCAGATCTTATATTTAGGTCTTTGATCCATTTTGAATTAATTTTTGTGCAAAATTTCATGGAAACAAACTGTAATCCAGTTTTTCTTTTGCATATGGCTTTCCAGTTTTCCCAGCACCATTTACTTCAGAAAAAGAATGTATTGGCTCCTTTATTGAAAATTATCTGTGCATATACATGTGGTTTTATAGCTGGGCTCTCTGTTCTGTTCCATTGATCTGTGTGTCTGTTTTTCTGTTGTTGTTTTGGGGTGTTTTTTTAAAATATATTTTATTGATTTTTTACAGAGAGGAAGGGAGAGGGAGAGAGAGCTAGAAACATCAATGATGAGAGAGAAACATCGACCAGCTGCCTCCTGCACACCCTCTACTGGGGATGTGCCCGCAACCAATGCACATGCCCCTGACCGGAATCGAACCTGGGACCTTTCAGTCCTCAGACTGACGCTCTACCGCTGAGCCAAACCGGTTTTGGCTGCCATGCTGTTTTGATCATCATAGCTCTGTAGTATAATTTGAAGTCAGGTAGCTTCATTCTTTATTCTCAGGATTGCTTTGGCTATTTGGGTCCTTTGTGGTTCCATATAAATCTGATTTTTTTTTTTTATTCTCTATCTTTTAAGAATGGCATTGGGGTTTTGATGGGGAATGCATTAAATCTGTATATGGCTTTGGGTAATAAAGCCATTTTAACAGTCTTGAATCTCCCAAGAACATGGAATATTTTTTCCATTTTGTTGTCTTTTTCAATCTCTCTTAGTTTTGCTTTGTAGTTTTCAGTATGTATGTCTTTCATGTTCTTTGTTAAGTTTATTTCTAAGTATTTTATTCTTTTGGTTACAATTGCAAAAGAAATTTTTTCATTTCTTTTTCTGAAGTTTCATTGTTAGTGTACAAGAAGGCTAGCAGTAATGTTTTAAACAAGAGATTGAATCGGGACTGTGAAAGGATTTTGTAAGGTGGAGATAGACAGCTATTGCAGATGTAGATCCTTGTAGTGAGTATAGCAGAGGTAACATCTTTTTAAGGAGTACATTAAACAGTAATCAAATCCAAAAGCTCTAAAGATTGGTGGCTGTGCTGTCCCTACGGCTAACAATGGGATAATGGCATATCTCTATGGCAGTTGGAAGTAGCAGACTCTAAATTACCAGTGACGTTGAATTTAAAACAAAATATCAAGGTTCCATTTTATCAGAGCTCTTCCTGGGAGTGGGTGATATCTAGGTGCTCTCTTTACATTTGTGAGACCCTGAACGAGTCTCGGCCGTCATCTCCACAGAGGTTCTCAGCAAGTGGTCAGTCCTCCCTTTTTCTGTAAAGTTCTATAAGTGGTTCCATGGTATTAACCCTTTTCCTATGATAGTTTATGCAGAGACTTGAGGTACATGTGAAAAAGATGAGGTTAGTGGGGTAGACAAAAACCTCTTGACAGCAGCTTTGTTTCCATCCTCCGTCCTGCACGTGCGGAGATGCCACAGCCGTGTCCCGCTGACCTCCCTGCAGACAGTAAACCCTCACCTGGAAGCAGGTTTGTGATGCTGCTAGGTGATTTCATGCAAGATTGAGTCAGTCAATAAGTATTTATTTGGGACTTTGAGATTTTAATATATAATGTCAGACACAGAAGAAAAAATAATCACATATGAACCTCTACTCCAGTTGCTTACAATCTAGCACAGTAGAAGATCTGCATTAGGAACACAATGTCGAAAGTCATAAATCCTATTTAAAATATAGATAAAATGCGCCAAAACCAGTTTGGCTCAGTGGATAGAGCATCGGCCTGCAGACTGAAAGGTCCCTGGTTTGATTCCGGTCAAGGGCATGTACCTTGGTTGCAGGCATATCCCCAGTAGGGGGTGTGCAAGAGGCAGCTGGTCGATGACTCTCTCTCATCGATGTTTCTAACTCTCTATCGCTCTCCCTTCCTCTCTGTACAAAACCAATAAAATATATTAAAAAAAAAAAAAAAAAACTCGCCCAGGCCAAAAACCTACTTCTGGGCATGGGCCACGAAGTTCCAGTCGCACTGTACGTGCGCACCCGCACGTGGTGTTTTGTGGAAGAGCCACACTCAAGGGGCCAAAGAGCCACATGTGGCTCACGAGCCGAGGTCTGCCGACCACTGGCACGGGGGAGTGGTGCCCCAACCTCATGTTCTTAAGGGTCAGCTGCACTTCTTTCTGCGCAGATGGTACAGGTGAGGCATCTCCTTTTACCGACCTGACCTCCGGTGTTTCTCAAAGCCCGTTCCGTAGCAGGGAATCTGTTGGGTTTTGTTTTTTTAATCCTCACCTGAGGATATTTTTTCCATGGATTTCTAGAGAATAGAAGGGAAGGCGTGGGGGTGGGGGGAGAAACATCACACCGGAGAGACACTGATTGGTTGCCTCCCGCATGCACCCCCTACCGGGGCTGGAGAATCTGCAGCTGAGATATGTGTCTGACCAGGAATCAAACCCTTTTGTCCACAGGCAACGCTCTAACCACTGAGCAACCAGCCAGGGCTCTGTTGGCTTTTATGACTGGGGGAGGAGAGGGGGAGAGACACTCCACCTCTCACTTCTGTTTTCCGGTACGTTGTCTTAGTTTTAGCTTGGGTCTAGGTGGTGTAAAGATGGCAATTCCATGTTATATCTTAACCAGCCTTGCAACTTAAACAGGAAAAAGAGTTCCCTTTTCTGTAGAGTCAGCCAAAGGCCTGAAGCTAATGTGGATTGAGCCTGGTAGGACTAGCTGGGATCTCATGTCCACTCCTGCATCATCACTTCTGCCAGGCCAGGTTCATGTGCCCTTCTTGAGGCTGGTGGGTGAGGTCATCCCCTTTTAACTACGGCCCGGGAGTGGGACGGAGCGAGGAGGGCGGGATGCTGTGCTGAAAGAGGAGGAGGTTTGGAGACAGAAGAACAAACGCTCATCAAGCTCTCTGCGCTGCTCGGACAGACGGCGGGCGGGGTGCTTCAGGGAGAAGGTGCTGGCAGTGAGGCAGCGGCGAGACGCTCTTGGTCCTCATCGTGAGTCAGGGCAGTAAGGAAGTGCTCTCCAGGATTGTTCTTCATTTTAACACTAACTAGGCTAATTGTTTGCATTATTAAGCTCAACTAAACTGTATGTAGCAAAAAATAAACTACAGCAATGTCTAACAGTCCCTGAAAACACTCAACCACAGCGCTACGCTGGAGGAGCCCATTAGCCGTTAGCTCTTAAAGCTCCATGAAGCAACTGACGAGATGCAAGTATTATTATAGTGTCTCTTCCTCCAAAAAACAAGGGTAGCTTCCGATTTGCATTAGCTTTTGTTTTTGTTTTGTTTTTGATTATTATTTTTAATAAACCTTTATTGTTCATATTTTTACAAAAGTTCCTCATTTTTTTCCCTCTCCATCAGGTTCCTACCCCACCCTCTGCCCTTTCCCCACCCCCCATTGTCCTCATCCATAGGTGCACAGTTTTTGTTCAGGCTCTTCCTGCACCCCCCTTCCTCTTTTCCCTTAGAATCATCAGTCCACTCCCCTTCCATACCTCTGATTCTATTATATTCAACAGTTAATATTGTTCATCAGATTTTTTAATTCCCTTGGTTTTTAGATTCACTTGTTGATAGTTACGTATTTGTTGTTCGTAATTTTTATCTTTATTTTCTTTCTCTTCTAAAAGAACCCCCTTCAGCAATTCATATAATTCTGGTTTGGCGGTGATGAACTCCTTTAGCTTTTTTTTTATTTGTGAAGCTCTTTATCTGGCCTTCGATTCTGAGTGATAGCTTTGCTGGGTAGATTATTTTTGGCTGTAGGTTCTTGCTATTCATCACCTTGAATATTTCTTGCCATTCCCGTCTGGCCTGCATGGTTTCTGTTGAGAAATCAGCCGACAATCATATGGGTGCTCCTTTATAGGTAACTATCTGTTTCTTTCTCGCTGCTTTTAATATTCTCTCTTTGACTTTTGCTCTTGGAATTTTAATTACGATGTGTCTGGTGTGGTCCTCTTTAGATTCCTTTTGTTTGGGCTTCTGTGCGCTTCCTGGACTTGTAAGTCTAATTCTTTCACCAGGTGGGGGAAGTTTTCTGTCACTATTTCTTTCAGTATGTTTTCGATATCTTGCTCTCTCTCATCTTCTGGGACCCCCATAATTCTGATGTTGGTTCGCTTGAAGTTGTCCCAGAGGTTTCTTACATTATCTTCAACTTTCTGGATTCTCTTGCCTTCTTGCTTCTGCAGAGGAGTATCTTCTGGCTCTTTATGTTCCAAATCTTTGACTTGATTCTTGCGATCTTCCATTCTGTTTTTAGGACTCTGTATAATATTTTTTATTTCAGACAATGTATTCTTTATTTTTTGTTGATCCCTTATTGTTTCTTGTTGATCCCTTATTATTTCTTGTTGATTCCTTATTAATTCTAGTTGATCCCTTTTCATATCCTCATAGGTCTTATCGACCTTTTCTAGGAAATTCTTGAAAAACCCTTATAAGTGTAGTTTTGAACTCTATATCCAGTCGCTTTTTGTCCTCCATTTCTTTCGTTTGTGATCTATTTTCTTGTCTTGGCATTTTCGCAGCTTCCCTGAGTTGGTAGCCTTAAAAGACTCTGTGTTCTGCTTGGATGGGGCGGGGTTTCAGGGTGGAGCCTACAGCCTTGGCTTCCCTCAGCCCCGCCCTCTGCGGCTCCTGAGTCTCAGTATTCCCCAGGGTCCTTCAGTACTCGCTGCAAGCACTTCTGAGAGAAAGGTGCCCTCGATTTTCGCCTGCTACCAAACAGTTTAAGCTCTCCCCCAATGAGCCCGGAACTGGGGTTCAGTTCAGTTGGAAATGGAGTTGGAGGTGACGTTTAGAGCAGTCTGGAGCCCCTGTCTCCTTCCTGCCAGGGCAATCCCACAGCACAGCCAACCGTCCCTTCTCTGCGCACAATGTGGGCGCCTCCGGGATCTCCTTTCGCCGCTCCCCCGGGGTTCCGCCTTACAGCCCAGCTCCCTCTGTATGACCCTGGGTCCCCGGGGTCAGGCTTAGAACTGAGGTTCAAAGCAGTCGGAACTGGGGCCCAACACAGTCCAGAGCCTTTGTCTCCTTCCCACTAGGGCAATCTAGCAGCAGAGTCAACAGTCCGTCCTCTGCGCACAATGTGTGCGTCTCCAGGGGCTCTGCCTTTTGCCGCTCCCCTGGGATTCCACCTCACAGCCCAGGCTCCCTCTGTTTGAGCCTGGGTCCCCAGGGTTTGGCCTAGAACTGGGTTCAGTGCTGTTCGGTCTGGGGTTCAGCACAGTTGGAGCTTTTATCTCCTTCCCGCTAGGGAACGCCAGCCAGGTACTCAGCCTCCCCCTCCTCTCCGGCTCCGTCCTCTCTGCACACACAATGTGTCTCCGTACCTTAGGCTTTTACAGCTCCTCTGATTTTCCTTCTGGTTTTCTCCTTGCTTCTTGTTGTAGAATTTCCAGTCAGTCAACTTTCCTGTAGTTCTGGGTAATGTCCATTTTGTATTTTAGTTGTATTTTATTGAAATTGTTGTGTGAGGCCGCAGTTAGGTGTTACCTATGCCGCCATCTTGGATTCTCATCTGCATTAGCTTTTGTTGATATGATTCAGTGAGGAGTCTTTACTTGACAAATTAAAGGTACACCAAATGTTCTTTTTTTTCTCCTTCCTTATACCCCTTCCCTCACTCTGCCGAGGCCTCTGTTCTCATCCTCCCACACAGGAGGCGTGTACTCCTCTCCTCTCTGCGCTTCGGGTTGTGTCTGTGCTGTGGCTTACAGTGTAGAAAGGGAGGAAGCCCCCAGGGGGCTCTGCTCACCCTGCTGCCTCTGAGTGCCTGGGGCTTGAGGAGATGTGATCAGAAGAGTGAAGTGCAGACTCGGGGCCCACAAATACCTGTGAGGCATCGTCTGTATATATCACATGGTAGGAATTTGTGTGCCGTCAGTATTGTAAACCATCGGACAAACAGTAAAAGTTAAATATAGAATCAGTCAGCCCTGACCAGTGTGGTTCAGTGGGTAGAGCATCAGCCCTCGAAGCAAAGGGTCTTGGGTTCGATTCCCATTCAAGGCACATACCTGGGTTGCAGATTCAATCCCCAGGAGGCAATCAATCGATGTCTCTCCTCACACACACACACACACACACACACACACCCCGTTCCTTCAGCCTTTCCACTTACTCTAAAAATCAATGGAAAAATAAAAAATATCCCCAATGAGGATTAACAAAAAACTACATATATATATATATATATATATATATATATATATATATATATATATATATATATATATTTCCCCCCCGCAAAGATCACTTAGTTTTTAGTGGAAGAAGTATCAGTAGTCTTAAGTCTGGGGTGGAGATAAGTGTGTGTGTGTGTGTGTGTGTGTGTGTAAAACCCACAACATGCTGCTAATCTGGTTTCTGTCCTGGTCTGTCGTTCCAGGGCTTACATTGAGGTGGGCTTCCATTTGGTTTATATGTAGCTGAGGAATTCCCAGCTCCACTAAATAAAGTCACAGCAGCCTGAGCAAGTGCCACCTTATGCTCTGAAAACTGGTTGGCCAGCATAGAGATTGAATCTGTAGTTTTTGTAGTATTACTGCTTGTCTTTTTTTTTAATCCTCACCTGAGGATATTTTTTCTTGATTTTCAGAGAGAGTGGAAGGGAGGAAGGGATGGGAGAGAAAGAGAGAGACATCAATGTGAAAGAGACACATCAATTGGTTGCCTCTCTAAGGCGCCCCTACTGGGACTGGGGATCGAACCTGCAACCCAGGTTTGTGCCGTGAATGCAAATTGAACCCGAGACCCGTAGGTGTGAGGGCTGGCGCTCTATCTATTGAGCCACACTGGCCAGGGTTTTGTGGTATTACTTTTAAATCTCACGTTGTTGTTCACAATTAGTAGGTTAGTGCCCTCTTTCTTTCTACTTCACCTATTTTTAAAAGGTATAACAAACGGAAGCATGTCATCAGATAAATGCTTTCCAGCTGAGCATTTTGTAAGGTTTTGTTTGTTTGTTTGTTTGTTTGTTTGTTTTAGCTACCCCTAAAGGAGGCCAACTTGTCTAATGGGTAGATTTGTAATCATTTTGCCAAAATATCTTGAATCTTGAAGCAGTAACTTTATAGTCTTACCCAAAACCTTTTAAACTGTGTGGTATTTGAGAAATGGGGAAAGAAACAGCTGTGGGCAGATTACAACTGTTGTTATCTGACCTTCTGTGTCTGACACCTCTCCTTCCTATAGCCCTTCCCCCAGGTCTGCATGGAGGACACTTTACAGTGAAATGACAGACCAGGAGAATAACAACAACATCTCAAGTAACCCCTTTGCTGCTCTTTTTGGCTCTCTGGCTGATGCCAAGCAGTTTGCAGCAATCCAGAAGGAGCAGCTGAAGCAGCAACCTGGTAAGTGGAGGAGCCGGCAGCAGCGGCTGAGGAGTTCCGTTTGCCACCCGTGGTCTTAGGCTCCAGGGCAGCGACCCACGGGGGAGAGCCGCTAGCAGGGTCCCCTCCATCGGAAACACAGACATGTACATCACGATTCCTAACAGTAGCTAAATTACAACGAAGTAGCAACGAAAATAATTTTATGGTTGGGGTCACCACAACATGAGGACCTGTATTAAAGGGTGGCGGCATTAGGAAGGTTGAGGACCACTGGTTTAGGGCATAAGTTGGGGTCCGTGGGATTGTTCGCCTTTATTTGTTTTGTGATGGGTCCTTTCTCCCTGTCCTGCCCTGTAGAAAAGGATGGTTTTGAAGTAACAGATGCCAATCAGGACATGGTTTTATTTTTTAAGTCGCCTGGTAAAAGATAGTTAAATAAATCTTTTTATCATAGAAGCTGAAGTTTTAGGTAGAGGTATGGAAAGCAATTCACAACTATAGAAAGCAGGAGTGTAAACGGGAAAATTATAAAAGGTTTTGGCCTCTGGACAAATGGACGACATTTGTTCCCAAGCCCAGTACTTCAGTCTGCCTCTGTGAATGCTTCCTCCACACCGCGGAGGCCACTGTCCCAGCTTCCTGCTGTGGGAGCGGGTCCCCAGGCAGCGGGACCCTTCGCCTTCATGGGAGAAACCAGGGGAGCAGCTCACGGGGCAGAAAAACCATTCTGCTCATCCGGAACCAGCATTAACATGAGGCCTCGCCTCTGCGTATAAGGAGTCAGTCCCGAAGAATCAGCATGTGTTTCCATACGCACCAGCCTTCAGAGAGTGCTGTCTTTCAGACCAGAAATCGCTCCCCTCTGTTACCACCGAGAGTTGGGGTCTGCTTCTTTTTAGGAAAGGAGAACTGTTTGTATTTCCCTTTATTTTGTTATTTCAAAGTGTTTGGATATGTAGCGGGTGTGTAGCCATGCTCCTGATCAGGATTGAATAGGGGAGATAGATGCATAGTAGACCCGGGGGGTGGGGGGTCTTCGAAGCAAGGGAGAAATAAAGTAACGCTGACCTGTGTGTGTTTATAACCACTTGCTGCCAGAGAAACGAGGAGAAACAGCAGGTGGTGCGACTTAACTGCTGGCATTTTCATGTGCTAGAAAGAGGCAGGTCTGGTCTCAGCCTCTGAAAACTCTCCCAGGGCCCTTGGATATGGGCTTGGAATGAGAAACCTTCGTTAGGAGGTAGTAGGTGAGAAAGGAGAGTGAGGAACAGGAAAATGTAAGGAAACAAGAAAAAAAATAGGAGTATGTGGTTGAGGGAAATTCTGCTAAGTAGGTCTTAGCTCCTGTCACTCTTGGGAGTTCAGAGAGCTCAACAGCATATGAGCAGAGGAATGGACATGTGTCCTCTGACTGTAAACGGACATAAGGCTGGCTCGAGCTGGAAGCATTGTGGGCACCAGGCAGTCAGACAGTTCAGGTTCATGCCCTTTTGTTACTATTCTGGCACCTCATCGTCTTAGTTTGTTTGCACTGAGTCTATCCGGCCACCACATCTAACCTGTTCCACCAGCCGTGAGCACTCTGCCCACACCTTTGCCCCATATATTGAGCTTCACTTTTATTTATTTACTAGAGGCTCAGTGCACAAACTCACGCACCAGTGGAATCCCTCGGCCTGGCCTGCAGGATTGGGCCAAAACTGGCTCTTCGACATCCCTCGAGGGGTCCCGAATTCCGAGGGGGTGCAGGCCAGGCCGGGGAGGAACGTGGGAGGTTCGCAGCTGGGGAAGGGGCCTCGGGAGGGCTCAGGGCCGTCTTGCTCAGTCCCTGTTGGTCGGACCCCAACCGCAAGCTAACCTACCAGTCAGAGTGTCTGCGCATTCATTTTCAAGAACACGCCGAGTGCTTCACTACTAAAAATGGAACCAATGTTACAGTGAAAAGTGAAAAATGCCTGTAAGCAAATGCTTTTATTCGGGCTGGAATATTCAAGAGTTTAAAGTTTAGGAAGAGCTTGATACTTTTCGAATTAATTTAGCTGTCCTTTTAGAATGCTTACCTATATTTGAATCAAGTCCTGTGCCAGGGAATTTAACTGCATTTCGGACGTGTTACCGAGGTCTGGTTACCCTTTGATGCTATTTCTGGAAGAAGAGTGATGACAGCCTGTAAATCAGTGCTCAGGAGCCTGAGGCAAGAGGGGCTTGATTTCTGCAGCACCAATGTCGGTAATGACATTATCCTCAGTTGGGGCTCTGAGAAGCATTTTCCAAACCGGATACGACAAATGAGGTCCTACAGGTCGCCCTGTCTCCTGACAAGCCTTATTTCAAGTTATTTGCTTTGGGGAATGCAGGAAGCTCCCACTGTGACTATCCAAAGATTCTGGTTTGGTGAAATCATTAAACTGTAATCAGACCCAGGTCAACAGATACAAGATTTCCTTACTGAAGCCTTCCGCACGGCTTCGGTCCTGTCATTAAGGTTTCTATTCCAACAGGTCCCGAGGGCTCCTCTCATTACAGCAGGTGGTTAGAGATGAGGGTGGGCAGGTGTGTTTTGTAGCAAATGACTGCTGCCTGGCGAGGGTCCTGAGTCTGACTTCAGTATGGCAGTGCACTGTGACATTTGTGTCTGCACCCGTGAGAGGTCACGTTCTCATTCTCGTGACTCTGTCCTGGGTTTCCTAAAGGAAAGAGCTGTGGACGAGACAGGAGCAAGAGCCCTGTACCTTGACGTTACTGTGTATTTTCTAAGTAAATGTTTTCACGTAGTCACAGGTTACCCAATACTGGACTACCCTGTGGTTCTGTCTTTGGAATTCATGGGAATTATTATGAGCCAAGATGAAAAAAATTATTCAATTCAAGTAGGATATGCAAAAAGCCTGAAAATGTAAAGTTTGATGGAGCCAAATATAAATATTCTTTTATTTATTTACTATTAGTAAAAGCAAAGGCATTGTTTATTAGTTTGAATTCTGAAAATATATCTTAAAGCAGTGATTCTTAAAGTGTTCTGTCCAAACCAGCACCATCAATATCACCTAGAAACGTGTCAGAAACTCTGCACGTGGTCAGCGAGCCTCCCCTGAGCCCCGGGAATGCTGACGTGTGCTCCAGTGTGAGGGCCGTGGTGGGAAAGGATGCCTTTAAAAAAAGCATTCAGCCGAAACCGGTTTGGCTCAGTGGTAGAGCGTCAGTCTGTGGACTGAAAGGTCCCAGGTTCGATTCCGGTCAAGGGCATGTACCTTGGTTGCGGGCACATCCCCGGTAGGGGGTGTGCAAGAGACAGCTGATCGATGACTCTCTCTCATCGATGTCTAGCTTTCTATCTCTCTCCCTTCCTCTCTATAAAAAATCAATAAAATATATATATATTTTAAATAAAAATAAATAAAATTTTAAAAAAGCATTCAGCAGCATCAGAGTGGTTGCTTTTCTCCATGATTTCCTCACAAACCTTCTGGAACGGGCAACACCAGACAAGTCTGAGTAGTTATATGAATTATATGAATTTATTTTAAAGTATTCATCTTGAAGACCTGTATGAACAAGGTAAAAAGCAGTCTTTAGAGTTAGAGATACTCTTGTTTCAGACTTGTTCAGTGTAGTGAGTCCTGCCGTGAGTACTTATTACATTCCTTCTGTTTCCCTATAAGAGTTTCTCAATCAGCCGAAGCCGGTTTGGCTCAGTGGTAGAGCGTCGGTCTGCGGACCGAAAGGTCCGGGTTCGATTCCGGTCAGGGGCATGTACGTTGGTTGCGGGCATATCCCCGGTAGGGGGTGTGCAAGAGGCAGCTGGTCGATGTTTCTCTCCCATCGACATTTCTAGCTCTCTATCTCTCTCCCTTCCTCTCTGTAAAAAATCGATAAAATATATTTTTTTTTAAAAATCGCACTAAGTCATTTCTATTAAAAAAAAAAAAAAAAGAGTTTCTCAATCAAACTTAGGTGGAGAGAGCCCGTTAAGTCGTTTTGCATTTCCTGGGTAATTTACAATGAAATAATTTTATGGCATGTAGATATTTAATAAAACCTGTTAATTAAAAATGAAGAAAAAATGCATTCTCTTAAAATCAAGGAAAAACATTTAAAATTATTAAAGGCACATTGATCTAGTAGGTAATTTTTTATCACTAGGATTCTGTAGTGAAAATCATGTTGTTAATTTTGACACTGGTGTACAATTAATTATGAGTAGAAAGAATTAAACTTTTGATTTGCAAAATGTGATAGGACTTAGGCAGGGATTTCAGAATCCTGAACTTAAGATATTGCCTAATACAACTTAACAGCAAAACAAAAAATAAAACAAAGCAGCAAACAATCCAAATTAAAAATAGACAGAGGATCTGAAGAGACATTCTTTCTAAAGGGACCTACAGATGACCAACAGGCACATGAAAAGGCAGTCAATATCACTAGTCACCTGGATACTGGACATTAAACCACAGTGAGACATCACCTCACTTTTGTTAGAATGGCCGTTACCAAAAAGACAAGAAATAACAAGTGCTGATGAAGCTGTGGAGAAGAGAGAACCCTTGTATACTGTTGGTGGGAATGTAAATTGGTACAGATACTATGGAAAATAGTATGAAGGTTCCTCAAAAAATTAAAAATAGAACTGTCACGTGATCCAACAATTCCTCTTCTGGGTATCTATCCAAAGAAAACAAAAACACCAGCTTTAAGAGATACATGCACCCACATGTTCATTGCAGTATTGTTTTCAATTGAAACAACCTAAATATTTATCAATAGAGTACAGATTTTAAAAAGTGATATACACATATAATGGAATATTCTTCAGCCATAAAAAGAAGAAAATCTTGCCATTTGTGACAACATGGATGGACCTTCAGGGTATTATGTTAAGTGAAATACATCAGAGAAAGACAAATTCTGTATGATCTCACTTATCTATATATATCAAAGCCTAAGTGACTGATGGTTCAGCCAGTAGCTATGATGTGCACTGACCACCAGGGGGCAGATGCTCAACGTCTAGGTATGGAAATGAATCAGACTGAAGAATCCCAGAAGGAAGGGGGCAAGGGGGAGGGCAGAAAAAGATTAACCAAAGATCTTATATGCATACTAGAGGCCTGGTGCACAGATTCATGCACTGGTGGGGTCCATTGGCCTGGCCTGCAGGGACCAGGCCAAAACTGGCAGTCTGACATCCCCCAGGGGGTCCCGGATTGCAAGAGGGTGCAGGCTAGGCTGAGGGGCCTCTAGTATGTGAAATTAAAAAGAGCTCAGAGATAGAGAACAGGCAGAGGGTGGGGAGTGAGTGAAATGAGCGAAGGGATCCAAAGATAGAAACTTTCCGTTATAAATAAGTCCACAAGGTTGTAATTACATAGCAGGTGACTATAAATAATACTGTATTCGAAATTTTAAAGTTGCTAACAGAGTAGATCTTAAAAGTTCTCATTACAAGAAAAAAAATTCCAACTATGTATGGTGAAATATGTTAACTAGACTTATTTTTGTGAACATTTCCCAATACATCCACATATCAAATCTTAACATACCTGGAACTAAATGCTATATCTCAATTTTTTTTAAATGTTGCCTGGTTTGAGATAGTCACTCATTAGCTGATTAACTTGTTTCACATGCAAAGTTATCCTTCTCTTGGTCACATTTGTCATTTTGAGGATAGTGTTTGGTTCAGCTAAGAGAGAAATGTGACTCTTATGGCTTCCATTTTTGCAGATGAACTCCAGCTCAGCCAGGATGACTCGGATAATAGCGTGTCAGAGAGCCTGGATGAGTTTGATTACTCTGTGGCTGAAATTAGCCGCTCATTCCGCTCACAGCAGGAAATATGTGAGCAACTCAACATCAATCACATGATCCAGAGGATCTTCCTCATTACTCTGGATAACAGTGAGTTTCACACTTACAACCATTCTGTTCGTTGCCTGCTCTTCCCTCTCAGGCTGGGGACTTGCTCTGAGAATCTGTTGTATCTAATGGTTGAGCAAACCTGGAACACTGGGCTGAGGTTTCAGTGAAACTTCGATGGAACCTAACATCAGTGTTCAGACACAGGTGGAGCTTCCGTTCCGAGTTTGATACTGTCTGCACTCTAGCTGCTTACCCTCACTGCCTCAGAGAGGGCCTGGGGATGGCTCCCTTTCCTCTCAGAGGTGACCTAAGCATTTAGATGGAGTCTCAGGCGGTGCCTTATCTGCCGTTAAACCCACAGTTAGTGTGAATGGGACTTACTCTTTAAATGCCATGGTGTTAGGTTTATACCAAGGCCATGCTCTGTACTTGGGGGGAGGGGGATTTAAATCTTTAGATGCTGCTTTATAGGTCAAGATCCTTCTAATATCACCTGACTAAGCATTTAGATGGAGTCTTCAGGCGGTGCCTTATCTGCCATCTAAGAGAAGTGCTATCTAAACCGGCTGTCTGTATAAAACAGAAGCATTATCCTTCACCTAGAGATTCAAACCATTTCACAGGTGACCCGAGCATGAAGAGTGGGAACGGCATCCCCAGCCGCTGTGTGTATCTGGAAGAAATGGCAGTAGACCTCGAAGACCAGGACTGGCTTGATATGCACAACATTGAGCAGGTAGCTCCACGTGTCCCTCGGTGTGCCGTCAGCAGAAGCCAGCCGGGCGCCGAGCCTGCTTACCTTTCTCCGGGCTGCTTTGCTCTCCTCCATCTCTGCGTTGTTCGGGATGTCCCTCTGTTGGTATCTTCTTACCGGCCATGGCCACATGTCCAAGTCTACCTACTCTTTAAGACAGTTAAAATATCATCTCTCTCTCTTCTTTGTATCTTTTCCAAAATCAAAACAGGCATTTTATAGATGCCGAATTAACATTAAAGGAATAAAAGTTTGTAGGGAAGACATTGACAACTTGTAGGTTAACTTTGTACATTTAAATTATCTTTATATAAGTTTGAGCGAGGTCAGCAATCACAGAGTAGTAGATTTCACATGAGTTTGATTGCTGATTCTCAATACCATTCAACAGATATTCTTTTAATGCTTACTCTGTGCTAGGGGCAATACTAAATGCTTGAGCTTGACTTAGGGTAACTTTATATATCCCCAATTATGTTGTATATATATCTTCTATAGTAATAAGACACTGGGTCCTGTTTTCCCCTTTATGCTACGTCCTGTTATTCTCAATAACCTGTGTCAGAATTCCCTTTTACATCTTGATGTTCTAGGGTTGACTTTGCAATGGTTTAGTATTTTTGTTTTTTTTGGGTCTTTTCTTAATAGGCTGTCTTTGCTCGCTTACTACTTCAAGATCCCGGCAACCACTTGATCAACATGACTTCTTCTGGGACGCTCAACCTCTCTGCCGACCGAGACGCAGGGGAGAAGCACGCCTTTTGTTACCTTTATTCCTGCTTCCAAAGAGCCAAGGAAGAGGTAACGATGATAATAATTTCCACTGGGCAGTGTATTGTTCTCTTGGCTATGACTTTAGCATGTAAGCCAAAGAGCTGGATCAAAGTCTTTTATACCAGTGTATATGTATCGGAGTATACCTGCAGCTAGATGCTGGCATGAGACACCATTAGTTTGTTTTATAAAGTTTTTGTGTTTTTGTGCTTGGGATCCACCCCTTTCCCAGTGAACCAGTGCCTCTGATTCTTTCTACAAACCTCTTAAACATCACAGCTTTAAGAAAGGTCTGATACTCCTTTTCACAGAGGTGTAATGACAGTGTAGGCCAAGCGTGGTCACTTCCAGGATTGGAATTCTGACAGGTAGGTGATTCCTTAAAGAATGAACTCTCATGAATGTTCAAGCATCCATGCAAGAGCAGTCTTATCTGGAACACTGTCTTTCCCCTTCTCTTGCTGTGTACACCCCTCTTCCAGGTCGTTAACAAGGCTCTTCCCTCTCTTCTCCGTGTTGTTTGCAGATTACCAAGGTTCCAGAGAACCTGCTGCCTTTTGCGGTGCAGTGCAGGAACCTCATCGTGTCTAACACCCGGACCGTCCTCCTCACCCCGGAGATATATGTGGACCAGAACATCCACGAGCAGCTGGTAGACTTGATGTTGGAGGCCATCCAAGGAGCCCGTGAGTACATGAGCAAAGCTGTGCTCACCTACGTTTGATTTCCAAGTTAAACCTCCTCCTAGTGCACTGGAAAGCCTTGGAGCCACTGTGGCCCCAGGAACACTAAGGGTGCGAGTTCACACCTTGAATATCCGTATAGTCACCGACAGTAGGAGAGCGAAGAGCAGGGTAAAGGCACATACAATTCCATAGGCTCTTTCCTCTCTCCTTTGCCTTCTGCTAGATTTTGAAGATGTGACTGAATTTCTGGAAGAGGTCATTGAAGCCTTGCTATTGGATGAGGAAGTTCGAACATTTCCAGAGGTCATGTTCCCGGTGTTTGATATTTTGTTGGGCCGGATAAAAGATCTGGAGCTCTGCCAGATGCTGCTGTACGCGTACTTGGACATCCTGCTCTATCTCACCAGGCAGAAGGACATGGCCAAGGTAACGGAGGTGTACACGCGCGAGCTGGAGATTTAGTAATGTGTGCTTCCCTGTTCTGAATAAGAGAAGGATGTGTTGGTTGTTGTGTAGACTTAACTCTTTGAGACCCTCTCGTCCCATCACATTTTTCTCATCATACAAACAAATAAGTAGGACTTCTCTTCTCCTACAGGTTTTTGTAGAATACATTCAGCCCAAGGACCTCAGCAATGGGCAGATGTACCAGAAGACCTTGCTGGGAGTAATTCTAAATATCTCTTGCTTATTAAAGACTCCGGGTGTCATCGAAAATCATGGCTATTTCTTGAATCCATCTCGCTCCAGCCCCCAGGAGATCAAAGTACAAGAGGCCAACATCCATCAGGTGGAACTGCTTATGGTGTATCGGCCCCCGGGCTTAGATTAAGTGGTTTCTTCAGGAGGCAGGGCACGTGCGGCTGCTTGGGCTCTGGGTGACGTGGGTGGCTTTCTCCTGTAACCGTGTGAGAAAAGCCTCCAGTTTGTGCAGAGGCCGAGGAAAACCCTCCTGTGGTGTAGACTAACCTGCTGCTGCTCTTGTGCTGTACACAGCCTCTTCCTCTTGGCTCCTTTTTCTCACCAACCTGTTTCTTACAACTTTAGCTCATAAACCTTCTGACTGAGCTCCAGCCTACAAACTAATTTTTTTTTTCCTGTCCCTCCTTCCTATGTCCCCTCCATTTGGGCTTTCTGGCATTCATTATAGTAGAAGTCTGGCCAGCATGAGGCAGTACATGGTTGAATTTGAGTTAGTTTGCATCTCCCATACTCATAACTCTCTAATGCCCAGATTTGCAAATTACAGCAGTAGCCACATCCTGCCTGCTTTTGTAAATAGTTTTTAAATCGTTTGATTGAACACAGCCATGCCCATTTGTGTATGTGTGGTTATGGCTTCATTTCATGCCATAACGGTAGAGTTGAATAGTTGCTATAGCAACCATATGGCATGAAAGGCCAAAAATATTTATTATTTAACCCTTTACAGAAACATGTTACTGACCCTACTCTAAAGCTCCATCAATACCCCCTGCATTTGGGAAGCTTGTCAGGAAATCTCTCATAAAAGCCTAGAAAATTGCTTAAATTAGAACTGTGGATAAGGCATAGGAAGAGTACAGAAAAGATGAGGATTGGCATATTTTTAGAAATTGATTGGCATATTTTTAGAAGTGGCTAAGTTTTGGGAGCAACAAATACTAGGATTGTGAAACTGGAATGTTCTGTGGTTATGTTTTCTGGTTAAACAGTTCATGGCTCAGTTCCATGAAAAGATCTACCAGATGCTGAAGAACTTACTCCAGCTCTCCCCAGAAACCAGACACTGTGTCCTGTCCTGGCTGGGAAACTGTTTACATGCAAATGCAGGCCGCACCAAGATCTGGGCCAACCAGATGCCAGAAATCTTCTTCCAGATGTATGCCTCGGATGCCTTCTTTCTGAACCTGGGTGCTGCTCTCCTGAAGCTGTGCCAGCCATTTTGCAAACCCAGGTCCTCTCGGCTCCTCACCTTTAACCCCACTTACTGTGCGCTGAAGGAGTTGAATGATGAAGAACGAAAAATAAAAAATGTACACATGAGAGGTAGGGGAGTACTGGGCTTCCCAAAACGTGTGTGTCTGTGTGTGTGTGTGTGTGTGTGTGTGTGTGTCTAAAACACTCACAACCTTATCTTTTCTCATAAAGGTGACTAGTAAGAAGATGAGGCAGACAGAAGAGCTATTATAAATTTTACAAGGACAGACTTTTTAAAATAACACTGGTGGCTTTTAGATGTGCTTTAGTGAGACCTTCTTTCTGAATTTGGAAACCTTGGGTATTCATTCATTATTTCTTTAAAAATGAGTGAAGCACAGTCCTTATCCTTTATGAATTCAGAAATGCCAGGAGAAGGGAGTTAGATTGACTGGTAACCGTAATATGGTATAGGGCTGAGCTATGGGAACACAGAGAAAGGAGTGAGAAATTCTACAGAAGTTGGAGGTCTTCATAGCTGATCTTCGAGAGATGAAAGCAGCAAAAGAATCTATCTAATAAAAGGGTAATATGCTAATTAGACCGGACAAAGCCACGGTGGCAGGGGCTGAGGCAGAGGTGGTTAGGGGCAAGCAGGCCGGCAGGGGAGAGCAGTTAGGATGGTCAGGTCAACGGGAGAGCAGTTAGGGGGATCAGGCCGGCAGGGGAGAGCAGTTAGGGGGATCAGGCCGGCAGGGGAGAGCAGTTAGGGGGATCAGGCCGGCAGGGGAGAGCAGTTAGGGGGATCAGGCTGGCAGGGGAGAGCAGTTAGGGGGATCAGGCTGGCAGGGGAGAGCAGTTAGGGGGATCAGGCCAGCAGGCAGGTGAGCGGTTAGGAGCCAGTGGTCCTGGATTGCGAGAGAGATGTCCAGCTGCTGGTTTTAAACTGGCAGTTGGACATCCCCCAAAGAGTCCCAGATTGGAGAGGGTGAAGGCTGGGCTGAGGGACCACCCCACACATACTCCCGCACCCCCCGTGCGCAAATTTGGTGCAAAGAGCCTCTAGTCCCTTTATAAGGGAATATCAAGTATAAAGGTACAAAGCTATGGAGAGGCTTGACTAAGGAATAGTGAGAAGGTCATTGTGGCTAAAGCAAGGGGTAGGTAGGAGGAGGGGAGGGTATGGGAACAGCAGGAAATGAGTGTGGGGAGGCAGAAGATTGAGACCAGATTAGAGAAAACAGCAATACAGAGAAGTGGAAAGAAAGCATTCATAATCCTACTACTCAGAATGAATCATGCTTAATTTCGGTGAATGTATTTCCTCCCAGTTTTATAACTCTTTGAGTTGTAAAAGTAATACATGTTCAAAAACAAATAATCTTAAATACAGAAAAAAACAAAAGAGCTACAGTGATCCATTCTCTAACATCTGAAAAATGTAGTTACCTCATTCCTTTTAATTTTTGGTATTTTGTGATTAAGCTAAAGACATTTAACTGCATTTCTGTGGATAGTGAGAGCCAAAAGATATTTTTAGACAAAGGAGTGGTGATGAGATAAGATTTGTTTTTAAGAAGATACTACTTTGAAAAGGAAGATGTCACTGGTAGCAGTAAGGAAGTGGAATAGAGTCGGGACCTAGGAGAGAGGCTTCTGGCAAACTGCTTACTGTGCCTTCTGACTTCCTTGAGGTTTGGACAAAGAAACCTGCCTTATCCCAGCTGTGCAGGAGCCAAAGTTCCCCCAGAGCTACAACCTGGTGACGGAGAACCTGGTCCTGACAGAGTACACCTTACACTTGGGATTTCACAGGTAACTCCTGACGGCACTAGGAAAGGCCATGCAGTGGTGTTGATGAGCAGCAAGTTCAGAGGCGCCTCACGTGACCTCCTTCTCCGGCAGGCTCGCGTTAGGTCTGGTAGAAAAAGGGCATTATTTGCCTTTGTTTGTGTTTACATGAATTGGTTTTCTCCAAATAACTTGAATTTATTTTTAATTATTGACCTATTAAATGTATTAAAATTTAAGATGCACTAGTATTTTTCTCTAAACTTGCAAATTTTAAAATCACTGTCTTCTATTGTTATCTGTCTAAGTGGAATTGTTTTCATTTAATATTTCACTCTCTGCTCTTGAATATCCATTACTTACTACTCCTGATGAAAAAAGGCTAAGCTCTACTCTATGGTGTAGAGACAGGATTAAAGAAATGTTTATAAGGGATTTCAATAAGGTCAGTAAGACCACAAAAGATCCACATTTCAAAGATAAAGGGAATTCTAGAAGTGTGAAAGTTCAAGAACTAGAGGGTATAATTTTCGAAAATGGTTCTGGTTCTAGCTAGCTGTAGTCATTCTAGAATTTTGTTTCCCTCTGGTCCAGCTGATTGTGACTATGAGTATAAATAAGAAGAGAGAAAAATTACTCATTGTTGAAGTCTATATCACAAGTGGGGAACCTTTTTTCTGCCAAGGGCTGGTTGCATATTTATAACATCATTCACAGACCACACAAAATTATCAGTTTAAAAATTAGCCTGCTGCCCTAATGGGTTAGGCCCAGTGGATAGAGCATCAGCCTGTGGACTGAAGGGTCCCAGGCTCGATTCTAATCAAGGGCATGTACCTTGGTTGCAGGCACATGGCCAGTAGGAGGTGTGAGGAGGCAGCTGATTGATGTCTCTAACTCTATCCCTCTCCCTTCATCTCCATAAAAAGTCAATAAAATTAAAAAATTAGCCTGCTATATGTGGGCTAATTTAATTAATTATTAAATGTGTAGACATTTAGTTAATTCGCCCCTATTGCCATGGCAGGGCCAGACCAAATGATTCCATGGGCCAGAGGTTCCCCACCTCTGGTCTGTAGGCTGGGATATTGAGGGTGGCTGTTTTTTAATATCTTATCAGAGTATTTAAATTGACAGTGCCTTGTTCAAAACTTAGCAGATCTCTTAAAAAATGAAATTACATCTTTATTAGAGAGTTTTTCTATCCCTCTCATTGACAATTTAAATGAGACACTAGATAACAATTGAACATGTTTTTGGCCCGTTCAGCCACCTAGATTCAAACACAGACGTGAATGTCATCTAGTTGCCCAGGAAGGCTACTCCCCCAGACCGCTGACAGGGCCGAAGAAGGTGGTCTGGACTGTGCACATAGAGAAACGACCCATAACATTGAATTGTGGGTCTTCCTTTCCTTAGAGAACATTTGGCTGGCCCTTTGTGACAGATAACAGATACTGAACAGCAGAAGCTTTTACGTTGCCCCAGTGGCTGCTTGCTTATAGGTGTTCTTTATTACTGTTGAGCCTCTTTTTAATCCTCACTCCTTGGGGATTTTTCCATTGATTTTTAGAGAGAGAGGAAGAAAGGTGGGGAGGAGAGAGAGACACATGGACTGGTTGCCTCCCACATGCGCCTGGACCGGGACAGGGATCGAACCTTGACCAGGAATCAAACCTGCAACAGCCGATGCTCTAGCCACTTAGGTACACCAACCAGGGCTTTAGTTCTCTTCTAACCATGGAAAAACGGTCCATATCACTATATCCAAGTACAATCATTGCACTTGTGGGTTGTCGAACTCCTCCTGGGCTTCTTGTACTTTGCTTAGTAATTTATTTGACATAGTAATATCCCAGCCTGCACCCTGCCTACTATTTGTAATTACTTGTTATTATGTTGAAGACTGGTAACATTTTCCAGTGCTGTGCCCCCTGCCGCTTTCTTGTCAATAACTTTCATGGGTGTCTTCTGTATTGTCTTAATTGCAACTTCCTATATCCTAAAAGAGATACTAGAATAAATTAATGAGGATTTGACCCTAGCCAGTTTGGCTTAATGGATAAAGTGTTTGTCTGTGGACTGAAAGATCCCATATTTGATCTGGTCAAGGGCACATGCCCAGGTTGCAGGCTCAATCCCAAGTAGGGGGCATGAAGGAGGTAGCTGATCAGTAATTCTCATTATTGATGTTTCTATATATCTCTCTCCCTCTCCCTTCTTCTTAATAAGAAATATATATATAGAGATAGATAGATAGATAGATAGATATTTTAAAGATACAAAAAACTATTATAAAAATAAAAGAGGCCCACTGCACAAATTTGTGCACCAGTGGGGTCCCTCAGCCTGGCCTTGAGGGATCAGGCCGAAACGGGCTCTCCGACATCCCCCAAGGGGTCCCGGATTGTGAGAGGACACAGGCCAGCCAGAGGGACCCAGTGGTGCATGATCAGAGACGGGGAGGGACACCAAAGGTGGGCCAGCCAGGGAGTGACTATGGAAGGGCTCCAGGGTGTATCTGGCCCATCTTGTTCTGTCCCAATCAGCTGGACCCCAGCAGCAAGCTAACCTACCAGTTGGAATGTCTCCCCCTGTTGGTCAGTGCATATCATAGTAACTGGTTGAGCAGCCTTAGCATATCATTAGCATCTTACACTTTGATTGGTTGAATGGCCAACTGGAAGATCAGACACTTAGCATATTAGGCTTCTATTACATAGGATGAGGATTTGTATTTCTGGGATAGAAAGTACTCAGCTATCCCTATATGAGCCTCCTGACCCAGTCTCTTCTGCTTTCTTGGAGGCAGGTTGCATGATCAGATGGTAAAAATCAACCAAAATCTGCACCGGCTGCAGGTCGCCTGGCGGGAAGCTCAGCAAAGCTCTAGCCCTGCGGCTGACAACCTGCGTGAGCAGTTTGAGCGACTGATGACCATCTATCTCTCTACCAAGACCGCCATGACTGAGCCACAGATGCTACAAAACTGCCTCAACTTGCAGGTGTCCCTGGCCGTTCTCCTGGTTCAGCTGGCCATAGGCAATGAGGGCGCCCAGCCCGTAGAGCTGACTTTCCCTCTGCCCGATGGCTACGGCTCCTTGGCCTACGTGCCAGGTAAGCGGGCCTCCTTAGGGACTTCCTGTTTACAGCCACCGGCTTTGACTGGGTCACTTTGGAAGTTAAATCCTTTCTTAGTTATCATCCAGCTGTTTTTGGACAAACTCCTCCTACTTGCAGATGCCATCTCCTGGTGAATGCGTGGGGGCTGCCAGCCTCGTCCTCAGCCTGTGGCCTCCGCTGTGCACATCAGAAGACAGAGGCTTTTTAGAGTCAGGGGTTCCAGCTGTCAGTTTCCATCATTAATATTGTTTGTTGCTCAACTTGGAAATTTATCTAATTCTCCCTATGCTAGTCTTTATGGAGAAATCACTTCCTATTGGTTAACCAGGAAGGGAGATTGTATATATATGTGGTTGACAGGTGTTGTCCATGAAAATCAGATTATATGTTTTTGATAACTGTATTGGTCATCCATTGTTGAGTAATAAATTATCCCAAAACACAGAAACTGTAAAACAGCAAACAGCCCACACCGTGTCTGGTGTCAGGGACCCAGGAGCAGCCTCGCTGCATGTTTCCCATTCTGGGTCTTGTGTGAGGTTCGGCCATCGCTGACGGATCTGCTCACAGGCCTGTCCCGTGGCGCCTGCTGGCCTCTTCTAGACCACGCAGGTCCCTCCTCAGTGCCACTCCTGATCGGGCGGCTGGCTCCCCGCAGAGCAAGGGCCATGGGTGCTGCTCGTACAACTGATCATGGAACGGACATGCCACCAGCTGTGTATGCCTCCGGGTGTGTCCTCTACCCTGAGGAGTGCAGGGCGGGACGCCCAGGGCATGAGTGCCAGGAGGTTAGGGCCACCCTGGAGACTGGCTAGCTCCGTCACCTAGTGAGTCTTTAAGATCTTTCAGACGTCTAAAGGGCTGTTCGTGCACAGTTATGGTTGAGTGTGGAAAACCCATACACTCTGAAACTGCCCTGATGTGTTAGCAGTATTTTCGTGTCCCTACTGCTCTTACATTATTGGATAAAAATAAAAATTGACACTTTTAAAGGAGACTCTACACTTACTAACTTATCACCCTTCCTAGCACCTACAAGACATTGGGTACTGTAACCTTCACTGAGTACAGTGTGGATTTGTATGTACAGAAAGTCAGGCATTTGGCTGATTCTAGTGACTTTTTTTCCAGAATTCTTTGCAGACAACCTGGGTGACTTCCTCATCTTCCTCCGCCGCTTTGCCGATGACATGTTGGAGACGTCCGCAGACTCCCTGGAGCACGTGCTTCACTTCGTCACCGTCTTCACGGGCAGCATAGAAAGGTGACCGCTGGGGTTCCGCTTCCCTGGTTAGAGCCGCAAAGCGTTCGGAGACTTCTTTCCGAGGACAACAGCGCTCCAAGGGTTCCTCCAGAAGCTGTCACATTGTCAGTCACCTGACCATCCTGTGGGGAGCCAGAAACCCCACTCTTGCCAGGCAGAGGCCTTTGCCCACAGGGAATCTGGACTTCCCGGTGAGGTGCCTGATAGGCATGCACTGCCTGCCAGCTGGTGAAGCTCACCTGGTACAGAAGCCTGCCCGTGGCAGCAGGTGCTGATGGTCTTTAATAACCGCATGAGGTAGTTTGCTCATGGCCAGTTTGGGTGAGCAGTAAACTTAGGTAAATGCTTTCTGACTTCAAGGTTTGCTCGTTCATCGCTTCTAGTCTTTGCCTAAGGATGATCTCACTGGCGGCAGATGCCTCTCTGGTTTGTTCTGGAGGCAAACAGTGTAGACCGGCTCTGGGGGAGAGAATGAGCCCAGTCCCTGGAGCCATGTCAGGGAGAAGTATGTAAAGCGACCCTTCACTGTGCTGAGCTGTCTGATGAGAAAACAGTCAGCAAGTTCTTACCGGGCGCCTGTGCGCACCCAGGTGACGGAGAGTGGCTCCCGGGGCCTTGCTCGGAGGCTTGGAAAGGCAGTGTGTCCCTGACGAAGCAGTCAGCATAGTAAGCAGGAGAGAACGCGTTACAGAGAAGCACACGACGGCTTAGAGTAAACACAAACGCAAGCACTTATCCTCACTTGGTAAGCTGTCACCTCAAAGCTGGATGGTATCCCCTGCATTGTCCCCCAGAAACTGACGCCTTGAAACCGCAGAGCCCTGTTCCCACAGTGCTGCCATGGGATGTCTGCTCCCGTGGAGAGTTTGACTCCTTGGCTTGGACGCTTTGGGCATGGTGGTTGTAGAGGGCACGGCCACGCCACCTGACCTAAGAAGGAGAAAAAGGAGGGTTCAGTTACTCTTCATACTCCTGAGAGGACGGCAGCCAGGCCCCGCACCCCCTACACCAATATTTTTGGAGAAATGAAAGTCTGAAGTGGCTGAAATGAATGATAATGAAGATAATGAAATCGTTTTCAAACAGCCCTTAAACGCATAGAAGAAGAAAGCACAAGAGACAAACACCCCATGTTCAGAGGAAAAAGGGAAAGAAAGAGCAGTTGTGGTTCTGAATGTCTTGTGTGCACTTCTGGGAAATGGGGTTTACTGTGAGGGCTGCTGTTTTGCGTTTAGGAAGATGCGGCGCAATGCAGTGCTGAAAGTGTTGTCAGAGAAAGCGCTGCAGGGCACAGTCCTCGGGAGCAGTCTGGCTCTGGCTCGCCTGGCGCCGCTCGGCTCACGCTGCCTCTTCCAGTTTTCCTCACAGACTGATGTCTTTGGTCACTCTGCCTGCAGAGAAGGGTCACCAGTGACTTCAGGTTTAAGTACTAAACCAAAGTCTTTGTTGTCGCCATCAAATAAAGAAAAGAAAACATTTTTTAAATCTACCCACTCAGCTTGCTTTCTGCCCTGTTTGCAGGATGAAGAATCCCCACCTGAGGGCCAAGCTGGCGGAGGTGCTGGAAGCAGTGATGCCCCACCTGGATCAGACCCCGAGTCCCCTGGTGTCGAGTGTGTTCCACCGGAAACGTGTGTTCTGCAACTTTCCCTACGCGGCCCACCTTGCGGAAGCTCTGATCAAGGTCTTTGTGGACATTGAATTCACAGGTAAAGCAGACAAGAACGAAAAAGCTGATACTTGTGCAATTTCATAGTTTGGTCAGTATCTGAATATCAGAAAAGCGTCATCAGCCATCATTTATTGACACCCTACTGTGTGCCACCTGACTTTGTCACAATCTGGAAAATTTTACTGTATTATCCTCATTTTTACGTATAAGGACATGGATCCTCAAAAAGATTAAATTGTCATACAACTGAGTGGTAGGTTTAGGTCTGCCTCCTCAAAAAAAGCACATACTCTTACCAACTTTATTATATACGGCTTGATCAAACCATACTCGAATAAATTAGGCTGTCTGATTAAAACCCGAGTCTATTTTCTCTGCCTCAGAATTGCAGAATAGTGGATAATGAGACTGTTCTGGTTGAGATATTCTTTTATCCATACTGTGTAACAGTCTAATTTGTTAGATTAAGAGTAGCAGCAGGCTCCCTGGCCAGTGTTGCTCAGCTGTTAGAGTGTGTCAACCTGCACACCAAAGGGTCAAGGGTTGGATTCCGGGTCAAAGGCACATACCTAGGTTGCGATTTGCTCCCCGCTCTAGGCTGGAGTGCATTCCAGAGGCAACCAGTCAACCTCAATCTTTCTCTCTCCTTCCCCACCCCGCTTCCTTTCCCCCTCCCTTCCACTTGCTCTGAAAAGCAAAGGGAAAAAGTATTCTCCAGTGAGGATTAACAAAAGAAAACCAGCAAGAAAAACTCCCTTTCTCTCTTGGCCTTTTGAGCTCTCACCCTGAGATGCTGTGTCTGAGTGAACAATACCCCATCTCAACCAGAAAACAGGATGTTAAGCAGTTATTTGAGACCCTTTTTATTTTTTATTAATTATTTTTTTTATCTTCACCGAGGTTTGTTTGTTTTTGTTTCTTTGTTTCTGTTTTAGAGAGAAGAGAGAGAGAGAGAAACATCAATGTGAGAAGCACCAATTGCTTGCCTTTGTACATGCCCCACTCAAGGATCAAACCCACAACCTAGGTGTGTGCCCTGACCAGAAATCGAACTCACAACCTTTCGGTGTATGGGATGGCGTTCCAACCAATGAGTCACACTGGCCAGAGCAAGACCCCTCTTAAAGGGGATGTCCTTGTATCCAATGACAAATACAACATTTGTTATTTCTTTAATTTTATTTGTCCATCACACTTTACATTCAATATTATTTGCCGAAACCGATTTGGCTCAGTGGATAGAGCATCGGTCTGTGGACTGAAGGGTCCCAGGTTCGATTCCAGTCAAGGGCATGTACCTTGGTTGAGGGCACATCCCCAGTAGGGGGTGTGCAAGAGGCAGCTAATCTGTGATTCTCTCATCGATGTTTCTAACTCTCTATCCCTCTCTCTTCTTCTCTGTAAAAAATCAATAAAATATATCTTAAAAAAAAAAATATATATATATATATATATATGTATATATATATACATATATATATATATATATATATACACACACACACACACACACTATTTTATACTAGCTTGAGGTGTATCGCATAGTTCTTAGACAATTATAAAGAGACATTTAATTTTTTTAAATATCTTTGTGTTGCTTTTTTTTAGAGAGAGAAACATGGATAAAAACCATCAATTGGCTGCCTCCTGCATGCCCCTACTGGGGATCAAGCCCGAAACCCAGGCATGTGCCCTAACTGGGAATCAAATAGGCAGCCTCTTGGTCCATAAGTAAATGCTCAACTACTGAGCCTCAACAGCTGAACATATTGACTGCCTTCTCATCTTTAGATTTTGATTTTGTCACTTGTTCACCTGAGCCTTGGTTTCCTTGTCTATAAAATGGGTTGAAGTGAAATAATGCATGTAAATCTTCATAATATAAGAAATTGAGCAATAGCCAAAACCGGTTTGGCTCAGTGGATAGAGCGTTGGCTTCTGACTCTCTGTCCCTCTCTCTTCTTCTCTCTAAAAAATCAATAAAATATATTAAAAAAAAAAAAATGAGCAATAAATTGCTGCAGTTACCTTATTATCTCATAGCACATAAGTTATACAATAAATTGCTGCAATTATCTCAGGATATATAATCCCTTTCTTATGTCAAAGGAAGTGAAAGTTGCAGAAGGTTAAGAGATTTGCATTATGTGGAAGGAAAGGAAGGAAAACCTAGGTCTTCTAACTCCACACCTCATGCTCTTTCTTTATTATGTGACCCGACCTGTATGCTCTAGTGGTCAAACGCAATATAAGCCTCAGATGTTCAGCTTCTGTCCTGATTTTTCAGAGTAATTAAGAAACGGCCCTGGCCAGAGTGGCTCAGTGGATAGAGTGTTGGCCTGCAGACTGAAGGCCCCAGGTTTGATTCCTGGTCAGAGCACATGCCCACGTTGCAGGCTCAATCCCTAGTGGGGGTCATAAAGGAAGCAGCCAATCAGTGCTTCTCTCCCATCATTGATGTTTCTATCTCCCTTTCCCTTCCTCTCTGAAATCAATAAAAATATATTGAAGAAAGGAAGGGAAGGAAAAAAGAAAAGAAAGGAGAGAAAGGAAGGAAAAGGGAAGGAATGAAGGGAAAGGGAGGAGTTGGCCACACAGCTGGCATGTTATCTGAGGATTGCGGGGATTATTTGATTTCCCATCTGCACGTGGCTGTCTGCAGGGTGGCAGGCAGAGGCTCATTCAGAGCCTGATAAATACTCTATTTCGTGTGGAAGCGTTTGTTCCCTTGGCTTTTATTGTGCAGCTCAGTCCTCGTCCTCCTCTGTGTAAGTATCCTTTTGCTGTCAGTGAGGAAGTAAGCAAATGCTTGCCTACAGATCTAGGCCTTTATGAACTCTCCAGGCAGATGTTGTCAGCCTTGACACATTCAGAGTAAGGGGAAATGGCTCCACGTAGACATAAGCTCTTACTCTCCAATGGCACCTTTAACACGTGGCGGGTTGTGCTCTTGCCTTACTCCAGGAGACCCCCATCAGTTTGAACAGAAGTTCAATTACCGCCGTCCCATGTATCCCATCCTAAGGTACATGTGGGGAGCAGATACCTATCGGGAGAGCATTAAGGTGAGAGCTTTCGATGCAACTAAACTACATTATCAGAGTTTTTGTTTCAGATAAACCCCGTAAGTTGCGGTCCAGCACTAAAATGGTTTTCTCTTGGACTGGGGCTTACAGGATTTGGCTGACTATGCCTCCAAGAATCTAGAAGCCATGAACCCCCCACTTTTCCTCCGCTTTCTTAACCTGCTAATGAACGACGCCGTCTTCCTTTTGGATGAAGCCATCCAGGTAAAACACCAGCAGATTCACTGCTCCTCTGCCTTCACTTCAGGCCCGGTCCATGCTTTTAACCTTGTCATCACGCTTCTAGTACCGCTCTCAGGCATCAGGAATCTGCAAGTAGCAGAGTACTACCAGCCTTCCCATTACAGAGCTCAAGTGTGGTTTCATTAAAGACCAAAAGCAAGGCTCATTGAAGCCTCGAGCTGGGATAATGCCTTGGCAAAAGGTAGAAAAGAACGTATGATGAGGCCAGACTGAGGTAGACTGTCAGAACTAACGAGGCTAGGCCCCCAGGAGCCAGGACCCCGCATTTGGTCAGTGACTTTCTCTTCAGTCTTTTCCATCTCAGCACATTAGTAACTGGCTCTCTGAGGCAAGGCTTCTTATCCCTCTCCTGAAAGACTGTACTTTTTACACCACTACATGAAAAATAACTAGCTTGGGTTGTTTTTTCATGTAAAGACTAACTTGCCAATACTCTCCATCTCTCTCTACTGCCTCCCAAATCAATACTCTCCATCTCTCCACTACCTCCCAAATCTTTAGCTGTATAGAAACATGGCTTTCACCACATGGACAGCTGGTGCCTCTCAGCCCCTTGGGGTATGGTATCCTGGACCATCCCTGTGGAGCTGCCTGTTGCTCAAGTAAAAACTTCCTGTGTCTGCAAAGGGGCATGCAGGGCAGTGACCCGCTGGAGAGGAGGCAGGGAAATCCTGAGGGTAGCCTATTGGAGAGCCATGAGCTCCTCCCATTGATTAGCAGTCTCCCAGCAGCTTTAATTTGTGAGAAAATTTTCTTACATATATATACATACATGCATGCCTAAATGACCACTTGGCCATTCCGACCGGTAGTTATGACATGCACTAGCCACCAGGAGCAGACACTCAATGCACAGGCATAGAAACATGGAACAGACTGATGAATTGCAGATGGAAGGGAGGAGGAGGGACGGGAAGAAATTAACCAAAGATCTTAAATTCATAATAGGGTCCCTCGGCCTGGCCTGCGGGGATCAGGCCAAAACCAGCAATCTGACATCCCCTGAAGAGTCCCAGATTGCGAGAGGGTGCAGGCCTGGCCGAGGGACCCCACTGGTGCATGAATCCATGCACCGGGCTTCTAGTAATCCTGTAAGCCTTTAGATAGATTTTCTTAGAAAACAATAAACAGACCCTTCTAAGCAAGAGCTGTGTAATACAAACAATGACCCAGATGGCATTTTCATGGGACTGTAATTTTAACACGTTTGCTGTAACAGCAAAGGAGGGTTCTAAATATGGTTCTTCCTGGTGTCTTGCATGTATGAGAAAGCTTTGTTTTTTATACAGTTTTGGGGGGTTTTATTTTATTTTTTCCATCATTCAGAAAGGGTTCATTCGCTTTTTCATCCTGTTTATTTTTGCCTGGGTTTCATATACAATATTATACCACTTATTCTCTGCTAGAGGCCCGGTGCATGAAAATTCATGCACTGGACGGGGTGTCCCTCAGCCCGGCCTGCCCCCTCTCACAGTCCAGGAGCCCTCAGGCGCACAAGGCAACCTGGCGATCAGGGGAAGGTGATGCCCCATCACACCTCTGCTGCTGCCCCTGCCAGCAGTGCAAGCCTCGGCTGGTCCTGGTTGCCTGAGCCTCGGCCGGCCGTGGGCGGCTGGGCAGCTGCCATCTGAGGCTTGCCTGTGCCTCGGGCCTGCCCTGGGCGGCTGGGGGACGGGGGGGCCTTGGGGACTCCGGAGGCAGGTGCATGGCAAGATGAGACTGAGCACTGCCATCTTGTGGCTGTGGGCGCTGCCATCTTTGAGGACGTGGCAGTCATGTAGCATATTCCCTCCTTATTGGCTGTGGGCGCAACCATCTTTATGATGGTGTGAGGATAAATTAGTAGCTTATTCCCTCTTTATTAGATAGGATAATATTTCTAAGGGAATTGCCAATAAGTCTACCTAGGCTGAAACAAAACTATATGGAGCCACAATTTTTCTTTTCCCCCCAAAATTTCTCTTTTAGCTTCAGCCTTCTGCTGAGAAATAAAGCCTCATGTCTCTGTGGCCATCCCAGCATAATGGCCTCGATTTTATTTTATTTTTTTTTAATATATTTTATTGATTTTTTACAGAGGAAGGGAGAGAGATAGAGAGCTAGAAACGTCGATGAGAGAGAAACATCAACTAGCTGCCTCTTGCACACCCCATACCAGAGATGTGCCCGCAACCAAGGTACATGCCCTTGACCGGAATCGAACCCGGGACCTTTCAGTCTGCAGATCGACGCTCTACCACTGAGCCAAACCGGTTTCGGCATTTGGCCTCGATTTTAAATGGGACCTCAAGTCTGGTCTTCCCTTCAACTGAACTTCTCTGATTTCCATAGTATCTGAGCAAGATAAAGATCCAGCAGATTGAGAAGGACCGAGGTGAATGGGACAGTCTGACCCCAGAAGCCCGCCGCGAGAAGGAAGCTGGCCTGCAGATGTTCGGACAGCTGGCCCGTTTCCATAACATCATGTCCAATGAAACAATTGGCACCCTTGCCTTTCTGACATCAGGTGAGTACACAGAGCACTGCTTTCCCCAGAGATTCAGCGGCCAAGAGCTGCTTCATTTGTGGTACCAGCCCGGCTGGAACTCAGTATTGGGGCTCTGTGCCGGTGCCCTCGCAGTAGGGGGAGAAGTGAACCACTGCAGAGGCTCGGGAAACGTGAGGCTGCCTGGTTGACATGGGGTGAGGAAAGGCCACCTCACTGCTGCCGGAAAGCACACATGGGTGTAGGTCCTTAAGGACAGTGAGCCATGTGAACATAGTGGGTGGAGAGGAGAGAATTAACCTGAACACTAGTCTGGAACTCTGATTGATCGTGGTAGATCAGACAGACATTCATCTCACCCCTCTGCAGCTACGCAGTCACCGCTTGCCACACATAGCTATCAGATGCTTAAAATGTGCCTAGTTTGAATTGAGATGTGCAAAAAGGAAATACATACTGCAAAACTTAGTATTAAAAAAGAAATATTTATTAATAATTTTTATATTGATTTCATGCAAAATGACAACCAAGAATCACCAGACATTTAACGAAATCTAGCATGAAACACAGATAATATATGAACAGTTTTTCTTTCAGTTTATTGGTTTTTAGAGAGAGAAAGGGAGAGAAAATTAGTACACCTGGCCAGTGTGGCTCAGCGGTTGAGCATTGACCCAGGAACCAAGAGATTACTGGTTTTTTATTCCCAGTCATGGCACATGCCCAGGTTGCTAGCTCAGTCTGCAGTAGAGGGTGTACAGGAGGCAGCCAGTTGATAATGTTTATCTCTCATCAATGTTTCTATCTCTGTCCTTTGCCCTTCTTCTCGCTCTAATAAAACACATATTTTAAGAAAATCAGTATGAGGGCCAAATGTCAAACGGCTGCCTCCTACGTATGTCCCACTGGGGATTGAGCCCACAACCCAGGCATGTGCCCTTAACAGGAATTAAACTGGCAACCTTGAGGTGTACAGGACAACGCCCAGCCAACTAAGCCACACCAGCCAGGGTAATACATGAACACTTTCATGAACTTGTTCATACATAATCTCAGAGGGATGAGAAGATAGAGCTTCAGTAGAAGGGTCAGACATAAATTCAAGGAACTCTTGAGAACAGAACAGAAAGGACTCCCACAAGCACATTAGAATTAAAATTATACAGCCCGGCCTGCGTGGCTCTATGATGGAGTGATCGACCTATGAACCAGGAAGTCACGGTTCCATTCCCAGTCAGGGCACATGCCCAGGTTGCAGGCTCAATCCTCAGTGTGGGACTTGCAGAAGGCAGCCAGTCAATGATTCACTCTCATCATTGATGTTTCTGTCTCTCCCTCTCCTCTCTGAAAGCAATAAGAAAAAATTGGGGCGTGGGGGTCATTGCATGTAAAAACAAAAAACTAAACTACAGAACAACCATCATTGAGAACCTCCTAAAATCTAGCTGAATGAAAGTCATATAACTAAGCATTTAAAGAAGCCACATCAGGTGGAGATGCGGAATGGGCTTGATCCATGCCAACATGTGACAGATAAAATATGAGAGGGAGCCCTGGCCATTGTGGCTTGGTTGGGCATTGTCCCATGCACTAAAAGGTTGCCAGTTCAATTCCCGGGCAGAGCACATGCCTGGGTTTCAAGCTCAATCCCCAGAGGGGGGATTAGGGAGGATATCCAGGAGGCAGTGATGTTTTGCTCTCACATTGATGTTTCTCTCTCTACCTCTCCCCCCCTCTCTAAAAATCAATTATTTTAAATCTTCAAAAAAAAAGGAAGGAAGGAAGGATATCTCTGCTACAGAGAATCTCCCAGAGGAGCAAGGGGTCTCAGCCCCACACGAGGCCCCTCCATCCCAGGGTTCCAGAGCCAAGATGAGATGTCTCCATAACTTCTGCCTGAAAAACCAGTGGGGATTGAGGCTGATGGAGAGTAAGACTGCTGGAGTCCCAGGCAGTTCCTCTTAAAGGACCCACATATGCATTCACTCAGACTCCCTCTTAGTTCCAGCTATGGGGCAGCATCTTGAAAGGCACTAGGGACATCCAGGGAGGAACTGAATTGTCTGGCACCAGGTTGAGAGCTGGAGGAGCAGCTTTCTCCCAGAGTGAAGTGCTGGCAGAGGCCATAGTCCTTTGCTCCCCCTGCACAGAGTTACAGGTAGTGGCCATATCTGAGTCTCAATCAACTGGCTATTAATGTTCAACACACCTGATGACTCCGAGACCCCCCCCTCCCCACCAACTTGCCAATCAACACAGGCTGATTCCAGTGACTTTTCCATATCAATGGCCTTCAAATTTACCTAAAGTCTCTCAAACAAGCAGCATCTGGCCTCAGTGTTCCCCATACTTCTGCTAAGTTGCCCCAGGCCAAGCACTAGCAGCAGCTGGCCTTGGTTTGCAATTTGGCCTCTCCTGAGCATCTCCAAGCCCAGCACAGGTAGCAACTATCTCCACAGGCAAGTACATGGGCAGTGGCTGTCCTTGACCTGCACCTCCTGGTAGGCCCCAGAGCCAGTATACTTGGTGGACAACTTCAGACTACATCAGAGTACCAGCCAACCACCTCACAAGTTACACACAGAGGGGCAGATTCAGCGGGCACCACAGACCTGCTGAAGTAAGTCTTGCTTTACGGGGTGGGCCCCTGCACAGCTAATCCTACACCGTGGTGGCAGCCAGTCCTTGCAGCTGGTCAGCCTGGGAGTAAACTTCTTCCATTAACATGCCAACAGCAATTAAAGCTCACCTACAACAGGAGGGTGTTCACAGCCCACATGGTGGCACACACGGAGTACCCAGCTGGGTGATCAGGGAGGCTGTGCCACTGGACCCTACAGGACATCTACTACATAAGGTCACTCTACCAAGCCTGAGAGGCGTAGCAGCTCTACCTAACACATAGAAACAAACACAGGGAGACAGCCAAAATGAGGGGACATGTCCCAAGTGAAAGAACAGAACAAAACTCCAGAAAAGTTAAAAAAAAAAAAAAAGAAAATACAAGCAATCTACCAGATGCAGAGTTCAAAACATGGTTAAAAGAATGTTCAGTGAAATTAGAGGAAGAGTAGATGAGGTTAGAGAGAACTTCAACAGGATAAAAAAAGGACATGGGCTCTCTGCTCCTCCTGTTCGTCAGACAGCCTCTCCTCCTGCACTGTGCCAGCAGCCACAACCTGAAGGTCGGAGTGAACGGATTTGGCCTCATTGGGCGCCTGGTCACCAGGGCTGCTTTTAACTCGTGCAAAGTGGGTATTGTCGCCATCACTGACCCCTTCATTGACCTCCACTACATGGTCTACATGTTCCAGTATGATTCTACTTGTGGCAAGTTCAAAGGCACAGTCAAGGCTGAGAACAGGAAGCTTGTCATCAGTGGAAAATCCATCTCCATCTTCCAGGAGTGAGATCCCACCAACATCAAATGGGGTGATGCTGGTGCTGAGTATGTAGTGGAGTCCACTGGTGTCTTCACTACCATGGAGAAGGCTGGGGCTCTCTTGAAGGGAGGAGCCAAGAGGGTCATTGTCTCTGCCTCTTCTGCGGATGTCCTCGTGTTTGTGATGGGTGTGAACCATGACAAGTATGACAACTCCCTCAAGATTGTCAGCAATGCCTCCTGCACCACCAACTGCTTGGCCCCCCTGGCCAAGGTCATCCATGACAACTTTGGCATCGTGGCAGGACTCATGGCCACAGTCCATGCAGTCACCGCCACCCAGAAGACCTTGGATGGCCCCTCTGGAAGCTGTGGCGTGACGGCAGAGGGGCTGCCCAGAACATCATCCCTGCTTCTACTGGTGCTGCCAAGGCTGTGGGCAACGTCATCCCTAAGCTGAATGGGAAGCTCACTGGCATGGCCTTCTGTGTCCCCACCCCCAATGTGCGGTTGTGGCACTGATCTGCCACCTGGAGAAAGCTGCCAAATCGATGATATCAAGAAGGTAGTGAAGCAGCGTCAGAGGGCCGCCTCAAGGGCATCCTGAGCTACACTGAGGACCAGGTTGTCTCCTGCGAATTTAACAGTGACAGCCATTCCTCCACCTTTGATGCTGGGGCTGGCATTGCCCTCATGACCACTTTGTCAAGCTCATTTCCTGGTCTGACAATGAATTTGGCTACAGCAACAATGGTGGACCTTATGGAACACATGGCCTCCAAGGACTAAGAGCCCTTGGACCACCAGCCCCAGTGAGAAGAGGGCCCTCAGCTCTGGGGAGTCCTTGCCCCGGATCAGTCCCCCGACACAATGAGAATCTCCTGACCACCATTTCCACCCCCTACCTCCTGAGGAAGGGAAGGGGCGTAAGGAGCCCTGTTTTGTCATGCACCATCAATCAAGTTCACTGGATCCAGCCAAAAAAAAAAGGGCATGGGAGCCATAAACTAGTCATAAATGAAGGATATACAAACAAATAAAGAATCATTTATAGGGAATGAACAATAGAGTAGATGAAGCTGAGAAAACAGCAATTTGGAATATAAGGAAGCAAAAAATTACCCAACAAGAACAGCATAAAGAAAAAAATTACAATAGTGTAAAAACATCTGGGACAACTTCAAGTTTCCAACATTCTGGTGCCAGAAGTAGGAGGGAGAGAGCAAAAAATTGAATACCTATAAAAAATAATGACTCGGTGGTTGATTGTCAACCTATAAAGCAGGAGGTTCTATTCCCAGTCAGGGCATATGCCTGGTTGCAGGCTCAATTCCCAGTGTGGAGCATGCAGGAGGTAGCCAATCATTGATTCTCTCTCACTGATGTTTCTATCTCTCCCTTCCTCTCTGAAATCAATTTTTAAAATGTATTTAAAAAATAATAATTACGGAGTTCGGCTGGTGTGACTCAGTGATTGAGTGTTGACCTATGAACCACGAGTTCATGTTTCGATTCCCTGTCAGCGCATATGCTCAGGTTGTGAGCTCAATCCCCAGTAGGAGGCCTGCAGGAGGCAGCTGATCAGTTGATGATTCTCTCTCATTATTGATGTTTTTATCTCTTCTCCCTTCCTCTCTGAAATCAGTAAAAATTCTCATTTAATATCAAAGGATATATAAAAATCTTCCCAGACAAGAAAAAGCTAAAGGAGTTCATCATCACCAAACCTATACTACATGAAATGTTAAAGGATCTTCTTTTTTTTTTTTTTAATACGTATTTTATTGATTTTTAGAGAGGGAGGGAAAGAGAGAAACATCAGTGTTAATTAAGAGAGAATCTGACCAGTTGCCTCTGGCACACAGCCTACTGGGGATTGAGCCCACAACCAGGGCATGTGCCCTGACCAGGAACCAAACCTGACCTCTTCATTCATAGGCTGATGCTCAACCACTGAACCACACTAGCTGGTCAAGGGTTTTCTTTAAGAAGGAAATAAAGATCTCAGACATCTCTTACAGCAATCTGTTTACTGATACATCTCCTAGGGCAAAGGAAATTAAGGAGAAAATAAACAAATGGGATTACATCAAAATAAAAAGCTTCTGCACAGCAAAAGAATCCATCAACAAATTGAAAGGGGAGCCCACTGTATGGGAGAATATATTTGTCAATGTTACAGCTGAGAAGGGATAAATTTCCAAAATACGTAAAGAACTCATACAACTTAACAAAAGGAAGACAAACAATCCAATTAAAAAATGGGCAAAGGACCTAAATAGACATTTCTTAAAAGTGGACATACAGCCGGCACCGGTTTGGCTCAGTGGATAGAGCGTCGGCCTGCGGACTGAAAGGTCCCGGGTTCGATTCTGGTCAAGGGCATGTGCCTTGGTTGCGGGCACATCCCCAGTAGGGGGTGTGCAAGAGGCAGCTGGTCGATGATTCTCTCACATTGACGTTTCTAACTCTCTATCCCTCTCTCTTCCTCTTTGTGAAAAATCAATAAAATATATATTTTTTTTAAAAAGTGGACATACAGAAGGCCAAGAGACATGAAAAATGCTCAAAGTCACTGATCAAATCAAAATGGCAATGAGGTATCACCTCTCACCTGTCATAATGGCTACCATCAACAAATGACAAGTGCTGGTGAAGATGCGGAGAAAAAGGAACCCTCCTTCACTGCTGGTGGAAATGCAGACTGGAACAGCCTCTGTGGAAAACAGTATGGAGTTTCTGTTAGAAATGGAACTCTGTTTTGACCCAGCTATCCCACTTCTAGTAATATATCCTAAGAAAATAGAAACACCAATCAGAAAGGATTTATGCACCCCCTAAGTTCATAGCAGCATAACCTACAGTAGCTGAGATATGGAAACAAGTGCCCACCAGCAGATAAGTGGATTTAAAAAGTTTTATTACATTTACTAAGTGGCGGTTAAAAAGAAGGAACTCCTACCATTTGCAACAGCATGGATGGACCTGGTGAGTATTATGCTAAGCAAAATACGTCAGTCAGAGAAAGATAAGTACCACATGATCTAATTCATATGTCGAATCTAATGAACAAAATAGATCCAGAGACAGAGAAGCATGAAACAGACTGATGCATTTCAGAGGAGGTGCGAGTTGGTTGAGGAGAGATTAACCAGGGAATTTATATGCAAATAGTATAGCCCATGGACACAGAAAAGTGTGGTGAAGGCCTGGGAGGAGTGGGTTTGGGGTGAGAGGGGTCAATGGGAAGATATTGGGGGGGGAAGGGGGAGGCATTTATAATACTTCAAACAATATAGATAAGTTTCTTTAAAAAGAAGGAAAAAAGATAAAAGTGTGAACAATGAAATGTGAATACATACAAATCTGCCAGCAATTAAATCTAAAAAACAAAATAAATAAACAGAACAGAAATAGACTCATAGACACAGGGAAAATTTTGATGGTTGCCTAATGGGAGGGGGCAGGCTTGGGTGAAAAGTAAAAAGATGGAGAAGTCACAGATTGGTAGTCACAGGATAGTCACGGGATGTACAGTACAGCACAGGGAACACAGTCTATACTAATGAAGAGTGATATGCAAATGGTGGGACGCCCTCGTGCTTAACGACTGATCAGCTGGAGCTGCAGGTGCAGCAGACGAGGGTGGGCAGGGACCTGCAGCATCAGGGACAGGGCAGGCACGGCAGAGGCCTCTTCATGCGCCGGAGTCCGTCTGCCTCCACCGTGGCCCGGCCCAGGGGTCAGCAAGATTGTCTTTAGGACAGACCATCGAGGAGCCTGGATTGGGGGGTTGCCTCCTACTTTGGGGCAATGGATTGTGGGCCTCTCACACAGGGCACAGGCTAGGCTGAGGGCAAACGCCCTCCCCCGAGTGCACAGATTTCATGCACCGGGCCACTCGTCTATATATAAAAGCCAAAGCAACCATTACACTGGACAATCAGAGGACCGGCCAGTATCTCACACACTGACCACCAGGGGGCGGGAGCTTAATGCAGGAGCCCCCTGGTGGTCATTGCACTCCCACAGCCAACCTCCTGCGGGCCCTACTCCCCGGCTGGCTGGCCAGCCCTAACCAGGACCAGGTGAGACAGCCCCAATCAGCCCTGATCGCCAGCCAGGCCGAGGAACCCCCACCTGTGCATGAATTTGTGTACCTGTGTACCGGTCCTCTAGTATCCTTATATTAGGTCTAGTAATAATTAATGTCGTTTTCTAATACTTTTTTAAATCGAATTTATTTAAACAATACAACAAAATTTAATCAACAATATAGTTGCCATTGTTTTCTACTACTTGTGCCCAACGCTCAGGAAGCATCTTAATCCCTCTGTTGTAAAATTCTTGTGATTTTGATGCAAAAAATTCGGTCAATGCATTTTTGAGGCATTCTTCATTATTAAATTTTTTTCCAAGAAGAAAGTTTTGCAAAGAACGAAACAAATGGTAATCGGAAGGGGCAATATCAGGAGAATATGCAGGTTGAGGGAGAACTTCCCATTCCAACTGGCGCAGTTTTTCAGCAGTGATTCTTGCAGTATGCGGTCGTGCGTTATCGTGGTGAAGAATTACACCCTTCCGATTAATCAGCGCGGGTTCTTTTTCTCTTAAAGCTTGGGCTAACCTTTCCCAATTGGGCACTATACACTGCACTTGTAATGGTTTGGGTAGATGGTAAAAGTTCATAATGAAGAATTCCTTTAAAATTCCACCAAACACACAACATCACTTTTTTTGCATGCAAGTCAGGTTTTGGCGTGGGCTGCGGAGCCTCATTTTTGTCCAACCATTGAGGCCGCCTTTTCAAGTTAACATACAGCAACCATTCCTCATCTCCGGTAACAATTTGCTCTAAAAACGGCAAACGGTTTTGACGAGAGAGGAGCGAACTGCAAATTGTGACTCTTTGATTACGGTTGTTGTCGGTCAACTCATGAGGAACCCATTTTCCAAACTTTTGGACTTTGCCAAGTGCACGCAATTGATTGGAAATTGTTTTTTGTGAACAATTTAAAGTTGTCGCAAGCTCTTGTTGGGTAATTTGAGGATTTTGCACCAAAAGAGCTTGAAGAGCTTCTTGATCAAAATTGGACACACGGCCTCGACCACTCTTGTCATCTAAGGAAAAATTTCCCTCGCGAAATTTCTCAAACCAACACTGGCATTTTCTGGCGCTAACTGCATCTTGACTGAGAGCACTACAGATGTTTTTTGCAGCCTCACTTGCTTTTCTTCCTAATTGGAACTCGTAAAGCATTCAGTGCCGAATATGCTCTTCATCCGCCATCTTCTTAGCCCTAGTTTTGCAACAAAAAACAAACCAAACACAAACTTTTTCAAGCAAAACTTGTTAATTGCACTTCACACGTTCTGTAGATACCACGTGTTTGAAGGTTATGTCAATACAAGTCAACGCCAAGCAAGATTTTAAACAAATGTTTAAAAACAACATTAATTATTACTAGACCCGATAATATGCATGATGTCAGATGGGTATTAGATTTATGTTATGTAATGTCTAATCACTAGGGTATACACCTGAAACTAATATAATATTGTATATCAGCTGTAATTGAAAGAAAAAATTTTTAAATGAATTCAAAAAAGGAAGCAGAACAGAAAGATACAGAAATATGAAAAGGGTAAGAAAATAAAGGATCTCTCTAAAAAGTCTCAAACGAGAAAACTATTAGGGAGGGAATTATCAAAGAAGTAATACCAAAAAAATCCCCAAGAGTAAAAGCCTCTAAATCAAGCATGTCACATTCCCTGCCTGCTGGCCACATGCGGCCCAGCCAATATAATGGTATGTAAGAAATGCTTTAATAAAAATTTTGTAACTTAATTTTTATAATATCTTACCCAATTATTAATAACAAACTACAACGTTCGCTAATGACTAATTACTGTAATTGTGTTGCCTTCATTTCCCTTACATGCAGGTGCACCATTTCTCTACTAATACTACCATGTTTCCCCGAAAATAAGACATCCTCCGAAAATAAGACCTAGCGCATGGAAAGATAAGACATCCCCTGAAAATAAGACCTAGCACAACTTTGGGAGAAAAAATTAATATAAGACACTGTCTTATTTTTGGGGAAACGGTATCAGTGAATATTTTAGCAGCCAATGTTATTAGTGTTGTACTGACTTGTTTGGTGTGTACAAAAGGAAACATTTCTCTTTCAGAAAACAAAAATAGGTTTATTTGCATTATGCTTATTAATTTGTGCAGTTATTTGGCGTCTGGTAAGCTAATGTTCAAAACAAATATTAATTTTTATTAAAATGTTCTATTTTATGTTAACGATTACTCATTTATTTCAGCCCTTTGTATTCAGCATGTCTATCAAAATCAAGTGGTAGTAAAAATAAATGAAAAATTGCTGATGAACATAATTTCCAAGAAAAGTGGGAATTGGAGTATTTTTGCTGTGAAGTAAAAATTAAAATAATATGCTTGATATGTAGTAATGCTATTAGTGTACCAAAGTTATACAACATTCATTGTCACTATGAACAACATAAATCAAAATACGATAATTACAAGGGATTAATGAGACAAGAAAAGTTGAAAGAGCTCAAGTTGGGACGGAGAAAACAGCAGTGCATGGTTACTCCAGTATCACAAGAAGCGGGATGCACACAAGCTACGTCTTGTCCGAGTCAATAGCTAAACACCTGAAACCTTTGAAGGTGGTTTCATCACGGAATGTCTAATTAAAGCTGCAGAAACGGTCCTGGAAATGTGAAGTCTTTTCAATCTCTTTGTCTTAAAATACAGTTGAGGAAAGAGTTACTGATTTGGCTGACAATTTAAGTATTCAGATCAAACCAAAATCACCTGGTTTCTAAGCTTTTTCCATTGCCTGTGATGAGAGTATGGACATTGGAGGCATAGCTCAGATAGCTGTGTTTCTTCGTGCTTGCAACATGAATTTCAACGTTTGAGGAATTATTGGAATAGTGCTAATGAATAACACTAATACAGGACAAAATATTTAATTGTGTTTTTAAACTTCTGCAAAAATACAATCTACCTCTCTCAAAATTAACTTCTGTAGCTACAGATGGAGTTCCTTCAAATGACTGGAAAAAACAATGGTTTTTGTGTCATTACTGCAAAAAAAAAAAAAATTTCATGACAAATCCAAGATTCATCATATGCATTGCATTATATCAATAAGTATTATGCACGAAGGTAATAAACATGGAAAATGATGTTGACATCTATCAAAAAAAAAGTATCAATTTCATAAGATCTCAAAGCTTAAATCAGCAACAGCTCTCTGCTTTCTTAAGTGAGTTAGCGGGTGTTCCGGCTTGTCCTCCTATAATAGTATGTTGGCTATCCTGCTCCATGGTTCTTAAACAATTCTGGGACTTGAAAGAAGAAATACGTCAGTTCTTAATAACTAAAAATCAAGACACAAGCCTGTTTTTTGACACAATATGGTTACAAAATTTATCCTTCATGGTTGATACAACAAAACACTTACACAAATTAAACTTAAAGCTGCAGGAAAAGATCAAATTATTACAAACGTGTGACCAAGTCAGAGCATCCACATGTAAGCTAGTTCTTTGGGGAAAGCAGTTGAAAATGAAGATTTAACGTACTTTCTGACATGCAACATGAACAAACCAAGTTTAGGTGAGACATTCAAAAAACGTTAAGCCTTAGAACTGAATTTGAAACAAGGTTTGCAGATTTTAAGTTTTTGGAAGACAAGTTTTCATTTTCTTCAATTTTTTCAATAAATGTAGAATCAGTACCTAATCAAATGCAAATGGAGGTAATTGAGATCCAGTGTGGTTCAGATTTAAAGGCAAAATTCAGTGAATTTGGCGTGCCTGAATTTTACAAACATTTACCTGCCAGCTTTGAAAATACACATAAGAAATTATTTCCATGTTTTGGAAGTACTTACCGGTGTGAGCAGTTATTACAATTATGAAAGGAAATAAGTCTCCTGTCAGGTCCAGAATAACGGACACTCACCTTGGGGCAGTTTTGAAAGTAATGACTGCGAACGAGATTTCTGCCGAAGTAAGAAAGATAGTAGCAGAGTGTCAGGAAGATACTAATTTTATCGTTGCTCTTATTCTTTATATATATACATATATATACACTTTTCAAAGTAAACCTATGTTTCTATAAAAATGAAGCTTTTATTTTTTTGCGGCCCACATAAACTTAAACCTTGTTTATTTGGCCCTTGCTACCCTTTAAGTTTGACATGCTTGCTCTAAATTGAAGTTAGCCACCAATAGGCTAGCACAGAGAATTTTTAAAAACCCCATTGGACTAAGATATATCATTGTGACATTTCAGAAAATCAGAATAGAAGAAATGATCCTAAAGGGTCCCAGAGAGAAAGATCATATAGAATCGTTTAAGTATCAAAACATTTTTGAAATTCACAACAGTAACATCTGAAGCTGGAACACATTCCTGATGGGAAATATTTTTTTTCGGCCTAGAATCCTATACCCAGCCAAACTACCAATTCTATTAGAGGGTAAAGTATAAAGGCATTTTCAGATCTGAAGACATGAAATTTACTTTCAGTGTGCCCCCTTTTTTTTTTTAAATATATTTTATTGATTTGTTTTGTTTTGTTTTGTTTTTACAGAGAGAAAGGGAGGGGGATAGAGAGGTAGAAACATTGATGAGAGAGAAACATCAATCAGCTGCCTCCTGCACAACTCCTACTGGGGATGTGCCTGCAACCAAGGTACATGCCCTTGACCAGAATCAAACCTGGAACCTTTCAGTCCGCAGGCCAATGCTCTATCCACTGAGCCAAACCAGTTAGGGCTAGTGTGCACTTTCTTAAAAAGCTATAATAAGATATACTCACCCAGCTGGTGTGGCTCAGCAGTTGAGCATTAACCCAGGAACCAAGAGGTCACAGTTTGATTCCCAGTCAGGGCAGATGCCCAGGTTACAGGCACGATCCCAGTAGAAGGCTCTACCTTTCTCTCTAAAAATCAATAAAAACATTTAAAAAAAAAAAAAAAGATACACTATCTAAATGAGAGTCATCCCAGAAGGAGCTAGGTGGAATCCTGTGAGACACACAGGAAATTCCCGGGATGATGGTAGAAGGAGCTCGTATACCAGCACGCAACAGACCTGCAGAGCAAGGAGTCCAGGTTGGAGTGACAGATGGAGACTTCCAGAAGGAACATTTCCCAAAATGCAGAACTGCTAGAATTTATCCTATTGGGAGTTTTACATTTCTGGTAAAGAGTCGTTTTCTTTTTTTCTTTATTGATTAAGGCATTGCATATGTGTCCTTATCTCCCCACCCCATTCCCACATCCCCCTGGTGTCTGCATCTGTTGGTTGTGCTTATATGCATGCATACAAGTCCTTTGGTTGATCTCTCCCCTTTGGTAAAGAGTTTTAGAAAGATTTAATGATAGGTTCTCTGAAAATAAGCAAACAAAAAGACCCAAAAAGTTACACTAAAATTTAGTTCACCCTTGTACAGTGCAGGGTTAGTGACACCCACACCCCTTCACAGTGGAAAACCCACATAGAACTTTTGACTCCCCGGAAGTTAACTACTAATGGCCTACTATTAACTGCAAGCCTTACTGATAATGTAGTCGATTAACACATATGTATGTCTTACGTATTATATACTATATTCTTAGAATAAAGTAAGCCAGAGAAAAGAAATGTTATTAAGAAAATCCTTAGGAAGCCCAGCCAGTGTGGCTTAGTGGTTGAGTGTGGACTCATGAACAAGGAGGTAACGTTTTGATTCTAGGTCAGAGCACAATTCCCAGTGGAGGGTTGTGCAGGAGGCAGCAGATCAGTGATTCTCTCTCATTATTAATGTTTCTATCCCTCCCCCTTCCTCTCTCTAAAATCAATTTAAAAAAATCATAAGGAAGAGAAAAATACATTTAGAGTATTTATTGAAAAAAAACCTGCATATAAGTGGACCCACGCAGTTCAAGGCTATATTGTTCAAGGGTCAACTGTATAAGCAAGGTCTTTCTTTCTGAATGGTAGTTTTTACATCTTACTTGCTTTTGCTTGTCTATATTTTCTAATATTACTGCAATGAAAATGTACTAAAATCACGTAATCTTAAAAAGTAGTAGTCCCCAGAGGTCTCCCAGCAAAACTCTTAAGACGTAAGCGAAAGGTGGCTAATGGATTGAGGTTTCCGTCTGGCTTTCCTTGCAGAGATCAAGTCCCTCTTTGTGCACCCGTTCCTGGCCGAGCGCATCATCTCCATGCTCAACTACTTCCTGCAGCACCTGGTGGGCCCCAAGATGGGGGCCTTGAAAGTCAAGGACTTCAGTGAATTTGACTTCAAACCTCAACAGCTCGTATCAGATATCTGCACGATCTACTTAAATCTTGGGTACTTGAGATTTAAATTGGGCAAGCCAGAGGGGTTTGATATGGGATGATGTGGAAGCAGAAAAGAAATGGTCCGTTTTGTTGGTGAAAGAATCCTCTGTAGTTTTAAATGAGATTTTTGTGTTACCTGTGGGACATTATTCAGAATTGCCAACAGTCTGCCTTGGTCTGTGCAGAGAGAGATTTTGCTGGTTGTATGTTGTTTGGAAAAGCAGTATTCTTCCAAAGCCTCAGAATACTTGATAGACTTCCTTCCTAAAAATTAGAAGAAATGTTTATCAGAGAACGTTCACGGCATTTAAGTGGTAGGGACCCTTGTTCCTCAGCCCATTGGTTCCCTCCTCTGATGCTCCTTCTTTCCCATGCTGACTTCAGGGATGAGGAGAATTTCTGTGCCACCGTGCCCAAGGACGGACGCTCCTACTCCCCCACTCTTCTTGCGCAGACAATCCGCGTTCTGAAGAAAATAAATAAGCCTGGGGATATGATTGTGGCTTTCACCAACTTAGCGGAGAGAATCAAGGTGAGGGGGGGGAGGATTTGTTTGTTGGCATGTCCTGGAAGGCCCCATGGTTGCCCTGGCCAGTGTGGCTGTTTGTTGAGCGTTGTCCTGTGCACCAAAAGGCCTCCTGTCTAATTCTTGCCAGGACACACACTCAGGTTGCAGGCTCCATCCCTGATCAGAGTGTGTATGGGAGGCAGCAGGTAGAAGTTTCTCTCCCCCTTCCTCTCTCTTTCAAAATCAATAAAAACTTTTTTTTATTATTACATTGTTGACTCAGCTGTTGCCTTGAGAAAATATAAACATGATTAGTCAATAACTAGAACTACAGTATTCTTAATACTATTTTTGTATTACTGATTTGAGAGAGAGAGCAGGGAACACAGAGAAACGTTGATACTTGCTACTTGGCTTATTTATGCATTCATTGGTTGGTTCTTCTATGTGCCCTGACCAGGGTTCGAACCTGCAACCTTAGCATATCAAGACAATGCTCTAACCCACTGAGCCACCCAGCCAGGGCAATACTACCTTTTTTTTTAGTTTCAGTTTATTGTGGGTTTTTGTTTTTCTTTTAATATGTTTTTTTGTTAATTTCTAGAGAGAGAGAAAGAAGGGAGAGATAGAAACATTGATGAGAGACGAACATGGCTGCCTCCTGCATACCCCCTACTGGGGATCAAACCCACACCTCAGTCATGTGCCCTGACCAGGAATTGAACCAGCAACCCTTTGGTACATGCTCAACCACTGAGACATACTGGCCAGGCAATACTACTTTCTTTAATGTTGAGAAGACAGAAAAATTGATTTAAGAAGCTTCTGCTAGAATAGAAGAGTGTACAGATTCTTGAAGGCTGTTTTATGAAAACATTTGTGCAGTGTCACCAATAGATTTGAAAATCTACATTGTTAATGCTAAAAAGCAGAACTTCTTACAATAGAATCCATGATGAGTTGTTTTTAGTTACTGATTTTTATTGGTGTTCTCTGTTCTCTATATTTGTGGTTGGTAGTTGGCTTATGTGGGAATAGCCATACATTTTAGAAATTAAAATCCTGCCGAAACCGGTTTGGCTCAGTGGTAGAGCGTTGGTCTGCAGACTGAAGGGTCCCGGTTCAATTCCAGTCAGGGGCATGTACCTTGGTTGCAGGCACATCTCCAGTGGGGGGGGGGTGCAGGAGGCAGCTGATCGATGATTCTCTCTCATCGATGTTTCTAACTCTCTATCCCTTTCTCTTCCTCTATGTAAAAAATCAATAAATTTTTTTAATTAAAAAAATAATTAAAATTAAAATCCTGTATTGTAGTTAGCTAATAATCCCTTTGTCTGGGGTATAACAGAGCTTCATTAGCAGTTATGAAAACAGAAAAATCATGGCGCAGTGTCTGATAGAAAACTTTGTTGAATAAAGTCAGTCCTTCTTTCGTCGAGTTACTTATTTCTTAAGTTGGGCTTCATCTTTGCCTCCAGTTCAGCCAGACGGGGCCCTGAGGAACTAGAGTCATGAAAGAATCAAAGGTTGAAGGCACTCTTAAATTCTTACACCTGATTGTGCCTAGCACCGGAACTTCATGAGTGACTGTAACTGGGCAGATAACAGCCCTCCGGCTCCTCCCCTTTGGGATTATGACATTTACAACAGGACTGTTGCCAGAAAGATGTATGTCATGTGCTGCTTTCATTCTTAGGCATGACTGCCAGCAGCTGAGCCAAATGGAAGTTTCAGAATTGGGCTGGATGCTGAATGTGATCCCATAATATCCATCTTGGCCTGTTTAGAAAGCAAAGTTGAGACTTGTTATTGTCACTGTGAAGGTCATTACCTTTCAGATACACCCTTTCAGGTTCTATGCGCTTTAAGGGACAGGCATTGAGCATTTGAACCGTCCACTGTGAATGCGCTCAGCGCTGCTGTTTGTGCTCAGTCTCTTGCAGACCTGCAGCAACAGGAAGAGGAGACCTACGCGGACGCCTGCGACGAGTTCCTGGATCCCATCATGAGCACCCTGATGTCTGACCCCGTGGTGCTGCCGTCCTCCAGAGTCACTGTGGACAGGTCCACGATCGCCAGACACCTGCTCAGGTAGGCCCGGGGAAAGCAGCCTTGGGCCGGTGTGCACCTGTCCTCCGGCTTTCTGGTTTTGGTGGAGCAGCCAGGAGGTGCCCCAGAGATGACTCTGTATGTGATGGGAAGGCATTGGTAGAGTGTATCACTTAAACATCCAAAGCAAGACACCTTGTTGTAAAATACTGATCTAACCTTATCTATTCCTTCCTTAAGGAAATAATTTCTGTTAACATATGTTATAAAAAACTAGAGGCCCAGTGTACAAAATTCGTGCGGGGGGGGGGTAGTGGGGGGAAGGTGTCCCCTCAGCTGCCTAACTGCCTGGTCACCCCTAACTGCCCCCCTTGCAGGCCTGGTTGCCCCTAATTGCCCCCCGCTGCCAGCCAGGCCACCACCAACTGCCCCCCCTGCCGGCCTGGTCATTCCTTATTGACCCCCCCTACTGGACAGGCTCCCCCAAACTGCCCCCCCACCACCAGCCTGGTCACCCCTAACTCCATCCCCCTGCCAATCTGGTCACCCCCAACTGCTCTCCCCTCCCTCTCCCCCACCAGCCTAGTCGCTCCTCACGGACCCCCTGCCAGCCTTATTGCCCCCAACTCACACCCCTCCGGCATGGTCACCTCTTACTGCCCCTCCCCCCTGCTGGCCTGGTCGCCTGTCATGGCCCCCTCACTGGTCTGGTCACTCCGTGCAGTCTGCTTGTTTAGTTGTTTGGTCATCCCTCACTAAGCCCCCTGCCTATCTGGTCGCCCCATGAAGCCTGCTTATTCAGTCTTTTGGTCTAACCCTGCCAGACTGACTGTAGGCAGCCATCTTGTGAGAGTGTGAGAGTTAATTTGCATATTACCTCTTTATTATGTAGAATATTTTATTTCAGAGAGGAAAGAGAGAGAGAGAGATAGAAACATCCACGATGAGAGTGAATCATTGATTGGCTGCCTCCTGTGTGGCCCCATATCGGGGAGAGGGGGACCGAGCCTGGAACCCAGCAGGTGCCCTTGGCCAGAATCAAACCCGGGACCCTTCAGTCTGCAGGCTGATGCTCTATCCACTGAACCAAACCGGCTAGGGCAGCATTCTTTTTTTCTTAAAGAGACCCAAATTATGAAAGTGTCAGGCCCCATTTTGGGGGGATCTGTCCCTGTATGGTCATCTGACGTAAATATTATAATAGATGTTAAAGTGGATTTAAATTGCTTTAATTTTATAAAAATGTAAAAGGTAGGGTGCCTTTTTATTCAGCTCACGGTGACTCACATTGCCTGCTGTGTGCTGTCAGCCTGGTGTCCGGGGGCCCAGCTGCCGCTCTCCGGGCAGCATTGCCCAGAAAGGGTCTGAGAGACTCGGCCTGTTTAAAATCCAGTTATGAAAGTTGACCCAAATTTAAGGAAATACAATTTTGTAAATATTGGAGGGAAAGGATTTTCCATTTCGTGGTATTTAGTATTAAGTATTCACTATATGCATGATGCTGTGCTGGGTGGTACATCTTTTCAAAGTGTGAGTGAAAATTTATACTTTGTTGGGGCCTCAGAATAAAAAGAAGATAAGCCAGCCCTTAAAGTATGTTAGAAACCTCCCTCCGTCAGGAAGCCACCGCCTGCAGCTGCTAGGACAGCAGTCAGCTGGCTGGGCCAGGGCCCAACCCCATCCCTGACGCCATCACTAAAACAGCTCCTCCCGCTGGCGTGCGTGCGCAGGGGCCCGTCGAGGGAAACTGAACAATGTTTAAATAAATTTTGTTTAGAAGCAGAAAGACAAGGTAGCTAAATAATCTGAAAAGGGAAAAAAGAAAAACCTCCTGAATCATTCTTTCTAACCTCAAGTCAGCACTTAGTTCAAATGCACTCTAGCTTCAGTCTCCAAGTAAGATCCCAGGTATTCTAGTCTTGGCTTAGGGTGTTAGAACTGATTCAATAACCCCATTTTCCTTTCTCTCTGTCCCAGTGACCAAACAGATCCCTTTAACCGTAGCCCCCTCACCATGGACCAGATCCGGCCAAACACAGAACTAAAGGAAAAAATCCAACGGTGGCTGGCAGAGAGGAAACAACAAAAGGAGCAACTTGAATAAATACTGTGACTAAAGCAACCAAACCAGCCCCCGAGTGAAGATAAACAGTTGTTTGTGATTTCTCTTTGGTTCTGTCCCTTTCTTTCTTTCTTTCTTTTTTACTAAATTATTGCTCAAATTATGATAATTAAGATTCCTAAGAACTTGACAAGGCTCTCCTAGCTTACAGGAAATTTTAGTTATATCACCACCATGTCTGAGTATCATCACTAATTTTTATCCTGTGTTCTCTCTCCCTATTCCTTTTTCTCCCCTTTCCTACCTTAAATTATATTAACTTCCACTGCTAACACTTCTGCCACCTCACTATTTTTCTTCCAAGAACTGCTCATCTTTGGTGAGCACTGCTTTCAAGTACAGGCTGTCACATATGTCGGTGACAGCTGACAGTCAGAAAGCCCTAGCCTTCGTGGCCCGGACCACGGCTCCTTTCTGTGCTGCTCCGCAGTTACAGGGCAACCTTCCACATCGAGGCGGGAGCTGGGTGCCTGCGGGCACGGTAAGGTGATAGGTGAGATGGAAAAAGAAAGGAATGGTATGCAGTTCTGTTGATAGCTCTTAATTTTGTATCATCTCCATAACTCAGAGATACAAACACTGTCCCGTGGGATTGTCTTTACCACAGAAAACAGCCCTACCATATTTTTGGGAAGATTGACAGGATAAACTTGCAGTTTTGACACTATCCAGAAAATTCTGAGGGGAAAGAATAAAAGAGGCTGTTGAGCCCAATTTACGAGACCAGTGCTCTAACCCCTGAGCTACGGAGCCTTAGCTATGTTGAGCCCAATTTAGCTTATGGAAATCTGTTGCTGAGTAGAGAAGTTAGATAACGAATACGGTAAGCAGGAAAAATGCCATTTGAAGACACTAATATCAACAGTGTATCTCAGTATACATACCATGTGTTTTTTATATTGGCCTAGTATAAGCAGTCCCACTTTAAATCGTCCTTCCATGGTAAGATATATACAGTGTGTGGCCACTAACACATTTTTCTAGGTAAAATCCTGAGACTGTGAAATGTATATAGTTACTGTTTAAGCTTATGACCTCAATCCCAAGAACTGCTTCTAACTCAGCCTAGGTGAGCAGTTAACAAACCATTTAAATATCACCTTAGCCCCGCATAGTTAGTAGGTGGGAGGGACCCCTTCTACAAGTTGAGCTTGAGTTCCCTACTCAGCTATGCAGCTAACATGCTAAGTGAGGCACAGTCCCCTATGGACGTCTATATCACTGTCCCTCTAAGCCCACAGATACCCTAAGTGACAAGAAAAAGGGTATGATCTGGAAACAGGGATCATTGCTTCATTTAAAGGACATTAATGTTAACCACGGTGTCTTTCAAATAAGATGTCAGTCTCATAATATGTCAAGTTCCTATCAACAGCCTTTGGTATGTTTTTGGTGGTATCAACTGGAAAAACACAAATAATAGAGGGCATCTCGCACCGTAGAAAGATGTTGCCTACTGCTGTGCTTATAAGATGTGCAAATGCCAGAACATGAGAGAGGAATTCAGTGTTGCCTCCTAGGCCTTGAAGGCATGGGTTGACAGAATTTGTTTATTTTCTTAAAATTAGCTTCATATTTATTAGCCTCCTTTACTGGGAATGAACCGTGTATAAAATAAGCTTCCACCACCTTGCATTTATCTTCCAAGCCCAACCACATAGGATGTTTTCTTTTTTTAAAGACCAGGTTTTTATAGGAGAAATTTGGAGAAAAAAAGGGCACAAAACCTCATACAGCAGCATTCCCAGCGGCTTTCTAGTCAACAACCTGTGTTTGTATCTGTATCTGTATTCCTCTTCTGTCTTCAGATTGTAAGCCTTTTTTGGCAAGCTTTTTTATTATTATTATTAAAGCCCTTTTCCTGAAATTTATGAATGGCTGTGGCACCATTAATGCTGCTGAATGTCTTAAACTCATTACATAGCAAGTGTATAGCGTAAGGCCACTACTGGTAAGGAAGCCATATAATTAAGAACATCCAAAAATGAGACTAAAAATTATTATTTTGGTACAACGCAGTGCGTATGTGCACTTGGAAGCTTAACGAGGTGTTTTGTTATCTGGAACTAAAAACCAGCTCAAAATCTACGAAAGCAGACTCTCTGACATACCTAGTTTGCTGTGTTGGCTTTGCTGGAGTATGATAGGAAAATGGAGACTCTTTAATCAGCTCTAATAGTCTTACTAAGAGGGTAATACTAAACTTGGGAAATGTACTAGGTTTCATCACGTAATCTGGGTTTTTAAGATGGATATGTAAAACCTGAAAGAAATGTTATTAAAGGTTTCACACTCTACAGAAGCTTTACTTTATTTGACGCTGGTAAGTGGCCTGGGTGCCTTTGTCAGCCAGGCGCCCAGGCGGCACTGTTGATGACATAGATACATAATGCACACGCTCTACCAGCCAAACAGGAGACAAACTTAAAGACAAAACTAAACAATATGAAGAACAAAAAGGTTGACTGAAATAAAACTTGATGGACATAACTGCTCTGAAACATTCCAGGAAGGTTATTTCTTGTCACTCTCACCTGGGGGTATTTGTTCAAAGCTTGTATTTAATAAATGAATACCTAACTTATAACCTTTGTCATCACTTCCTTTATTACAGTATTAAAAGCTCGTGGCAGTTTAAAGGACTCTGACCTTCCCTTTTGTTCCAGGTAGTTTCAGATTGTGACGGGCTGACCTCCTCTGCCTTAGCAGGTAACCTGTAGTTCTCTCTGAAGGTGAGCCTCCTAGTCAGTTCCCTTTGGGCTTCCTCCTCCTTTATCTGGCCTAAACTGTCTTTCATTCCAGTCACTGACCTCACGCCCCCCTTGCCGGTGTTTCTGTACTCTCTGCCTTAAGACCTCAGCCTCGGTTAAACCAACCATTCCCGCCCCAATATCCAAACTACAGACCATTGTTGGAAAAAGATGGCCATCTTTAGAACTATGCAACCATAAACTGTGGTTTCTAACATTGCCCAAAATTTTGTGTGTCCCTAACTTCAATAGCTATTCCAAACTCCATCACGCTCAGATGACCTTGCCTTCTAATTCACTAGAAAGATATAGACCCAGCTGAAACCGGTTTGGCTCAGAGGATAGAGTGTAGGCCTGCGGACTGAAGGTTCCCGGGTTCGTTTCTGGTCAAGGGCATGTACCTTGGTTGCGGGCACGTGGCGGGGGGGGGGGGGGGGGGGGGGGGCCGGAGGCGGCTGATCAATGTTTCTCACTCGATCCCTCTCCCTTCCTCTCTGTAAAAAGTCAATAAGATATATTTTTAAAAAAGATGTAGACCCAGAATTTTCACTGTCAAAAATCCTCTCCCATCACCCCACCTGTGGAAAAGGCCCCTTTCCAGGGCTAATCCCTCCAGCCTCCTTTCTTGCCTCCTCAGGATATCAACCCCCTTCTCTATCTTCAGTCTCTCCTTTGACCTCCACATCCGTTTGGTTTTCTGACTTGTTTTCCTTTATAGCCATGTTTCTTCATTCACTCTGACTTCTAATTTTTTGAAACTGCTCCAGCTAATGTTTCCATATTGCCATATTAACTTCCCCATCCTTAATTGACCTCTCTTTTGTTTAAGACAGCTGAATTATTCCACTGAAATCCTGCTCTTGACTCCTAATTTTTCTTCCCACCTATATTCCATCAACCCAAAAGTTTTACTTCTGACTTTTCCCCAGGGTAGTTATAATTTTGTTTTTCAAGTGCCACTTCCCTGCTTCATGTTTTCTTCCAGTCGTGTTCAACTATAAAGTTTCAACTCTTTGTGGTAGTCGTCCAGTTATACATCAATTCAACGTTCTGCAGGTCAGCAAACCGCCTAACCGATATGTTTGTTGTCTGTTTACATTGCAACCTCTTCTGATCCCGTCTCTGCCATTCACTAGCTACGTGGCCGTTTATTAACTTACAGACTTTCTTTATATTCCAAAGTGCCTGGCATACTGGGAGTCCTCAGTAAACGTGATTTTGTACCTCATATCTGCATATTTTCCCGGGGCTGGTTAGGGACTTGGTGAAATTGGATTCCAATCCTGGTAAGAGAACATCAGCTAAAGAAAGGCTGTGGGGCGCCTGCTCTGCCCCGGACGTGACATGTTTGGCCGGAGCCTCTCTGGCTTTGTAAAGCGCTCGCGTTGGCGTACAAGGGTCAGCGCAAGCCCTCATTCCCTCCATTCTCCAAAGCGCAGCACCACCGGCAGGAGAATGGAGGCGGGTCCAGGGAGGCGCAGGACGCATGCGCGTCTCCTCCCCTCCCGCCTCCCGCCTTCCGGCTCCGAGCAGCGGGTACTAGGAACCTTTCGGCGCACGCACCTCTTCCCCTCGCCGTCTTCCGGCTCCGGGCGGAGGGGCGGAAGCGGGGGGGGGGGGGGGGGGAAACGGGTCCAGAGAGCCGCAGGGCGCATGCGCCTCTTCGCCGTCTTCCGGCTCCGGGTGGCGGGGCGGAAAAGTGAGGAACGAGTCCCGAGAACCGCAGGGCGCATGCGCCTCTCCTCCCTTCGCGGTCTTCCGGCTCCCGGCGGCGGGGCGGAAGAGTGGGGGCGGGTACAGAGAGCCTCCGGGCGCACGCACTGCCTTCCGGCTTCGGGCGGCTGCCCCAAGAAGTGCCTGCTTGTCCGGGAATTCTGCGTTCTCCTCGAAGACTCTCGCCCTTTCGTGCCCTCGTTCCTCTGTGGCTGAAGAAGATATATTTACCAGCTGGATTCCGGAAGAGCCGTGGGACACCTAAGTATCGTGGGCCGGCGCGAGGAGGACGGCCTGACCTTGGACACGGAGCGGGGTCCTTCGGCGGGTCCTTGCGAGGGTGACTTTCAGCCGGCGGTTCTGGCCACAGTGTCCCTCCCGGCGCCATGGCCCAGTTTGTCCGGAACCTCGCGGAGAAGGGCCCCGCGCTGGTGAACGGTGAGCGCGGCGGAGCCTGCCCTGGGGTGGGGATGTGGGGGCGCGGCTCTGCGGGGACCTCTGGGAAAGGGGGCCCGGTGTGTGCGGGACAGAAAGGGCCTCGCCAGCTCGTCCGCTTCACCGTGCAGAAGCTCTTCAGGCTGCGTGACTTTGTGAACATTGACTTTGCTTTCTGTACTGGCCAGATCCTGGGAGAGTTTCTTAAATATATGTTTTTAATGATTTCATGAGTGATGAGAGGCTCATTGACTGGCTGCTTCCTGCACGCCCCCGCTGGGGGTCGAACCTGCAACCCGGGCCTGTGCCCGACCCGGACTGACCTCCTGGCTCATAGGTCAGTGCTCAGCCACTGAGCACGCCCGGTCCTGGGAGGGTTTTTAGGTGGAATTGGATTTCAGGGACGAATGTCCCTGGCCCAATAAGCATAAAAATGGGTTGTGAACTAGTCTGATTCCTATAGTTGAGCACCCGTGGGTGTTTCCGTTTGAAAAGGCGCGGCGTTGCCGGGAGGTCAGTGTGTCAGCCCCCCGCGCGGCCCGCCGGCGGCGGTCCCTGCCCTTCGGCGGTGCGGAGTGCGGGCCCAGGCGGCTCGCTTTTCCCGGAGGGAACGCGCGGAGCGAGGAGCGCTCTCACGAGGTGGAGGCGTCCAGTCTGGGCCGAGCGGGGTCCTCTCGGTAGCGTTCGCTCACGTTTGATTATGACATGTGAATAGACTTTTTAAAATACACGGTTATTGGTATTTTCTACTTATTCTCTCTTGCATTCCTCCCTCGCCAGACAGTGAGTGAGTGAAGGCCTTACGGTGGCAGATGCTATAAATAACTATTCTCTCCTGCAGTCTACTAGTTTACACATTTTCCCAAAGAACTTACGATTGCAACTTTACTGAGATCATCGAGGCACCTGTATGACAAAGCTCTACAATTTTACATAAATAAAGATAGAAGGAATAAGGGCTTCATTCTTTGGACTTCGAATAATATGAGGCAAGATTTTTAAGTTTCAAGTGGCTTTCACATCATTTAGATTGTGTGTGGGGGTGAATTTTAATAATAAAATCCAAAAATTAAAGGTAATACAAAAATAACTTTATCATGAAATAGGTAAATTCTTTCCTCAATTGTGAATAATTGGAAGATAATGATGGTTATTCTTACAAAAGTACTAAGAAAGAAGTCAACTGGGGTCAGGATGTGAAAGTGGAAATATATTTTGCTTTATAATATAACTCAGCTTATGAAATGTGAATAATAAATGACTAATTAAAATTACTGTATCTGTTAATTCCCTTGAAGGACAAAGAATCTTACAAATAAGTAATGTTAGCATTAAATTTCCCCACAAAGTTCAGAGTATCTTTTTTTTTTCCTTTTTACTAAACTTGATACTTTATTTGGATTTCACCCTTTTCTTTTTAAAATATATTTTTATTGATTTCAGAGAGGAAGTGAGAGAAGAGATAGCAACATCTTTGAGAGAAAATCACTGATCAGCTGCCTCCTGCACACCACACATTGGGATTGAGCCCACAATCCAGGCATGTGCCCTGACCAGGAATCAAACCCTGGACCCTTCAGTCTGCAGGCTGACACTCTATCCACTGAGCCACACTGGCTAGGGCTCACTCATTTTTTTATTAATCTTTTTGTTACAAGAGCCATTCCAGGGTGCCACCTTGCATTTTGTCAATCTCCCTACCTCCTGTGGTGTGACAGTTTTCCAATATTTCATGACTTTGACAGTTTGAAGGTATCTGTAAGTATGTGTAGGTATCCTGTACGCTTGGTCTCCTGTTTAGTTTTGTCTAATGTTAGTCTGGAGCTACGGGTTTGAGAAAGAATGCCACAAAAGGGAAGAGCTCTAATCACATACCAGGATGTGTGTGATGTCCATGTAATGTCAGAGGTGAACTTAGCTTTCATCACTTGGTTAAGGCGACCCAAGCATGTGCCCTTGGCAGGAATCAAAGCCAGGACCCTCCATTCCACAGGCCAATGCTCTATCCACTGAGCCAAACCAGCGAGGGCCAGAAGTATGTTCTTTCTGTTGTGCTCAGATTGTTGCAGCTTTGACCACTGAGAACTCTTCAGTCTGGCACCTCTGTCCTTCTGACTGCCCCCTTTACTTCCTGGTACTACAGGATGCCTCAGGCTCATCTTTTATTTTCCCTGCCCCGCCTTAGAATCAGCCATTGCTCCCAAGGAGCCGCTAGTTCCTTTTTATTGGACTATGGTTTTTTTAAACTAAAAGCTAGACACTGGATATATTCCTTGCTATTAAGTTATATCATTGTTCTAGGCCCTCTTAGTGAACAAGGGTATGTGTGTGGACACTAAACCTTGTATATACGTGTGTGTGTGTGTGTGTGTGTGTGTGTGTGTGTATATATATATATATATATATATATATATATATGCATACACACACACACACACACACACACACACACACACACATATATATATATATATATATATATATATATATATATATATATATATATATATATAACTAGAGGCCCGGTGCAGAAATTCACGCACAAGTAGGGTCCCTAGGCCTGGCCAGCGATCAGCACTGATCTGTGGGCCAACAGGCAGGGGGACTCCCTCTGGCACCTGCCTTGCTGCCTTGGCTGGCAGCCTGGCACCACCAGCTTGCAGGCCCCGAGGAGGGGGTGGGTGCAGCTTTTGTGCTGAGCATCTGCCCTCTGGTGATCAGTGCGCATCATAGCGACTCTTCGTTCCACCATTCGGTTGATTTGCACATGAGGGTTTTATTATATAGGATTGTTTATATATTAAACATAAATTCATAGGAATGGCCAGTTTGGCTCAGTGGATGGAGCATTGGCCTGTGGTTGTAGGCACATACCCAGTGGTGAGTGTGCGGGAGGCAGCTGATTGATGTTTCTCATCGGATGTTTCTGGCTGTCTATCCCTCTCCCTGCCTCTCTGTTTAAGGGTGAAATTTAAGATTAAATTTTAAAGAGTTACACAGACTTTGTACTTTTTAAAAATATATTTGTATTGATTTTTAAAGAGAGGAAGGAAGAGAAAGAAACATAATAAGCTGTTTCCCTCACACCCCCTACTGGGGATGTGCGCTGACGGGAATCAAACAGCCACCTGGCGTGCACAGGGTGATGCCCAACCAACTGAGCCACACTGGTCAGGCAGACTGTACTTTCTGATGGCCCCGTCTTCGGCCCCTTGTCGCCTATTTAGAACTCTCTCTTAGAACTTTGTGTCTGCTTAAAATTCCCCTCGTCCTGCTGGTCGCCCCGTTCGGAGCATCGTCCCCACGCACCAACGTGCAGGTTTCATCACGGTCAGGACACATGCAGGGACCAGCCAACAAATGCACAAGTGGAACAACAAATCAGTGTTTACTCTCTTCCTTCCTCTCCCTCCCTTTTCCCTGGCTCCTTCTCTCCCTCTCCATAAAATCAGTTTTAAAATGTATTTTCCCATAGCCTTAAGCACAGAGGATGAAGGAAATAGTAATTCTAAAGAGGAGTGAAATAGCCGGGACCGGTTTTGCTCAGTGGATAGAGCATTGGCCTGCGGACTGAAAGGTCCTGGGTTTGATTCCGAGCAGGGGCATGTACCTTGGTTGTGGGCACATCCCCAGTGGGGGGTGTGCAAGAGGCAGCTGATCGATGATTCTCTCTCATCGATGTTTCTAACTCTCTATCCCTCTCTCTTCCTCTCTGTGAAAAATCAATAAAATATATTAAAAAAAGAAAAAGAGTAGTGAAATATTAAATACAGGCAATTAATAATAGAAAAAGTACTCGAAGCTTTGACTCTGTCTTTGAACAATAGACACTTTGTGGATGCTCATGCATTTATGCTTTTATTACATTTGTCTTGTAATTTTTTTTAAATAAAATGTCTTCCTCCTGATGAAATCATTACCATAGTCTTACATCTACACACTGGTTGTTAAAAATATTTTCCTGAAGCCGGGACCGGTTTGGCTCAATGGATAGAGCGTCGGCTTGGGGACTGAAAGGTCCCGGGTTCGATTCCGGTCAAGGGCATGTACCTTGGTTGCGGGCATATCCCCAGTAGGGGGTGTGCAAGAGGCAGCTGATTGATGACTCTCATCAATGTTTCTAACTCTCTCTCTCTCTCTCCCTTCCTCTCTGTACAAAATCAATAAAATATATATTTTTTTAAAAAATATTTTCCTGAAATAGTAAATACATTGAGGAATTGGTAATACTTTTGGCTGCTCTTAACAATACAAGTAGGTTTTCTATTATTTGTGATATATTGAAGGAGGATCTACAGTGATTTTTTTTAAAGAAAGATTTAATCCAGCAAGTATTGATAAGGATACCAAAAATGGATGCTAATGGACAGTTCCATCTGGATTTGTGGCCAGTATTGTGTGTGACAAGTTTTAATCTCATTCTGAAGGGTGCCATCTGCATAGCTCCTTTCCTCCTCACCTGTACCTCCTGCCTTCAAATCTTCTGATGCCTCTACCAAGGAAGTGTTACCTCGCTGCTGTTTCCTTGTTTTTTAGTGCAGCTTCTAATAACTTTACATATATAATAAAAGGCAAATGTGTGAATTGTTCCTTCCACTGGAAGTTCGACCGGGGGGTGGGGCTAGTCAGCCAACTGCCCATGGCCATCAGAGGCGGGATTGGCTGGCCAACCTCCCATGTCCTTCCCCACCCGTGCATGAATTCGTGCACCAGGCCTCTGGTTCACAAATAAATAAAGTGACAGTGCCCTGACCCGTTTGGTTCGGTGGATAGAATGTCGATCTGTGGACTGAAGGGTCCCAGGTTTGATTCTGGTCAAAGGTATGTACCTTGGCTGTGGGCACATCCCCCGGGGCGGGGGGGGGGGGGTGCAGGAGGCAGCTGATTGATGTTTCTCTCTCATCAATGTTTCTAGCTCTATCCCTCTCCCTTCCTCTGTAAAAAATCAATAAAATATATTTACATCAATAAGCAGTACTTGCTGCCCACTGGTGAAGTCTGGCATAATTGAAGGTGTGCATACTTCCTGCCTGATTGAACGTCCTGTGACACAGGTGTTGTGCATCTTTAAAAGGCCCTTATTGCCGGGGAGCCACTTTGACCTTCACTCCAGGTGCACGTTTGATGCCAGCAGTGAATGAATAAATGTGTGTCCAGCCCACGCATCTGCCTCTCGGTCTCTGGTGAGTTCATCCTGTTTTGTTTTGTTTTCCAGCTGCTGTGACTTACTCGAAGCCTCGACTGGCCACGTTTTGGCACTATGCCAAGGTTGAGCTGATTCCTCCAACCCCTGCTGAGATCCCTACAGCTATTCAGGGCATCAAAAAAATAGTCCGGAGTGCTCAGACTGGAAGCTTCAAACAGCTCACCGTTAAGGTAACCACGTGCTAAACGAAACCGTCTGGCCCTGGCTGGGGGGCTCCGTTGGTTGGCCTGTCATCCAGCACACCAAAGAGGTGCCAACAGGGGCAGCCAATTGCTTTTTCTCTCTCCACAACCAATTTTTTTTTTAATATCCTCAGATGAGGGTTAATTAATTAACTAATAGCATATGCATTAAGAAAAAGTCTTTCCTTGGGATTTTTCTGATTGTTTTGATTAATATATGTATTTCCCAGGAAAGCTGAAACTAACATAATGAGAGATGATCTCTTGACTGCTGACTGATTGGGCTGTTTCATATCTTACTTTTCTATTGCTAACAAAAAAGTGACTTTTTACTGGGCAACATTTTTCTCTTCCAATTTTGGTTAGTATACTAAAATAGAATGGCTTACTTTGCTCATTCTGTACTTTTTTTCATCTGCAATGTGGTCAAAAGATCTCTTAGAATATAACAATCAGGTAGCTAACATTCATATGAAGGATAAAAATATCAAAACCTAACAAGCATATAATATGTTATAAAGGATTATTGAATTGTGTGAAGATAAAATCTAAACATTATAAGATTTTGGAACCTGCTTTTTATTTTTTTAGTATATTTGTATTTCAGAGAGGAAGGGAACAGGGAGAGACAGACAGAAACATCAATGATGACAAAGAATAATTGATTGGCCGCCTCCTGCATGCCCCACACTGGGGATCAGCCCACAATCCAGGTTGGGGAATTGAACCGTGACCTCCCAGTTCATAGACTGATGCTCAACCACTGTGCCAGGCCAACCAGCTGGAACATATTTTATGTTGCTTGCATGATTGAAGCGTAGGATAAAAAACCTAAATAACTAAATTATTGCTGACTTAAGAAACTACATCCTGAAAAATGTGGATATTTTCAGGAAATTTCCAGTATTTCTGGTCTAATTTAAAGGGGAAGGGTATTTTTTTCAATTAGAATTTCAAGATCCATATTTGCACTTACATAGTGCTTTCTGGAACTATCTATTTACTTTTTCTCTTCAAGGCAGTAAAACATTGATTTGTGAAACTGAATAATTACAAGAATTAAGGCAAATAATAAGTAAATAAAAATGTCTAAAGAACAGAGCCTTTTATCATTCAACAGACTTTTCTCTATCAGAAATATCTATTCAGGGACTTGCCTTCTTCCCATAGCGATCCTTTCCTATGAATGCCCTGTCTTAACGTGTCAGCTATTTCCAGGATGTGGGTTGTTTTAGAGCTTATAAAGTGTCTCATGAACTAATAACGAAAGTGTTATGTCAGTTTGGATCTTTAAAGGCTGGTCTGAAAGAATGTATAAGTCTGAACTACTTACCTTACATGACTGCGTTTAGGGGTTCTCAGCAGTTGAACAGAGTTAACATCAGTAATTCTTGACTTGGACTAAAACTTCTCTCTAATTTTATGGCATCCTTATATTCTGTCATTTAATCCTATAAAATAATAGTTTTAAATATGTAACAAAAAGATGTACAGTAAAGTTTATGCTTCCCTTTTTTGCCCCCCTCCCTCCCCCAGGAAGCTCTGCTGAATGGGTTGGTGGCCACTGAGGTGTGGATGTGGTTTTATGTCGGCGAGATCATCGGCAAGCGCAACATCATTGGCTATGATGTTTAAAAACCAATCTTGAACACCTGCAGTGTTGGTTTTTTTGTTTATTATTTGAATATTCTTGTACCGTGAGCGATCAGAATGGTATTTGAATAAAAAAGAGATATGTCAAAATCAATGTTTTCTGTATCAAACATGCATGGAGAGGTCCTAATTTCTCTTGATATTTGGTTGGATTGTCTTTTGCTTTAATAATTAATATAGCTCTAAATACATGTTTTTGCTTACACTGAAATATGGAAAGCATCTAAGTGAATATACCAACCTGATACATAATATTTATGAGGATAACATTTTAATTTGAAGGTGGGAAATAAGACATTTTATTTCCAGAAAAGGCCTTAAGAAAATGAGAACTTGCTGCAGTAGGAAAAATTGTACTAACTTATATTAGAGTTAAATCAGTAGTTAAAGAATAAAATTTGGATGGTTTCTCTTTGCTGAAGTCAGAGAAAGACCTTTGACAGCCTCTGTGTAATATTGGGGTATTTGGTGGGATGGGTTTGGGTGTGTTTTTTGGTGTGGTTTTTTTTTGTGGTTCTTTGATTTTGTGTTTTTAATATATTTTATTGATTTTGTACAGAGAGGAAGGGAGAGAGATAGAGAATTAGAAACATCAATGAGAGAGAGTCATTGATCAGCTGCCTCTTGCACACCCCCTATTGGGGATGTGTCCACAACCAAGTTACATGCCCTTGACCGAATCGAACCCGGGACCCTTCAGTCCCCAAGCCCACACTCTATCCATTGAGCCACACCGGTTTCGGCTGTTTGGGTTTTTTTTGTTGTTGTTGTTTTTGTTTGTTTGTTTTGTGGGGGGGGGGTTAATTTTTTTAAAAATATATTTTATTGATTTTTCACAGAGAGGAAGGGAGAGAGATAGAGAGCTAGAAATGTCGATGAGAGAGAAACATCGACCAGCTCCCTCTTGCACACCCCCCACCGGGGATGTGCCCGCAACCAAGGTACATGCCCTTGACTGGAATCGAACCTGGGACCTTTCAGTCCGCAGACCGACGCTCTACCGCCGAGCCAAACCGGTTTCGGCTGTTTGTTTTTTATAACATCTTTAACACCAAGTTTAGTTATCAGTCTATCATCTTAAGCCATAGTACTGAGGCTATAGGATAGACTTAATCATTCTTCGGCTCTTTGGGGAGTCTTTGAAAGGCTCGCTGGTACTTTCTCAATCCATTGTAACTCCTGCAGCCCCTGCAAAACACGCAGTACTAGCTGCTGGTAACCAAAGATGACTGTGCATTGGAAAGCATCTTGCTCACAATGTAGTATTCATCCTTTACTAGTGTTAATGTCTGTCTTGTCAATCCCAGATTTACCCACTACAATTGGAATGCTGCTGCTTTAGCTTCGTAAGTGAGAGGCCCGGTGCACGGATTGATGCATGGGTGGGGTCCTCAGGCCTGGCTGGCAATCTAGGTCTATTGGGGGCCAGCCAGCTGCCAGAAGGAACTACAGGAGGTGGGCTGGCCAGGCTGGGATGGGGTACCGGGAACTGAGGGAGGAGCTGCAGGAGGTTGACCAGCCAAGGGAGGGGCCTCGGGAGGCTGGCTGTGGGAGCACACTGTCCACCAGGGGGCAGCTCCTGCATTGAGCTTCTGAATCCCCAGGTGGTCAGTGTGTGTCAGCTGGTTGGCCAGTCGTAACAGTCACTTAGGCTTTATGTAGATAAGCTGTCATAGAGATCCCCGCTCTGCTGGGATGTGAAGCTATGTCTAACGCTGCTTCTGCAATAGACACAGATGCTCAAAATTGAAACTCTTAAAAAGCATTCCGTAACTTTTTTTTTTTAACCTCACCTGAGATTTTTTCCATTGACTTTTTTTTTTTAATTTGATTTTAGAGGGAGAGGAAGAGAGAGGGATAGAGAGATAGAAACATCAATGAGGAGGGAACACTGTCCACTGCCTCCTGCACACCTCTACTGGGGATCAAGCAAGCCCAAATCCGGGCATGTGTCCTTACTGGAATCAAGCCCATGACCTCTTGGTTCATTTCTGGGTCTATACTCAACCACTGAGCCACACTGGCCAGCCTCCATTGATTTTGAGTGGAAGAGAGTCACATTGATGTAAGAGAGACATGTCAGTTGGAGATCTTCGACCAGGGATCAAACCTGCAACCTAGGTATGTGCCCTGACCGAGAATCAAACCTGTGACCTTTTGGTGTGGGATGATGCTCCAACCACCTGAGCCACACTGACCAGAGCACATTCAATAACTAAACATGCATACCGTGTTTCCCCGAAAATAAAACCTACTTACAGGTTTCCTTCTGCGTGAAATATAAGGCATCCCCCGAAAATAAGCCCCCCCTAGGCTCTGTCTCAGAATGCTATCGCTAAACATGAGATTTGGTCCACTGATTCTGAAAGAATCACAGGAAATTCACCAGGAAATTCAGGAATTGGATTGTTACGATGTTCCAGAAGATGATGACATGATTGTCATTGAATAAATGAGTAAATTCTTAATACTGTAGGATTCACAGTTTGTCTGGTTTGTGTTGACAACTACCGTAATACCATACCGTGTATACAGATAATAAATTTCCTTTATTTTCATTTAACAATAAACGTGTACCATATTCTTCTTCATGGAAAAATAAGACATCCCCTGAAAATAAGACTTAGCGCACCTTTGGGAGAAAAAATTAAGACACTGTCTTATTTTCTGGGAAACGGTAGCAGAAGACGAAAAAGATACTACAAGAATGGTGATCTTTATGAATTTCTCATGCAGTGTTAAAATTAACTAAAATTTATTTTCATATGTAACTAGTGGCCCAACGGATTCATGGACATTGAAAGGAAATTAATTAGAAGAAATATTTTGATATCGCTATTTGCCCTTTATAATAGAAGTGTCAACCAAATTCATAATCAACAATGAGGTCAAAACGCGTGCAATTGGCGCCAGCAAGAGGTTTATATGTATCGCATATCCTCGTCTTTTTAAATTGCCTGTACACGTCATGTACCAGCCGGTTGGTCACAGCCTTTTATAGAGATTTGGGGTGTTTTATATTTTTTTATTGAGCTCTAACGGCTTTGTCTCAGTGGATAGAGCATCGGACTGATAGGTCCCAAGTTTGATTTCATTCAAGGGCATGTACCTTGGTTGCAGGTACATCCCCAGTAAGAGTTGTGAAGGAGGCAGCTGATAGATGTTTCTTTTTAATATATTGATTTTTTTTTTTTTTTTTTTTTTTTTTTTTTTACAGAGAGGAAGGAAAAGGGAGTGAGAGTTAGAAACATCGATGAGAGAGAAACATTAATCAGCTGCTTCCTGCACACCCCCCACTGGGGTTGTGCCCACAACCAAGGTACATGCCCTTGACCAGAATCGAACCTGGAACCCTTGAGTCCTCAGGCTGATGCTCTATCCACTGAGCAAAAGTTAGGACTGATCAATGTTTCTAATACTCTATCCCTCTCTGATTTCAGAGAGGAAAGGAGAGAGAGAGAAAAACATCAATAAAGGCAGAGAATCGTTGGCTGCCTCCTGCCCACCCCCTAATGAGGATTGAGCCCACAACCCGGGCATGTACCCTTGACTGAAATCAAACCTGGGATCCTTCAGTCTTCAGGCTGATGCTGGACCTATCTTCTGGACCAAACCGGTTAGGGCTGTGGGTTTTGTTTTGTTTTTTTAAAATCTTTCTTGTTCAGATTATTACAAATGTGATCCTCTTCCCCCCCTCAATTGCTCCTCTCCACCAGGTTCCCACCCCACCCTCTGTCCTTTCCCCATCCCCCACTGTCCTCATCCATAGGTGCACAGTTTTTGTTCAGTCTCTTCCCGCACCCCCACTCCCCTTTTCCCTGAGAATCATCAGTTCACTCCCCTTCCATACCTCTGATTCTATTATATTCACCAGTTAATATTGTTCATCAGATTTTTTAATTCCCTTGGTTTTTAGATTCACTTGTTGATAGTTACCTATTTGTTTATCATAATTTTTATCTTTATCTTCTTCCTCTTCCTAAATAACCTCCTTCAGCAATTCATATAATTCTGGTTTGGCAGTGATGAACTCCTTTAGCTTTTTTTTATTTGTGAAGCTCTTTAACTGTCCTTTGATTCTGAGTGATAGCTTTGCTGGGTAGATTATTTTTGGCTGTAGGTTCTTGCTATTCATCACCTTGAATATTTCTTGCCATTCCCGTCTGGCCTGCATGGTTTCTGTTGAGAAATCAGCTGACAATCGTATGGGTGTTCCTTTATAGGTAACTACCTTCTTTTCTCTTGCTGCTTTTAATATTCTCTCTTTGTCTTTTGCTTTTGGAATTTTAATTATGATGTGTCTTGGTGTGATCCTCCTTGGATTCTTTTTGTTTGGGGTTCTGCGGGTTTCCTGGACTTGTAAGTCTAATTCTTTTCCCAGGTGGGGGAAGTTTTCTGTCACTATTTCTTCCAGTATTCTTTCAGTATCTTGCTCTCTCTCATCTTCTGGGACCCCCATAATTCTGATGTTGGTTCGCTTGAAATTGTCCCAGAGGTTTCTTGCACTATCTTCAACTTTCTGGATTCTCTTATCTTCTCCCTTCTGCAGAGGAGTGTCCTCTGGCTTTTCCTGTTCTAAATTTTTGTCTTGATTCTTGTGATCTTCCAGTCTGTTTTTAGAACTTTGTATAATATTTTTTATTTCAGACAATGTTTTCTTCATTTCTAGTTGATCCCTTATTATTTCTAGTTGCTCCCTTTTCATATCCTCATAGGTCTCATTTATTTTATCGGCCTTTTTTAGGATATTCTTGAATAACCTTATAACTGTAATTTTGAACTCAATGTCCAATCTTTTCTTTTCCTCCATCTCCTTCCTTTGTGTCCTGCCTCTTGTTTGCATTTTAGTTGTTTCCCTGATTTGATGGAATAGCTTTGTGTTCTAGGTGTTCTGGTAGAGCCCAGTAGCACAGCCTTCCCAGTTACCTGCGGTGGACAGTCTTGGTGTAGCCCTTTGTGGGCTGTGTGTGCAGTCTTGTTGTTAAGCCTAGCTTATCACTGGGAAGCGTTGATCTCCAAGCCAGTTGGCTGTGAGGATCAGCAGAGTCTCAGCTAGGAGGGCTTCTGTACTCCACTTGGATAGGGCAGGGTCTTGGGGTGGCGCAGACAATCTTTGGTTCCCTGTCAGTCTCGCCTTAGAAAAGTCCTGTTCGTGGAGAGTTTCGGAAGATTGGTTGCAGGCATGCGCACCTCTTTGGTAAAGGCACAGACAAGCTTTGGGTTCCTGCCAGTTCCTCCTTAGAGAAAGCCAGCCTCTGGGAAAGCTTCTGTGCTCAGCCATAGATGGGGTGGAGTCTCGGGTTGGTGCAAACTTTGTTTTCCCTTGGGCTCCTCCCCAAGTCCCGCAGTAATGGTCTCTGGCTTCACACACTTCCGAGAGATCTCTGCCCACTGCCTGACAGTCTGGCCTCTACCTGTCTGGGGCCATCTATCAGAGCAGTAGACTGATTCTGTTTTCCTCTCGAACAAGAAAGCCAGCCAAGCGTAAGCTGTCTGCCCTCTTCGCGCCGGGAGTAAGCCAGCACCTTTTCGCGCACACAGTTCTCTGTACCTTCACAGTTCCTGAGGTTCAGCGTGCCTTCTCTCTCCTTCCCAGATGGCAGAGCCTCCTCTCAGCTAGCCTTCCAGTGCTTCAGGGCAATGCCTCCCCTGTTTTTCAGTTCTAAATTCAAATTTGTTGTGGTAGGCTGCATTCGGGTGTCTACCCTATGCTGCCATCTTGGTTTCTCTCGGGCTGTGGGTTTTTTGTAAACCATATGGTCACCCAGAAAGTCTTCAGAATGAACATTTACTACTCACTTCACTGTTGGCCGCCTCCTTTGCCCTGACAGCACTCCTCTGATGCATGGTGGCTAGTCCTGCCTGCACAGGGTTTTCACAGGGTAAGATGGCAGTGGGCTCCTCCAAGTGGCAGCCTGGGAGAAGCTGAGCCACTGGGCCTACAGGACCCCTAATACACAAGGTCACTCTACCAACTCCAGGAGACATAGCCGCTCTATCTAATACATAGAAACAAACACAGGAAAACAGTCAAAATGCAGAGACAAAGAAACATGTCACAAATGAAAGAAATGGAAGCAAGCAAACTACTGGAAACAGTTCAAAACCATGGTCATAAGGTTATTCAAGGCTCTTCATGAAAGCTTCAAGGGACTTAGTGAGACTTTCAAGGATCTTAGTGAGATTGTCAAACACATGATAAATAACTAGTCAGAAATTAAGCATATACTAATGGAAATAAAGAATAATTTATAGCCGAAACCGGTTTGGCTCAGTGGATAGAGCGTTGGCTTGTGGACTGAGGGGTCCCAGGCTCTATTCCAGTCAATGGCATGTACATTGGTTGTAGGCACATCCCCAGTAGGGGGTGTGCAGGAAGCAACTGATTGATGTTTCTAACTATCCCTCTCTTCCTCTCTGTAAAAAATCAATAAAATATATTTTTTTAATTTAAAAATGGATATATAGGGATTTAACAATAGAGTAGAGGGTGCCTGGAATCAAATAAATAATTTGGAACAGGAGGAAGCAAAAAATTTACAAGAAGAACAAAAAGAAAAAAATCCAAAAATATGAAGATAGTGCAAGGAGCCTCTGGGACAACTTCAAGTGCACCAACATACACATTATGGGAGTGATGGAGGAGAGAGGAAGCAAGATATTGAAAATCTATTTGAAGAAATAATGACAGAAAAGTTCCCCCACCTGGTGAAATAAATAGACCTACAAGTCCAGAAGCAAGAGAAACCCAAAGAGGCCCACACCAAGACACAGCATAATTAAAATGGCAAAGAAAGAATCTTAAAAGCAACAAGAGAAAAGCAGTCAGCTACCTACAAGGGAGTGCCCATACAGTTGCCAGCTGATTTCTCAACAGAAACTATGCAGGCCAGACGGGAGTGGCAAGAAATATTCAAACTGATGAATAGTAAGGACCTACAACCAAGGTTAATTTACCAGCAAAGCTCAATTTTCATTTAGAATTGAGGGTCAGATAAAGAGTTTCACAGACAAGAAAAAGCTAAAGGAATTCATTACCATCAAACTAGTATTACATGAAATATTGAAGGGTATTCTTTGAGAAAAAGAAGATGAGGAAGAGGTACAAGAAATAAAAAATATGAATAATAAAATGGCAACAAATACATATCTATCAATAATGGAATCTAAAAATCAAAATAAATGAACAAGAAACCTAATAAAATAAAGTAGTAAATAAAATAAGAATCAAATGCATGGATTTAGACTAGGGGTGTCGAACTCAATCAGAGAAGGGGCCAAAATCTAAAATCCAGCCTAAATCGCGGGCCGAATGGTTTACTGAACAGTCATAAACTGTCATTGTGATGGAAACGCAGCGGAGTGCAGTGATGATAGCGCGGTGCGGGCCACATTGCAAGGCCTGGCGGGACGGATTTGGCCCTCGGGCCTTGTGTTTGACACATGTGGATTAGACTGACAAATCTCAGAAAGAAGAGATCAATCAAAGATCTTACCCCTGGGCACAGACAGTAGGCTGGTGAAGGCCTGGGGCAGGCGTCCTCAAACTTTTTAAAGTGGGGGCCAGATCACGGTCCCTCAGAGAGCTGGAGGGCCGGACTATATGAACTACTAATTCTTACTGTAACACCTCGGCTGTGCTCACTGCCCAAAAAACCTGGCGGGCCAGATCAGACTCCTCTGCAGGCCGCATGTGGCCCGCGGGCCGTAGTTTGAAGACGCCTGGCCTGGCCTATAGCAGGAACTGGTGGAGAGGGGCAATGAGGGGAAAATAGGAGGACACCTGTAATACTCTTAACAATGAAGTTTTGTGTGTTTTTTTAATTGCATCCTTGGCTACCTGCTCTGCACTTGTGCCCATGTAACTGAATGTAGCAGAAGAAAACTATCATAGTGGCTCATCTCACTTTATATTCATGATCAGAACCTCAAGAAAGCACTTAAGACTTAGCCGGGTTGCTCAATAGATAGGTCTGTGGGCCACTAAAGGGTCCCAAATACAATTCTGGTCCAGGGCACATGCCTAGGTTATGAGCTCGATCCCAGTAGGGGGCATGCAGGAGGCAGCCAGTCTATGATTCTCTATCATTGATGTTTCTTTCTCTCCCTTTCCCTTCCTCTCTGAAATCAATACAGAACTAGAAGAAAAAAACATTCAATACCACCTGACAATCATCCTATATTTCTTTGAGCCATGATTATTTCTGTCAATAGATGACTTGCTTTTTCTTAACTAAGAAAATTGAAGCAATTGGAGAACTTCCATTGACTCCCACCACATCACTGACCCACTACCCTCCATGTATATATATAGTGCGGCCCCAAGAAATGTATGCACACTTGACTCAGACATCAAATCCAATGATTCACCGCGCATTACCGTACGTTCGAAGTCACCGCTGTATATTCCTTCCTGTGCACTGGGTCAAAATTGCACCCTTTAAGCACAGTTGCAACCGTGCCCCCATCGCCTTTCCATCAAGTCAAGCCCACTCTGTTGGCTGAGTGGTGACTGACCTTTTTTCTTGTTTGCTAAGGCGAGGCTGGAAGCATTGTATTTCACCAACTCTGGTGTAGAAGGGACACTGGAGCGGCAGTGCAAGGATCTCACCACCACCATGTTGAGCAACAGGGCCCAGACCCAGACCACCAAGAAGCACCGAGTGGGAAACATCCTATGTGTTAACCATGTTTGATCAGTCACAAGTTCAGGAGTCTAACACGATTGATCAGAACAGAGATGGTTTCATTGACTAGGAAGATTTTCATGATATGCTGGCCTCCATGAGGAAAAATCCAACTGATGAGTATCTAGATGCCATGATGAATGAGGCTCAGGGTCCCATCAATTTCACAATGTTCCTCAAGATGTTCGGTGAGAATTAAGTGGCACAGACCCAGAAGATGCCATCAGAAATGCTTTCACTTGCTTTGATGAAGAAGTGACTGGCACCTTCAGGGAGACTGCCTGAGAGCTGCTGACAGCAGTGGGAGGTGGGTTATGGAGGAAGTGGAGCTGTACAGAGAAGCATCTATTGGCAAAATGGGAAATCTCAATTACAGGAGCTCTCGGGCATCTTAAACATGGCGACTGAAAAGAACTCCAAATCCCAGCCCAATGTTTCTTGTCACCACTTTGGGTATTTCTAAGACTTTCTCTTGGAGTCTATAGCATTTCATAGATTTACAGCTTTTCCCTTTATTTTTAAAAAATATATATATATATTTTTTATTGATTTCAAAGAGGAAGGGAGAGAGATAGAAACATCAATGATGAGAGAAAACTATGGTTGGTTGTTTCCTGCACGCCCCATGCTGGGTATCGAGCCCGGAACCTGGCACTTACCCTTGACTGCAATTAAACCTGGGACCCATTTAGTTCACAGCTCAATTTTGCTCTATCTGCCAAAACCGGTTTGGCTCAGTGGATAGAGCCTCGGCCTGCGGACTGAAGGGTCCTGGGTTTGATTCCGGTCCAGGGCATGTACCTCAGTTGCGGGCACATCCCAGTAGGGGGTGTGCAAGAGGCAGCTGGTCGATGATTCTCACCGATGTTTCTAACTCTCTATCTCTCTCTCTTCCTCTCTGTAAAAAACTCAATAAAATATATATATTTTTAAAAATGATGCTGTATCCACTGAGCCAAACCAGCCAGGGCTACAACTTTTACCTTTCTTGTGATATTTATCCTCAGCAATTTGGGGCACATGTGTCTCTATAGTCAGACTGGAAATGGTACTTTTTGTCATTTTCAGAATAGAAAATAGGGTAATTTAACCTACCAGCAGCCTCCATAACTACAATCTACACAGCATCAATATATTTGTTCAGAGAAAGTTATTCACTCAGTTTTTTCTGAGCCATAATTAAACTTTATAGTAAAAAAAAAAAGTATACACACTTCGACAGCTGATAGCTTAATTGTTTCTTTTCAGATTTAACCCATTGGAATTGATAATTATTCAAAGTGCATAGATATTTTGGGGGACATGCTATAAACTCTACTCTGCAGTTACTAATCTAGTTCATGCTCCTTTTCGAAGCCAGTCCCTCTCCTCAATGTCCTTCCCACTTCCCTACATTATCAACTTTTCCCTCTATTCCAGTGTTTCTCTGAACATATACACGTGCTATTATCTAGACCATCTTTTATAAAATCATCTTTTGCAGCAAAACACCTCCGAAGTTACAGTACTTAGTGGCTCAGATCCTTGTTCTCTCTGGATCCATTCCATTTAGTGTTCTTGCTTACCACACCACTGAGACTGGTCTTTTACACATTCAGTGCAAGAGGCACTTGGAGCTTTCCACAGTATTTGACTGAGGTATTTCCGCGTGCTTGGTGTACTTTCTGATTCACTTGACCTCCAGAGCTTTTCTTTGGCCTTTTAATCCTTCATTTTTGTTCACATTTCCATTTCCTCTCCCAGGTCCCCCTTTTCCTGGCCTTCTGTCTTTGGAATATCCCAAAGGTAAGGCTCGGTACTTCCTCTGGACTCTTTTCATTAGTGATCTCATCTAATCTCTTTGGGGGCTGTTTGTTTGTTTGTTGTTTGTTTTAAATCTTTACTGTTGAAATAACCTTGTGCTTTTACTGATGACTCTCCAATTTATGGCTGTAGTCCATACCTCTCCTCTGAACTCTAGAAATATATCCCACAGCCCATTTGATATCTCCACCTGGGTCTTGAATAGACATCTCAAACTTAATATGTCCAAATGGAACTGATTTCTTCCACATCCTTGCCCCGAACTTGTTCAACGTTTTCCTTCCTCTCCACTGATGGCAACTCCATCCTTCCCATCGCTTGGGCTAAAAACCTTTGGAGTCGAACTTGACTACTACCTCTCACAGTCCATGTCCATCCATGAAGAGTCCTGTTGGTTCTACCTCCAAAATATATCCATTTCTTCCCTGCTAACATCAGGGCACTGGCATCTCTCACTAGGATTGTTAAAATGGCCTCTGACTTCAAGCTTGCCTGTCTACAGTCAGAGCGATGCTTATCAAATGTAAGTCAGCTCATGTCACTCCTCTGCTCAGAACCTTTCAATGGCTCCCACGTTGTTCAGATCCAAACGACAATTCTTACGTAGCTCACAGGGCCCACAAGATCTCTTTCTCTTCTGTCTCTGACCTCACTCACCTCCTGCCACTCTTCCCCTTCCCCACCCCGCCTCCCTGGTCCGCATGCTGCTCCTCACCAACCAGGCAACTCCTGGTTCCTCCTCTCCAATGCCCTTCTTTCCCCAAGATATTCCCGGAACTGGCTGCCTCACTTCAATTCACGTCTTCAATGCAAGCTTCCCCAGCCACCATCAGTATAATCACAAGAAACCTCTCTCGAAATATTCTTTTCCCTTACCCTACCTTCTGCCAAAAAAAACTTCAGTGTCTCACACTCTAAATTATTTATTGGTTTATTATGTATATTTAATTGTTTTACTTTGCTAAAATAAATGCAAGTCCCACAAAGGCAGATATCTTTTTTTAAAATATATTTTATTGATTTTTTTACAGAGAGGAAGATAGAGGGATAGAGAGTTAGAAACATCGATGAAAGAGAATCGTCGATCAGCTAGCTCCTGCACACCTCCTACTGGGGATGTGCCCCGCAACCAAGGTACATGCCCTTGACCAGAATTGAACCTGGGACCTTTCAGTCCACAGGCCGACGCTCTATCCACTGAGCCAAACCGGTTTTGGCAAGGCAGATAACTTTTCTTTTTTTTTTAATCGATCTTTATTGTTCATATTATTACAAAGGTTCCACATTTCTTCCCCCCTCCACCAGGTTCCCACCCCATCCTCCACCCCCTCCCCATCCTCCATTGTCCTCATCCATAGGTGCACAGTTTATGTTCAGTCTCTTCCTCCCTCCTTTTCCCCGATAGTAAATCCCTTTTCAGATAGTAAATCAGTTACTTAGCATTTTCTCATATCAATAATACCACCACATGCCCAAAGATACACTTCACACAAAAGACATTTCCAAATAGGTCAACCAGCCTCATCCAGGCCCCACCCAAGGCACTCACAGATCAACACCCCAGCGCTATACTAACTCAACACATCCAGATCTAAGCCTTCATCACTTGATTCAGCAGACCCTCAAGTTCCCACAGAAGTTTCCAGCCATGTCTGAGAGGCAGCCGTGGGGCAGGGGCAGGCGAGGAGCGAGCTGTTCCGGGCCTGGCTGCTCAGGGCCTGGCCTCTGTTGCTCTGGTCCATTCCACAACCAGCTGCTCTGGGTCTGGCCACTGCCGCTCCCGACCTGGTTGCTCCAGGCTTGGCTGCAGCTGCTCCGGGCCTGGCCGCACCCGACCCAGCAGCTCCGGGCCTGGCCGCTCCCAGCCTGGCAGCCGCTGCTCTGGGCCTGGATGCACCCGACCCGGCTGCTCTGGGCCCGGTTGCTCCTAGCACGGCCGCTCCGGGCCTGGCCGCTCCGGGCCTGGCCGCTCCCAGCCTGGCAGCTGCTGCTTCGGGCCTGGCCGCACCTGACCCAGCTGCCCTGGGCCTAGCCGCTCCGAGCCTGGCCGCTCCCGGCCTGGATGCTCCAGGCTTGGCTACTGCTGTTCTGGGCCTGGCTGCTCCCGACCCAGCTGCTCTGGGCCCAGCTGCTCCGGGCCTGGCCACTCCGGGTCTGGGTGTTCCTGGACTGGCCACCCTGGGCTTGGCCGCCTCTGCCTCAGGCCTGGCTGCCACTGCCCCAGGTCTGGCTGCTCCTGGCCTGGCTATTGGTGCTCTGGTTCTGGCTGCTGCTGCTCTGGGGCCTGGCCGTTGCTGCTCCGGGCCCGGCTGCCACTGCCTTGTGCCTGGCCACTCTAGGCCTGGCCACTGCCGTTCCAACATTCTGTCCTTTTTTTTTTTTCTTTTTCTTTAAAAAAAAAAAACAAAACGCATTTATGTTGCAATGTTGGCTGCTGAGTTGAGTTCTGACTTAGTCTTTGATTTTTCAAGATCTTCTTTGTGTTCTTTCTTAAGTAATTTTACTATCTTTTGCTCTCCCTTGATTTCTTCACATTGAGAACTTCTTTGGTTTCTTCCTCCTTGTCCTGGAAGCTCAGCAGGTTGGCCTGTGGCACCCCTTTGTTCTCCACGGGCTCCTGCGCTGCTTCAGCCTGTTGCCGGGGTCGGCGCCGCCCAGGAAGCAGCCCCCGGCCTTGGCTCCATTGCCCGTGCTCAGCGGTCGAAGGCTCAGGTCACCCCCCCCTGGGGGCCCCATCACCCGGTTCCTTGCTGGCGCCTGGCTGGCCGGACAGGTGTCTGGCCGGGGCTCCTGCTGCTCATCGCGTTCCTCCAGTCTGGAGCTTTTTTTCTCCTTCCCGCTAGGGGAGTCTAGCATCAGAGTCAACAGACTGTCCTCTGTGCACAATGTGCCCGACTCCGGGGGCTCTGCTTTTCGCCCCTCCCCCAGGACTCCACCTCACAGCCCCGTCTCCCTCTGCTTAAGCCTGGATCCCCAGGGATTGGCCTAGAGCTGGAGTTCAGGGCAGTCAGGAGGGGGCTCAGCACCGCCAGAGATTTTGTTTCTTCCCGCCAGGGCAATACAGCATCAGAGTCAATATTCTGTCCTCTGCGCGCAATGTGCGCAACTCCAGGGGCTCTGCTTTTTGCCGCTCCCCTGGGATTCTGCCACACAGCCCCGTCTCCCCCTGCCTGAGCCGGCAAGGGCTCCTGTTTCCTTCCCTCCGGGGCAATCCCGCATCAGAGTCAACATTCCTTCCCTTGCAAGCAATGTGCGCGATTCCGGGGCTCGGCCTTTTGCCGCTCTCCCAGGACTCCGCCTCACAGCCCCATCTCCCTCTGCTTGAGCTTTGGTCCCCAGGGATTGGCCCAGAACTGGAGTTTGGGGCGTTCGGGAGTGGGGTTCAGCACCGCCGGAGGCTTTGTTTTTTCCCGCTAGGGCACTCCAGCATCAGAGTCAACATTCCGTCCTCTGCGAGCAATGTGCGCAATTCCGCGGGCCCTGCTTTTTGCCGTTCCCCTGGGATTCCGCCTCACAGCCCCGTCTCCCCCCGCCGGAGCCTGGGTCCCCAGGGTCTGGCCCATAACTGGGGCTCAGTGCTGCCGGTTCGGGGGTTCAGCCCAGGCTGGGAGTTTTATTTCCTTCCTGCTAGGGAACGCCAGGCAGCACCCAGCCCTCTCCTCCCTCCGGCTGCGATCTCTGTGTGCGCACGCTTGCATGCAGGCGAGCAACATGTCTTTGTACCTTAGGCTTTTTTCAGCTCCTCTGATTTTCCTTCTGGTTTTCTCTTTCCTTCTTGTTATAGAATTTTCAGTCAGTCGACTACCTGTAGCTCTGGGCGATGTCCACTCTACATTTTAGTTGTATTCCATTGAAATCGTTGTGTGCTGCTGCGGTTAGGATCCTCTCCCTTGATTACCTTTTCTTTATCCCACAGGACAGAACTGCTACTACAGGTGCATATTATTCTCCATGAGTAGTTCAAAATTGCTTGAGTCCCCCTCCTCTTGGTCTGAACGGTCTTATCAAACTTGTCATTTTTTGAAGCTAAACGTATTCTGATGTCTCTGAGGCCTGGAACGGGCCACGTTCCCTCTCTGGGAGCTCATCGCTGAAATCACAAGCACCAGACGCTGGAAACCAGGAAGACTCAAGACCTCATGGACAAGACACCTGTCACTGATCCGGAAGAAACTGATCTCAAGGCAGATATCTTTTAAATCTATTTTGTTCACTGATAAATCCCAAGCTCCAACCACATAGAGTTTACTCAATACAGATGTGATGAATAAATTAATGTACCCATCAATGAAGCCATACCTTTGCAAATGCCGCCTTCACCCTGGCCCTTTCTACATGGCACACCTCTGTTCCACTTTCAAAACTGCTAACAACTTCTGAAAAGTCTTTTCTGATTTCCCAAACTGCTTCCCCTTGCCTTCCTGTGGGGCCTCTTGGAGCACATACCATTGTGCACTAATGATATGTTTACACGTCTTTACTTCCCTTGCTAAACTGTAAAGGAGGCAGAGTATCTAATTCACCTTTGTAATCCTAGCCTATCACCTTATCTCGCTTGCATATTGCAGGTTTTCAACAATGAAACAGAAAACTCTACTTGCTGTGCTTAGTACTAGACTAATAAACAGACTTTAGTGGCAGCTGGCCACAGAGGGAGGTGCGGGTCTGGGCCTCCTTTTCTGAAGTCCTGTAGGTTGAGGCTGCTACAGAGCTGATGCCAACTAAGTCAGCCTCTACCTCTGAAATGGAGATTTTGGTCCCAGGTGGTCAGCCCTTCTCTATTTCATAAAGTTCATGCAGGTTGCCTTTGCATCAGGCTGAGGAGGGGAGAATGAGAGGGTGGGCAGTAGAAGATCCTTCATAGAAAACCTAGCCTAAAATCCCAGAAATTCCTAACTCCCTCTTTCTTCACAAGCCTGGCTTTCAGGACTTACATCCTGAGCAGAGCTGAAAGAAGCACATCACTGTAGGTATTCAGCACCACACTTTTCCTTATAGGGTTTACCCATGCAATCTTTGGATGGGTTTTTATAAGAATTACATATTGGATTCTTGCATAAAGTAAGAAAGGTTTTAAAACATTCTGGGATTGTCAAATCCAAAAACAATTAAAATATGTTTATGTGGTTTTTAATTATAGCCTACTTTTAAAAATAGCTACTGTTTCTCCTGGAAGGCGTGGCTCAGTGGTGGAGCATCAACTTATGAACCAGGAGGTCACTCGTCCATTCCTGGTCAGGGCACATGCTGGACTGTGGTCTCCATCTCAAGTGTGGGGTATGCAGGAGGCAGCCTAACAATGAGTCATCTCATCATTGATGTTTCTATCTCTTTCTCCCTCTCTCCTCCTCTCTGAAATCAATAAAAATAGCTATTTTTCCCGCTAAGGACAGCCAGCATTTTCACCTTGGTGTCCTCTAACTCTGGGTCTCAAGAGGAGGAGAACATAATAGAATGATTGAATAAATATATTTTTGAAATGACAGTGAATTGTAAGGTGATGGTAGAAAAGTGATTACCAATTTTTAATGATCTTCAGATGGACCGTTAGAAAAAAAGCCATGTAAACCCAGGATTGGTTTATAAAAATGGGTGAGGGAAGTAATGTCAGTCAAATAAATATTAATTCAGGAGTGATATTTTTAAAAATATGTATTTTTATTGATTTTATAGAGGAAGGGAGGAGAGAGATAGAAACATCAATGATGAGAGAGGGTGGTGGAGTAAATGGATGATACACAGATATGCTTCCAAGACCAAACTGGAATTACAACTAAGATACAAAAAATATCCTGAATAATCAACTGAAGACTAGCTGGAGAGAACCCTGATAACCAGGGATGGAAAGTGGAGCCCTCACAGAGACTGGTAGGAAAGGTGGGTGCACAAAAGAGCTGGGAGGCTCCCACAGACAGCAGCTGAAGTTTTGGAGACTTATCTCAGCTGTGGGGCATCCATCACTGAGAACTCTGGTGTCCAATCCCCAAGCTGGCCCTCCAGAAGAGCACTCCAGAACTGAGAAAGGTGCCCACATGACATTGGCTGTGAAAAGCAGCAGGGTGCCTGGCTCAACCTATGAACATCAACCTATGAACCAGGAGGTCACAGTTCGATTCCCTGTTGGCACATACCCAGGTTGTGGGCTCCATTCTCAGTGGGGGCCATGCAGAAGGCAGCCGATCAATGAGTATCTATTATCATATATTTCTCTACCTTTCTCCTCCTCTCCCTTCCTCTCTGAAATCAATAAAGACTTCTTTTTTAAAATATTTAAGAAAAAAGAAAAACAGCCGAAACCGGTTTGGCTCAGTGGATAGAGCATCGGCCTGCGGACTGAAAGGTCCCGGGTTCGATTCCAGTCAAGGACATGTACCTTGATTGCGGGCACATCCCCAATAGGGGGTGTGCAAAAGGCAGCTGATCAATGATTCTCTCTCATCGATGTTTCTAACTCTCTATCCCTCTCTCATCCTCTCTGTAAAAAATCAATAAAATATATTAAAAAAAGAAAAAGAAAAACAGCAGGATTGCTGTCTGCCAGGAAGAGACAGCTTGAAATGCAGGCATCCTCTCAAAGGGCCAATGCACAACATTTCATGTGCAGCCACCACCTTGGGTTTCTGCAGAGGTCAGAATGAACTAGAGCTGTGTGAGCAGAAGTCAGGGCTGCGGGCTCTGGGGTTAGAACTCAGAAGGCAGACACTCTGGTGCCTGTACTGAGTTGTTCATGCTGTGGAGGTCATCTTTCTCAGGCAGTTTTTGCCTCAGTGGGGGGTTGGGGGGTGTGGGGAGAGGACAATTGACCCATCCCATTGAGGTTTTGAGGCCCATTTCTGAGAATAATAATTAGGCACCAGGTAGAAGTAATTGCCCCATCCTTTTGGAAAACCTCTCATCCCACCTGTGGACCACTGCCTGAGGCTACTCAAGACTAAAATCAGAGATTAAAAATGGCAGCAGAGTAAGTGGATGCTGCACAGACATGCTCCCAGGAACAAACTGGAATTGCAACTAAAATACAGGAAAACTTTCTGAATAATCAAAGGCAAACTTGCTGGAAAGAACAGTGATAACAGAGGACCTAAAGTGGAGAGACTGGTAGGAGGGTAGAAGCAAGAAAGGGCTGGCAGGGCTCCCAAAGACAGCAGCTGAAATTTGGGAGAGATATCTCAGCTGTGGGGGGTTGCCACCGAGAACTCTAAGATCTAATGCCCAAGCTGGGCCTCCCAGCAGAGAGCACCAGAAATGAGAAGGGTACCCACATAACATCTGGCTGTGAAAAGCAGTGGTGTTGCTGTCTGCCAGAGAGAGACAGCTGGAAATTCAGGTACCCTCTTAAAGGGCCAACTCTCAAAATTCCCTGTGAAACCACCCAAGTTGTGCTCCAGCAGAGGGAGGGCAGAGTGGATTGGAGCTATATGAGCAGAAGCCAAGATTGGGAACCTCAGGGGTTAGAGCTCAGAAGGCAGACGCTGCTGGTTTCCTGTGCTGAGTCATTCCCTCACACAGCAGAGGACATCTTTCCCATACAGACATTTGCTATACAGAAGGCCCTGCCTGGGGAAAAGAAAACTGACCCACTCTGTTGGAAAACACTTTGCCCCATGGTGCAGAGTTCCTAAAACTAACAATTAGCCTCCATGCAGAAGCAACTGCCCCACCCTGTTGAAAAAAAACTCTCACCACATCGAAGATGATTGCCTGAGAGCAATTCAAGTCAGTAACCTATCAGTCTGTGGGAGAGGCAGTCTCTGGAGGCTTTGAGTCTTTGCCTGATCTAATTAATCAGAAACAGTGTTTAATAGTGTCCTGCTCTAGAGATTGAGAGGCATAGCAGATCTACCTAATACACAGTCAAAAACCCAAACAGGCATCCAAAATGAGGAGATAAAAAACAACTCCTATAAGAAAAAGGTAAAGGAGTTCATCAACACTAAAGTATTATATGAAGAGGAAGAAGAAAAAGGTAAAGATAAAAATTATGAACAACAAATACATGTCTATCAATAAGTGAATTTAAAAATCAAATGAATTAAAAATTTGATGTACAGAATAAACTGGTGAATATAATAGAATCAGGGGCATAAAATGGGAATGATTGATAATTCTCAGGGGGAAAGGGGTATGGAGGGTGCAGGAAGAGACTGGACAAAAATCGTGCACTTATGGATGAGGACAGTTGGAAGGAGGTAAGGGAAGATGGTGGGATGGGAACGAGGTGGAGGGGAGCTATTTGGGAGGGGGGGAGAAGAGGAACAACTGTAATAGTCTGAACAATAAAGATTTATTAAATTTTAAAAAAAAACACAAATGAAAGTACAAGAGAATTCTCCATAAGAAGAGATAAATGAAACAAATATAAGAAACTTATCTGAAACAGAGTTTAGAGTAATGATGGTAAAGATACTCAACAGATGAGAAAAAATGTAGTAACTATGAAAACAGAAATAAAGAATGACATAACAATAATAAAGACCACATTGGAAGAAAAACACAGTAGATTAGGAGAAGCTGAGGATCAGATCAGTGAATTAGAAGACAGGATTGAAAGAATCACTCAACCAGAGAACCAAAGAGAAAAAAACAATTACAAAACAGGACAGCTTAAGAGAGTTGTGAGACAAAGTGAAATGTCACAAGATTAAAGCAGGTGTGCCAGAAGAGGCAGAAAGATAGAAAGGGATAGAGAATGTGTTTGAAGAAATAATGGCAGAAAACTTCCCGAACCTGGTAAAGGAAAAAGTCACACAAGTTTAAGAGGCATAGAAGACCCCAACCAAGAAGAATCCAAATAGGCCCACACCCCCAACACATCATAATTAAATTGCCAAAAATTAAAGACAAAGAGAAAATCTTAAAGACAGCAAGAGAAAAGCAAACTGTTACCTACAAAGGAGCTCCCATAAGACTGACACCAGATTTCTCATCAGAATCGCTACAGACCAGAAGAAGTGTCATGACATTCTCAAGGCAATGAAAAGCAGGGTCTGAAACCAAGGTTACTATATCCAGCAAGGCTATCATTCAAAATAGACTGTTAAATAAAGAGCTTCATGAACAAACGAACAAAAAAGGCTAAAGGAGTTCATCACCACCAAACCAGCATTACAAAAAACGCTAAAGGGGCTGTTGTAATGAGAAGATGAAACAGAGAGAAACTTAGGCATACAGAATTAAAATGGCATATATAAGTACCTATCAATAATAACCCTAAATGTAAGTGGATTAAATGTTTCAATCAAAAGGCATAGTGTAGTTGAATGAATACAAAAACATGACTCAATTATATACTATCTACAAGAGACCCACCTCAGAACAAAAGATACACATAGGATGAGAGTAAAGGGATAGAAAAAAACATTTCCATGGTAATAGAAAAGAAAAGAAACTGGAGTAGCAATATTCACATCCAACAAAATAGACTTCAAAATGAAGGCCATCACAAGAGACAACAAAGGTCACTACGTAATACTAAAGGATCAATCCAGCAAGAGGATTTAACCCTGGTAAATAATATAGGAGAATATATATATATATATATATATATATATATATATATATATATATATTTAACTTTTAGAGGACTTTAAGGGAGATATTGACAATACAGTCATAATTGGGGACTTTAACATCTGGATGACTTCAATGGATAGATCTTCCAAACAAAACATTAACAAGGAAAAAGTGAATCTAAAGGACACACTGGATCAGATGGATTTAATTGACATTTATAGAACACTAGAGGCCCAGAACACATTTGTGCATTGGGGGAAGAGGGTGGTGGTGTCCCTCAGCCAAGCCTGCACCCTCTCCAATCTAGAACCCCTCGAGGGATGTCTGACTGCCCACTGAAATTGGGCCCAAATGGGCAGTCAGTCATCCCTCTCACAATCCAGGACTGCTGGCTTCCAACTGCTTGCCTGCCTGCCTTCCTGATTGCCCCTAACCACTTCTGCCTGCCAGCCTTATCACCGCCAAATCACTCCCATGCCAGCCTGATTGATGTCTAACTGCTCCCCTGCCAGCCCGTTTGCCCCCAACTTCCTTTCTCTGCCGGCATGGTCACCCCTAACTGCCCTCCCCTGTAGGGTTGATCACCCCCAACTGCCCTCCCTTCAGGCCTGGTGCCTCCCAACTGCACTTCCCTGCTGGCCATCTTGTGGTGACCATCTTGTGTCCACATGGGGGCAGAATCTTTGTCCATAAGGGGGCAGCTATATTGTGTGTTGGAGTGATGGTCAATCTGCATATTACTCTTTTATTAGATAGGGTAGAGGCCTTGTGTAGAGGTGGGGACCAGCTGGTTTGCCCTAACGGGTGTCCCAGATCAGGGTAGGGGTTCCCTTGGAGTGTGGGACGGCCTGGGAGAGGGGCCTGTGGTGGTTTGCAGGCCAGCCATACCCCCTGATGACCCAAGCGGAGGCCCTGGTATCTGAAATTTATTTACTTTCTTTTTTTTTTTTCTTTTTTTCATGCCTCCATCACACAGTAGTTTATTTACACTGTTGTATGTAAAATAATGGCTCCAAAACATTCACATCATAATTCCACAAACCTGTGAATATCTTCTTTTTTAAAAAAAATTTTTATTTATTAAATTATTATCTGTATACATATTTTAACATTGCCCCCCCCCTGAAATTTATTTACTTTCTACAATTGAAACTTTGTAGCCTGGAGTGGAACCAAGCTTGCAAAGCCTCCTGCTCGCTCCATGGCTGCCGCCATTTCTGTTTGGATTTATCTTCTGTAATTGAAATTTTGTATTCGCCAGGGTGTATGGAAAGCTTGGCTTCCTCCATTGCCGGGGAAACCCAAGCCTCCCTCCTGGTAGCCATCTTGGCTGGGTTTATTTGCATACTTGCTCTGATTGGCTGATGGGCGTGGCTTGTTGGTATAGTGGAGTGATGGTTAATATGCATATTACTCTTTTATTAGGTAGGATTTTACCCAAAGCTACAGAATATACATTCTTCTCAAGATCACATGACCATTCACAAAGACAGATTACACGTTAAGACAAAACAAGTCTCTATGAGTTCAAGAAGATTGAAATCATATCAAGCATCTTCTTAGATCATAGTGGAATGAAATTAGAACTCAACTACAGTAAAAACACCCAAAACGTTCAAAGACATGGAGGGTAAATATCCTGTCATTAAACAAAGAATGTGTTGCCAATGAGATCAAAAAAGAAATAAAATGTGGGGCAGCCCCGGCCATGGCAGAATGCAGGCAGGGCAGCTCATGGCCCACCCAGCATCTACCATGGGGAGCGGGGACACCAGCAGAAGTAGGGGCACCAGCATACAGACCTTGGATGATCTGAACCTTCCTAACACTCTCTCTTGGCCTGACAGACATCAGATGGTCGTCCTTCAGGGTCTACCGAATCCGGGGCCAGTAGTTCTTCAGTCCATCATCAGCTTAGACAATGCAGACTCCACTCACCAGTCCTGTGCCTGTGGGCCAGCTCTCCTGGGGCCCCGAGGGCTTGAGTAGAGACTTTGCCCCTGATGGACATAGGGCCCCCCTGAAGCCAGAGGTTCCTAAAATCCCAGAGTCTCCTATTGTTCATGAATATCAGGAATCCCAGGAAGAGCGGGCCTGAGCCATCTTCTGGGAATGCTATCTTCACAGCCTGCTGGCCATGGTGGGTCGCCAGGTCAGCTTCACCTCGCATGAGAGTGTGCTGTGACCACCGGCTTCGGAGCCACTGTCCTGGACATGGCAACTTCTGTGTATTGCAGCTGGAGACTCCAACAGGTGTGTAGGCTGAGGCACTGCTCAGAGTAGTGACATTATTGCATACACCTTCAAGCCATAAAGACATTATTGTGGGCACCTTCTGCCTTAGGCCTCGCCACAAATTCCCAGGCTTCCAGCAGTTCCAGATCTCTGGGCCTCACAGAGTTCAGAATTCCCTTGGAATTTTGAGCCAAGCTCCAAGCAACTGACTTCTTCAGATCTCCAGGGTCTAGTCAGTAAAATTCTGCAACCCCACAAGTTCTAGGTCCCATTGAAAGGAATGCTCTATCTCACAGAACTTTAAATGCCACAGAAAGTTCCTGAAGACTGCAGGTGGGGTGGGGTAGGAGAGGGGCAGCAGGAATAAAGGAAGGCAAATTGAAAAGAAAGGAAGAAAGGAAAAGAAAAGGAAGGGAAGGGGAGGGAAAAGAAGGAAAAGAAAAAAAATGCCGAGACCGGTTTGGCTCAATGGATAGAGCGTCGGCTTGGGGACTGAAGGATCCTGGGTTCGATTCCAGTCAAGGGCATGTACCTTAGTTGAGGGCATACCTCCAGTAGGGGGTGTGCAAGAGGCAGCTGATCGATGACTCTCTCTCATCGATGTTTCTAACTCTCTATCTCTCTCCCTTCTTCTCTGTACAAAATCAATAAAATATATTTTAAAAAAAGAAGAAGAAGAAGGAAAAGAAGAAAGAAAACAAAGTAAGAAAAGAGAAGAAAGAAAGAAAATACTGCATGAAAATGAACATATAACAACCCCAAATCTCTGTGACACAGCAAAAGCAGTCTTGAGAGGGAAGTTCATAGCACTACAAAGAGAACAGTGAGAAAAGCCCAAAGTAGACGGAAGGAAATAATAAAGATTAGCTCAAAAACAAGTAACATAGAGACTAAAATTTTTTCAAATCATCAATAAAACTGCCAAAACCGGTTTGGCTGTGGATAGAGCATTGACCTGCAGACTGAAAGGTCCCAGGTTCGATTTTGGTCAAGGGCATGTACCTTGGTTATGGGCACATTCCCAGTAGGGGGTGTGCAAGAGGCAGCTGATCGATGATTCTTTCTCATTGATGTTTCTAGCTCTCTATCCCTCTCTCTTCCTCTCTGTAAAATATCAATAAAATATATATATATATATATTTTAAAAATCAATAAAACCAAGAGCTGGTTCTTTGACAGGATAAACAAAACTGACTCATCAAGAAACAAAGAGAGAGGACCCAAATAAATAAAATCAGAAATGAAAGCAAAGAAGTAACCACCGACACCACAGAAAGACAAAGCATTGTAAGAAAATACTATGAACTATATGCCAACAAGCTGGACAATGTGGACAAAATGGAAAAATTCCTACAAAAATACAATCTCCCAAAACTGAATTAAGAAGAATCAAAAAATCTGAATAGGCCAATAACAACTTATGAAATAGAAGCAATAATAAAATAAAATAAAAACTCCCAACAAACAAAGGCCTAGGTCTGGATGGTTTCACAGAGGAATTTTACCAAGAGGAACACTTGTACTCCTCAAACTATTCCAAAAAAAAATCCAAGATGAAGGAACACTTCCAAACTCTTTTTATGAGGCCAGCATTATCCTAATTCCAAGATAAAGACACTACAAAGAAAGAAAAGTATAGGCCAATATCCCTGATGAACATATATACTAAAATCCTCAACAGAATTTTAGCAAATCAGATCCAGAAATATATTAAAAAGATCATACACCATGACTAAGTGGGATTTATTCCAGGGATGCAAAGCTGATACAATATTCACAAATCAACAAACATGATACATCACATAAACAAATTGAAAGTCAAAGCTCACATGATCATATAAATAGAAGAAGAAAAAGCATTTGACAAAATCTAACACTCAATTTTGATAAAAACTCTCAGCAAAGTGGGAATACAGTGATGTATCGCAACATAATAAAGGTCATATATGACAAATATACAGCCAACATCATACTCAATAGGCAAAAACTAAAACCATTCCCCCTAAAAACAGAAACAAAACAGGGATGCCCACTTTCACCACTCTTATTCAACATGAAGGTACTAGAAGTCCTAGACACAGCAATCAGACAAGAAGAAGAAATAAAAGGCATCCAAATTGGACAGGAGAAAGTAAAACTCTCATTATTTGCAGATAACATGATATTATACATAGAAAACCCTAAAGTCTCCACCAAAAATACTACTAGACTTAATAAATGAATTTGTGGCAGGGACCGGTTTGGCTCAGAGGATAGAGTGTCGGCCTGCGGACTGAAAGGTCCTGGGTTTGATTCCAGGCAAGGGCATGTACCTTGGTTGCAGGCACATCCCCAGTAGGGGGTGTGCAAGAGGCAGCTGATCGATGATTCTCTCTCATCAATGTTTCTAACTCTCTATCCCTCTCTCGTCCTCTCTGTGAAAAATCAATGAAATATATATTTTTTAAAAATAATTTAAAAAATGAATTTGTCAATGTAGCAGGATACAAAATCAACACCCAGAAATCTATGGATTTGTTGTATACCAATATTAATTTTCAAAAAGAGAAACTAAATAGACAATCCCATTTACCATTGCAACAAAAAAGTAAAATACATAAGAATAAACTTAACCAAGAAAGGAAAAGATCTGTATTCAGAAAATTACAGGATGTTGAAGAAAGACATAGAAGATATAAATAAGAGGAAGAATATACCATGTTAATGGATCGGTAGAATCAACATCATTAAAATGTCTATACTACCTAAGGCAATCCACAAATTCAATGCAATCTCTATTAAAATAACAATGGCATATTTCACAGATCTAGAACAAATACTCCAAAAATTTATATGGAACCAAAAAAAAACTGGAATAGCTGTAGCAATCTTGAAAAAGAAGAACAAAGTCAGAGGAATCAGAATACCAGATTTCAAGTTATACTACAGGGCCACTGTAATCAAAACGGCCTGATACTGGCACAGGAACAGGCATATAGATCAATGGAACAGGACAGAGACCCCAGAAATTGACTCAAGGCATTACAATCAATTAATATTTGACAAAGGAGGCAATAGCATACAATGGAGTCAAGACAGTCTCTTCAATAAATTGTGTTGAGAAAATTGGACAGACACATGCAAAAAAAAATGAAACTAGACCACAAACTTACACCATACACAAGAATAAACTTAAGCCGGGACCGGTTTAGCTCAATGGATAGAGCATCGGCTTGGGGACTGAAGGGACCCGGGTTCGATTCCGGTCAAGGGCATGTACCTTGGTTGCGGGCATATCCCCAGTAGGGAGTGTGCAAGAGGCAACTGATCGATGACTCTCTCTCATCGATGTTTCTAACTCTCTATCTCTCTCCCTTCCTCTCTGTACAAAATCAATAAAATATATTAAAAAATAAAAAATAAAGAATAAACTTAAAATGCATAAAAGACTTAAACATAAGTAGTGAAAGCATAAAAATTCTAAAAGAAACTATAGGCAGCAAAAACTTAGAAATCTCTCAAGGCAATATGTTTATGGATAATCTCGTAGGGCAAAGAAAACTAAGGAGAAAATAAACAAATGAGACTACATCAAAATAAAAAGCTCTGCCCAACAGAAGAAACCTAAAACAAAAAGGAGCCCACTGTATGGGAGAACATATTTGGCAATGATAAATCTGATAAAGGGTTAATGTCCAAAATATATAAGGAACTCATGAGAGGATCCAAGATGGCTGCTCGGGTAGACATCTAACCACAGCCGCACACAACAATTTCAATGGAATACAACTAAAATGTAGAGTGGACAACGCCCAGAGCTACAGGTAGTCGACTGACTGAAAATTCTACAACATGAAGGAAAGAGAAAAACAGAAGGAAAATCAGAGGAGCTGAAAAAAAGCCTAAGGTACGGAGACATGCTACGCGCCCGCACACACACGCGTGCGCGGAGAGGTCGCAGCCGGAGAGGAGGAGAGGGCTGGGTGCTGCCTGGCGTTCCCTAGCAGGAAGGAAATAAAACCCCCAGCCTGGGCTGAACCCCCGAACCGGCAGCACTGAGCCCCAGTTATGGGCCAGACCCTGGGGACCCAGGCTCTGGCAGGGGGAGATGGGGCTGTGAGGCGGAATCCCGGGGGAGCAGCGAAAAGCAGGGCCCCCGGAGTCGCGCGCACATTGCGCGCAGAGGACTGAATGTTGACTCTGATGTTGGATTACCCTATCCAGAAGAAACAAAGCCTCCGGTGGCGCTGAGCCTCAGTCCGAACTGCTCTGAACTCAAGCTCAAGCAGAGGGAGACGGGCCTGTGAGGTGGAGTCCTGGGAGAACGGTGAAAGGCCGAGCCCCCAGAGTCGCCCACATTGCTTGCAAGGGAAGGAATGTTGACTCTGATGCGGGATTGCCCTGGAGGGAAGGAAACAGGAGCCCCGGCCTTGTTGGGCCTCAGCTTCGACTGCTCTTAACCCTAGTCTAGGCCAGACCCTGGGGACCCAGGCTCAGGCAGGGGAAGACGGGGCTGTGAGGCGGAATCCCAGGGGAGCGGCGAAAAGAGGAGCCCCCAGAGTCGCGCACACTGCGTGCAGAGGACAGTCTATTGACTCTGATCCTAGACTCCCCTAGCGGGAAGAAGAAAAAAAGCTCCAGACTGGAGGAACGCGACCAGGAGCAGGAGCCCCTGCCAGACACCGGCCAGCCGGGCACCAGCAAGGAGCCGGGCGACGGGGCCCCCAGGGTGGGGGGTGCCCCTGAGCCTTCGACCGCTGAGCGCGGGCAACGGAGCCAAGGCCGGGGGCTGCTTCCTGGGCGGCGCCGACCCCGGCAACAGGCTGAAGCAGCGCAGGAGCCTGCAGAGAACAAAGGGGTGCCACAGGCCAACCTGCTGAGCTCCCAGGACAAGGAGGAAGAAACCAAAGAAGTTCTCAATGTGAAGAAATCAAGTGAGAGCAAAAGATAGTAAAATTACTTAAGAAAGAATACAAAGAAGATCTTGAAAAATCAAAGACTAAGTCAGAACTCAACTCACCAGCCAACATTGCAACATAAATGCGTTTAAAAAAAAAAAAAAAAGGACAGAATGTTGGAACAGTGGCGGCCAGGCCTAGAGTGGCCAGGCACAAGGCAGTGGCAGCCGGGCCCGGAGCAGCAACTGCGAGGCCCCAGAGCAGCAGCAGCCAGAACCAGAGCATCAACAGCCAGCACTGGAGCAGCCAGACCTGGGGCAGTGGCAGCCAGGCCTGAGGCAGAGGCGGCCAAGCCCAGGGTGGCCAGTCCAGGAACACCCAGACCCGAAGTGGCCGGGCCCGGAGAAGCTGGGCCCAAAGCAGCCGGGTTGGGAGCAGCCAGGGCCAGAAGAGCAGTAGCCAAGCCCGGAGCATCCAGGCTGGGAGCGGCCAGACTCGGAGCGGCTAGGCCCGGGGCAGCCAGGCCCAGAGCAGCCAGGTCAGGTGCAGCCAGGCCCGGAGCAGCACCTGCCAGGCTGGGAGTAGCCAGGCCCGGAGCAGCCGGGTCTGGTGTGGCCAGGCTCGGAGCAGCAGCTGCCAGGCTGGGAGCGGCCAGGCCCGGAGCAGCCGGGTCTTGTGTAGCCAGGCCCGGAGCAGCAGCTGCCAGGATGGGAGCGACCACGGCTGGAGCAGCCGGGTTTGATGCGGCCAGGCCCGGAGCAGCCGTTGCCAGGCTGGGAGTGGACAGGCCCATATCAGCCGGGTCTGGTGCGGCCAGGACCGGAGCAGCAGCTGCCAGGCTGAGAGAGGCCAGGCCCGGAGCAGCCGGGTCTGGTGTGGCCAGGCCCGGAGCAGCATCTGCCAGGCTGGGAGCGGCCAGGCCTGGAGCAGCAGCTGCCAGGCTGGGAGTGGCCAGTCCCGGAGCGGCCGGGCCCAGAGCAGCCAGGTCAGGTGCAGCCAGACCCGGAGCAGCAGCAGCCAAGTCCAGAGCAGCCGGGTCGGGAGCGGCAGTGGCCAGACCCAGAGCAGCTGGTTGTGGAACGAACCAGAGCAACAGAGCCCAGGCCCTGAGCAGCCAGGCCCGGAACAGCTCGCTCTTCGCCTGCCCCTGCCCCACGGCTGCCTCTCAGACATGGCTGGAAACTTTTGTGGGAACTTGAGGGTCTGCTGAATCAAGTGATGAAGGCTTAGATCTGGATGTGTTGAGTTAGTATAGCGCTGGGGTGTTGATCTGTGAGTGCCTGGGTGGGGCCTGGATGAGGCTGGTTGACCTATTTGGAGATGTCTTTTTTGTGAAGTGTATCATTGGGCATGTGGAGGTATTATTAATATGAGAAAATGCTAAGTAACTGATTTACTATCTGAAAAGGGATTTACTGTCGGGGAAAGGGAGGGAGGAAGAGACTGATCATAAACTGTGCACCTATGGATGAGGACAATGGGGGATGGGGAGGGGGTGGAGAGTGCATTGGAGGGGGGAAGAAATGAGGAACCTTTGTGATAATATGAACAATAAAGATTGATTTAAAAAATTAAAAAAAGGAACTCATACAACTTAACAGAAGGAAAACAAACAATGCAATAAAAAAAAATGGACAAAGGTCCTAAATAGACACTTCTCCAAAGAGGACATAGAGATAGCCAAGAGACATGAAAAATGCTCCAAGTCCCTGATAATCAGAGAGATGCAAATTAAAATAACAGCCAAAACTGGTTTGGCTCAGTGGATAGAGTGTCAGCCTGCAGACTGAAAGGTACCAGGTTCGATTCCGGTCAAGGGCATGTACCTTGGTTGCGGGCACATCCCTAGTAGGGGGTATACAAGAGGCAGCTGATGGATGTTTCTCTCTCATCGATGTTTCTAACTCTCTATCCCTCTCTCTTACTCTCTGTAAAAAATCAATTTAAGAAATTTAAAATAACAATGAGGTATTACCTCACACCTGTCAGAATGGCTACCATTAACAACTCGACCAATGATAAGTGCTGGTGAGGATGTTGAGAAAAGAGAACCCTAGTATACTGCTAGTGGGAATGCAGTCTGGTATAGCCATTGTGGAAAACAGTATGGAGTTTCCTAAAAAATTAAATATGGAATTGTCATTTGATCCAGTGATTCTAGGAATATATTCTAAGAAACCCAAAACACCAATCAGAAAGAATGTATGCACCCCTATGTGCATAGCAGCACAATTTACAATAGCTAAAATCTGAAAACAGCTCAAGTGCCCATCAGCAGATGAGTGAATAAAAACAAGCTGTGGTACATTTATATCCTTGGGGGAGGACTTTTAAAAGTTTAACATAAAAGAAGGCAGGAAGAATAGAGAAACAAACACGATAAACATAAATCAAATAGCAAATAGCAAGATTAAACATTACACTAAATGTTAGATTTAGTAAGAAAGAAGGATCTCTTACCCTTTGAGACAGCATGGAGGGACCTGGAGAGTATCATGCTAAGTGAAATAAGTCAGTCAGAGAAAAACAAGTATCACATGATGTTATTCATATGTGCAATATAACTAACAAAATAAACCAGTGAATGAAGTGGATCCAAAGACATGGAAGCATAGAAGAGTGTGGAATCTCAGAGGGAAGGCAGGGGAGGTTGGGTGGGAGCTAATCAACAAAAGACCTTGTATACACATATGCATGAACCATGGACACAGACAATGAGGCAGTTAGGACCTGGGGTGAGGGTGGAGGTGGGCTGGAGAGGGTCAATGGGGGAAATAGAGGGTCGTATGTAATACTTTCAACAATAAAGTGTATTTTTAAAAAGATTGAAATCAGTGAGTCTGTAGATAGAGGTGGGTCTCTGGCAGCTTTGAGTCTTTGCCTGTTCTAATTAGTTAGAAACAGCTTTTGACACTGACCTGCACTAGAGATTGAGAGGTGTAGCAGATTTATCTAATACATAGTCGCAAACCCAAATAAGCAGCCAAAATGGGGAGATAAATGAACAACTCCCAAATGAAAGAACAAGAGAATTCTCCAGAAGAGCTAAATGAAACAGAGAGAAGAAATTAATCAAACATAGATTTCAGAATAATGATGGCAAATATGCTCAACAGCATGAGACAAAATATAGTAACTATGAATAATGACATAGAACTAATAAAGAACACATTGGAAGGGATATACAGCACATTAGAGGAAGCTGAGGATCAGATCAGTGAAATAGAAGACAAGGTTAAAAAAAATTATGCAATCAGAGAACTAAAAAGAAAAAGAAAAACAATTAAAAAAAAACAGGAGGGCAATTTTCAGCAAAGCTCGTTCCAGGAGGGCACACTGTACAATTCTGTGTCCACAGATTGATGGTCTCCAAAGTCCTCCCTTTCTCTAGTAGCTGCTGAATTATTCACATCCTCAAGTGCTTTCTGAGCATGGATTGCAATTATTAAGTCCTTTGTGCAACACCCATTCTCTTTCCCACCATAAAAAAATATTCTTCTCCATTGTCTTTCTCACTTGCATTTCATTTTCCTAATCATCACAGCTTTGACTAAAGAGCATCCTGGACAATTTCTAAATAATTCTTTCTCACTTCCATGATGGAAGAGAGAAACAGCAGCTGATTTGCTTCAAAGATTCACTCTTTAAAAAAAATATTATTTCCTGATTGGAAAACACTTTCAATAAAGTTTCCTAAATATAAACAAATAAACAAACAAACAAAACACAAGTTGACAGCTTAAGGGAGCTGTGGGACAACATGAAATGTAACAATATTTGTATAAATGGAGTGCCAAAAGAAGAAGAAAGTGACAAGGGACAGAGAATGTGTTTGAAAAAATAATGGCAGAAAATCTCCCGAACCTGGTGAAGGAAAAAGTTATGCAAGTTCAGAAAGCACAGAGAGTCCCAAGCAGGTCCATGCCTAGACACATCCTAATTAAATTGCCAAAAATTCAAGACAAAGAGAGAATCTTAAAGGCAGCGAGAGAAAAGTAAACTATTATCTATAATACAAAGGAGCTCCCATAAGACTGTCAGCTGATTTCTCATCAGAAACTCTACAGACCAGAAGGGAATGGCATGGAGTATTCAAGGTGATGAAAAGCAAGGGTCTGAGACCAAAATTACTACATCCAGCAAGGCTACCATTCAAAATAGATGGTGAAATAAAGAGCTTCCCAAATAATAAAAGGCTGGTGGAGTTTATTACCACCAAACCAGCATTATAAGAAATGCTAAAGGGATTGCTGTAATGAGAGGAAGAAATAGAAAAATGTAGACATACAGAATTAAAAATGGCAATAAAGCCCAGCAGGAGTGGTTCAGTTGTTGAGTGTTGACTTAGGAACCAGAAGGTCATGGTCCAATTCCCAATCAGGGCACATGCCCAGGTCACTGTGTAGAAGATAATTGATCAATGATTCTCTCTCATCATTGATGTTTCTCTCTCTCTCTCTCTCTCTCTCTCTCTCTCTCTCTCTCTCTCTCTCTTTCTTTCTCTCTCTCTCTCTCCCCCTCCCCACCCCGCCCCGACCCCCTTTTCCCTTTTTCCCAGAAATCAATTTAGATCTCCAGGTTTCCCAGCCTACCTCCTTGGGATTGGGTTCAAGGGCTGCAAACCTGGAGGTGGGGAGTTTCCTGTGAAACCAGCGAAGCTGGAGTTCATGGAGATCACCATCATCATTGTGGTGATCACTGCAAGCTGTCCTCGGCTCCTTCATGGCCGGCACAGCCAGGGCAGGAGGAGGGAAGAGCCCTGTCCTCAGAAGGCTGCCTCTGGCCCTCGGAGAGCACCGCCGGCAGTGGAATCCCAGAGCCTCAGGTCTATGCCCCACCGAGGCCCACGGACCGCCTGGCAGGGCCCCCTTCGCCCAACGGGAGCTTCCAGCCCACCTACCCTGCCTGCAGCAGGAGACTCACTGCCGCCCACCACCTCGCTGTCCACGAGGAGGAGCCCCCCTGCAGGGCCCCTGCACCTCCAGCTGGACCGGGCAGCAGCGGGAGCTCAGCAGTCAGTCGGTGCGCCCCCCAAACAGGACCATCTTCGACAGCGACCTGTCCCCCAGCAGCAACCCGGGCATCAGCGCCACGTGCTCCGGGCGGCGGCCAAGGAGGGGCCCCCACCCACAGCGAGGTCCTGGGGCCACCCTGTCCCCGCCCTCCAGCACCAGCAGAGCACCGCCGCCCTGCGGGAGGGCAGGGTGGGTGAGCGGCGAACACTCCGCCCTGCGCAGGAGAGAGAGGAGGCGCGGACACCGCGTGGCCATCCCTCCCCTCCCCTCCCCTCCCGGTGTACCAACAGTCACACGTCTGTCTCGTCGGATGCCCAGGCTCAGAAAGCTTACAGAACAACAACAAGAGAGAGAGAGAGAGAGAGAGAGAGAGAGAGAGAGAGAGAGAGAGAGAGAGAGAGAGAGAGAGAGAGAGAGAGAGAGAAGAGAAGGAACAATTCCACCCCAGTTCTCTCTGTGGCTGGGCGAGCTTCGTGAAGGCTTCCTTTCGTTTGTTCATGACGATTTCACCTAACTTTGAAAGCATGTTTGCACAAAACCGTTGTTTAGGGATCTGCAGTATTACATATAAAAACATATAAAGTGAGAGGAGCTGTGGGGGCGGGAGTGAGTTAGCGTGTCCTGAGCTGGAAGCGGAGCGCGAAGAAAGCAGTGACAGCAGGGCCGGAGTCATTTATATAAAGGTTGAGCTTTTGCACTATTTCTTCTATAACTATGTCAGTGCTTGTTGGACGGAAGCTTTATCACGTTTGTGGAGACTGAGGGAGAGCGGAGAGGTGGGCAGCGGCCGCAGGGGGCGCTGTGCGGGGTAGGCTCTCCCTCCTCACACATCCCCGCCCGAGGGGACACCTTCCTCCTCCGGTCAGAGCAGCCTTTCAGTCGCATGACATAGAGGCACCGAGTTCCAGGTGGTGGCTTTGCTTCCCCAAATGAAAATAAACTCTTACTGAAGGGGAAAAAAAAGAAAAGAAATCAATTAAAATATATATTTTTAATGGCAATAAATAAGTACCTATCCCATATAATAAAGAGGTAATATGCAAATTAACCTTCAAGCCCTCACAAGATGGCTGCCTACGACCAGGCCGGTGGGGGCTTAGTGAGGGACGACCAAACCACTGAACAAGCAGACTGCCTTGGGGCGACCAGACCAGCATGGGGGCGAGGCAGTTGGGGCCGACCAGGCCAGGAGGGGGGGCCGGTGGGCGCAAACAGGCCAGAAAGGGGGCAGTTAGGGACAACCAGGCTGGCAGAGGGGGGCAGTTGGGGGCGACAAGCAGGCAGGGGTGGGCAATAAGAGGCAACCGGGCCAGCAGAGGGGTGGGGTGAGGCAGTTAGGGGCAACCAGGCTGGCGGGGTGTGTGGGGGGTGGAGTTAGAGATGACCATGCCCGCAGGTGGGACGTTGGGGGTGATTAGGCTGGCGGGGGAGGGGGGGCAGTTAGGGGTGACCAGGCAGGCAAGCAGGTGGTCCAGGATTCTGAGAGGTATGTTCAACTGCCAGTTTAGGCCTGATCCCCGGATTGGAGAGGGCTCAGGCCAGGCTGAGGAACCCCACCCATGCACAAATCCATGCACAGGCCTCTAGTCAATGATAACCTTAAATGTAAACATAGGTTATTATTGATCCAAAGACAGTGTGTCAGCCTGCGGACTGGAGGGTCCCAGGTTCGATTCTGGTCAAGGGCATGTACCTTGGATGCGGGAACATCCCCAGTGTGGGGTGTGCAGGAGGCAGCTGATAGACATTTCTCTCTCATCGATGTTTCTAACTCTCTAACCCTCTCCCTTCCTCTCTGTAAAAAAATCAATAAAACATATTTTAACAAAAAAAAAAAAATTAAATTTACTGGTGGTGCCCTAGGCAGTTTGGCTCAGTGGTTGAAGCATCGGCCTGCAGACTGAAGGGTCCCAGTTTCAATTCCAGTCAAGGGCATGTACCTTGGCATGCATGTGGGAAGCAACCAATCAATGTGTCTCTCACATTGATGTTTCTCTCTCTGTCTCTTCCCCTCCCTTCCACTCTGTCTAAAAATCAATAGAAAAAAAATATCCTTGGGTGGGGATTAACAACAACAACAACAAATTTATTGGGAGTGACATTGGTTAATAACATTCTATAAATTTCAAGTGTACAACTTTAGAATACAATATCCTTTCTACCCACTTCCAGGCTTCTTTTGTTGCTACATATTTGAGCATCCTTTTACCCTCTAGTACTCCGGCACTCACGTTCTCAGCTTTTAAACTTGATATCAGAAGCTCATGTAACTTCACAAATGAGGGACATTAATAAATGTAGCCTTTATCCTTGGCTGTTTTGGCTCAGTGGATAGTGCAGATTCAATTCAGGTCACGGGCACATAACTCAAGGTTGCAGGCTCTATCCCAGCCCTGGACAGAGTTCAGGCGGAAGTCAACCAATTGATGTGTATCTCACATAGATGTTTCTCTCTCTGTGTCTCTCCTTCTCCCCTCCACTATCTCTAAAAATCAATGAAAAAAATATCATTGGGCATTCTAATCAGTTTGGCTCAGTGGATAGGGGGTTGGACTGTAGACTAAAGGGTCCCAGGTTTGATTCCAGTCAAGCCCACATGCCCAGGTTGTGGGCTTGATCCCCAGTGTGGGGCGTGCAGGAGGCAGCTGATCAATCATTCTCTCTTATCATTGACATTTCTCTTTCGCTCCTTATTCCTTTTTCTCTGAAATCAATGAAAATATCTTTTAAAAAAGAGAGAGAGAGAGAAATTCAGTTAAAGACAAACAAGTGAGGATGCCAACAGAGAATCCTATCTAATGAAGACAGTATATGCAAATTGACCATCACTCTACAACAAAGATGGTGACACCCACAGCCAATAAGGAGGGAATATGCAAATTGATGGGACAAAGATGGCAACAATGCAGGTGTTCCACCCCACCCTGGCTGCTCCAGGCCTCTGGCCATCATGCAAACAGGTGCGGAGCAGCCAGGATGGGGTGGGACGCCTGTTATGGTGGGGGTGGGGTTGGGGGGTGGGAGAAGCTACAGGAGGGCAGCAGGGCCAGAGCAAAGGCAGAAGGTGGCGGCCAGAGTGAAGGCCTGGGTCCCTGGTGCCAGAGCAAAGCTGGTGCTGGCAGCCAGGGGAAGGAAGGCATATCCTGCATGAATCTTTGTGCATTGGGCCTCTAGTTGATTATATTAAATTAAATTAGGAGAGAGGACCAAGATGGCAGCCTAGGTAAGCGCCTCAAACAACAATTTCAAAATAACAACTAAAAGACTGAACAGACATCATCCAAAACCACAGGAAAGCTGGCTGAGCAGGAAATCCACAACTAGAAAGAAAGAGAGAGGCTCACAGATCGGATCAGGAGCCACAAAGTGCTGAGGTAGGGAGATGCTTGCGCAGAGAAGAAGGGCAGCCGAGTGCCAAGCTGGCAGGAGGGGAAAGGAAGCCCCCGAGTGCATTGAACCCCCGTTCCAACCGCACAGAACCCCAGCTGAAACCCCATGGACCCAGGTTCATACGGGTGGAGTCTGGACTGTAGAGAAAGGCACTCAGAGATTCAAAGACTGGAAGATATGGGGAAGCCAGGAGCCACAGCATGTGAGTGAGTGTGCACAGAGAGGTCTGACCACTGCAGCCTCTCCATAGAGGAAGGAGTCCAAAGCTCCTAACTGCACTGAATCCCCAGTTCTGACTGCACTGAGCACTGAAACCCAGTTCAGAGTGAGTCTCTGGGGCACCCACTCTCTTACAAGGGGAATCTGGACCATCAGGCAGAAACTCAGGGGATCCATGGAAGGCAGAGGTCTGAGGCAGTACTGACAGAAGCCAAGGCTGGCTGCTCATCCCTGAGACTCCGCCTCATCCAAGCTGAGCTCAGAGGCTTTTACAATTTTGCAAGTCTGTCCTATAAGATTGTCTCCAATACAGAAGGTATCCTGGTGTAGACACAGCTGATACTCACATCCAATAGGCCTGGAGGTCAATTCCTCCCAGTGATACCAACAACAATCAAGACTTAACTACAACAAGGCTGTACATGCAACACACAAAAGGGGAGCACCAAGAGTGTCTACCTCAGGTAACTGGGGAGGCTGACCCACCAGACATATAGGACACCAAGCACACAAAGCCACCCTACCAACTCAGGGAAGCAGGGAAAATGCGGAGACAAGGAAAGATGTCTCAAACAAAAGAATAGAATTCAAAACCATGGTTATAAGGTTATTCAAGAATTTCCTAGAAAAGGTTGATAAATTTAATGAGACTCTCGAGGATATGAAAAAGGACCAACTAGAAATTAAACATACACTAACGGAAATAAAAAATATTATACAGAGACCCAAGAGCAGACTAGAAGAATGCAAGAATCAAGTCAAAGATTTGGAATACAAAGAGGCAAAGGACACTTCTCTGGAGAAGCAAGAAGAGAAGAGAATCCAGAAAATTGAAGATGGTATAAGAAGCCTCTGGGATAACTTCAAGTGAACCAACATCAGAATTATGGGAGTGCCAGAAGAAGAGAGAGAGCAAGATACTGAAAACCTATTTGAAGAATAATGTCAGAAAACTTCCCCCACTTAGTGAAAGAAATAGACTTACAAGTAGAGGAAGCACACAGAACCCCAAACAAAAGAAATCCAAAGAGGACCACACCAAGACACATCATAATTAAAATGCCAAAGGAAAAGACAAAGAGAGAATCTTACAAGCAGCAAGAGAAAAACAGTTAGTTACCTACAAGGGAGCACCCATATGACTATCAGCTGATTTTTCAACAGAAATTATGCAGGCCAGGCGGGAGTGGCAAGAAATATTCAAAGTGATGGATAGCAAGAACCTACAACCAAGATTACTCTACCCAGCAAAGCTATCATTCAGAATTGAAGGTCAGATAAAGAGCTTCACCAATAAGAAAAAGCTAAAGGAGTTCATCACCACCAAACCAGTATTATATGAAATGCTGAAAGATATTCTTTAAGAAGAGGAAGAAGAAGAAAAAGGTACAGATAAAAATTATGATCAACAAATACATATATATCAACAAGTGAATCTAAAAATCAAGTGAATTAAAAATCTGAGGAACAGAATAAACTGGTGAATATAATAGAATCAGGGGCAAAGAAAGGGAGTGGGTTGATAATATCAGGGGGAAGGTTATGGGAGGTGCAGGAAGAGCCTGGACTATAATCATACACTATGGATGAGGACAATGGGGGGAGGTAAGGGCAGAGGGTGGGGCGGAAACCGGGTGGAAGGGAGCTATGGGGAGAAAAAGGAGAAACAATTGTAATAATCTGAGCAATAAAGATTTATTTTAGAAAATAAAAAATAATTTTTTTAAAAAGAGTGGTTAGTGCAGAGATATAAATATGGAAGTCACAAGCACATAGAGGGTGACTAGGCCTTAGCATCAGATGAGATTGCTTAAGAAGAAGGAGGCTCAGCCTGTGTGACTCAGTGATTGAGCGTCAACCATGAACCAGAAGGTTACTGTTCAATTCCCTGTCCGAGCTCATGCCCAGGTTGTGGGTTTGATCCCCAGTAGGGGGTGTGCAGAAGGCAGCTGATCAATGAATCATTAATGTTTCTATCCCTCACTCCCTCTCCCTTAAAATATATATTTTAAAAATCCGCCTGCTATATTTGGTCAAGCATTTACTAGTAATTAAGTCACCCCAATGATTTCTCGGGCCTTACACGTCCCCAGGCCGGACATCCCGCCCCGTGCCCCGCGCCCTTTTCAGAGAAACCATGGCACCTCAGTCTTTCCCAGTGCTCTTTCTCTTTACCCAACTGGCATAGCCCTTGCCCCCAGCTGCCTTGTCACGGCAATGTGTGTGTTGCCTGCTTCCCTGCGCCCGACTGTGAGCATGGCAAAGTGTACCCACCGGGAGGGGAGCCCTGAGAGGCAGAGTAAAGGTGAACAGAAACTCCCTGCCCCGAGGAGGCCCAGCTCAGGGAGCCAGGTGCCCTGACAAGATGTGAGAGCCCAGGCCCAGGCGGGCTTTCAGGCAGAGTGGAAACCAGTGTTCTCTCTGGGAGAAGGTGACCAGGGCTCAGGGTGAGGGCGGAGAGAGGAAGCCGAGAAGTAACCACAGGAGTGAGAGGAGCTGAGCGGGGTTCACTCCTGTTGGAGAACTAGCTTTTTTCTAGAAGACTCCTAATACGATGGCAATGAGCACTCGTTACAGTTTTCCGTGTCAGTTAGGGTTCTAAGCATGTTCTGTATGTTCACACATCACACGCTAAACCAGGCAGCAGCCCAGGGAATAAGGCACTGGTGGGACCCTGTCTTACAGGAAAACGGCTCACGCACCCCGGTGAGCACGCCCACAGAGAAATAAAGACACGAACCCAAGCAGTGTGAGCTTGCACTCTTGTTTATATATATTAGTACTTTTTTAACTTCAGAGAGGAAGGGAGAAGGAGAGAGAGAATCATCAATGATGAGAGAGAATCATTCATCAGCTGCCTCCTGCACAACCTCTGCTGGGGATGGAACCCACAACCCAGGCATGTGCCCTGACCAGGAATCGAACCATGAGCCCGGGGTTCATAGGTCAACGCTCAACCATTGAGCCACGCCAGTCAGGCTATCTATCATTTTTATAATAATCAAAACATAGCTTAAAGATGAAAAGTCTTAACCAGATGTTGGGGCTCCAGCTAAAGTCCTCCTCTTCCCTTTACAGCTGAGATTCTACAGATTCACTCCTCTGTCTGCCCTGCCCTGCCCTCTCCATTCCCCCTCAGCCACGTCCACTCTGACTTCAGACACCTCTCCTGCAGCCGCTCTTGCTGAGACCTTCTGGGACTCCGCGGGACTCCGAGGAGCACTCTTCAGTCCTTCTGCTTTGCGACCTCCCTGTTACGCTTGACATTGCTGACAGCTCCTCGGTCCGAACTCTCTCCCCTTTGGTCTCCCTCTTGCTCCATTTCTTGCCCCTTCACTGGCTCCTTTTTGTTAGCCCACCGATAGGCCTGGTTCTCCTGGTTCTGTTCTTGACTCCTGGCCTCTGTGTACTACACACACTCCTGTGGCCTTATTTGTGCCCATGGTTTTGAGACATTATAGGGACATGGGATCAGGGAATGGAAAAATACTGGTGGCCAGGAAGCCACGGTAAGGCCAGGTGGCCAGAAGAAGTAGAAACCACTGTTCTGCATGCACAGTTGGTCAAGATTTGGCATTAATAGGACTTTCCTGGGTTTTCGATAACAAGCAACACTGCCATCTTGCCCCCACAGCACCAGTATGAATTTAGTTGCCAAGCAACTTGACAGAAGGAGGAAGTAACCCCACCCTGACATAGAAAATTCCACTCCCTGAACCTTTCACCAGCCTGCTTGTTTGGTGAGAGCCTGCTTCGTCCCGGCTTATAAAAGCAGCCAAGCAGAGCCAGCCCAGGAGCCAATTCAGAGGACCTTTCATCCTCCGTGCTGCCTCTCTGGTGCTCGAGCATAAGCTCAATAAAATCTATCTGGAAAGTTCTCTGGGGGTTCCTCTTGATTTCTCTATTGGGGAACCCATGAACCCCAACACTGGTAAGAGTTTCAACTACCATATCTCTGTTTCCAAGCCCCAGATCTATATTGTGAGCCTTTCCCCCCGGGCTCCAGTCCGACCTGTCAGCTGCCCATTACCCAGTTCCATGCAGATCTCACAGGCGCCTCACACTCAACTGTTTCAAAACCTAACTCATCATTTCCCAACAAAAATATCTTCTTCCTGTTGACCTTTCCTTCGTTGGTGGTATCACCAACTGCTTGATCGATCCCAGCTGGCAGCCTGAGAAAAATCCCATATCTTAATGGATACCAAAAGTCATTCCAGCCAAAACTGGTTCAGACCTGAGGACTGAGAGGTCCCAGGTTCGATTCCGGTCAAGGGCATGTACCTTGATTGCAGGCACATCCTCAGCTGGGGGTGTGCAGGAGGCAGCTGATCAATGTTTCTCTGTCATTGATGTTTCTAACTATCACTCTTCCTTCCTCTCTGTAAAAAAAATCAATAAGATAAATATTTTTAAAAAGTCATTCCAGCTGCTAGCTATCGCCGAAAAGCTGTCTTTATCCCTACACCTTCACCACCGCTGCACCTAGTATTTGGACCACTGCCTCTGAGAGGTCAGACACATCCTACATGCGTTTTCTTTTATATATATATTGATTTTTTTTACAGAGAGGAAGGGAGAGGGATAGAGAACTAGAAACGTCGATGAGAGAGAAACATCGATCAGCTACCTCTTGCACACCCCCTACCGGGGATGTGCCCGCAACCAATGTACATGCTCTTGACTGGTATCGAACCTGGGACCTTTCAGTCCGCAGGCCGCCACTCTATCCACTGAGCCAAACTGGTTTCAGCTTTTGCCTCTAGTCTTACCATCGGCCAGCGATCTTATGCTTAGCTGCCACAGTGATGTGGACAAATTCCATCACTCATCCATCTGAAATCTTTCCATTTTCCCTACCTTTCTAGGATAAAATTCAGGCTCCTTACTATGACCTGGCCACATCTGTTGGCGCTTTCCCACAGGTACCTTGTTCAAGCCACAACAAAGCACTCTGCTTCTCAACGCCATTTCCTTTCTCTTGTTTCTGTGAAGGTTTGTGACAGCACGGTGGCACCTCAGATCTAACACAATAACTGGTACAAAGCTACTGCTCAAGAAATAAAAGAACAGAAAACCACAGGCACGGAGGTTGGTGATAAGGGCACCAATCAGAAGACTCCTCTAAGAGTACAACTTAATACGTTTCTATTGATTTTAGAGAGCGGAAGGGAAATGGAGAGAGAAACAGAAACATCAACAGCCCAACTGGCTGCCTCCTGGGGATTAAGTGGGAAACCTGGGCATGTGCCCTGACCAGGATCAAAATATGACCTCCTGGTTTATGGTTCATGGTTCAAAACTCAACCCCTGAGCCATACCAGCTGAGCTAAGAGTACAATTTACAGGTGACTAGAAAGAGAGGGACAGAAAATGCTTTAGTGCAACATTTCCTTCATTTGTACCAGGTGAAACAGTAATAATCAAATAATAATTATTCCTGTCATTTTTCTCTTTGAGAGATGAATTTGGCTCATTGGTATAATTTCAGGTGGAGACAATTTAACTGATTTTAAATAAAGTGTGAAAATAAAACAAACAAAAATAAGCCAGTCCAGCCTATGTGATTGCCAAATCCTCTGCCAGTACAAGACCCCTTGGGTATGGATCTCAAGGTCCGGAGGCAGCCGGGAAGGTTTGCCCTGCAGACACTCCCGGTGCGGGAACAGATGCTGCTCGGCTGGGGCCCAGGTCAGTCACGCAGTCCTTTCTCCAGGAGCTCGCGGCCCCCAGGCCACTGAGGCTTTGCCCTTGGCCAGGATGGCCCCGCTGGCCCTGCTGCCATGGTGTTTGCAGGGAGAGCTCGGCTCACTCTCTGGGGCCAGAGCACCCTCCTGGGTTCAGGGCAGCAGCAAAGAGCCACTGCGCACCTGGCGGAGGGTGCTCTGGGGAAGAACAGCGCAGGGCCCTTTCCCGGAGAAAAGCAGCACCGAGGCCTGGAACAGCCTCTCTTCAGGGTGACCACGCCTGCCCATGGGTGAGTTTGATGACAGCCACCGGATCTCCTCAGCAGGAGGGCGTTTGGGATTCCTAATGCAGAGTCTCCATGGGAGCCTCATTAGAGAAAGGAAGTGGGTGGCTTGAGAGTGGGTATCTTGGCCAGTGACTAAGGAAATCCCTGGGTAGTAAGTGTTTCTATCCGAGTGAGAAGACATTTTGCTTAGATTACGTCATTCAGTCTTCCTAATAATCCTATGAAGTTGCTATTAATATCCTTATTTTTGCAAACGAGGAGCAGGATGAGCTTGAAGACTACATAGCCACACTATCGGCCTGCAACTCACGTCCAGATTTGTGACTGAGCCCACGCTAATGCCACCATGACACTGGTTTGCAATGAGTTGTCTTTCCAGGGAGGAGAAGAGGGAATGGACACACAGAGGTCCCTTCAACCCAAAAGTAATTCACAAGTTTGCAGAAAGGGGCTAAATTCCCTTCTTAAATGTCTCCTTTTGTCATTTTGAAAAAAATTAAAATATGTGTCTTTCTTCTAGGCTGGCAAAGCTCAAGAAGCTAAAAAATCCTTGTGGGGGAAGTTTGGGGAAAGGCACTGAAACATTGCTGGGGTCTGAGGTCGTACAAGCTTTGCAGGAAGCAAGTTGTCAACATCTATCAAAACACACATGTGCATCCCTCACAATTCCACTTCCAGAAATGTATACTACAGATGTATTTGCTAAATTATATATATTCAAGGTTATGCACCATTTAATATTTTAATATTATTTAATATCTTTTATTTGAAAAATATTTTATTGATTTTTATTGAAAGAGAAATGGACACATCAATGATGAGCCCCAGCTGGTTCGGCTCAGTGGATAGAGCGTCGGCCTGCAGACCAAAGGGTCCTGGGTTCAATTGCGGTCAAGGGCACAAACCTTGGTTATAGGCTCCTCCTCAGACCTGAAGCCTGATCAGGGCTCATGCAGAAGGCAACCAATCAATGTGTTTCTCTCACATCGATATTTCTCTCTGTCCTTCCCTCTCTCTCCAATTCTCTCTAAAAAAACAATATTGAAACCAATATATGGAATGATGAGAGAGAATCATGGATCGGCTGCTTCCTGCACACGGAAATTTAGGCATGTGCCCTTGACCAAAATCAAACCCGGGACTCTTCAGCCCAAAGGCCGAAGCTCTAGCCACTGGACCACACCAGCTAGGGCCAGCATTGTTTAAAACAGCAAAGGCTTGGAAACTACTTAAGTGCCTACCAATCAAGAACTGGTTACATAGACTCTGCTGCTGTCTGTTCCATGCAGGAAATGCTGAGTACTGGTAAGAGTGATTTCCAAGATACCAATTTCCAAGCAAGATCCAGGAAGTAGGGTCAATCTTATTTCACTTATGGAAAAACTTCTGTGTGTGTTTTCTTGAATAGGCACCAGCTACCTCTAGAATACCCAGGAGGCTGATAACATGATTGCCCCTAAGAAAGGGTAAATATCACGGGGAAAGGGGAGGGTCATTCAGAACAAGATTGGAGTCAAACTTTAATTTCTTTACATTTTAAAAAATATATATTTTATTGATTTTGTACAGAGAGGAAGGGAGATAGAGTTAGAAACATCGATGAAAGAGTCATCGACCAGCTGTCTCTTGCACACCCCCCACTGGAAATGTACCTGCAACCAAGGTACATGCCCTTGACCGGAATTGAACCCAGGACCTTTCAGTCCCCAAGCCGAAGCTTTATCCATTGAGCCAAACCGGTTTTGGCTAATTGCTTTACATTTTTAACTGAATAGACTATTTTATTTTTGTTTATTTATTTTTGAAATATATTTTATTGATTTTTTACAGAGAGGAAGGGAGAGAGATAGAGAGCCAGAAACATCGATGAGAGAGATACATCGACCAGCCGCCTCCTGCACACCCCCTACCGGGGATGTGTCCGCAACCAATGTACATGCCCTTGCCCGGAATCGAACCTGGGACCTTTCAGTCCGCAGACCGATGCTCTACCACTGAGCCAAACCGGTTTTGGCTGAATAGACTATTTTAGATATTCAAGAGCAATAAATGGAATTAAAGGTAAAAAAATAAAGCACATATGAGTAAGGCACAGAATGCTTTTTTAAAAAACATATTCACATTATTGTGTAGACATTACAACCATATATAACGTTTTTTAACTAATACATTTCTAAATATTGATATATATATTATAATATATATATTTATTTTATTGATTTTTTTTACAGAAAAAAAAAGGGAGAGGGAGAGTTAGAACATTGATGAGAGAAACATCTATCAGCTTCCTCCTGCACACCCCCTACTAGGGATGTGCCCACAACCAAGGTACCTGCCCTTGACCACAATCGAATCTGGGACCCTTCAGTCCACAGGCCGATGCTCTGTCCACTGAGCCAAATTGGTTAGGGCTAAAAATAGATTTTTTATTTATTTCAGAGGGAGATAGAAACATCAGTGATGAGAGCAAGCCCACAACCTGGGCAAGTGCCCTTAACTGGAATCAAACCCTGGACTCTTCAGTCTGCGGCCAACATGCTATCCACTGAGCCAAACGGACTCGAGCTCTCTTCATTTTGTAATCTCTACTCATTAAACCATAACTCTCCAAACGTGCCCTGCCCCTGGCAACAACCGTTAGGTTTCTGCCTCCATGGTTTTGACTACTCCAAGCACCTCACATGAGTGGAATCATCCAGCATTTGTCTTTTTTGTGACTGTTTCTTTCACTTAGCATGTCCTCAAGGTTCATCCTGTGGTTATATTGCAGAATTTCTTTCCTTCCCAAGGCTGAATTCTTCACTGTAGTGGTCCATGGGCACCTGGGATGCTCCTGTGTTTTAAGCATTGTGAACCCTGCTGCCGTGAAACGGTTGTACAAACGTCTCATTGAGAGCCTGCTTCCAGTGCTCTGGGTATAGCCTCAGAAAGGGGACGCATAGGTCACAAGGCAACTTCATGTAAATTCCAAGGCACTGCATTGCTGTGCGATTTCCATGGCAGTGCACCACCTCCATCTCCACCAGCACTCCCCACATCCCCACTTCTCTGCATCGTCACCAGCAACTGTTTGGTTTTACATATATATTGATTGATTTCTGAGAGGAAGGGAGAGGGAGAGAAACATCAATGATGAATCATTGATCGGCTGCCACCTATTAGCCCCACCCTGGGAATGGAGCCCGAGATCCGGGCATGTACCCTGACCAGAATCGAACTGTGACCTCCTGGTTCAGAGGTCAACGCTTAACCCCTGCGCACCCAGCGGCTTGTTCTGCTTTTCTGATGGTGGTAATGCTAATCGGCGAGACCACACGGTATGTCTCTGAGGTCACAGTAAGGTGAATGGATATTGGTGTTAGACCCAATGCATTTTGGTCCTGCTGCTTATCGAGTGACCTGGGTGTTACTCCAGGCCTGTTTCCCTCTTCATGAACTCAGCATTACCTCAGAAGGTTGGTGAGAACTGAATGCCTATAAACCACTCAGGCTGGCAGAAACACTCAACAAATGTGATTATTTCTGCCTTAAAAGCAGCAACCATAAACCCAATCCTGATTTACTCTGGCTCCTTTCGGACTAGCGTGGAGGCCAAGAGACAAACTAGGTGACTTTTCAAGTTTTTATCCCTGGGTGTGAGGAAGGCCGGCTGCTCAGCCTCGCCGGCCTGGTTTCTCCGCGGTGCGGGACCCAGAGGAACCCTGTGGACAGTTACATAAACCCTGCCCCTCGGTCCCTGGCCGGTCACCTCTGCAGACGGCTGTGCATATTAAAGGGGGGGGGGGGGCAATACAAAAGAAAAATCAGCGAGAGCGCGAACAAATCCGGACGCCTGCGGGAATCCACGTGGTCCTCGGTGGGTAACTGACCAGAGCAGCTACCCTGAGGCACCCAACCCTCGCGCCAAACGATTGCAATGGAGAACCCTCCACCATGGGCGCCATGTCCCCCTTAGCTGCGTCTGGGGCTGCCTCCACGACCCCCACCATTTTTGCACCTAGTAAACCAGCGAGGCAACAAGGGAATCTGGTTCTGTGCGCGCTTTGCAAACCCTCTGGGCTCCATCCTGCGCGGCTGGAAGACGTCGATGCGGCAGAGTTGGGAGCAGAGCTGGCCGCGGCGCCTGCCCTCTCTGCCTCTCACTGGCCGCTCCAGACCATCTCCCCGGCGGGGGGACGCCGTTTCAGCACCAGGAGGCCGTGGACCTTCTCTGGGAACGCGCGGTGCACCGTCCAGAAGAGCGGACTGCAACCTGCTTCCCCGTCCCCCTGTCCCCCCGCACCCGCCGCCGGCCGTGATGTGCCCGCTGCGCTGGGCCCGTGCGGAGTCCGGGGCGGCGGCGTGACCTTCCCGCGAACTCCCCCTCAGCTGGGGGTGGAGCGGCCCGGGCCTGCAGGCGGGGGATCGATTCCCAGTCAACCGACTCAGGTTCTCCGGCGCAAACCCCTCCCTCCCGCTCTGCTCTCCCGCTCAGGCTTTTAGCGCCCAGCGGGAGGCGCCCTCCCTCTCCCGCAATGAGCACCCCGGTGGAGATGCACCCCCTCTTCCTGCCCCCCTCCCCCAAACCCCGCGGACGCCCCCCGCCCCTCCAGAGGGAAACGTGCTCGCGGCCCGGGCGCGGACGGCGGGCCCGCTATGCACGCGGCGGCGGCGGCGGGGAGGCGGGGCCTCGCCCTCCGCTCGCCCGGCCCCGTTAGTTCCCCAACTTCCCCGCGCCGTCACCCGCTCGGCGGCCGGCAGCCAGGGGCCCGGGAAATGGCCCGCTCACGGCGGGGGCGCGGGGACGGGGTCCCAGCCCGGAGCCCGGCGGGGAGGCGGCCGCCGCCGCGCACATTTCGGAGGGAGCGCGGCGAGGGGAGGGGCTCGGTGTTGGGAAGCGCGTGCTCGGAGGCCTCCGGGTCCCGCGGGCGCTGAGCTGGGCTCCGGTCCGCAGGCGGCACACCGGGGCCTCGCCCCGCGGCCCCGGAGAGGCGGCCTGAGCCCGCGCCCGGGCGGCGGCTCGCGGTCCGGCCCGGCGGCCGCTCCGGGCAGCGGCCTGGCGGGCGCTCCGGGCGCCTCCCGGGACCAGAGTGACGGCCGGGCTCGCGGGCTGCGGGGCCGGCTCCCTCCCCCCGCCCCCTCTCCCCCGGAACCCGCGCTCCCGCCGGGCTCGCCCCCCCGCCGGCCGGCGCTGCGGAGGGCGGGGCGCGCCTATCCAGGTTGCGGGGCGGCGCCCGGGGCTCGGGCGGGCGGGCGGCGGCGCGGCGGGCGCGGAGGCCGGCGCCGCGCATCCAGGTTCCCGGGCGGCGCGCGCGCCCCGCGCTCGGCATGGCGGGCGGCGGCGCGCAGGCGGCGGGGCGGCGCCGGGCGGCGTAGGCAGGTTCCGGGGCCCGGCCCGCTCCCCGCCCCCTGTGTTGTCGCCTCTCCCTCTCGCGCTGCACTTCACGGGGCGAACATGGCGCACAGCTGTCGGTGGCGCTTCCCCGCCCGGCCCGGGACCACCGGGGGCGGCGGCGGCGGGGGGCGCCGGGGCCTGGGGGGCGCCCCGCGCCAGCGCGTGCCGGCCCTGCTGCTCCCGCCCGGGCCCGCGGGCGGCGGCGCGGCCGGGGCGCCCCCCTCCCCCGCGGCCGCGGCGGCGGGAAGCGGCGGGGCCGCGGCTGCGGTGGGAGCGGCCGCCGCCTCGGCAGCCCCCGCGGCGCCCGCCGCGTCCTCGGCGCCGTCCGCGCCCGCGGCCCCCGCCGGGCCGGCGCTGCTCCGGGTGGGCCCCGGCTTCGACGCGGCGCTGCAGGTCTCGGCCGCCATCGGCACCAACCTGCGCCGGTTCCGGGCGGTGTTTGGGGAGAGCGGCGGGGGAGGCGGCAGCGGAGAGGTAAGGGGCGCGGAGCCCCGGCCCGGGCCCGCCTCTGCGGGCCTCCCCCCCACGGGCCGGGAGCATCCCGACCGGGGGACCAGCCTGGGCCCGGCCACGGCCTCCCGTGGCGCGGCCCCAACGCGGGCTCCCGGCGCCACCCCGGGTCCGAGCCATCTGGCCGAGGGCGCTCCGCCCGCCCGCCCTCCCTCCCCGGACCCTTGCCCAGATGCCTGGCTCGGACCCCTCGCCCGGGCTCCCCATCCTGGGCCTGAGCCCCCCTCCCTTCCCCAGATTACCTCATCCGAGCCAGATCCTCCTCCCTCCTCCCGGGGACCGGTCCCCGCCCGCCGCCCGCCTCCCTCCGGCAGATGTTCCGCTCGGGGCCGCTCTTCTCGCAGCATCCTCCGGGGGCGGCCTCCTGCCCGGGGGCCGATGCCCTCCGCACACCCTGCCCCCCAAAGCTGCCGGACCTCCCTGCTGAGCCCCTCCATCCCGCCCGGTCCCCGCTCCGGCCACTCCCCCTTCCCTCGCCTCCACCCGCACCCCCCGCTCGCAGGTAGCTGCTGCCCCCGCCCCTGCCCCCCGCCCCCCCCCCCGCACGGGCCGCCTTGCACAGCCAGCACCCCGCTTTCCCCTCGCCGCGCTGGGCTCCCGCCGGCGGCCGCAGGGCTGCTCTGCCCCCTCCGCCCCGTCCTCCCTGGGGAGGCCTGTCCTCTCGGCGGGAAACACCCCTGTCCCAGGCCCAGAGCTGCCCCCCTGCCCCGGGGAGGCGGCCTGTGCGGGAGGCGTCTGGGCTCGGCGGCACCTTCCCCGGGGACGCAGCTGCCCCCCCCCCCCCCGGGCGCTGGGCAGCAGCCTCGCTGGCTCCCCCGGCCGCTCCCCCCACGTTTCTCACTGACCACCTTGTCCTGCCGTCCGGGCGGCGGGGGGCGCGGGCTGGGCGCAGAGGAGAGAGGGACAGCTTTCCCTTAGTGTGCGGGGGGTTCCGTCGGGAAGGGGGCTGTGGAGCACGGTTATTCCTCAGGAAGACAGGGCTCTCCCAGTCACGCCCTTGCCCTTCCCATTGGGACGAGGTGAGGATGGGTGCTTGGTGAGGTTTCTCAGCCTCCCAGCAAAATGGAAAGTGGCCTGGGAGGGGAAGTTGAGTTCAGGGTCAGCCAGGGCCTTAGGCATTTGTTTTCCATTGGCTGCAGGAGGGGCTGAGGTGGGGGTGCGGGATGCTAGGAGGAAGAGCAGTTGCTAGGGGCTCCACGAAGGAGGCATGGGGTGTGCTGCTCTGAGTGTTTCTGATTGAAACAGAAAGGGAAAGATAACCAGGCATTTCCTGCCGGCCCGCCGTTGGGGCGCACAGAGGATCCTGGGCTGTGCCTGCACCCCTCCAGCTTTCCACAGCGCCGGGAGGAGACCCCAGATACCCGGCCCCTCCCTGCCAGGAGCTGGCCTTTTCCAGCCGGCAGTCTCCCTGCCTCCGTTTAAAAGTCCTTTCTGAGGCGGCTGACGGGAGGCTGAGCGCAGCGCCTGTGATGGAGCGGAGGACATGATGGGGGCGTGTTCCTTGCTATGTGGCTGGCTGGCTCCCTCCCCTGCCTCTGCTCTCCACCTCCGTCCCCAGCCTGCAGAAGGCAGCTGTAGGCAGCAGGGTTGCTTGAGACTTATTTGTTGGTTGCTGTAGATGACTATTTTTTTTTTGAAAGGCCAATTCTGTATTTTTTAAGCTAACAACACAGATCCCATGTAGTTGGAGAACCAAAGGCCTCATACATGACAAAAAGACTGAACCGTTCAGGTTACTTGCATGGAGTTGGTGCTTAAATGTGAGTTGATTTTGCTTTTCTAAAAGATACAGCAGCAAAAAAAAAAAAAAAAAAAAAAAAAAAGACATTTCATTTACCTGCTTATTTTCAAAATGGGGATTGCCGGGTTATTGTGGAGTTTTAACCCATATGTGCGCATGATAAGAAGTCCCTAACAGGAGAAGTCGGTCTGTTGTACAGCCCTGGGCAGCCTTCCCCTCCTGCTCAGCACGCTCATGTGTTTTGCACAGAAGGACCACGTTCACATTCCAAATGTCGCCACATACTCAAAAGCAGTTTTACAGGACCGTTCCCAACGATGGCATTTTAAGAGACTGGCGAGAAAGAGCCACCTGGATTCAGGGACCTAATGTCTGGGCACCAGGCTATTCCATCCCTCGGTCTTCGGACACCTTTCCCGGCTTCCGGGCCGTCCGCACCTGCTGGCAGCGCGGCCGCGGCGCCGGGAGGGGGCTGCTCGGGACCCGGGCATTACAAAAAGCGCTTTCGTGTCAGGCAGGCTTTTGCCCGAACAGCAGTTGCTGCTTCGTTCTGAGAGAGTCGCTGCTTACTCAGACCCTCTTTCTCGCAGGGCTGAAATGAGCTGTCTGGGGAAGCTTGTGTGTGAGGAGGCAGTCTCGGACGGCCGGTGGTTTGGGTTAGCGCTCAGCCCTGGTCTGGTTTCTCACTGACCCGTCTCATGCTGTCCTTTGACCTGGTCTTGGCGGGGTAGAACAGGCGTTTGGTTACAGGGTCTTACGGATCAGTGGTGAGGCTCCCACGGGTTAGGAGCTCCCTGCGCGCCCTCGTAGAGACCCCGGTTGGAATCCTCACAGCTCTGTCCTGTGCTGCAGGCAGGAACACGTGGCTTGTGGCCCGGGAATCAGGACTGTGACTTGGTCACCACGAAACCGAGCTTCATGCTCAGAGAACTGGAGAGCTGGAGTGGGTGAGGAACAGCTTCCAGGTCGCTCCCGTGTGAACCCCGTTAGCCGGGAGCCGTCCTCCGCCTCCAGGAGCTCTCTGAGCGGCTACAGAGTTCTGAGGACCACGAGCTGTCAGAGCCGGATTGTTTAAAAAACATGGGTGTTGCTGGTCTCCTGTTCTGGCTTTCTGTATGACAACTAGGAAGCAGCATTAAAGTTTGATTTTCTTAAAAATATATTTTTGTTGATTTCAGAGAAGGGAGAAGGAGAGAGATAGAAACAGCAATAAGAATCATTGATGGGCCGAAGCCGGTGTGGCTCAGTGGATAGAGCATCAGTCTGCAGACTGAAGGGTCCCAGGTTCGATTCTGGTCAAGGGCATGTACCTTGGTTGCGGACACATCCCCAGTGGAGGGTGTGCAGGAGGCAGCTGGTCAATATTTCTAACTCTATCCCTCTCCCTTCCTCTCTGAAGGAAAAAAAAAATATATATATATATATATATACATATATATATATATATATATATATACACACACACACACACACACACACACACACACACACACTTTAAAAAGAACCATTGATTGGTTGCCTCCTGCATACCCCCCGCCCCGCGCGCGCGCCCCCCCCCCCCCCCCAATAGAGCCCACAGCCCGGGCATGTGCCCTGACAGGAATTGAACTGTGACCTCCTGGTTCATAGGTGGATGCTCCGCTCCGTCCGGGCCAGGCATAAAGTTTGGTTTGGTTGAGCGCTGTCGTGCAGGAATCCCGGTCATGCTGTTGGGCCTTCTTTGCCGCCTCCCAGAGGCAGCCCGTGGCCCTGCGGCTGTCGCAGGCGGTGATGTCCCTCGGCTCTGCCATCCAAGTACATAGGGCACGTCTCCGCCAGCTGGAAGTGGGGCTGCTTTGACATAAACCCCAGAAATGGCTCATCGGCTACCAATCTCTGTGTAGTAACGTCATAATTCAATCACTTTCCCTACCACCTCACAGAACGTTAAAAGCAAACTTTCCACCTGCTCATAAATCCGGCAGTCTGGTTAGAAGTCAGGGAGCGGAGTAGCTGATGTGCTGACACACGCACCCAAAGGCGGGATCGGTGCGGCGCCCGCTGGTGTGCGTGCTCCCGTTTGAGAGGCCGAGGGCGCTCGGGCTGGGCTCCGCAGAGGGGGGCTCTGCAGTGGGAGACTGTGGCTTCCTCCCTGTTTGTCGGGCGATGGAGCCCGGCAGTAGACCCATGCGGGGCAGGAGGAAGGGGCGCGGGGCCCGGCGGGCGGCGGGCAGGGGCAGGGCTCTCGCACTCAGCTCCTGTGCAGTCAGGCAGGCAGGCTCGGGTTTTCCCCTCAGACTCTGACCTGTGAAATGAAAGGTGAGCTTCATCTATCAGCTCATCAGTCCTTCTCTACGCCAGTGTTCTGATTCTTCCATTATGTTAATTTTTTGGTCAGGTCAGAATTTCTTATTCTGAGTTTATTTAGAGTCAGAGTCAGGGAGTCTCTTTTTTCCCTCTTGTTTTTAAATACATTTTTATTGATTTCGGAGAGGAAGGGAGAGAGAGAGAAATATCAATGATGAGAGAATCATTGATCAGCTGCTTCCTGCACGCCCCCTTCTGGACATTGAGCCTGCAACTCGGGCAAATGACCTTGACCGGAATCAAACCCGAGACCCCTTAGTCTGCAGGCCAAGTTCTCTCCACTGAGCCACACTGGTTAGGGCTTTGGTTATTTCTAATGTCAGATTGTACACTTGCTTACTTAGCTGGCATCATTGGGAGGGGGAATGTCAACTTGGTAGGGAAGTTTTCATTGTATGAACAAAATATAAGGACTTACCTGTGTGGAAAAAGTTCGTGGCCGAAGTTGACCGATTTTAATTATAAGATAAATGAAGATCAGATTTTAAAAACAATTCATCTGGTGTCAGAGCCCCTCTTGTTTGGCTACCTTTGTTCTCCTGTCTCAGTTGTGGTTCCTGGTTCGAAGGGGCAGCTGTTTTCAGGGCGGTGCCGAGTCCCTCTGGTGTGCGCCTCCCTTTCCGACGGAAGGATGAATCCGGAGGGATGGATGTGTCTGAGCCCGGTGACAGCACGGCTCTGGCCGCGCTGCTGTGCTCCAGGAGGTGGCGCTCTGGGCGGTCTGCGAGCATCTCCCTCCCTGAGAACCGTGGTGTTCACCTGCTGTAGGATGACCTCAAGGCACAGCTCCCCAGGAAGCCATTATCCACAAAACCGTGATTCATCTTCTGCCTGGGAGTTGGGAAGAGAAAGCAGCCCGTCCTGACTCAGCTCTCCTCTGCCGCTGCCTGGAGCTCTGGCCGCCGAGCTGTGCAGACTCGGCCGCTGCCTCGGGGCTCTGCCTGTTCCCGGGCCTCACACACTCCCCGGCCTCTCCGGAGACCGTGTCTAATTGTAGGTCTCCTCATTAAAGACTCTGTGCCTGCCCACATTCCACTGGTGTTGGCACGGAGCTTCACACTGACTTCTGTCTAGATCTAACTGGGGGCCTGCTGGTCACTGTCCATCCTGCCGGTGAGAGCCCAGGGCTCAGCCTGTGGGAAGGCTGTCACTTTGGGGAGGAGTCTTCTCGGCTTGCTGGGAGGGAACCTTCTTTCGTATGCATGCGTCATTTCCGGGGGTAAGAAAGTTCAGTTACTCTGACCGGTGGCATCTACATTCTAATAGGATTCCGAACCCTCTAGGCACTGGTAGGAAAGAGGAAGCTAAACAGTTCACTGTTAAAAAGTATTTGGGTCTCACATAGGTTGTTTTTAAAGCTTGGTGAGTAAAACCTCATCTGGAGTAAATCGCAGACTTGTGATTTTTGTGGACCGTAGGCAGTGAGGACAATCCATCAATGAAATATTGTTTGCTCCTACCGAAGCCGGTTTGGCTCAGTGGTAGAGCGTTGGCCTGCGGACTGAAAGGTCTCAAGTTCGATTCCAGTCAAGGACATGTACATTGGTTGCGGGCACATCCCCAGTAGGGGGTGTGCAAGAGGCAGCTGGTCGATGTTTCTCTCTCATCGTTTCTATCTCTCTCTCTCTCTATCTCTCTCCCTTCCTCTCTGTAAAAAATCAATAAAGTATATATATATATATATATTTTTTTTTTTTTAAAGAAATATTGCTTGCTCCTAAAAATAAATAGTGTCAGGTTTTAAAACATAGACTGGATGAAAGTTAACTGAGATTTGAATGACTTTTTGATTAGAAAATTCTTCGGGCAGTTCTAGAATTTCTGAACTCTTGTAGGCTCCAGTATTTCTTGGGAAGTCCAGGAATTGGAGAGGCTTCTGGAGTAGGTTCGGAACAGGTGAAAAGGTGTTCTGGAAAAGGGAGCTTCACTTTGTTATTGTGTCAGCGCTCAGGGCACAGCCTGCCTTCAGTGGTCGCTGGGCGGCGGGAGGTGCACCTTCTCAGAAAGGGGTCCTGGTGCCTTCACCTAGCCCAGTGGGCCCTCGGTCGCAGGGAGATGGGGCAGGAGACAAAGGCCGCTTTTCTGTTCTGGTCGTTTCCCTGGCTGTGAGGAAGGGTGCCTTCCAGAGAGCGGGTTTATGGCCTCTAATGGCTGGCTTTTATGAGGGTGGAGGGTGGGTGCCCTGGGCCGAGGGGGGTTATGCCAGGAACGGAGAGGGGAAGGGGTCTTTTGTCAGTCTCCTCATTTCCCGCCTCTTAGGAAGCCCGAGGACATGCAGACACATCCCATAAAGTGGTTCTTTATGTTTCAGAGAGGATGAGCTGCTCCTCGGACCGGCCGGAGACATCCATACTGCCCTGCTAAATATTTCAGGCCGCCTCGCTGTCAGGTTACAGCGGGGAGCTCTCCAGGCGCTGGCTTTTCAGACCCTGAAGGAGGATGTCAGGGTGTGACTTGCCGTCGTTTTGGGTGACATACATTCTCTCCCAGGATTAGTACAGAACTTGTCAGAGGCCGGGCGTGGTTCAACTTTTCAGATGTGGAATGTACTACCCTAATGAGTTTTAACAGTTAAAGATAGAAACGTAAGAGTTAGCTGACAGTGTGAAAATTCCCCTTGTTTGAAATGAGTGGTTGCTTCTCTGTTTGACAAATAAACGGAGGGGGTTTCCCCAGAGCTCACCTGGAATCGCCGTGGCGCTGCCTGTGCGGAGCCCGTAGCATCTCTCCGAGGCCTTTCCTCTTGGAGCTGCGGTTCTCCCGCACCTCGCTGTTCTCTTGCATTTCTGGCTTTGTATTTGGTGGGAAGTTGGGGTGTGGACTTGCTGCTGGCTTTCACAGTGAGAAATGTGACCCTCCAGCACGCGGCTGTCTTAGTCACCCTTGCACCATGCCTTGCACCCATGCTTAGCATCATTTCTTACTTACGGCATTACAGGAACTGTGGCTTTCTGTCTTAAACTAGGAGAGTGATGCTACTTATGAGGAATGTTTTGGGAGAATTTTTTTTCAATGTTTTGGGAGAAATTAATCACAAATATCTGTAATATCTATACTGAGCGGAATGAATATTCCCATGTGCCTATATTCAAATTCTGTTTCTCCCTGGGTGTTAATGAGTTTTTAGATCAAACACAATGTGTACCATTGTCCCTAGATTATTACCTTTAATAGTAAACAGTGAAACCGTGTGGATAGCATCTCTTTAAGCTCAGTTAACGAGGAAATCCTTTTGTAATCTCTCCAGCCAGGATTTCTTATTTATGCATATATAAACACGTTTGCAAAGGAAGGGAGACTCGTTATCTAATCTGCAATAGTGTGAGATAGTACAGCACTGTGGGCTAACAGATCTGTTAAAATCCGGGCTCTGCGGGTAGACTGCCTGGGTTCGGATCCTGGCTCCACCATTTATTAGTTGAATGATCTTTGAAAAATTTCTTAGCCTCTTGTGCTTCGGTTTCTTCATTTGTAAATTACCAGCAATCATGCTTAATGAGATTATTGTGAAACTCAATTGAGATTATGCATGCAAAGTACTTAGCATTTTGCCTGGTGGTAGAAACCCTCATTATTATTAGGATTCAGAGATTGAAGTAACATGAATGCTACAATCTTTTTTACCAAGATAACTGGTTTTCATGACTTTGAGGTATACATATAGACCTACTTGAGTGCTATGATCATGACTTTAGAATCGTCTCTTTTTTTTCTTTTTTTTTTTTTAATCCTCACCTGAGGATCTGGCGGATTTCCCCCCATTGATTTCTGGAGTGGAAGGCAGGGGGGGGGGGGGTGATGAACTGGTTGCCTCCCACTCATGCCCCTACCTGCAACTGAGATACATGCCCTTGATTAGGAATCGAGCCCAGGACCCTTCTGTCCCGTAGGCTGATGCTCTAACTAGTTAGCCAAACCAGATAGGGCTAAAATGTTCTTTTTTTCCTTTTTAATATATTTTTATTGACTTCAGAGAGGAAGAGAGAGGAAAAGAGACATCAATGATGAGAGAGAATCACTGATCAGCTGCCTCCTACTTGCTCCCCACTGGGGATCACCCCAGCACGTGCCCTGACCGGGAATCGAACCGTGACCTCCTGGTTCATAGGCAGACGCTCAACCGCTGAGCCACTCTGGTCGGGCTTACAATGTTCTTGATTTTAGTCTGAGGATTAAGTCATCAGTAAGCTAGAAGCACAGTGAAGGCCAGCCATTCACCTTGGTAACTGTACATTGATGTTCAACTAGAGCCGTGGTCAGCAAACTGCGGCTCGAGAGCCACATGCGGCTCTCTGGCCCCTAGGGTGTGGCTCTTCCACAAAATACCATGGCCTGGGTGAGTCTGTTTCGAAGAAGTGACATTAAAAGAAGTTGAAGTTAAAAAAATTTGGCTCTCAAAAGAAATTTCAATCGTCGTACGGTTGATATTTGGCTCTGTTGACTACTGAGTTTGCCGCCCACTGAACTAAAGCATAATTAGAGATCAGGCCAAAGGGGAGGAGAAGGAACGAGGCCGTGGGTAGGAAGACAGTACCCCGAGGATGCTCCTGGTTTACGATGGCGGGCGCCGGGCTGGGTTCCCAGGGTTTGGGTCCCCAGGTTTAGACCCGTTCGTCTGGACCTGGGAACCATTTGACATTTGTTCTCAGGTTTCTGCTTGGGGAGAGTAAGTCTACAGAGACCGATGCAATTAGCAGGGTAATTACAGAGGAAATGCTAAGTTGTGGGTTACAATTTCTGGGGGTTGGAACTTAATTTGAGAAAAATAACCACAAATAGAATAGACAAAAACATTAAAGTTTTATAATTTCCAATTTCAGTTAATATTCACTATGATTATTTTTTAAAATATATTTTTTATTTCAGAAAGGAAGGGAATGAGCGAGAGAGATAGAGACATCAATGATGAGAGAGTACCATTGACCGGCTGCCTCCTGGGATCGAGCCCTCAACCTGGGCATGTGCCCTTGACTTGAATCGAACCTGGGACCCGTCAGTCCGCAGGCTGTCACTATGCACTGAGCCAGACCAACTAGGGCAGTATTCACTATTAGATTAATTCCAGATATGTAGCGTAGTGGTTAGACATTTGTATAACTTAAGAAGTGATCCCCACAATGAATCTAATTCCCTCTCTGACACCATAAACAGTTATTATTCCCCATATTCCCTGTGCTGTGCTTTACATCCCCACAGGTTACGGTTTAAGAGTAACGAGCAGAGGGCAGTATGCATAAGAAGGAAAAACACAGTTCTGCTTTATCTCTCCAAGGAAAGGTTTGCTAAAATACTTCATACGCTGTCCTTACAGAGGAAGGAACCGGGCAGACAGTTCAACATTTTCCTTACGTCGTGTGGCCAGCGAGTGGCTGAGCTGGGCTTCAAATCCAGACGAGCGTTTACGTGAACGCTCATTCATCTTCTCTGCGCTGTCTTCACCCCCTCTCCCCGCCCTGCCCCCGCCGCCCCACACTGCCCCGCACAGCCCACACCGCCCCGCACCCGCACCCGCACCCGCACCGCACAGCCCGCCCTGCACCGCCCCGCAGTCTGAGCTTTCCCGGGTTAGGGAGTGTTTATGTAACCGCCATGCCTTTCTGCTTTGCTGGCCTGCTTTAACTGTCCGTGCCTTCTGCATGGATTGTTCCCGTCATCTGCTGCCTCCTTTTCCCTGTGTGCACTGTTACTCATGGTTTTCCTAAATTCACATCTGATTATGTCACTTCCCTCTTAAAATCCTTGACTTCTCACTGAATATAAAATAGGATTTAAAATGATGAGCCCCTCAGAGTCTCGTGGCCTACACTCGTCCATTTGAACATTATCTTTTGAACATGTTCACATTTATGTGCTTCCATCCTGTGGGATTGCCAGTGGATGTGGCCTCCACCCCTGGTCCCTGCTTCACACCTGCGGAGCCTCTGCCTTACAGCGTTTCCCATCGCGCCCTGTTCTGCTCCTTTCGTTTTCGTGACTCAGCTCAGATCCACAGATCCCAACCCTCCTATGACGTTTTTACAGATACCACTTCTGGTGGAAATGCAACTTCCCATTTCCGGTTTGTTTGCTTGCTTGTTTGCTTGTTTTTGGTACTTTATGGCTACCCTTAAAATATTTTCTCCAGGATACTTTTCTTTCTTTTTTAAAAAGTTGGTTTTTAGAGAGGGAGGAAAAGAGACATCGATGTGAGAGGCGTTGATTGATATGAGAGACATTGATCAGTTGCCCGAGGGGAGGGATCCCACTCGAACCCACAACCTTCTCGTGCACAGCAGATCGCTCCAACCCACCAAGCCACACGGGCCAGGGCTCCAGGATATTTTATGTTGTAAATACTTCTTATTTTATCTGTTGTTCCTCCATTAAGTTGTGATTTCTTTTAAGACCATTTTTAAGTCATTTATTCAATATGTTTTATGTTGTTTACAATGGTGACGTTTCATATAGTTATCAGAGAATGTTGACTTGGAAAATGATATAGTTAACAACTTTTAAGAATACATTGCAGCCGAAACCGGTTTGGCTCAGTGGATAGAGCATCGGCTGGCGGACTGAAAGGTCCCAGGTTCGATTCCGGTCAAGGGCATGTACCTTGGTTGCAGGCACATACCCAGTAGGAGGTGTGCAAAGGTAGCTGATCAATGTTTCTCTCTCATCGATGTTTCTAACTCTCTATCCCTCTCTGTAAAAAAATCAATAAAATATTTTTTTTAAAAGAATACATTGCAAGGACATACTAATATCACTTATTAATGTTGTACAAGTCTATTAGCAGGATAATTTTTATTAGTGTGTTTTTAGAGAGAAGAAGGAGGGACAGAGAGACAGAAACATTAATGAGAGGGACATCTTCCACTGGCTGCCTCCTGCACTGGGGATCAAGCCTGCAACCCGGGCATGTTCCTGGGTCAACACTTAATACCCTGTTTCCCCGAAAATAAGACAGTGTCTTATATTAATTTTTTCTCCCAAAGTTGCGCTAGGTCTTATTTTCAGGGGATGTCTTATCTTTCCATGCACTAGGTCTTATTTTCGGAGGATGTCTTATTTTCGGGGAAACATGGTAGCTGAGCCACATTGGCCGGGCAGCAGGATAATTTTGAGAAAAAAATGTGTTTGCTTTTTTTTTATTTCAGAGAGAGAGAAAGAGAATCAGTTCGTTGTTACACTTACTAGGCACTCAGTGGGTGCTTCTTGTGCCCTGACCAGGGATCAAACCTGTGACCTTGCTCTAACCACCTGACTACCAGGCCCCGGTGAGACATTTTTAAAAAGTAGTGAACTGACAAGTATCAGAGGGAAGTCTTAGCGCCATGTCAGGGCATTTGTAAAAATGCTGGTAGGGTTGTAAAGTGACGCCGCGGTGCAGGGTGGGATGGCACGTTCTCACCAGTAACCTGGCACCGTCCTGGGGGGCAGCCTCCATCTCTAGGTTCCTTGGCTTAAATGGGACGAGGACACGGGAGGGGGACTCAGGAGACCCAAGACGCTCTCTGATTGGGAGTCGGTCCTAGGAGGGAAGGTTGGAGAACGGAAGGGTGAGAGGCAGCTTCATAACTTCAAAAAGCATGAGTGGACCCGTTGTCAGCTCCACTGACAATGGAATCAGCGAGAAATGGGTGTGAACTAAAGCGGAGGGTAGCTGTGTACTGACTACTGTCGTTGTCAAATTTTACCATTTTCTCTGGAGGGGAACTTTTCAAGCATAGTCCTGTCTGTGTGTGTCCGACATGAATGCCCTTTCCCGCTCACTTCCCACCTGCGAGTCAGTAAGCATGTTTCATTCAGATCTCAGAGGGCACGGGCCCGGTTTTCTCCTTTGTGATGTCACCCGAGGGGTCCTTGGCTGCCTAAGAACTATTTATTCGAATTGTCAGCTTATGGCAGTAATGAACTTTCAGTAGTAAATGCCAGAGAAATGCTATGAAATGATTTTATAGTGGTTTTGTAGGTTTCAGCAAATGGGCTAAGAGAGAAATCCCACACATTAAGAGAAACCAGGGAAAATCAGTGTGGTTCAATACAGGAAACAGGTCCGCACATGGAGCTTTTATGTCCTTCCTCGCTGTAGTTCAGAGAGAGGCGCTTCGGAATATTGCCGTTAGGTTCTCGCTGCTTGGGCGCCGGTGACCTTCCCACCTGCAGCCGTGCTTCCTGAGGCTGCGAGGCCTCTCCCTGGCTCCGCGGCCGTGGAGGAGCCCAGAGGCTGGCTTGCAGAGCGCATTTCCTGTGCAGTCAGACTGAAACGGGGAGGGGTCATTCATATCGGTTACCAAAGGCTGGGCAGACTGCTGTACACACAACTTGTTTATTACCAACTCTTCCTTCTAAAACCTTGATTGGGTTATTGCAGTTTTAGGACCTTTTAACTTAGTACTGGAATTGTGAGGAAATTCCTTCTATTGGTGATTTGGTACTTCGTTTATTTAAGCTTATTTACATACTAGGGGCCCAGAGCACAGATTCGTGCACCTTGCAAGGAACTGTGGGCCGCAAGGCTGCAGCGGGCAGAGGGTAGGTCTCGGCCCATCCTCCACGCCCCCGCCCGGCCCCTCCTGCTGCAGCCCTGGTCCCCTGTCCGCCGGCAGCCCTCTCCCGCTGCCACTGCTCCCATGCTCACACCGCTCACTGTGTGGAGCTATTGGGGCCTGTGCCAGCAGTGCATGTGAGAGGCAGCTACCAGCCCCGATTGCCCCTCAGGAGCAGGGGAAGATGGAGGAGCCAAACAGTCAGGGATGGCACCAGCAGTGGGTGCAAGCAGGGCCGGTGCCGGCAGCAGGTGCGAGCACGGGCAGGATGATGGTGCATGGGAGCAAAGAATTTTCAGAAATCACAGAGGCTGGCCCGATGGCAGCACCCGGAGCCCGCGTTGGCCTGGTGCCCCACTCACCTGCTTCACCATCTTGCCATGGCCAACACCTCCATGTGCGTGCTCTGCCACCTGCTGCCAATGCCCGCCATGTTCCATGCACACCCCCTGATGGTCAGCACACGTCATAGAAACCAGTTGTTAGGCTGTTCTGCTGTTCATCTATTTGCATATTAGGGCTTTCTATGTATAATGAATATTTTCTAAGTTTTATTGGAGGAAATGCTATTCACTCTTAACCAATCTCATCCAATGGAGTTTGAAGGATTGTTACAGGAATTCTGCAAGTGATGCAGAGTGAGGGCAGCTGGCTCCCTGATTGTAAAACTGGCTGTTATTTGGGAAACTCTGGGATTGGAATATAAAAGATTCAGACTTTTCTATAACATAATTGCTAGTCACACAGGTATAATTCAGAAAGCAGAAAATGACTCTTACAGTTCTTTAATTTACTGACAGACTAGTGATGGAGTAAAAGAAAAACTATCAAGGACTCTCATGCAGGCTTCTCAGAATGGGGTGGCAACTTCCAGCTCTGACTTGGAAGTCAGAAGAAAGTCCGTTGGTTTTTCGAGATATTAAGAACATAGCCCTAGCTGGTTTGGCTAAGTGGATTGACTGTCTGCCTGCAGACTGAAGGGTCCTGGGCTCAATCAGGGCACATGCCCGGGTTGTGGGCTCCATCCCTCCTGTCATGCAGGAGGCAGCCAATCAGTGATTCTCTCTCATCATTGATGTTTCTATCTCTCTCTCCCTCTTCCTTCTCTAATATAAAAAATAGTAACAATAAATTTAAAAAGGAACATGAAATTTCCCAGCTCATACATTGAACATTAATTCCTAAAACATATTAGGTCGAAATTGTGTTGGCTGATGTGCAGCTTTGTTTTGTTTGCAACGGGAGCGTTACTTCTGTCATCGAACTTCCCGTGGCTCCTGCAGAAAACGGACTGCTGGCCGATACCTGCTCACCTCAGGGGAAAGTGGATTCCTCGGGATTGCTCTCGTTGCTATGTCATTCGACAGCTCCTCTCCCCGAAGGAAAGATGCAATCTAAGTTTTGCTCCAAGATAACAACAGGCTGGGAGGAGAAAGAAGTCTATAGTCGAACCTCAGAGTTGAATGAACGCATAGGGCAAGATGAAGTCAGCTACCTAACGTTGGCATGTGGGGGATCGGAGCCTCTGACAGTAAAAGGACTTCCTGGAAACAGTGCCGTGTTTGTTTAGCTTCCCAGCCTGGCAGGTGGAGCTGGGCGTTTGTGCTGCTTTCCTCTTACACCGGGAAGAACGCCTGTGAAGGCGATAGACTGGCTTAGGCTCGGAACCTGGGGGTCTGCACCGTGCTTGCATTTTTTGGTTTTTCAGGGTCTGTATGGCTTTCTGTCTGATGGAGGGAGTTTATTTTGCTGTTTCTTTTTCCCAAGACAAATGAGCAGCGTTCAGCTACCCCTCCGAAGCAGGCTGGGCGCAGCACACCTGCCAGTTGCTTAGCTGTGTGAGCATTTCTGCTTGTTCTCGCTGACCTGGAGTGAGGTGAGGGGCATGTGAGAGTTCTAGGTATAATTCAGTTAAACATTTGAAAACACAGCATTCTTGTGTAGGTGAAAATCTTACCAACCGTTACTGAAGAACGGTGTATTGACTTTGTTTAATCCTAGGTGACTTGGGTTGTCATTTCTCAATAGCAGGCAGGAATTATATTGAAAACAGGTTAGCCCTCCCTGGTGTGGCTCAGTGGATAAAATGTCGGCTTGCAGACTGGAGTGTCCTGGGTTCGATTCCAGTCAAGGGCACATGCCTGGGTTGCAGACTCGATCCCCAGGAGGATCGTGCAGAAGACAGTTGATCAAAGATTCTCTCTCATCATTGATGTTTCTATCTCTCCCTCTTCCTTCCTCTCTGAAATCAATAAAAATATATTTTAAAAACTAATAAAGCAGTTTAAATCTCTTCCTATCTGTTATGCAAACAGCCATTGTCCTTTTTGATGTTAGTTCAATAACTGCATAACTTTCTTGAGCATTTGGGTTTCAAAACTCTCTTGGCTTAAGAAGTTTGTCTCTTGGTGTCTGTATATTTGACAATGCTTGACTGTATTATACTTTTCCCTTCTTACAGATTCAACCGCATTATTGTTATATTCCACTTTTTGGAAATGATACAGATGCTACTATATTTTCTTTTAAAACAATGATGGTCCAGCTGATGTGGCTTAATGGTTGAGCATCGACCTATGAACCAGAAGGTCACTGTTCAATTCTTGGTCAGGGCACATGCCGGATTGCAGGCTTGATCCCCAGTGTGGGGTGTGCAGGAGGCAGCCCATCAATGATACTCTCTCATCAGTGATGCTTCTCTCTCTCCCTCTTCCTCTCGGAAATCAATAAATATATATTTAAGGACAAATGATGTGAGAGTGCTTACAGAGAAGCTGGTCTTCCCCGATGTGGCTTCATAAAGAGAGCCCTCTACAAAGTACGAAGTGGGATGGACAGCTGTAACTCATCTCCCAGTGCGCATCTTGTGTGCCAGGTGATGCCCGCGTGCGGGGCGTCGGCATTGCCCACGGCCCTTCCCGACGGGAAGTTACTGTGTGATTCCTGTCCTCCAAGCTCATCCTAAAACATAGCGCCGCTGTGAGTCCTGAAGTTACAATGCTTTGCAAGGTACTTGGGAAGGGAACGTTAACAGTCGGCCTCGGGAGCATTTATGTAGGACTCCTTGCTGCATTACTGAGTCTTGGGCAGTTATACCAAGTGTAACATGAATCAAGATAGTTTTATGGTCTTAAGGTGTCAACCGTCCCTTCCTCTACAAGGGAACTAGGTGCCATCATCCTCTGCTGCTTCTACAACCTCCTCTGTATCTGGATCCACACCTCAGCTACTCAGGCTTATCTGCAATTACCTCTCCCACATCGCCTTCCTCCAGCTGGGTTGGTCTCATCAACATATAAAACTTTCTTTGAGTACTTTTATTGATTTCAGAGAGGAAGGGAGAGGGAGAGAGAGAAACATCAATGATGACAGAGAATGGATCGGCTGCCTCCTGCACACCCCACTCTGGGGATGGAGCCCACAATGCAGGCGTGTGCCCTGACTGGGAATCGAACCCTAACTTCCTGGTTCATAGGTTGACGCTCAGCCACTGAGCCATGCTGGCCGGGCTCCAATCCTTCTTTTTAAACATCCTTGACCCCATGTCCTCTAGCTACTACCCAATTTTCTGCAGCTTTTGGAAATGCTGTCCACTCCCCCTGCGGCTCCTGTCCTCAGCCCTCCAGCTGGGCTGTACTCCCGGCCACGGAGCAATCCCTTCTCCGTATCCACATGGCCTCTGGCCGCCTGGATACATGTCCCCAGTCCTCCTCCCAGGGACCACACTTCTTGAACCGCTTCCCTTGGGTTCTGTAACCCGCACTTCACTGCCTTTTTCTTTCTCTGCTTCCGCATTCCCAGCGTCCGTGTGGCTCCCCTGCTTGCTGCTGCGCAGGTCCTCGCAGTGGCCGCCGAGGACTGTCACTCTGGCCCTGGCGGCTGCTTGTAGGCCCGGGCTCGGGAACCCAGTGGCTGCCTGACATTTCCATTTGGCCGATGGTGACGGGTCAGCGGGTACTGAGATTATTGTGGGCCAGGCAGTATTCTGAGTCCTTCCCGTGGCGTATTCACCTGATCTGACCGCCCTCCGCGGCGGCCGCTGCTCTTCCCGGGCCGGGCACAGGAGCGCCGGGAAGCGCCTGGACAGCAGTAGGCGTCAGGCTGCGCGCCTTCACAGCCTCGTCTTCCGCTCACTCCTTATTTTGGAACCACTTTGCTGCTTACCCAGTTGCTCAGGAGGAAATTGAAGCGTCATCCTTGATTTCTCATTCACATTCCGAATAGCCCGTCAGCAGTGTTTCTACGCGCCCACCGCCCCTGTCCACCGCCCCAGGCTTAGCGGGAGCATCTCTTGGCTCCTGGGCGTCTGCTGTGTTCTTACCTCTAATGGCTCTTCTCACAGCAACTGTTCCTCCAGGAGGGAAGCACCGACCTGCCACCCTTCACACTTCCATGGGGGCTTTTTTTTCTGCAGTGGCTCTCCTGGCCCTTTTCCTTAGCTGGGTCAGTTAGCTCTGCTGTGCTTCTGCATCCATTCCTCTGGCATAGCAGCTATCATAAGACATATGTCATATGTGATTTATTCACCTGTTGCTGATAGACCACCAGGTCCGTAAGGCAGAAACAGCCTTTTATCTGTTTGTCCCTTCACCCTGAGGCAGAGTCACAGACTACGTGAGTGAATGGGTCTGGTCTGTCCAGCCGGAGCATGCTCTGTGCATTCTTCACAGTGACAGTCACGTTGTCCAGTTCTTTGGAGCCCATAGAATATTCTTGCTTACGCTCTGTCGTGGAACGCTGTGCTCGTCGGGCAGTGCTGTGAGGGAAGGTGTGCGGTCAGTGGCGGTGTGGGCCAGTTCTTAGGAGGAGTTAGATGTGCAGCACCTGCCGCCTCAGGGCGCCGGGGCCGTGATGTGCGCACAGCACCAGACATGCTTTAATTGGGGTTCTTTCTGTTGTTTTCGGTAGACATTTTGCAGTCGTCTTTGATTTCTAGGAAAGTCTGTAAGTCCTCTGCAATCCAGAACTGGTGCCTTGTTACTAAGTCTTTCCAGTGTTTCAAGTGGGTGATGGGCCCTAACCGGTTGGGCTCAGTGGATAGAGCGTCTGCCTGTGGACTGGGAGGTCCCAGGTTTGATTTTGGTGAGGGGCATGTACCTTGGTTGCAGGTGCATCACCAGTGGGAGGACGGGGGTGCAGGAGGCAGCTGATTGATGTTTCTCTCTCATCAATGTTTCTAATTCTATCCCTCTCCCTTCCTCTCTGTAAAAAATCAATAAAAATATATTAAAAAATAAAGGGGGTGATGGAGAGGCAGGGAAGGCTTCAGCGTCAGCACCTCTCCCAGCACTGCGTTCCCAGCGCCACTCCCTGGCTCTTCGTGACAGTGGTAGGGCTCTTACCTCTGGCGATGGGAGTTCTGCGCTAGGAGAGGGAAGGCTCGCAGCTCTGTGAGGCTCTGAGTTTGGCTAACCCATCTGGTTGTGTGAGCAGTGGGCACTTATTATTTTAAGCATGTTTCAGTAAGTCACCTGATAATGTTTAGAGTGAAAAGAAAGTTCTTGGGTGGAAACACCGTCTTTGTTGACTGCTTACTCTTATTTAAGTGCAAGACCATAGGGAACGCGCTCCTGGCGTGCTGTTTGGAAAGCAGAGAACTGGTGAACTCGACACGCTGGCGGCGTGGGCTAGGTTACTGTGGGCAGCTCAGCGATGGCTGCTCTGGAGCGCACGCAATCAGGACCATGGAGTGAGTGACAGCCAGTGACAGTGAACGAGAGAAAGGTACTCACTGTGGTCGCTGATGATAAACACAGCCACATGGACCTCTTCTATTTCCTTTACAGATTATGATTTTTTTCTTTAAATTCTCACCCGAGGATAGGTTTTCATTGATTTTAGAAAGAGAGAGGGAGAGAGAGAAACATTAAGAGAAAACATACACCACAAGTGCCCAACCGGGGACCAAACCTGCAGCTTTTTGGTGTCGGTGATCACACTCCACCTCACTGAGCCAGACTGGTCTTTTACTGCCTCGCTATTGGTCACCGTGAGCATGGCTGATAGGACTGTCTCTCGTTGCAGCACTTGGAGCAGGAAGTTCGTGCGCTCAGCAGTGCAGCCCCCTGGAAAGAGGTGGGAGGTCCTCAGATGTCTCCGAAATGCATGCCTTAGCAGGTGTTCCATGAGGATAGGATGATGCAGGGAAAGAATGAATCAAAGCAGATATTTTAAGGGTCTGAAGACAGACATCATCTTTCTTTAACGGTAGCCGAAAGAATAGCAGAGTTTGAACTGCAGGCGGTTTATTTGATTATTTTAAATGGCTGTATCAATAGTTTTAAGCTGTAACTATTGTGGAAGGAAGTCCATTCGGACCTGATCTCAGGGGAGCCCTTTGGCCCTCAGGACTTGAGTTCATAGGACGGCAGTGTGGATAGTTTCTTAGTTTCCTACATGAGTTTACATCAATCATGTAATTTCCCTAATTCGTTATATTTACTCAGGACTGCACTCCAATGATGAAATTAAGATGTGGAAGTAGTGAGTGACGTGACTGATGTCACTGAACCTGCGAGCGCAGACTAAGGCCGCAGGCAGGCCTTCACTCTCAGGTGTCCTGTGCAATAGCCGGCAGATGGGGCTGCCCCTCCAAATCTCACACACTGCTGTTTTGGTGTTTTGGTTTGTTTTGTTTTTTTACTGCATCTGAGGCAATTTACCATGGCCTATTTTATTTGTCTTTTTTTTCTCAAAGTACATGTTAGGATTACTATTTTAAATAGTACTTTTAAAAATATTTTTTGTTGATTTTTTTTTTTTAAGAGAGAGAGGGAGAGAGAAACTTTGATGTGAGCGATTGAAGCATTGACTGGCTGCCTCCTGCATGCCCGATACCCAGAATAACGCCTGTAACCCTGCCATGTTCCTGACAGGAAACCGAACCGGCAATCTTTCAGGACATGAGATGATGCCACACTGCACGGGGCCCAAAAATACATTTTAAAAATTAACAATATGGAACTTCCATAATTGTGAAGAGATTTTTGGATTGATTGTTTTGTGAGTTTGGACTTTTTTTTTATAATGTTGTATCTTACAAGGGTAATCTTAAAATCATTCAAGAAATGCTTTTGGGATGAAGCCTAGATTGCCCTAACTTGTTTTAAGATGAAAACAGAGGGGGTTTTTTCTTATTCACAAATGATGTTTAAATAAGAGTTTACTTTAAATTTTAAAGATTAAAGAAGAGATTGTGTAAAAAGTACTTTAGTATGCCTTAAATTGAGGTTTCTTAGAATTATAATATTGATACTGTACAAAGAAATCTCTTTGAAGAGGATAATTGTCGTTTTTTCTTAAATAAATACTTCAATAATTTTAACAGTCTAAGAGCAAGAACCTTTTACGATTCTAAAGAGAATGGTCTCTCTGTTGCATTATATCTCAAGTCTTAACCTCAAACGTTTGCTCTTTATTTTTTAAATATATATTTTTATTGATTTTTTACAGAGAGGAAGGGAGAAGGATAGAGAGTTAGAAATATCGATGAGAGAGAATCATCAATCAGCTGCCTCCTGCACACCCCCTACTAGGGATGCGCCCGCAACCAATGTACATGCCCTTGATCGGAATTGAACCGGGGACCTTTCAGTCCACAGGCAAACGCTCTATCCACTGAACCAAACCGGTTTTGGCAAACTTTTGTTCTTTAAAAAAGCTTTTAAATTTAAGAACCAAACCTGCTAATTTGCCTAAAGGTTGGTGTATCTTTTCCTCTGCTCCTGGTTAGTAAGTGGTAAACAGACTTGCATTGGACACAGGGAACCAGCTTCAGAGAACCGCCAGGTGTGGCCACGTGCGTGTGGTCTCTGCTCCGGAGAGGACAGTTTGGGTGCTCATGGTTGGGACTTCCTTTGGGGCTTATCAATATACATTGGAGTTTCAAGAATATCTGCCTTTCAGTCCTGATTTTGCTCTTGTTTTGTGTGGATTTTGTTTCTGGAATTAGAAATTCTTTCTCATTTCTCTCTAGAAGGAACTCTTATTCTCGGAATCAGTGAATTTCTATTCATTAGTATGTCTAAATAGATCATCTTTTGTGAGAACTAGTTCAAAATAGATTCAATCCTTGGTATTTATTTTCTTAAAGGCAAGTTAAAAATTGGAAGTGAGAAGTTTTTGCCATTTCTAGGTAGAACTGAGAGTAAGATGCTTTCCTGCATTCTTTCTGAATGAATCTCACCACCATGTGGTCACTTCAGATCGCTCTCCTAGATGCTGCTGCCCACCATTACGTCTCTCATCACAGGACATTTAAAACGATGCACAAGTGCACGCTGAGAATCACTGGATCTCACGTGAACAGAAAGCACAGCTGGAGTCCGTTCCTGAGTTAAGGAACTGACGATTGTGGCAACTTCAGTCTCTATTAATATTGAGTAAACCAGAGAGTGTGACATTATGTTACTCCTTCTATGTTTGTAGATTTAACTACTTGTTGAAGATATTTGTCTTATTGGGGCTATTTCTGCCATTGTATTGACTTGATTACTCAAATTTAAATAGATCTTTAATTGTTTTGGGCTGCATCTATAGTTTGAAATGTAGGACTGTCTCTTGGGTCCTGTGCACAGAGCTGGTATGTCCCGGCATTGCTCAGTTCACGCAGCTCCCATTGGTCTGTAATGAAGCTGAAATGCCTGGGTCCATTTATTGCAACAACAGCTATTTTAAATATCCATGTGAATGATGATGATTAATATATAAAGGCTAACTTTCAAAATTGTTTTTGTCTCCTCTGGGCATTTCTTGTAAGGTTTGTTCACATTCATGTTTTGGTTTCTGACTTTAAAATAATTTTCCTTTGTTGTAGGATGAGCAGTTCTTAGGTTTTGGCTCAGATGAAGAAGTCAGAGTACGAAGTCCCACCAGGTCTCCTTCAGGTACGGCGGAGCATGCGCATGGCGCCTGTGCGTTTTGTTTGTGAAGAGACTGTGGCTTCCCTAGCCTTCTGTGCATGGAAAGGATGGCCTTAATACGAGGGTTCGGAGGTAAACCTTCCTCTTCCCTCCCCCTCAGTAACAGGCTGTGTAACCACCTCTTTCTCTGGGGAACCCGAGGCCTGGGAGGTAGATGCCCGTGTGGTGGGCCTGGCACAGCACCTCAGATTCGTGTGTTTGAATGATACAGGGTAGGTTTACAGTTATGAGTCCATGAAACAGTTTATTCTCATATTATTCTTTAGTAATAATTACATCATTTTCCATATGAACACTGTAAACCTACTTTTGTCCCACCCTATCTATGACTTTGGGAATAATTTGGTCATTATTTTTTACAGATGAAGTTTGGTCTATTATTGTCAAAGAACTAAAAACAAAATATTAGCACTGTGTGAATGTGAATGTTTTATCTGATTCTTGAAAGGCAGTATTAAAATAAAACAAAAACGATATGGTGTATCTTCACTTGTAAGCAATGTTTTTGTCATTGTTTTCACCAAGAAAATACCTAGACTGTCTTGAGGTTCTAGACTGACAGTTTTCTGATAGACAGATATTAGTGGAAAAACATTCAATGCCTTGCAGAATGCCATTCTAATAGGAGATAGCCATAGATATATATATTTTTTTAATCTTCACCTGAGGATATTTTTTCCATTGCTTTTTAGAGAGGGAGGGAGGGAAAGGAAGGAGAAGGAAGAAGAGAGAAACATCAGTGTGAGACACATCATTGACTGGTTGCCTTCCGGATGTGGGGAGCAAACCCACACAGAGGTGTGTGCCTTGACCAGGAAGTGAACCCTCGACCCCCCCCAGCGTGCACAGTAACACCAGGCAGAGTGGCTGTGGATCTTTTGCTGGAGAAAACGTTCCCTGTCTGCTGCCATTCTGAACTCTTGCAGATTCTCTGATTCTATGTGGATAGACAATCTGGGTAAATGTGATGTCATAGGCTGTTTTTGCTCTTTGCCGTTGACACAGTTTGTAAGGTTTGCTAGCAGTTGGGTTGTTTAAGAGTCATGTGCTATATAGTAATCTGATTCAGACACATAAGTAGACAATTTTTCCTTTCCCAAATGAGGGTGGTATTGCCATTATAGTTGGGGGGATTAGCCAGTAAGATCCCAGTGTCTGTGCCATTCAGATAGTAGAATATTTTCATTAATATGTGGTGAAATCTTGAACCTTCATATCATAAAGTGATTTTTAAAAATATTTTTATTGGTTTTAGAGGGAGGGAGAGGCAGAGAGATAGAAACATCAATGGTGAGAAAGAATCATTGGGTGGCTGCCTCCTGCATGCACCGCCCCCCTCCCCCGCTGGGTTTCAAGCCTGTAACCCAGGCATGTGCCCTTGAATTGAACCCAGGACCCTTTAGTCCGCAGGTCGAAGCCCTATCCACTGAGCCAACCGACTAGGGGTCATAATGTGATTTTACAGATCATGTGGTCTAGCCCTTCATCAGTAAATGCCAAAACGAGGCCCAGAAGATACATGCGCAGTTACTGTGAGTGGTCTGAGTTCTGTGACTGTGGTGTGGGAGCTGGCGGCAGAGCGAGGCTCTGCTCTGTCTGCCTTTTCCGCTTCTGTGAAAAGCTGGGTGGAAGCAGCCTTCAGAGTTACCCAGGCTGGGTGGCCGGGCTGAGTCACCCGGTAGGTCAGGCATCGTGTGGGCCCTCTCGGGGGAGCTCACCTGTCCGTGGCTTCCTTGGACGGGCTCCTGGTGTCGTCTTGTTGTTGAAAGCCACGTGGATATTCTTCACTCTGTTGTCACTGGTGTACAGTGAGAATGGGTTTGTGAACCCTGGCTCCATTAAGGGAAGCCTCTATATTTCAAAAGCTCAACAATAAACTCTTTGTTGGTTTCTGTTGTTAGAAAGTTGGTTCCATTGCCGAAGCTGGTTTGGCTCAGTGGTAGAGCGTCGGTCTGCGGACTGAAAGGTCCCAGGTTCGATTCCGGTCAAGGGCATGTACGTTGGTTGCGGACACATACCCGGTAGGGGGTGTGCAAGAGGCAGCTGGTCGATGTTTCTCTCTCATCGATGTTTCTAGCTCTCTATCTCTCTCCCTTCCTCTCTGTAAAAAAAAAATCAATAAAAAATATATTTAAAAAATTTAAAAAAAGAAAAAAAGAAAGTTGGTTCCATGGTCCAAACGTTCCTCCCCATGGCATGCATCTCCTTGATGCCTGTAAGCAGAGCTGTGGTTTCATGTGGAAAGAGAAGATCTGATAGACTAGGGAACTCAAGACATTTAGGAAATACAGGTTTATACAAAGCATTTTAGGAAAAGAATGTTGTTTTCTTGAGTCTCTTGATAAATAGCAGATTGAGCTGATTTATAAACTGGCAAATTCCTTTTATTTAGAAATCTGATTTAATAAATTGTTAATTTGCTCTTAAATCAGTTAAGGTTAATTGTGTGTGTGTGTAATTTGAGACTAATTAGTTCAAGAAGCGGTACGTGGGGGTCATTAATGGACACACGGTCATGTCACCGCTGTGGCTAGTCCACCCACCTGCTGCCGATGCAGTGAGCACAGTCTGACGTCCTCAGTGGATGTTTTACTGCGGCAAAACCGACCGGCAGCTCAGGGCTGAGCCTCCCGGGCCTTTCCCATGAAGGTGAGAGAAGAGCACTCTGCTCACACCCACTGCAGCTGAAGACCGACACTGAAAGGACGGAACGGGTTGCGGTGAACATGCTCTCAGGTGTTAATCTTGGTGGTGAAGATGAGGAACAGGCAGACAGGTTTCTTTTTACCATGTTTTTGTATTCAGAAGAAAACCTTGCTCGCCTAAAGTTGTAGTAACATCAGTTTTGTATGTTATAAATTGCTCATTTGAGAGCCTTTTACTATGTTAGGGTTTGTTTTTTAATAAAAAAAGCACGTGTTTTTTTTCTTTCTTTTTTTTTAATAGTCACGTTTGCTTCTCTCTTTTTTTTTTCTTTATAATTTTATTGATTTTGTACAGAGAGGAAGGGAGAGAGATAGAGTGTTAGAAACATCGATGAGAGAGAGTCATCGATCAGCTGCCTCCTGCACACCCCCTACTGGGGATATGCCCGCAACCAAGGTACATGCCCTTGACCGAAATCGAACCCGGGACGCTCTATCCATTGAGCCAAACCGGTTTCGGCACGTAAGTGTTCTTTTAGGTGGAAAGTTATTTAGCTGATTTCTAAGCCATTTCTGAGGCAAGTTTTTGGGGAAAAGAGACTAAGCACAATTAAAATGTGATGCTGACACATAAGGCGCAGTGGAGTGCAGTCCCACGGGCTTGTGCTGTGATGTTCGGCTTGTTACAGCCTGACCCAAAGCTAACCCGCTGTCTGTCTGTCTGTCTGTCGCACAGCCAAGAGCAGTCCTCGCAAGCCCCGCGGGAGGCCTCGCAGCGGCTGCGACCGGAGCCCCGCCCTCCTCTCCGACCCGCCGGCCTTCCCCCCTCTCGGCAAGCCAGAGACCAAGCCCGCAGATAAGATCAGGAAGAAAGACTCTAAAAGTTTAGAAAAGAAGAGAGGAAGACCTCCCACCTTCCCTGGAGTGAAAATCAAAATAACGCACGGCAAGGACGTTTCCGAGTTACCAAAGGGAAGCAAAGAAGACAGCCTGAAAAAGATCAAACGGACCCCGTCCGCCACGTTCCAGCAAGCCACCAAGATTAAAAAGCTGCGAGCAGGCAAGCTCTCCCCCCTCAAGTCCAAGTTCAAGGCGGGGAAGCTGCAGATCGGAAGGAAGGGGGTGCAGATTGTCCGGCGGCGCGGCCGGCCGCCCTCCACCGAGAGAGTCAAGGCGCCGGCGGGCCTCCTGCTCGGCTCGCCCCCGGACAAGCCCCCGAAGGCCCGCAGGGACGCGGACGGGGCGCCGGCCGCCGCCAAGGACGACAAGACGGTGAGGCAGAGCCCTCGGAGGGTGAAGCCCGTGCGGATCATCCCGTCCTCCAAAAGGACGGACGCCGCCATCGCCAAGCAGCTGCTGCAGCGCGCCAAGAAGGGGGCGCAGAAGAAGATCGAGAAGGAGGCGGCCCAGCTGCAGGGCCGCAAGGCGAAGACGCAGGTCAAGAACATCCGGCAGTTCATCATGCCCGTGGTCAGCGCCATCTCCTCGCGCATCATCAAGACGCCCCGCCGCTTCATCGAGGACGAGGACTACGACCCGCCCATCAAGATCGCGCGCCTGGAGCCCGCGCCCGGCGGCCGCTTCGGCGCCGCGTCCTGCGGCTCCTCCGACAAGTCGAGCGCCGCCTCGCAGCACTCCTCGCAGCTGTCCTCCGACTCGTCGCGCTCCAGCAGCCCCAGCGTGGACACCTCCACCGACTCGCAGGCCTCGGAGGAGATGCCGGGGCTCCCCGAGGAGCAGGGCCACACCCCCGAGGCGCACGCGCCACTGCCCGCTGCCCAGGCCCCGGAGAGCGACCGGAGCGACCGGCGGGGCCGGCGCTACTCGGCGTCGGAGCGGAGCTTCGGGGCCAAGGCAGCCAAGAAGCTGTCAGCGCTGCCGAGCGCGCCGCCGCCGCCCGCGGCCCCCGCCTCGCCCCCGCCGCCGCTGCTGTCGCCGCCGCCGCCCCTGCAGCCGGCCGCCGGCCTGGCGGACGCCACGCCCTGGCTGCTGCCGCCCACCATCCCGCTGGCGTCGCCATTCCTGCCCGCGCCCACCGCGCCGCTGCAGGGCAAGCGCAAGTCCATCCTGCGCGAGCCCACCTTCCGCTGGACGTCGCTGAAGCACTCGCGCGCCGAGCCGCCCTTCTTCTCCTCCGCCAAGTACGCCAAGGAGGGCCTCATCCGCAAGCCCGTATTCGACAACTTCCGGCCGCCGCCGCTCACGCCGGAGGACGTGGGCTTCGCCGCGGGCTTCTCGGCGCCCGGCGCCGCGCGGCTCTTCGCGCCGCTGCACGCGGGGCCGCGGTTCGACGTGCACAAGCGGAGCCCGCTGCTGCGCGCGCCGCGCTTCACGCCCAGCGAGGCGCACTCCCGCATCTTCGAGTCCGTCACGCTGCCCGGCGGCCGCGCCCCCGCCGCGCCCAGCCGCAAGCGCAAGCGCCGCGTGTTCAGCCCGCTGCGCGCCGAGCCGCGCTCGCCCTCGCACTCCATGCGCACGCGCAGCGGCCGCCTCAGCGCCGCCGAGCTGTCGCCGCTCACGCCGCCGCCCGGGGCCGCCTCGCTGAGCCTCGCCGCCAGCCCCCACGCCGCCAGTGCCTTAAGCCCCGCCTTCACCTTCCCCGCGCACCCGCTGGCGCCCGGGGAGGCCACCGAGAAGGCCCCGCGGCCCCGGAGGCCCGGCGCCCCCGCCGAGCCCTTCGCGGCCGGCGGCCCCGCGCCGCTCTTCCCCTGGTTCACGCCCGGCGCCCAGGCCGACCGGGGCCGCGCCCGCGACCGCGCCCCCGAGGAGCCGGCCCGCGACCGCGATGCGGCCGCCGACAAGCCCGTGGAGAAGGACAAGGGCCGAGAGCGCGACCGCGAGCGGGAGAAGGAGAACAAGAGGGAGTCCCGCAAAGAGAAGCGCAGAAAGGGGTCCGAGATCCAAGCCGCCGCCCTGTTCCCCGCAGGCAGGGCGGCCAAGGACAAGGCTGGGGGGGAAGAGGCGGCCGCGTCGTCCTCCGCCAAGAAGGTCACGGGGCGGAAGAAGTCTTCGTCCCTCGATCCTGGGCCCGAGGTTGCTGCCGTGACTCTGGGGGACTCGGCCGCTGTCAAAACCAAAATACTGATCAAGAAAGGGCGAGGGAGCCTGGACAAGGCCGGCCTGGACCTCGGCGCCGCCGCCCCGCCGCCCGAGAAGGAGAAGGCCCTGTGCCTGCCCGCGCCCGGCGTCAAGCACTCCGCGCCCTCCATCGGCTCCATGCTGGCGCAGGCGGACAAGCTCCCCATGACCGACAAGAGGGTCGCCAGCCTCCTCAAGAAGGCCAAGGCCCAGCTCTGCAAGATCGAGAAGAGTAAGAGTCTTAAGCAAACCGACCAGCCCAAAGCACAGGTACTCCTTTCCGTGTTGCCTGGTGACCTCCGTCCCGCCAGCCCCTTCCAGGGCAGCGTTAGCTGAGGGCTCAGTTCTGTCCGGTCGCGGGAGTCGGGAAAGGCGGAGGAAGGAGGGACATCTGCAGTGACCTGTGATAGGTGGACAGTGATAGGGGAGAGCATGGCGAGGAGAGGAACGGGAGGTAGAGACACGTGTGAGGGCGGTGAGTAGCTAGGCCGTAGGCAGGAAAGGGGTGAGCTAAGGCCCACAGGCAGGTTGGGGCCACGTGACAGAAGTTTGTACTTAATGGGTTTTTTAGTTAGAACCTGTGACAGTTTTGAAGGTGCAATTCTGTAAAGTTGTTTACTATAGAAAACGGGATGGGGGCGGATTCTCATCCTCTAAGGCAGGCGTCTTCAAACTACGGCCCGAGGGCCACATGCGGCCCGCAGAGGAGTCTGATCCAGCCCGCCAGGTTTTTTGGGCAGTGAGCGCAGCCGAGGTGTTACAGTAGGAATTAGTAGTTCATATAGTCCGGCCCTCCAGCTCTCTGAGGGACCGTGATCTGGCCCCCACTTTAAAAAGTTTGAGGACCCCTGCAAGGGGTGCTGATGAGAGAAATAAATAGGTGATAGATAGATAAGTAGATAGATAGATAGATAGATAGATAGATAGAGGGTGTGTGCAGATACACCGGAGAAGCCGTTGGCCTCAGGTTGGGACAGAGAAGCTGTTGAAGAGTTAGTAAGATGAAGACAAACATATTTTTACCATTGTGGTTTTGTTTTGTTTTTGTTTTTGTGTTTGTTTTTCCTTTTTACATGGTAAACTAGGCACTGGTCTTTTCTGAGAAAGCATACCGATCTTTAGGTTCTTTATAAAAGTTTGTCATACAGTAAATGCACATTTATGCCAACATCTCAGTCAGGGCGCAGTGAACACACACCTGGGTTTTTAATGTTCCTCAGCCTGGGCCATTTTCTACTAATTCTTCGAGATGGGAGTTCAAGCAGGGACTTCCTCGGACACGATTTGGGGTGTTTTTTGGTTAGCCTCCCAGTGATGAGCAGTAGGACTTTAAGATGAGACTTTTTGGTTTGGAGTCTTTTGTACTTCATTCATAGGTTATGTCCTCCTACTTCCCTGTTGACCAGGGAAATACAGGAAATTGTGGTTAGCCTGAACTTCTTGATAATATACTGGCAGCTTGAATTTTTAGGGGAATTTTCAAAAAGTAGTATAATTAGGAATAGGAACTTAGTTGATTTCTGTCTTTTTCCTGCCGATGTTAGGATGCAGAAGTAGTTGATTCCTGCAAATTGATATGGCCTATCAGCTGGAAATAACTAGAGTGAGTCTAGATTATAATAAGTTAGCCAAAAATGTGCTGGTTTCATTTAACATATATTGTCAACATGTGTGGTTGTTGTTTGTTTTGGCTTCCCTCCTACTTAGGGTCAAGAAAGTGACTCATCAGAGACTTCTGTGCGAGGACCCCGGATTAAACACGTCTGCAGAAGAGCTGCCGTGGCCCTTGGCCGGAAACGCGCTGTGTTTCCTGACGACATGCCCACCCTGAGTGCCTTACCGTGGGAAGAACGAGAGAAGATTTTGTCTTCCATGGGGAATGATGGTAAGTCAGGGTGTCAGCTTTCAAGTCCTAGCACCGGGTGATCTGCTGCTGATCCTTCTGGGATGCCTCGTAGGCTCTCGACAGCATCATGTATTCGTCTGGATCCTCTAAAAACAGGTGGCAAGGGGGCGCTCAGTGAATAAGGATTCTCATTAGAGGCCCTCTCATGTGAGGCCCTCTCATGGAGGGAGCCAGGGAAGGCTGGGAGAGCTGTCAGTCAATGAAGGAGGGAGGGAATCTTCGGGCACAGCCTTCCTAGACAGCCCTGCAGGCTAAAAGGTTTGGCAAGACAGTCCTTGAGGAAAAGGTGACCGCCGGAGGGGTCTGTGTCCCTCAGGAGCAGGTCTGTCTTAGCATTCGCACATGCTCACTGCCTGGGAGCCCTCCCGCGCTGGTGGGCCCGGTGCCATGGTTTTCAGAGCTCAGCAGCGGGGCTTGGGGCCAGTCATGTATTTGGGGGTTAGTGAGGCTCATGGTCACCCGATAGCACTCAGGTGATGGGTAAATGCTCATTAGAATGTAGAGTGTAGGCAGTCCTCTGGGACAGTCAGTTCATTTTCTTGAACTTGGGGTTAGACTATGTTTTGTTTTCAGTATTTAGGTTTCTGCTTTCTTTAAGCCTCACGTTTATAGGCATTTAATAACATTTAAATAACTATTTAAACAGGCTTTCAGTTCCACATATGATGGTTTTTAACGTATTCCATTTCATTTTTGGAGTCCCAGTGAAAACAAAGTTTGAATGTTGCTAGTGGTATAAATGGATTTTGAAGCTTTCCACCTTTGCTCCCAGGAAGGAACCAGATCTTCCTTCAAAGATAACAATGCGTTTCTCCAACAGACAAGTCCTCCATCGCTGGCTCAGAAGATGCTGAGCCTCTTGCTCCGCCCATCAAGCCGATCAAACCCGTCACCAGGAACAAGGTGCCCCAGGAGCCCCCTGTGAAGAAGGGCCGGCGTTCCAGGCGGTGTGGGCAGTGCCCTGGCTGCCAGGTGCCCGAGGACTGTGGTGTCTGCACTAACTGCCTGGACAAGCCCAAGTTCGGAGGCCGCAACATAAAGAAGCAGTGCTGCAAGTGAGTGGCTCCTCGGAGCGGCCTCCCTCCGGGAAGGAGGGTGACTGTGCTCGGTTCGTTGCAAAGATGAATCGGAAAACTGAACGTGGTTGTACTCAGTTCTTGGGTTTCAAGGTTAGCTGCACAGCGTGACTAGGTGTGAGTTGTGCTTCGTTTTTATTTTATGTTTTAAAATATATTTTTATTGGTTTCAGAGAGGAAGGAAAAGGGAGAGAGCTAGAAACATCAACGATGAGAGAGAATCATTGATCAGCTGCCTACTGCATGCCCCACCCTGGGAATCAAGCCCGTAAGCTGGGCATGTGCCCTTGACGGGAATCGAGCCTGAGACTGTTCAGTCCTCAGGCCGATGCTCTGTCCACTGAGCCACACCAGCCAGGGTGAGCTGTGCTTTAAACACGTTCCTTGGGGCAGGGCTGTCTAACATTCGGCAGCGCTGGGAATGCTTTGAGCTGCTCAGTGCACCTGGTGGCCAGGAGTCCAATGCAGCTGTGGAGCGATTGCAATGTGGTGAATGGTGAGGAATTACATTTTTGTCACATTTTAGTTAATTTAAATGTATGTATCACGTGTGCTTTGGGGTTACCATATCAACTAAGCTGGAGGGGCTTTCTGCTTGAAAACTGACAGATTCAGGCATATTTATCAGGTCAATCGAAATTCCCTTTATCTTTATGACTTTCGAGAAGCATTGGTGATATCTGCTTATGTCTCTGCTGTCTCTCGGGGTAGTTTCATGCCGTGGGATTTGTGATACGGACGTTGCGCTTATCTCTTCTCCCTTTCTTAGTCAGTTTGTGGATGCACTTTGACCCTATGGGTAATTTGTCTAAAGTTGATCAGAAGAATTGCACAGATAGACTTTTTGGGAATTGAGCATATCAGAAAGTGCCTGGAATCAGGAGTAGATTTTATCAGTAGATATTTTATGAATGAATGAATGAATGAATGAATGAATGACGTGGAAGTGACTTATGTAAAACCAATGGGAGCAATTCTGCGTTACTCCGGGGAGGCAGTTCCCAGGAAACAGCAGGTAGTCCTGTGCTTTGGTTTAGTCATTCTGGCGGTTAAGCAAGAATCTTTTCTCTGTCTCATTCATGTAAAGGAGGGAGAACTCACAGCTCAGCAAAAAGGTAAAGTCATACTGAATTTTGGGGTAGAAATGGACTCGGTTACATTTTACACTTCAGATTACGTTTGACTTTTGTTAAATTGAGGGGTAGTATTTATTATACATATGTTAATATGTTACCCATGGTCGACAAACTGCGGCTCTTTGGCCCCTTGAGTGTGGCTCTTCCGCAAAATACCATGGCCTGGGTGAGTCTATATTTTGAAGAACTGGCATTAGAAGGAGTTTAAGCTTAAAAAATTTGGCTCTCAAAAGAAATTTCAATCGTTGTATTATTATTTGGCTCTGTCGACTAATGAGTTTGCCGACCACTGTTCCAGACGAAGCCAGCGCTTCGAGGGAAGCCAAGGACCCAGGTGACAGAGGGAAGCCAGTGCCAACTGCCAGGGGAAGGAAGGCCTACTTTTGCATGAATTTCATGCATTGGGCTTCTAATATATTAGTGTGTGTGTGTGTATGTGTGTGTGCACACACATAGGTATATATCAAAGTCCTGACATAGATCTGTAGCACTGTGGTGGCAGAGAGAGGACTTGCTGGATAACTTTAGTCTATTTTATAATCAGGTTGCTCTAAATGAATATTAATCTCAGAACAGAACTGATTTGAGAATAAAAAATATCAACCGATGGTTTTGTACTAGGTTATAAGAAATTTGAGTCTCGTTTAAAAGATAATGTGGTATTTGCTCCTTTTAGGACTTAAAGATAGGGACACTGATTGAAGGCTCTGGTTTCACCTGTATAATGAGCCGTACTTTTTCCAGTTCTCAGAATGGCCCGGATAAAGATTCCCTGGTTACTGCAGGCAGATTAACACTTGTCCGAATTGCTTCTCTTCTAAGCGCCACTCACTTTGTGATACCCTTTGTTCTCCTAGGATGAGAAAATGCCAGAATCTACAGTGGATGCCTTCGAAAGCCTATCTTCAGAAGCAAGCAAAAGGTGATGTTGTCCAGCACTCTTCCCCAACATGCTTCTCGTGTTAATGCCGTGTAACTGTGCACGTCTGGTGTAACGAGAACACTGGTTAGGTTTCTTTTTAAGTAGAGTATGTTTGAAATTTCCATTTTAAAAAAAACCACACATTTTTAAAATTATATAAGGATTACAGTTTCTTCCATTTCCTAGAACAATGAGAGTATAGCTATTCTACCTGAACAGCTTAACTTTCTTGTCAACATTAGCTGCAGGAAACTGAGCATAAGATGGTTACATTCCTATACTTCTATTTTAAATAAAATTTTTCTTGCTTATAGATAATCATGTTTTCCCCCTAGCTGTGAAAAAGAAAGAGAAGAAGTCCAAGAGCAGTGAAAAGAAAGAGAGTAAAGAGAACAGTGTTGTGAAGAGCGTAGTGGACGCCAGTCAGAAGCCCCTCCCGTCGGCACGCGAGGACCCTGTCCCCAAGAAAAGCAGCAGTGAGCCTCCCCCTCGGAAGCACACAGAAGAGAAGAGCGAAGAGGGGCCCGCCTCTGCTCCGGCGCCCGAACCCAAACAGGCTCCCACTCCAGCCTCCAGGAAGTCCAGCAAGCAGGCCTCCCAGCCAGCACCCGCGCCCGCGCCCCCCCCTCAGCCACCCAGCACGGCGCCCCCCAGGAAAGACGCCCCCAAGGCAGCTCCCAGCGAGCCCAAGAAGAAGCAGCCCCTGCCGCCGGACCCAGGTGAGTGAGGGAGCTGCTGAGCCAGGAGGACTTGCAAAAAGCACCGATGTCTTACACAGTATTTGAAAACCTGCAATAGATGTTTCAGTCTTCCATGTAAGAAAATTAGCTTTTAACCGTCCACAGTAATAAAGAAATAGAAGCCAAAACACAGTTAAGTTGGAGTTACTGTCTTAATTTCCTGTTCCATGCCTAGAGTTTAAGTCGTTTTCATTTTCCAGCAGCCTCTTCTTCCCAGGCCAATCAGTCCTGGCGGAGTCGTTGCTCTTTACCATTAGCTGTGAGTGTGGTAGCCTCTGACTGCGATTTATTTTGAATCCTTCAGGTCCAGAGCAAAGCAAGCAGAAAAAGGTGGCTCCTCGCCCAAGTATTCCTGTAAAACAAAAACCAAAAGAAAAGGTGAGAGCTGTGTTTCTTTGCCATCTCTCAGGGGTGTGCTCTGTTCTATAGGAAAAGAGCCTTGTTCGTGATGTAGTCGAGTGGATGAAACTGCATTTTTCTTCTTTGTAGGTGGCAGTGGGATTTAGGTGTTAGCTCAAACCCTTTTTTGTCTCTTTCACCTTGTTTTCTGTTCCTTGTGGCCCTACAAGCGTATGCTGTAGGCTGCTTAGCATCCTTTAGCAATATCTGTCTGTAATCCCCATCCTTCCCTGTGTGCACTGTTTTTAGGATGTGGATAGACAGAGATCTTTAAGATTCTTCTGGCTCTTTTTGCCCTCTTTCCATGCCATCATAATGGTACACATGTATGTTCTGGCTGATGCTCTAAAGAGCATCCATGATGCAAAGAAGGGCAGCAGATGCTAGGTTTTTATTAGGCCACGCTCCAGAGTCATCGCCCGGTTTCTGGCTGTGATGATGAAGCGTGATTCCACTGGCAAATTTGAAATCATCGGTGATCACAGAGCTGGGAAAATTGCTGTGGACCTCATGGGCAGGTTAAACAAATGTGGAGTAATCAGCCCAAATTTGAACTGGAAGATCCAGAAACATTGCAGAGTAACCTGCGCCTGCCGCGAGTTTGGTTTCATTATGCTGGCGTCATGGACCACAGAGAAGCAAGAGGAAAACACACAGGAGGAAAAACATTGGGGTTCTTTTCTGGGACTGTAATTACATACATGCAAATAAAAGGCCTTAATGAAAAAAAAAAAGTATTTCACTATTTCTATAGGATAGTTGTGTTGGAAACATGTTTTCCCTTCTGTTAATTAGATTTGTCATTTGCATTATTTTCTATTGCAAAGCGAAGGAAGCCTGGCCGCCGGGGCTTACTTCATTGAGTGTCCGCCTGTGCACAAAAGGTTGCAGGCTCCGTCCCCACTGTGGGGCATGCAGGAGGCAGCCAGTCGATGTTTCTCTCTCTCCCTTCCTCTCTCTCTAAAAGTCACATTAAAAAAGTATTTTTTAAAAAGTGAAGGCAAGTAAAGTGTGGTTTTGTTCCTTGTTTTCTGTCCCTGCAGGAAAAACCACCTCCCGTCAGCAAGCAGGAGAACGCAGGTACTCTGAACACCCTCAGCACTCTTTCCAGCGGCGGCAGCTCCAAGCAGAAGGTCCCCGCAGACGGCGTCCACAGGATCAGAGTGGACTTTAAGGTAAAAGTGTTCAGTGACCACGTAGTATATTGAGTCGTGGACTTCATATTTTTAAAATAAATTTTTTATGTTTCATTTACAGTTGACTTTCAATATTATGTTAGCTTCAGGTGTACTACCATGTGATTAGAAAATTATCTAGTACCCATCTGGCACCATATAGTTATTCCAATATTCCTATGCCAATTTTGTAACTACCAGTTTGTGCTTCTTCATCCCTTCACTTTTTTTTTTTTTTTTACTTATTCCCTTAACCCCCTTCTCTGGCAACCATCAAAATATTCTCTGTATCTAGGAGTCTGTTCCGTTTTGTTTGTGTACTTTGTTCCTTGACTCCACATACAAGTGAGAGCATCTGGCATTTGGCTGTGACTTATTTCACTCAGCACAATACCCTCTGGGTCCATCCATGTTGTTGTAATTAGCAAGATTTTATTTCTTTTTATGGCTGAGTCGTGTTTCACTGGGTAATGCCCCACTTCTTTATCCATTTGTCTGTTGATGGCACTTAAGTTGCTTCCACACTTTGGCTATTGTAAATAATGCCACCGTGAACATGGATGAATGTCTTTTTTATTTAGTTTTTGTGTTTTTTCAGAAAAATACCCAGAATAGGAATTGTTGAATCCTTTGTGTCTTGTTACAATCTTTGTTTTAAAGTCTGTTTTGTCTGGTATAAGTATTGCTAGCTTAGCTTTTTTTGTTTGCTCCATTTTCATGAAATTTCTTTTTTTATTGCTTTATTTTCTCTGTGTCTTTCCATCTGACAGGAGTCTTGTTTTGACAGCATATGTCAGCGTCTTATCCATTCAGCTTCCTTGTGTCTTTTGATTGGAGCATTTAAGCCCTTGGTATTTAAAGTTATTGTTGATAGATACATAGTTATTGCCATTTTATTATTCAAATTCTGATCTTTTTCTTCTTCTTCTTAAAGAAGACCTTTTAACATTTCCTATAATACTAATTCGTGGTGGTGAACTCCTTTAGCTTTTTCTTTTCTGGAAAGTTCTTTTTCTATCCTTCAATTCTGCTTTGCTGTAGAGAGTAATCTTGGTTGAGGGGTTCTTGCTTTTCATCACTTTGAATGTTTCTTATCACTCCCTTCTGGCCTATGAAGTTTCTGTTGAGAAATCAGCTGACAGTCATATGGGCGCTCCTTGTAGGTAACTGCTTTTCTCTGGCTGCTTTTAAGATTCTGTCTTTGTCTTTAACCTTTGTCATTTTAATTACGATGTGTCTTGGTGTGGGCCTCATTGCATTAAACTAATTTGAGACTCTCTGTGCCTCTGGGACTTTATGTCTGTTTCCTTCACCAGGTTAGGAAAGTTTTCTGTCAATTTTTTCTTTTTTATTGTTACAGTGTTACAGATGTTGCCCAATTTCTGTCATTTTCCCAATAGCTTTTCAATTCCTTGTTCTCTGTCTTCTTCTGGTGCCTCTGTGGTGCAAACGTTGCTGCACTTGAAGTTGTCCCAGAGGCTCCTTACACTGTCTGCATTTGGGGGCATTTTTCTTGTCCTTGTTGCTGTTCTGATTGGGTGTTTTCTGCTTCCTTATCTTCCAAACCTCTGATTTGATTCTTTGCCTCATCTACTCCACTAGTACCATTGGTTTCCTGTAATGTATTCTTCATTTCAGTCAGTGTATCCTACATTTCTTGCTGTGTGGTATTTTTTTTTATGTTTTCTATCTCATTCACATTTACTGTCTCCTGTCTCTTTGTTTCTCACTGAGTTCCTCTACTCCTCCCCTAAGTTCATGGAGCACCCTTATAACCAGTGTTCTGAACTCTGCATCTGGTAGATTCCTTGCCTCCATTTGTTTAGTTCTTTACCTGGAGTTTTCTGTTCTTTCACTTGGGACATGCTTCTTTGTTTTCTCACTTTGGCAGCCTCCCGCCTTGTTGCTATGGATTAGGTAGAGCTGCTGCGTCTCCTGGTCTTGGTAGTACAGCCTAATGTGGTAGGTGTCCTGGTGGGGCTGCCTCCCTGGTCACCAGAGCCAGGCATCCGGCTGTGCCCCCAGTGTGGGCTGTGTGCACCGCCTGCTGTAGTTGAGCCTGGGTTGCTGTCGGTACCTCAGTGGGAGGGAGGTACCCCATGCTGATTGACCAGTAGGGCTGCAGAGACCACAGCGGAGGAGCTGCTGTGCAGTCGCCCACCTCACGGAACAGGACTCCCTTCAGCAGGGCTCTGGTGCCTGCCCAGCCTATCCCTGAGTGTAGTGATGGTTGGGTGGTCTGAGGTCTATGTGGTCTGAGGTGGTTCCTGGATGTGCTGGTGTTGGGTCTCCAGGGAGGAGCTAGCCAAGGTCAGCTGCTGCCTTGGAGTCATCTGGCATGAGCTACAAGATGATCTGCAGTGGCTGCTACCTGTGTCTGGCGTGGAGGTGCCTGGGAGAAGGCTAAACTGAAAACTGAGTTCAGTTGCTACTGTTGCTGGGGTTGGGGCTGCTTAGCAGCAAGTATGGGGCCTGCTGAGGCTAGATGCTGCTTGTTTGGGGTTTGTGGACCCTTTGAGAGATTTTAGGAAAGTCTGCAGCATGAGCAAGGGCAGGCCATTTGTATGGAAAAGCCACTGGGATCATCTTAGGTGGGCCTGCACGTTGGATGGGTAAGGGTCTCGGAGTCACTGGGGCAGGCAAACTTGTTAGCCAAGATGATTGAGACTCAGATATGGTACTCAGAGGGAAATGAGCTGGAGCATAAGTCATGGGGACCTCTTTGCAGCCCCGAACCCTGGGCTGGGTGCCTCCTGTGGGGCTGGGACTCCCCTCGCAGCCAAGATCCCCTCCCGATTTGTAACCACCACACATGGCTATGGGACCTTCATCAGAAGCCAGTGTCCTTGACTCAATCAAGATAATAATGTTAGCAGAGGTGCTGAAAGCAAGGAAATTCAGCACAGAGCGGGGAAATGAACATGAACTACCATCAGCAGAGGGTTCGTGTGAGTAATAAAGTACATTTACATCAATATAGTGTCTGAGGAAATCATCCTTTCCCAAGGGAATTATCAAAGGATGACAATAACTTGGATCAGTAAAACTAACAGGAATTCAGTCCCAGTGTTACTTTGCATTGTAGTTAGCGTGAATTAAACCTATAAAGAGGTGACCATTTTAACAGTTGTACTAGTATCCGATAGTAAATGTTTTTAAAGCAGCAGTTGTTTTTGAACTCATTAAAGGAGATATGCTTGGTGTTGCTGTGTCATGTAAAACTTTCATACATGGTTTTTCTCTCCACAGGAGGATTGTGAAGCCGAGAACGTGTGGGAGATGGGCGGCTTGGGCATCCTGACCTCCCTCCCCATCACGCCCAGGGTGGTGTGCTTCCTCTGTGCCAGCAGTGGGCACGTGGAGGTGAGAGACTGCCTTTTGGTGCCCTAGCAAGGGTAATGTAGATTAGTTTTCATTGATGAAAATATCATTGTACTAGAGGCCCAATGCACGAAATTGTGCAGAGTGGGGTCCCTAGGCCTAACCTACGATTGGCCATCTTGCACCTGCTCACTAGTCCCCAGTCCCTCCCTGCCGCTGCCCACCCCAGTTCCCTGTGGTTCCCCATTCACCATTCAGCGATTGGAGCCTGTGGGCCGGGGGGGGGGGGGACCGAAAGGTCTGCCTTCCGCCTGCTTGCCAGTCCCCAGTCCTGCCCTGCTGTCACCCATCCTGGTTCCCCGTTGGCCACCCAGCTATCAGAGCATGCGCGCTGCGGGGAGGGACTGATGGTGTCAGTGTCCCTCATAGTGACTGGTTGATCGGTCATTCTGGTCGTTATGCTGTTATGGTTGCTGGCTTTTAGTATCTAGTATTCTGTTTTGTTAGCAGGCAGCAGGTACTGTGCACCCTCTGGTTTGACGCAGTGATAGAGCGCTGGCCTGCAGACCATATCCTGGGTTTGATTCTGGGCCAGGTCACGTTTGATTCAGTTGCAGGCTCCTCCCTGGCTCAGGGCCCTGGTTGGGGCACATGCAGGAGGCAACCAATCAGTGTGTTTCTATCACATCGATGTTTCTCTCTTTCCTGCTCTCTTCCACTCTCTCTAAAAATCAATGGGAAAATTCTCGGGTGGAGATTAAAAAATAACTAAACCAGCTTATGAAATACCTTTGAAATGTTTTAGAGATTTTAGGAAGCCATCTGCTTCATAGTAGGGCCACAAGGTGTATTGAGTGAGAAAAGTGAACTCTTTACTGAGGCCTGGTTTTTCTGCTAGATGCTTAAACAGGGAGAAAAATAATACGAGTTCCTCTAGGAAAAGAGACACTTTTGATGGTTTAATATTGAATATTCAAACCCCTGTCTCTGAAGAGCTTTTTAACAATTAGTAAGGAAAAGGAGTACCACCCAGTAAGAAAGAGGTTTAAGGACAGGAATATAAAACGCATGAAATGGGAAATAAAACAGTGTGGGCGGAGGTGGTGAGCCTTTTGATGGGAGTGAAAGCATGATATAAAGGGGGAACCACATGATATAAAAAGGAATGTGAGAATGGGCACTCTCTCCGGTGGAGCTAAATCAGTCACAGTCTTTCTTTCTGAGGGCTCTTTGGAAGTATGTACTCCGTTTTAGATGGGTATACCCTCTAAGCCAGCAGTTGTGCTGTAGGCATTTATCTCATGAATGTAACTGGATAAATGGGGAAATGTGTAAATGTATATACACGTATATGTGTATGTATTGATACAATACATATAAAAACAAACCTTTCCATATACACTGAGTGGCCAGATTATTATAATCTCTGAACGTATAATAATCTGGCCACTCTGTGTGTGTGTGTGTGTGTGTGTGTGTGTGTGTGTGTGTATTAGAGACCTGGTGCATGAATTTGTGCAAGGGTGGGGTCCGGCCAGCCTGGCCACGGGGAGGGACATGGGCGGTTAGCCGGCCTGCCTGCTGTTTGAACTCCTGGTCAAGGGAACAATTTGCATATTAGCCTTTTATTATATAGGATATATACTGAGTGGCCAGATCATTATGCGTTCAGAGATCATAATAATCTGGCCACTCAGTGTATCTCTATACACATCATGAACCGAAGGGTTTCCTTCAGTATTGTTTATGCTAGGGCTGCTTTAGATGACATTGAAACTGAGAACATCCAGCCTGCAAGTGCCAGGGGGCACTGTCCTTCTTTTCCTACTTAATCGAGTGCTTTGTATTCACACACATGCCACCCACAGAGGAAGCACCTATGCACCAGGACTTCAGCTTCTGGGATAAAACAGTTTGTCCAAAGTGTGGTTGCTCTCATTTAAATGGCCCGGCTGTGCACAGTCCCCACAGAATCCTAAAGCCAGACTGGAGGACGGATGCGCGCGCCCTCTGCCTCCGACAGGACAACCAGGGCCTGCGGGTCTCCCACCAGCACGTTGTAAAAGGGGTTTATGTTGACATGATTTCAGATTTTCAGAAATGTTACAGGGGTAGCACAAAGAGCCCCCATCTCCCCTTCACCTGGAGTCCCCAAACAATAATAGTTTTCATTTACTTTTTTTCTTTGTATTTATATTTTACAAAATAAGAAATAAAATATACACACATTTTTATATACGTAGACATATTTTTCCTAAAAAATTGAGAGCACGTTCCAGACATGTGCAATTTTACCTCTAATTATCAAAATCAGAAATAAGGCCTGTCTGGTGTCTTATGAACCAAGAGCTCACGGTTCAATTCCTGATCAGAACACGTGCCCGGGTTGCGGGCTCAATCCCCAGCCAATCAGTGATTCTCTCTCATCATTGAAGTTTCTATATCTCTCTCCCCCTCCCTCTTTGAAATCAATAAAATATTTATTAAAAAAAGAAAAGCAGGAAATAACATTAGTACATTATTATTAGCTAATCTATGGACCTTATTTAGGTTTGACCAGTTGTCCCAGTAATTATTTTAGGCAAAAGAAAATTCTGGTCCAGCCGGCAAGACTCAATGGTTGAGCATCAACCTATGAATCAGGATGTCATAGTTCGATTCCTGGTCAGGGCACATGCCTGGGTTGTGGGCTCAATCCCCAGTGTGGGACATGCAGGAGGCAGCCGATCAATGATTCTCTCTCATCACTGATATTTCTATCTCTCTCTCCTGCCTTCCTCTCTGAAATCAATAAAATTAATACAAATATATTTTTAAAAAAGAAAAAACATTCTGGGTCACTCTCATTGGAATTTTTAAAAATACCGTTATGAAAATAATTTATTTCTAAAATTAGACATGGAAAGGATAAACCAGAGCTTACAACTGTTTAGAATATTGTATAAAATCTTTAAAATCCTCCCTGTTTTCCCCTACCCCGTTTCTTTACATCCCCATAGCTCTTTGTTTATAGCTATCTTATGTCACTTAGCACATCATGTGAAATCTTGGGTTGTGTTTATTTTGTTACTTTATAATTTTATTACTCCCACATTAGTTCCCTGAATCTTCTGCAATGCCCTGTATTGTGCTGTTGAAAAAAGAAAAAATATACTCATTGCATACTGACTATATACTGAATAAAATATAGAGAGCACTATATTCCTAACTCCCAAAGGATGTGTGTAGGATTTGGCTGGTATATCTGCATACTATTCCGTGACTTTTTCTTCATCTTTCCCCAGTTTGTGTATTGCCAAGTCTGCTGTGAGCCCTTCCACAGGTTCTGTTTAGAGGAGAACGAGCGCCCCCTGGAGGACCAGCTGGAAAACTGGTGTTGCCGTCGCTGCAAGTTCTGTCACGTTTGTGGAAGGCAGCACCAAGCCACAAAGGTACACGGCTAAGCAATAGAACTGCTTGGAGGATGACTTTCTTCATTCCTGCCTTTGCCTTTAGGAGTTTGCATCTGTTTTTTCTCTTGACTTAGGCTGTTTGACTATTTGATTGGATATAATCAGTTGCCTATTTCTGTGTTTTAATTTTGGGGATATTGCACAAGACGTGGCATTGGATAAAATCCCCCAAATAAGTCGAGTCTACCTGATAAGCAGACTCACCCCTGGGTGCCTTTGGCAGGAAGTAATTTCGTGGGTTTTAATGGGGAGTACGTAATTTGTGAGGAAATGTGCCGCTGGGCGGCTGTGCTGTGCTTACTGAAGAGAAGCAGGAAGTGAGGTGTGCAGCGACGCTGTTCGCCGAGGGGAGGCGATGCCCATGCTGTGCCTTCGTGTCTGTCTTACAGCAGCTGCTGGAATGTAATAAGTGCCGAAACAGCTATCACCCCGAGTGCCTAGGACCTAACTACCCCACCAAACCTACCAAGAAAAAGAAAGTCTGGGTGAGTGCGCCACCGCATGTTCCAGGACTGTCATGCAGCTGGGCTGGGGGCTCACCTTAGCAGTGTCCTTGCTTGAAGATGTCAGGGTGACAGTTACTTTGGCCTTGTTATTAGAAAAAGCCATCCCAGGAGACAAGTCAACTCTAGATATTTGTGACCTTTTTAAATCAGAGGAGACACTACAGAGAAGAAACTCGACTGCGTTTGTTTCCTTCCTTCCAGATCTGCACCAAGTGTGTGCGCTGCAAGAGCTGTGGATCCACCACCCCAGGCAAAGGCTGGGACGCGCAGTGGTCCCACGACTTCTCACTGTGCCACGACTGTGCCAAACTCTTTGCTAAAGGTGCCGCCCAGAGGGTTTTGTCGCATTTTAGATGTTGTTCTTGGTGTTTGGAGGTGAACTGAACACTCACGTGGAATAAGATAAATGTCTTACACGTCTTTGTAAGGTTTCCATTTAGACACATTTGCTAAGTTTCTAGTCTTGCTTTCTTTTATACAGAATTATAGCCACTAGGCATGCTTTATTAGGTTATGAGAAGAATTAAGTAGTTTTATTTTTTATAAGAGTTAACTAACCACAAAGAAGTTCTCTGAGCCAGTATTTCTCAAAGTGAGGTACATAGATATTTGATTGTTTCAGAAATTATTTTATGTGGTATTGAGGCAACCATTTCACCTGATTTTCTTTTATGTTTAGTTAACTTGTTAAGATGATTGGGGGGCCATTGGTCCACATGAACACACAGGTGTCAGGTGTGGGCTTCTTTGTGGCATATTCTGTCTTATGCACTGTGTGCCCGCCACCCAGAGTCACATCCTCTGTCACCACGTATTAGGTTCCCCTTCTCCTCCACCCCCTTCTCCCCGGCAATCACCACACTGCAGTTTGTGTTCACGGGTTTCAGTTTTATATCCCATATAGAGTGAAAAATCATATGGTTCTTAGCTTTTTCTGACATTTCACTTAGCATCACGCTCTCAGGGCCATCCGTGCTGGTGCAGATGGCGCTGTCTCCCCCTTTCTCGTGGCTGAGCGGTATTCCACTGAGGACCACGTCGTCTTTAGCCAGTCCTCTTCTGAGGGCACTTCGGCTGCTTCCTGGCCACCGTGAGCAGTGCTGCCGTGAACACGGGCATGTTCATTGTGAACACATGATTTGAGTTTTCGGGTACATACCCAGGAGAGGGATTGCTGGGTCCCTCAGTTCTTAACCCTTTGCACTCCGCTGTCCCCTCTCAGGGGACATCAGAATTCTAGCATATCACTCGGATGTCCCCTCTCAGGGGGGACATTGCAGTTTACTAGTGATTACGGGGAATTGAATTAATTCAACGCACGTGTCCGCCGCAAAGTAGCGTCAAGTAGCTGATAGCCAATGTCCAGAATGGTTCGGAGTGCAAAGGGTTAATTTTTTGAGGAATCACCGGACTGCTTTCCATTGTGGCTGCACAGGTCTGCATTCCCACCAGCAGAGAATGAGGGCTCCCTTTTTCCCACAGCCTCTCCAACACTCGTTGCTTGTCTGGTTGATTATGGCCCCTCTACAGGTGTGAGGTGGCATCTCACTGTAGTTTTTTTTTTTTTTTCTTTTTTTTTTTTCACTGTAGTTTTGATCTGCATTTCCCTAACTGCCAGTGAGGTGGAACACCTTTTCATGTGTCTATTGGCTGTTTGTCTTCTCGGGAGGAGTGTGTTTTCAGGTCCTCTGCCCACTGTTTGATTGGATTATTTGTTTGCTATTGACTTCATGAGTTCTGTATATATTTTGGAGATTAAACCTTTGTAGGAACTACTGTTTGCAAATATCTCCCATCAGGTTGGCTGCCTCTGTTTTATTGTCAGTTTCTTTTGCTGTGGAGAGGCTTTTTAGTTTGATGTAATCCCATTCATTTATTTTTGCCTTTATCTCCCTTTAAGGTCAAGTTCATAAAATATTCTCTGTGACCAAGATCCTTAAGTTTAGTGCCTATATTTTCTTCTACGTAGCTTATTGTTTTGGGTCTTATATTTAGGTCTTTGATCCATTTTGAATTTTTTTTTCTTTTCTTTTTTAATGATTTTTTTACAGAGAGGAAGAGAGAGAGACAGAGAGCTAGAAACATCAATGAGAGAGAAACACCGACCAGTTGCCTCTTGCACACCCCCCACCAGGGATGTGCCCGCAACCAGCGTACATGCCCCTGACGGACTCGAACCTGGGGCCTCTCAGTCCGCAGATCGACACTCTACCACTGAGCCAAACCGGTTTCGGCCATTTTGAATTAATTTTTGTACATGGAGACAAATTAATCTAGTTTCATTTGTTTACATGTCTCTGAATTGCCAGATGTTTTAGCTCTGTGATCTCCCAATCTTGAATCTCTATCGCTTCCTTAACACAGTACAGCCTGCTGCTTGGGAGTGGGTATGTTTGCCCTCACCGTAACTGCAATCCTTGGCCTCCACCTCTGGGTCCCGCCCCAAGCGCCCTCCTGGGATAGTCACAGAGGGAGACGTCAGTTCTGTGATAGCTCTAGGATACAGACAGTCTCCTGGCCCAAGGGCCCAAGGGTCTCGTCTGGGGAGTCCACGCGGCAGCGGGCTCTGTGATCCCGAGGGGGCTTTTTGTCTGAAACACCAGCAGCAGCAGAGAGCTGCACGGAGAACCCGCGTCTGTCAGGCATTTGCTGGCTCAGACCGGTTGCTCCCATGCCACTCGGAAGGAAGCCCCCAGCTGCAGGGCCGCATCGCGGGGCCGTCTGTGCTTCCCTCCCTGCTCGTCCCGGGTTTGTTCCCGGTGGCCCACCTGCGGGCTTCCGGGCAGGACTCAGTGTGCCTCTGCACTGAGCAGGGCTTTCTTTGTTGAGTTAGACTTGGTTAGCTTGTGAAAGTTCAGGGGAGAGGACTGGGTGAGCTGTCATGCTGCCACTCCTCTGATGTCATTTCAAATATTCAAACATTTTCCCTCAATAGTTACACCGGAGACCAGCCAGCGTGGCTCAGTGGTTGAACCAGGAAGTTATGGTTTGATTTCCCATCAAGGCACATGCCCGGGTTGTGCCCTCAATCCCCAGTGAGGGGCGTATAGGAGGCGGCCTATCAGTGATTCTCTCATCATTGATGTTTCCATTTCTCTCTCCCTCCCCCTTCCTCTCTAAAATCAATGAAAACATATTTTTAAAAATAGTTAATGCTAGAAAAAACATATCTAAGTAATTCATTGAACTCATCATTTTATTCACTTAGAATAAATATGATGTAAAAGGTCACTCACTCTTTGAAGCTATTTAAAATAGGCAAATCAGTGCTAAGTCTATTCAGTAAAAAATAGGAGATATGCGGAGGTACTTCATTGTGCTGGAATTTAGAAGCATTCTATAAAAGCAGTGAGAATAAAGAAAAGTGTAAATTAACTGTTCTTTATTCTCATCCCCTCATCTCTTTGTAAGATTTAAACATTTCTTTGGAACGTTTAAGAGAAAGTTCTCTCTTCCATGCTTTTTCTGTTATGTTATCTTAAATCTGTCTCGGGGCCTTTAATCATGAGCCTGGAGAGCGAGCGAGCAGCCTGTTCAAGAGCCCAGAGTGATCCCGCTGCTTTCCAGGTGTGTGCGCATTCCCTGGCAGGGCCGTGCTGACATGTGTTAAGTAGCTTCTGCATTTTATTTGTTTATTTTATTTTAAAAATACATTTTTATTGACTTCAGAGAGGAAGGGAGCAGGAGAGAGATAGAAACATCAATGATGAGAGAATCATTGATTGTCTGCCTGCTGCACGCCCCCTACGGGGGATGGAGCCGGCAACCTGGGCATGTGCCCTGACCGGTATCAAACTGCCACCTCCCGGTTCATAGGTTGACACTCCATCACTGAAGCGTGCCAGCCAGCTGTTCCTGCATGTTAGATCAGGTTCACATACAGAAGTCCAGGCCGGGGGTTCAGTGGTGTGGGAACCAAAGCACTTAGCTGAGCACGTTGCTTTGCTTTCAGGAAACTTCTGCCCGCTCTGTGATAAGTGTTATGACGATGACGACTATGAGAGTAAGATGATGCAGTGTGGGAAGTGTGATCGCTGGGTCCATTCCAAATGTGAGAATCTTTCAGGTACAGAAGGTTGGAGTCTTTTTATTACCATTTTCTTTTCTGATAGCTACCCTGACAAGCCCCTCAGTCCTCCCAATGTAAAAACTGTGGCAGTGTTACGTGAATTTTTTATAATTAACTTGTCTTTAGAATCAACAACATAGTGTGAAGTTTGTGCCCATTTATCTTGAACATGTCCCTCTGAAATACCTACTTGCTGTCCTTTGCGGGTACCATGACCTATTGATCCCCCAATAACCAAAGTCCGGACTAGTATTAACGTCTCCTGGAAGATCCATAGGTGCGAGCTCCCAGGGGATGTTAGTCTCAGTGCTGTTTCGGTAAGACGGCTTTCTCTGAAGCTCAGTGGTGTAGTCTTCCCTCTCCCGCTCTTCAAAGCACCTTATGATTGTAGGTTTTTGCTTTCCTAGATGAGATGTATGAGATCCTGTCGAATCTGCCGGAAAGTGTGGCCTATACGTGTGTGAACTGCACCGTGCGGCACCCTGCAGAGTGGCGGCTGGCCCTGGCCACGGCGCTGCAGGCCTCCCTCAAGCAGGTGCTGACGGCCTTGCTGAATTCTCGGACCACCAGCCACTTGCTACGCTACCGACAGGTAGGCCCCGTCTCCTTTGGGTTCTCAGAGTTTATCCTTCAGTGGTTTTTACTTCCAGAATGGTTTTTGGTTGGGTGGGTGTTTTTTCTTTTTTTCTTTTTTCTTTTTTTTAAATTTTGCTTCATTTAGTTTTGCTTCACTTAGTCATGTAGGTGACTTGTTTTAACCTTAAAATCATTAAAACATTTTTTTTTTAAATATATTTTATTGACTTTTAACAGAGAGAAAGGAAGAGAGATAGAGGGCTAGAAACGTCGATGAGAGAGAAACATCGACCAGCTGCCTCTTGCACACCCCCCACTGGGGATATGCCCGCAACCAAGTTACATGCCCTTGACCGGAATCGAACCTGGGACCTTTCAGTCTGCAGACCGATGCTCTACCACTGAGTCAAGCCGGCTTCGGCCATTAAAACATTTTTTGAGCCAAGAATAAAACCTTCTAGCCCAATCAGCGTTGCTCGGTAGCTGAGCCCCAACCCATGAAGCAGGAGGTCACCGTTTGATTCCCGGTCAGGGCACATGCTAGGGTTTCGGGCGCTGTTCTCAGTGAGAAGCATGCAGGAGGCAGCCAATTGATGATTCTCATCACTGATGTTTCTATCATTCTCTCCCTCTCCCTTCCTCTCTCTGAAATAAATAAAAACTTTTGAAAAAGAAGAAGAATGGGTCCTTCTTTGGGATAAGAAATAGGAAGGAGGCATATTTCAAAGGCCTTACTGTTATAAGAAGTTTGGACTTTACTAGTATACTCTAAAGGCTGTGAGGAGTCAGTGAAGGCCTTCACCCAAAAGAGGAACCTAGCCTGGCCGGGTGGCCATGGAGCAGCATCCCACACACCAAAAGGTGGTAGGTTCGATACCCAGTCAGGGCACATGCCCAGGTTGCAGATTTGATCCCCAGTTGAGGCAAGTTCAGGAGGCAGCCGATTAGTGTTTCTCTCTCTTTCCCTCTCATGGTTTCTTTTTCCCTCCCCATTCCTCCCTCTGCCCCTCCCTCCCTCTTCCTCTGGTTTTCTCCCTCTGAAATCAATAAAAATACATATCCTATGCTGCGGATTAAAAATAAAAAGAGTAGCCTGATCAGAGTTGCTTTTTAGAAAAAGCATGTTTCTGATTGGAGAGAGGGGAAGGGTTGGAGACGCCTGAGCCTCAGCAGAACAGGGTTCAGAGACAGCCTGTCACTGAGGTGAGCGAGAGCACAGTGCCTCCTCAGGTGGGAAGGGCCAGAGACGGCGTAGCACTGGGGAACCCCTGGGGCTCCTCAGGGTACAGTTTGAAAACTGCTGCTACGGAGCCGCACAAGCTGTGGACTGCGTCTCTACTAGTCATCAGGAACCCAGGAGTGATTGGTTGACAGAACCACGTGGGTAATGTTAACACAGAGCTAGGCTGCTGCTTTCTCTTTAAGAGAGCTTAGTTTTTTTAAATAGGAGGTTAGCTGTGCCCTAGCTGGTTTGGCTCAGTGGGTAGTGTTGGCCCTCAGACTGTTGGTCCAAGTTCGATGTGGATAAGGGCGTGCACCTCGGTTGCAGGTTTGGCTCTGGTTGGGGCTTGCGTGGGAGGCAGCCAGTCAATGTATCTGTCTCACATCAATGTGTCTCTCTGTCTCTTCTACTCTAAAAATCAATGGAAAAATATCTCCAGGTGAGGATTAACAAAAAAATGTATATTTAAAAAGAAAATTAGCCGAAACCGGTTTGGCTCAGTGGATAGAGCTTCGGTCTGCAGACTGAAAGGTTCCAGGTTCGATTCTGGTCAAGAGCATGTACCCAGTGGGGAGTGTGCAAGGGGCAAATGATTCTCTCTCATCGATCTTTCTAACTCTCTATCCCCCCCTCTTCCTCGCTGTAAAAAACTCAATAAAATAATTTAATTAACAAATAAATAAATAAATGAAAGAAAATTAGCTGCCATTTATGTCTTACTTAAAAGCAACTGGACAGTTTGTGGAGGGTTTTTTTAAATATATTTTTATTGATTTTAGGAGGAAGAGAGGGGAAGAGAGAGAAACATCAGTGATGAGAAAGAATCGTTAATCGGCTTTTTCTTGTACGGCCTCTACTGAGGATCAAGCCCACAGCCTGAACATGTGCTCTGACCAGGAATTGAACCTCTGACCTCCTGGTTTATAGGTCAACACTCAACCTCTGAGCCACACTGGCCGGGCAGTTTCTATTTCTTCATGCTAGGCTTGGAATTTACCAAGCAAAATCTTAAATTAGCCAAGATAGCTGGCTCATTTTAACTTTTCCTTTTCTATAATTGGAGAAATCTCTTATTTCCGTGTTCTTTCAGTTTTGTAGTATGAATCACTCAGTCCCATCTGTATTAACTTTAATAGCATTTGCCTAGATGCCTATTCGGTGTCAGATAAGTGAAGCCTGCCTTTCTGGACACAGGCTGCCAAGCCCCCAGACTTAAACCCCGAGACGGAGGAGAGCATACCTTCCCGCAGCTCCCCGGAGGGCCCGGACCCGCCCGTGCTCACCGAGGTCAGCAAGCAGGAGGAGCCGCAGCCTGTGGATCTGGAAGGGGTCAAGAAGAAGATGGACCAAGGGAACTACACGTCTGTGGTATGTCTGCGGCGAACCACCAGCGTTCCCAGGCCGGTGGAGTTTCCCGGCTCTTTGTGGAAGATGGAGCTGGGGATAAGCATTAAAGGATGATTTGTATTGTGTTTAGAAATGTCATGTGGCCTTAAATACCTAAAAGTAGGTGGGTGGCTTTAGCTCTTCGTTTCAGAAGGTTAGTGTCTTAAGAGGTTCTTTTTTTTTTTATTTGGCTTTCATCTGAGTTCTCTGAAAATTACTTTCATATTGAAGTCTTTTTATATTAATACTGTTTATGGCCCTGGTGTGGCTCAGTTGCTTGAGCATCGTCCCATGCACTGAAAGGTCGCTGGGTCTATTCCCAGTCAGGGCAGTGCCGCCCAGAGCACAGACTTGATCCCTAGTGGAAGGTGTGCAGGGGGCAGCTAATCAGTGGTTCTCTGTCATCAATGTTTCTCTCCACCCCCTCTTCATCACCCCCTTTCCCCCGCTTCTCTCTCTCCCTTTCTCTTTCCCTCTAAAACCAGTACAAATATATTTTTTAAAAACTTTATGGAAAAAATAACAGTGTGAAGTTAATTGGCTTGACCTTTTTTTTTTTAAGGCCACCCAAAATTTTGGTTGCCTCCAAAAAAAATAATAAATTGGGGGGGAGAGAGATATGGCTTGAACTTTTTGAGATAACATCTGAGCTTTATCTTTCTGTATAAGGTATTCATTTGTAGGTAGATGCATTTTAATTTTATGGTTTTCAAACTATGTAGGAAACGATTGTTAACTCATGGTCCATATTTGCTCTTCAGTTATTAATTTTAATCTTAATAAAATATCATAGCCCTGCTTGAGTAACTTACCGTGATACAACTAATTTGTTTGCATTCTTGCTTTACTAGCCTTGCATCTCTTGACTTCCACAAGTTAATTGTGAACTGAATCTCAAATGCCTCCTCTAAAGAGAAATCACACTGGCCCTAGCTGGTGTGGCTCAGGGGATAGAGCATCAGCCCATGGACTGAAGGGTCCCACGTTTGATCCCAATCAGAGCACACGCGCAGGTTGCGGGCAATCCCCAGTAAGGGACGTGCAGGAGGCAGCTGATCCGTGATTCTCTCTCTCACTCGCCATTGATGTTCGTTTTCTCTCTCTCTCTCTCTCTCTGTCTCTGTCTCTGTCTCTGTCTCTATTTCTCTCCCTTCCTCTCTGGAATCAATAGAAGTAAATTTTAATGAAACATTAATAGAAACTGCACTGTATGAAACTAAGACATTAGCTTCCTGTGGGCCCTCTGCTGGGTGGTCAGGAGGGAAAGGAGGTGGTTCGGAAAGCACCATGTCATGAGTAGTGACTACTTCGCTTTTGTCCGCAGTTGGAGTTCAGTGATGACATCGTGAAGATCATCCAGGCGGCCATTAATGCAGATGGAGGGCAGCCGGAGCTTAAGAAAGCCAACAGCATGGTCAAGTCCTTCTTCATTCGGGTGAACCACATTAATACACGTTAATAGCCACCTTCTTAATGCCTGTCTGCAGGGACCCCCCACCCCCACCCCCCGCCGCCCCTGAACAGAACAGATCTTGTCTCTTCTTCTTTTTTTCTTCTTCCTTTTTTTTTTTTTTTTTTTTTTTTTTTAATATTTTATTGATTTTTAACAGAGAGGAAGAGAGAGAGGTAGAGAGCTAGAAACGTCAATGAGAGAGAAACATCGGCCAGCTGCCTCTTCCACACCCCCTACCGGGGATGTGCCCCCAACCAATGTACATGACCTTGACCGGAATCGGACCTGGGACCTTTCAGTCCACAGACCGATGCTCTTCCACTGAGCCAAACCGGCTTCGGCCGGATCTTGTCTCTTCTGCCTTGTGCTCTGCTCTCCACATACAGCATCTGGTTGTATTCACTCCTCTGACTCCTGGGGGCTTTGGGGGGGACCTTGGAGTGGATGGTCTTTCCCTCGCATCTGCAGGCGCTTGTGTGATGTGGATTTTATATGGTTTCCACATGAATGTTCACCGGTTTACATGCTGTTTGTTTGTTTGTTTGTTTGTTTTTCTGTTAGCAAATGGAACGTGTTTTTCCATGGTTCAGTGTCAAAAAGTCCAGATTTTGGGAACCAAATAAAGTATCAAGCAAGTAAGTAAATTTTTTTTTTCTCCTATGCTATATTTCTAGATTGAGGTTTCTCAAGAGTAGGCTTTAATATTAAAAACTTAATCAGTTGAAATGCTCTTTGAGTGCTGGCTTAGAGACAGCAGTGTATTTATAGTCTGTTGTTAGAATTGGGTCCTATTTTATTCATTTCAAATGGTGCTCTCTACCTCGAGTCCCTATATTTATTCTTAAGTTTTTATTCAGGTGAATCCTTTTGAGTCTGAGAAAGTGATCACTTGCTTCTGGAAGTTTCATCAGGAGTCCTACATTGAGATTACACTTTTAAAGTAACACCAAGTCCCGTGTGCTGAGGCGGTTTACAGGTTGTGGTTGTGCTCACGTCTGGGACTGGCCGTGCCCAGGCCAAGCCCCGGTGAGCCGAAGATGTCACTGTGTGTAGTTCGGTCGCTATGGGGTCAGTAAGTCTGTCGATCGATTGTTTCCAGCAGCGGGATGCTACCCAACGCAGTGCTTCCGCCTTCACTTGACCATAACTATGCTCAGTGGCAGGAGCGAGAGGACAGCGGCCGCACTGAGCAGCCTCCGCTAATGAAGAAGATCATTCCGGCTCCCAAACCCAAAGGGCCCGGAGAGCCAGACTCGCCCACGCCCCCGCATCCCCCCACGCCGCCCGCTCTGAGTAAGGATGCCCGGGGTTGGCTGGCGATCTAAATTTGATATCCTTGCGCGTTAGAAACTTTCAGGTGATCCTTAAATGTAATAAAATGATTCTTTGTGCTTCACTTGGAATGTTAACAAGGAATTTATAGAAATACTCTAGTAAGTGGCGGGACAGCATAACTTGGCACACTTTTTGAAAGTGTTCATTTTATAGGTTATGAGCTGTTTGAGCCGAATTGTTTTCTTTTTCCTGGAAATCGAAATTAGAGTCACCAGTTTTAATTGGGTGTCTTTGGGCTCCAAGGTACTGATAGGAGTCGAGAAGATAGTCCAGAACTGAACCCACCCCCAGGCATAGAAGACAACAGACAGTGCGCGTTATGTCTGACTTACGGCGATGACGGTGCCAATGTAAGTACTCGGCCGGGGTCCCACCTGCTGGGTGCTCAGAGTGAGCTGTGTGACCTTTGTGTCTAAGCTTGATGCCTGGATGTTGTGGAACTCAGGGTTATTTCTATATTTAAAAGATGATTTGCCTTAACTTAACCTGCTGATGTCTAGTAACTTCTACCTTCTCAAAAAGATTTTTTGAAAGTCAATAAAATCCAAGTTGCACATTAAATAATTTGTATTTAACATGCTAAGCGCCCAGTCCGTCACCGGTGACGGACACTATACTTTCTGTCCAGAAGACAAAACAGGCTGGCGCTAGCTAGCGGGTTGATGCAGTGGAGCAGAATGGCTATGGTCCGTTTCTGTGCTGCTGGCCCTCCACTTCATCTTTGAAGTGAGCAGCAGAAGAATCTTACCTCAGAATGGTTCTGAGGACCGAGGAGGGGATGTGTAAGGTCTGGCACACAGTCTGCTTTTTCTCTGATTCTCCCGTCTGTGGAAGAGGCGATCAGAAAGGACGGGAGTGAAACGGGAACGCTGAAAAAGAAGTCTGATTTTTTTTGTGTGTGTGTGCACTTAAAGAATTTTAATTAGGTTATTGAAGTTGTCTTGACTGAGGTAAAGCAAATACCAAGGAAAACTTTCTTTGACATAATATTCTTTTTTTTTTTTTTTTTTAATATATTTTATTGATTTTTGTACAGAGAGGAAGGGAGAGAGATAGAGAGTTAGAAACATCGATGAGAGAGAATCATCGATCAGCTGCCTCCTGCACACCCCCTACTGGGGATATGCCCGCAACCAAGGTACATGCCCTTGACCGGAATCGAACCCGGGACCCTTCAGTCCCCAAGCCGACGCTCTATCCATTGAGCCAAACCGGTCCCGGCTGACATAATATTCTTTAAAGAGAAAAGGAATCTCTTTGTTTCCAGGATGCCGGCCGCTTGCTGTACATTGGCCAGAATGAGTGGACGCATGTGAATTGCGCTCTGTGGTCGGCAGAAGTGTTTGAGGACGATGACGGGTCCCTGAAGAACGTGCACATGGCTGTGATCCGGGGCAAGCAGCTGGTAAGAAGCAGGGAATGCCATCCAAGAGGCTCCCTCTGTTTCCAGATGTGCTGTCTGTGGCTGGGTGCTGCCTCCTGCTGTTTCCCTTATGCTTTCGGGGTGGCCAGCAAGGACCCAGTATTGGTGTCCACGGAGAGCAGCTGGCTCTGCTGACCCTGGGAGTGTAGGCGAAAAAGGACCAGTGCCCTCGCTGGAGAAGGGCCCTGACGGTGACTGATGGAATAAGGTGGTGCCACAGCCTAGTGACAGGGAATGTCAGCCACGGATAGGTGTGTCTGTTAAGCCTGGTAACTAGGACACCATTTACATTTCGGATACTCTTTCTAGAATGGAGTTCTTTGGGATAGAATAGCTTTCTAGAAAGATGATGTTTTTAGCCTTGATCTTCAAAGTTTCCTCTTCTCTAAACCAATCTTGCATCCTAGAAGAAAAACTATTTTGGTCCAAATTCTAAATCAAATTGTAATATTAAACTTGATTGGTTATAGGACCCCCTGGACCGTGGGAGAGAAAGGTTTGTGGAGAGGACTGTATGGCTCATATCCCTTCCGTGTGATCCAGCAGATTATCAATAAGCAAAATTACATCTAGGAAACGCTAGAATGGGGAGGTGGGAAATGGCGTGAGATATTTGAACCTCTGACTCGGGCCGGTTCGTTCTGGTTTACTAGCGATGCGAGTTCTGCCAGAAGCCGGGTGCCACCGTGGGCTGCTGCCTCACCTCCTGCACCAGCAACTACCACTTCATGTGCTCGCGGGCCACGCGCTGCGTGTTCCTGGACGACAAGAAGGTGTACTGCCAGCGGCACCGGGACCTGATCAAGGGCGAGGTGAGAGCTGCCGCTGGCTTTTAATCCTCCGGGAATTCAGGGAAAAGAGGTGGCTGATAGCAAGCCAGGATGCAACTTGGCTTTACCTTCTCCTCGGTGTTCCTAGCACCTGCTCCCCTTAGCGAGATGCAGGAGTCCTAGTGGGACTGGTGATCAGAGCTGTGCCCTGTCCCTCTGAGAGGCGGCATCATGAGCAGTCTATGACGGGACAGCCACGTACAGCTCCTCTGGGTTTCATTTTAGGTGGTTCCTGAGAATGGATTTGAAGTCTTCAGAAGAGTGTTTGTGGACTTTGAAGGAATCAGCTTGAGGAGGAAGTTCCTTAATGGCTTGGAACCAGAAAATATTCACATGATGATTGGTAGGACATGAGCCTCGGTTGTAGGGGAGGCTGGATGTAGCATTGGGGGACTTGTTAGTCTTTGGTTATGAAATTACTTTATACTAGAGGCCCGGTGCATGGATTTGTGCATCGATGGGGTCCCTCGGCCTGGCCTGCAGGGATCCGACTAAAACTGGCTCACCAACATCTCCCCCAAAGGATCCCAGATTGCAGCCAGGCGGCTCTCGGGTGATGCACCCTAGAACCGAGCTTCCTCCTCTCTGCTTCCGGGTGCATCACCCAAGAACCGCAGCTGCCAAGTCACCAAGCTCAGCAGCTCCTGCATTGAGCGTCAGCCCCCTGGTAGTCAGTGTGCATCATACCTACTGGTCAGATGGTCGGACGGTCACTTAGGCTGTTATATACATAGATGTACCATTATCTCCTCCAATCACTGTTCTCTCCTTGGCCAGGCTCCATGACAATCGATTGCTTGGGAATTCTCAACGATCTGTCTGACTGTGAGGACAAGCTGTTTCCAGTTGGATACCAGTAAGTACCGCCGCACAGGGGAGACAGCTTCCCACAGCCTGAGCACCCTGACGCAGTCAGTGTCACATTGTTAGGTGTAGAGCCACTCTTGTGAGTTACTTCTAACTGCTACTAAAAATTAACTTCTTTTTTGCTACTTGTTGTGGATGAGGACTAAAGTGTCATTTTATGCCAGCTGAATTCAGTTATGGAAGAAAAATATTGAATAATATTGTGATAAGTTTGCATGGTGACAGGTGATCGCTAGAACTAATGGGGTGCTCCCATTGTAAGGAATAAAATGTTGAATCACAGCCCTGGTCCGGTTGCTCAGTTGCTTAGAGCTTTGTCCCCATACGCCAAGGGTGCAGGTTCAGGCCCCAGTCAGGGCACACACAGGAGCAACCAGTGAGTTCATGAATAAGTGGGACAGCCAAACAGTGTTTTTCTATCGCTCCCTTCGTATCTCTAAAATCAATAAAATAAAGTTAAAAATGTTTAATTAAAAAAATTAAATCGCTATATAACATATAATATTGTACACCAACTAACTATACTTAAAAAAAAAACCAGAATAATCCTATCTATTAAGAGTAATATGTAAATTGACTGTCACTCCAACACAATAGTCGCCCCCATGTGGTCAAAGATGGCTGCCCCCATGTGGACATAAGGTGGCCTGCAGGGAAGGGCAGTTGTGGGCAATCAGACCAGCAGGGGAGGCAGTTGGGGTCACCAGGTCAGCAAAGGAGGGCAGTTGCGGGGGACCAGGACTGCAGGGGAGAGCAGTTTGGGGCGACTGGGCTGGCAGGGGAGGACAGTTGGGGGTGAACAGTCCAGGAGGGGAGAGTATTTGGGGGGAACCAGGCCTGCAGGGGATGACAGTGGGGGGTGACCAGCTGGCAAGGGAGGGCAGTTAGGGGCAATCAGGCCAGCAAAGGGCAGTTAGGTATGATCAGGCTGGCAGGGGAGTGGTTAGGGGGTGATCAGGCTAGCAGGCAGAAGCAGTTAGGGGCAGTCGGGCAGGCAGGCAAGCGGTTTGGAGCCAGTAGTCCTGGATTGTGAGAGAGATGTCCCAGAGTGGAGAGGATACAGGCTGGGCTGAGGAACCCCCACCACCACCCCCATGCACAGATTTTGTGCATTGGGCCTCTAGTCTATACATAAAAGCCTAAGCAATATGATGGCCACTGACCACCAGAGGGCAGACACTCAGCACACAGGCATGGAAACATGGAACAGTCTGATGAATCTCGAGGGATTCGTGCACTGGTGGTTCTCTAGTAGGAATTTATAATCTTTCCCATATGCAGCAAGTTGTTTAAACTTCTAACAAGTGACAATATAAATTCAAAATCCCCTTTCTAGCTCTCCCCTTTAGTTTCATTTTGCTGCATAGCCTTTAACTTATTCCACCTCCCAGTGCTGACGACAGTTTGCACTGCTTGCTTAGCTGTCAGCTCTAGGTGAACAGCTCCCTCAGCACCCAGCAAATCTGAAGCAGTTACACTTCCCTGCCACATGGGGCGCTTGTCCCAATGGAAACATCTCGTGTTCACTCTTTCCTCATTTTGTACATATTGTGGGGTAGTGGGGGCCAATACCTGTTTCCTGCAGGAGTTAGTATTTTTTATCTGCATTTTAAGATATTTTACAATTTTTGCCGCCTGCTTACAATACACTTTTTTAAAAAAAGACTTGATATTAGTTTCTGAGAAGCTAGAAAAAAAACAAGGTCTTTCAAAATGTTTGGGACATTCTGCCCTAGCTGGTTTGGCTCAGTGGATAGAGCTTAGTTGGCCTGCAGACTGAAGGGACCCAGGTTCTATTCCGATCAAGGGCATGTGTCAGGTTGGGGGCCTGATCCCTAGTAGGGGGCGTGCAGGAAGCAGCTGATCAATGGTTTTCTCTCATACTTGATATTTCTGTCTCGCTCTCCCTCTCTTCTGAAATCAATAAAAATATTTTTTAATAAAATAAAAAGCATGGAACATCCTAATTTGGGAAATGTGTAAGTGTCCAGGAAATAAAGCGAAATTCTGTAAATGGAGACGGGGGATCTAGGATGAGGAGAGGTTTTGACAGAGGTCGGTCTTTGCTTCTGGGCCCTCACCTCTGCTGGTCTACGAACCTTCCAGGTGCTCCCGGGTGTACTGGAGCACCACGGACGCCCGCAGGCGCTGCGTGTACACGTGCAGGATCGTGGCGTGCCGCCCGCCTGCCGCGGAGCCCGACATCAACAGCACCGTGGAGCACGACGAAAACCGGACCGTCGCCCACAGCCCCACGTCTTCTGCAGGTTGGTCTTCAATCAGGGTCACCTGAATTGTGCTTTTGGGAACACTGGGATGGAAGCATGGGGAGAATGTCACTTCGTTGGGAGGTCTCATTCGAGAATTTCCCCAACAGCTGGCTTTTTATTGGGCCATTTGTTGGATACCTTAATTGGACTGCTTTTAGTAAGGGTTTTTATATCCTACCGCAGAAATGTCATCTAAAGAAAGTCAGAATGCAGCTGAACTTGTAAGTCCTTCATCACCAGACCGACCTCCTCATATGCAGACCTCTGGATCCTGTTTTTATCATGTCATCTCAAAGGTTCCTAGGATTCGAACACCCAGTTATTCTCCAACACAGAGGTCCCCTGGCTGTCGGCCACTGCCTTCTGCAGGTAAAGGGTTTCATTGACTCCAAGGTCAGCCCAGACATGAATTTGTGATTTTCTTCAGGCCACTTTATTTTAGTGACTTAAGCTTACTGGAAATGTTGATTTTCGTTACCTATGATGACTCCCACATCTGCCCGTCTGTGATAGTCTGTCACTCTCTCTCCTTTAGGAAGTCCTACTCCCACCACTCATGAAATCGTCACTGTGGGTGACCCTCTGCTGTCCTCGGGGCTCCGAAGCATCGGCTCCAGGCGGCACAGCGCGCCGTCCTCGGCACCCCAGGCGTCGAGGCTCCGCATGATGTCCCCCGTGAGAGCGGGGAGCACTCACTCCAAGAACAGCGGCCCCTCCGCCTCCGCCTCCGCCCCGGGGACCGCTGTGGACCTGGAGGCCAGTGCCAAAGCAGCCGATCGTGTTCTGGGGCCGCTGACCGCAAATACTAACTTACGGCAAAACGCTCCCACCGCTCCCGGCTCGCAGAGGACAGTGGTGACGATCGCCGCCAAAGCCAGCCATGGGGATGGCTCTGCCACTTCAGAAACGAAGCACCCCAGCGCGTCAGACCTGGCCGCCAGCTCCTCTCTGAAAGGAGAGAAGGCCAAGCTGCTGAGCTCCAAGGGCTCCGAGGGCGCTGCTCACAGCGCGGCCCACCCCGGGATCCCCCGGCCGGCCCCGCAGCGTCACGGTCACAGTCTGCCGTCGGGCGAACCCAGCGTCAGTAAGATGGGCACGTTTGCGGAATTCTCCGCGGTGCCCTTCTCCTCCAGAGAGGCCCTCCCGCTCCCACCGCTGCACCTGAGGGGGCAGAGGAACGACCGGGACCTACAGCCAGACCCCACCCCGGCGGGGAGCGCCCCCGCAGAGGGCACTGCGGAAGTCAGAGCCTTGAAGCTGTCGGGAGTGGGCGGCAGGTCGTCTCTCCTCGGCGAGCACGTGGGCTCCAGAGACAGGAGGCCGAAGGGGAAGAAGTCTGGTAAGGAAACTTCCAGAGAAAAGCGCTCCGGTAAGTCCTTCTTGGAGCCTGGCCAGGTCGCCACTGCGGAGGAAGGAAGCCTGACGGCGGAGTTTGCGGATGAGGTTTTGCCTCCTGCGTTTCCGGGGCCACGGCCGTGTAACAGTGTGTCTTCTGATGAGATTGGGGACAGGGTCCTTGCTTCTCCTGGCGTCCCCAAAGCTCCGTCCATGCAAGGAGAAGGCCCTGCCACGGAATTACAGACACCCCGAAAACGCACCGTCAAAGTGACACTGACACCCCTGAAGATGGAAGGTGAGAGTCAGTCCAGAAACGCCCTGAAGGAGCACAGTCCTGCTTCCTCGTTGCAGGCAGAGTCCGCCTCCCCCTCGGAGACTGTCTCCACCTCCGAAAGCCCGGGAGCCGGGCCCGTGGCCCAGCCGAGCCCTGGCAGCACCGCCTCCCAGGAGCCTCCAGGCAACAGCTACCAGCCTCTCCCTGTGCAGGACCGGAACCTCCTGCTGCCCGACGGGCCCAAGCCCCAAGAGGACGGGTCCTTCAAGAGGAGGTACCCCCGCCGCAGCGCGCGGGCCCGCTCCAACATGTTCTTCGGGCTCACCCCCCTGTACGGGGTCCGGTCCTACGGGGAGGAGGACCTTCCGTTCTACAGCAGCTCCACGGGGAAGAAACGGGGCAAGAGGTCAGCGGAGGGGCAGGTGGACGGGGCTGACGACCTGAGCACCTCCGACGAGGACGACCTGTACTACTACAACTTCACCCGCACGGTGATCGCGGCGGGCGCCGAGGAGCGGCTGGCGGCCCACGGCCTGTTCCGGGAGGAGGAGCAGTGTGACCTCCCGAGAATCTCACAGCTGGACGGCATTGACGACGGGACAGAGAGCGACACCAGTGTCACGGCCACCACGAGGAAGACCAGCCAGATTCCAAAAAGAAATGGGAAAGAGAACGGTACGGAGAGCCTCAAGCTGGACCGGCCTGAAGACGGGGAAAAGGAGCATGTCATCAAGAGTTCTGGGGGCCACAAGAGCGAGCCCAAGGCGGAGAACTGCCACCCTGTGAGCCGAGGGAAGGGCCAGGGGCAGGACTCCCTGGAGGCTCAGCTCAGCTCCTTGGAGTCCAGCCGCAGGGTCCACGCGAGCGCCCCCTCGGACAAGGCCTTGCTGGACACCTACAACCCCGAGCTGCTAAAGTCGGACTCGGACAACAACAACAGCGACGACTGCGGGAACATCCTGCCCTCGGACATCATGGACTTCGTCCTGAAGAACACGCCCTCCATGCAGGCCTTGGGGGAGAGCCCTGAGTCCTCATCCTCGGAGCTCCTGAACCTGGGTGAGGGCCTGGGCCTCGACAGCAACCGCGAGAAGGACATAGGTCTGTTTGAAGTGTTTTCCCAGCAGCTGCCGACCGCGGAGCCTGTGGACAGCAGCGTCTCTTCGTCCATCTCCGCCGAAGAGCAGTTCGAGCTGCCGCTGGAGCTGCCGTCCGACCTCTCGGTGCTGACCACGCGGAGCCCCACGGTCCCCGGCCCGAACCCCGGCCGGCTGGCCGTCATCGCAGACGCAGCGGAGGAGAGGGTCGCCATCCCGGAGAAGCCCGTGGCCGCCTCCGAGGAGGACCCAGCGCTGCTGAGCCCGGGAGTCGACCCCGCACCCGAAGGCCACATGACTCCCGACCGCTTCATCCAGGGACACATGGACGCCGACCTCGCCAGCCCCCCGTGCGGCGCAGTGGAGCAGAGCCGTGGCAGCAGCCAGGATTTAACCAGGAGCAGCAGCACCCCCAGCCTCCAGGTACCGGCTCCCCCTACCGTGCCCGGCCAGAGCCAGAAATACGGGCCCAGCTCTGCCGAGAGCCCCGGCCCGTCTCAGATCTCTAATGCGGCCGTGCAGACCACGCCTCCCCACCTGAAGCCGCCCACCGAGAAGCTCATTGTCGTTAACCAGAACATGCAGCCACTTTACGTGCTCCAGACGCTGCCGAACGGCGTGACCCAGAAAATCCAGTTGACCTCTTCCGTTAGCTCTGCACCCGGTGTGATGGAGGCAAACACTTCCGTGCTGGGGCCCATGGGCGGTGGCCTCGCGCTGACCGCGGGGCTAACCCCCGGCCTGCAGACGCCTCAGCCTCTGTTCCCTCCTGCTGGCAAAGGCTTGCTGCCCGTGCCTCACCACCAGCACTTACACCCCTTCCCCACAGCTGCTCAGGGCAGTTTCCCGCCCACCATCAGCAGCTCTCCTCCCGGCCTGCTCATTGGGGTGCAGCCTTCTCCAGATCCCCAACTTCTGGTGTCCGAAGCCAGCCAGAGGACAGACCTCAGCACCACGGTAGTCACTCCGTCCTCTGGACTCAAGAAAAGACCCATATCTCGCCTGCAGACCCGAAAGAATAAGAAGCTTGCTCCCTCTAGCACCCCTTCCAGCATTGCCCCCTCCGATGTGGTTTCTAACATGACACTGATTAACTTCACACCCTCCCAGCTTCCAAATCACCCCAACCTGTTAGATTTGGGGTCACTTAACACGTCATCTCACCGGACTGTCCCCAACATCATAAAAAGGTCTAAGTCCGGCGTCATGTATTTTGAACAGGCACCCCTGTTACCGCAGACGGTGGGCGGACCTGCCACAGCGACGGGCACATCCACTGGGAGCCAGGACACTGGCCATCTCGCTTCGGGGCCCATGGCCGGCTTGGCATCCGGTTCCTCGGTCTTGAATGTCGTATCCATGCAAACGACAACAGCACCTACGAGTAGTGCGTCGGTTCCAGGACACGTCACATTGGCCAGCCCGCGGCTGCTGGGTGCCCCGGACACCGGCCCCATAAGCAGCCTGTTAATTAAAGCCAGCCAGCAGGGCCTGGGGCTCCAGGACAGGCCCGGGGCTCTGCCGCCCAGTTCGGGAATGTTTCCCCAGCTGGGATCGCTGCAGACCCCCTCTACCTCGGCGATGACGGCTGCATCCGGCGTCTGCGTCCTCCCCGCAACGCAGACGGGGGGCCTAGCGGCCGCCTCCCCCTCTAAGGACACGGAAGATCACTATCAGCATCCGCATGTGAGCCAGCTCCTAGCCAACAAAGTGGGAGTCCTCCCTTCCCAGCGGGACGCCGACACTGCTCCAGGGGCCCAGGGGCCCAGCTTTGCGCAGGCAGCGGATGCTCCCAGCAGCCGGGGGCTGGAGCCGAAGAAGGCGGCCGCCTCCGCCGGACAGGCCCGCACCACCTCCCCTGCGGGCTCCCAGTCCTCAAGCCCCTCGGTGCCCGGTCCTGCTCAGCCCAAACCAAAAAGCAAGCGTCTCCAGCTGCCTTCGGACAAAGGCAGTGGCAAGAAGCACAAGGCCTCCCACCTGCGGACCAGCTCCTCAGAAGCACACGTTCCGGACCAGGATGCCCACCCGTCCTCCCTGACCTCGTCCACAGGGTGAGAGCCAGTGTCAGCCGTGCTGAGTCTGTGGGGTCCGGGCCCCGAGCAGAGGCTGGGTCAGGGGTCATCTGTCCACTTTTGCAGTGGTCGGGTATTTTGCGGGTTTCAGGTGATTGTGTTTTCACCGTGGTGGCTTACAGAGCAAACCTCAACGCCCTCTGTGAGCAGTGGTCTCCGCAGAGAACCAGGTCTCTCCTGGCTCTGGTGTAACTCGGTGCCGCTGCTCGCTGCTGAGGCCGAGGGCTGCGAAGGGCGGTTATTGCTGTTCACCTGATGTGCACAGTGAGTTTTACGTACATATGTGGTCGGGAGCCGCCGTTCAGATGGAGCTAGGAAGTCTCGCTGGTGCTCCAGAGGCGCCTGGTGCTGTGGTCAGCTCCCCGCAGGGCAGCAGCCCCTGCAGCCACAGGCTGCCGCTCTGCTCACGAGGTTTGCCAGAGCCCGCGTCATCTCTGCAGACTGCACACCTGGTGCCTAAGTGCCGATGGTTCTGTTTCAGGGCCCCCGCCGCGGAGGCCGAGCAGCAGGACACAGCAGATGGGGAGCCGGCGGCCCCGGAGTGTGGGCAACCCCCGGGGTGAGCAGAGGAAGGTCTCCCAGACCAAGTCCTCGTAAAATATCCTTCTTCCTGTCTGTGTAGACCTGTGTGGCCGGTGTTCTAATCCTCTCCTGAGAACGTGTTTATTGATATGAGAGAGAGAGAATATCCATGTGGGAAACATTGATCAGGTGCCTCTCACACGCATTGAATCCGCAACCCAGGCACGTGCCCTGACTGGGAATCGAACCTGCAACCCTTTTGTACACAGGACAATGCTCCAACCAACTGAGCCATTCAGTCAGGGTGCCACAGTTACTTCAGTGGAAGTAATGTAGTGTAGCATTACTTAAATAACAGATAATGGTGCCCTGTAATCCTGCCTGACCACATCCCAGTCTATTCCTTAGAGCTAACATTTCAAATAACTTGTTTTCATCCATGGGGACATTTTTTAAGATACATTTTTATTGATTGGAAAGGAAGAGTGATTAGAGATTGAAGCATCAATGAGAGAAACATGGATCGACTGCCTCCTCCATGCCCCCTACTGGCGATGGAGACCAGACATATTTTCATTAACTAATTCCCATCTTGATTTGGGAGCCAACCGTCCAGCTACTACATTTAAGTGATATACAAACGAGAACAGAAGAGACAGCAAATGTTAAAATGCAGGCAGAGGCATGAAAAATAAAGAAGGAAGTCGGCTAGCGGAGCCAAGTTTATCTGCTACTCCACCCTGAGTGAGGGTGTATACAGGAGGCAACAGTCGCTGTCTCTCACATCGACATTTCTCTCTGTCTCTCCCTCTTCTACTCTAAAAACCAATGGAAAAATATCCTCAGTTGAGTATTAACAAAACATAAAAATTTAATGTCAGTATTTGGGGGGAATCTCATAGACGATGGCTTTCTGTTGGTGCCACATGGTTGTGGGTGGTGCTCATTCCGTGGCTGGTCCGGCCGTGGCTTTGTGTAACTGACAGCTTTTAGCTTTGAACTGGAATACTAGCTGATGCATCTCATGTTTGTGTTTTGGGTGTTGTTGTTTTTTGTGTGTGTGTGTGTTTTTTAGGCAAATGGCTGTTCTTCCTGAGGTTCAGACAACACAAAATCCAGCAAATGAACAAGAAAGTACAGGTATGTGGGTGGGCAACAGGTCTGAATCAGTGTTTCAAAGCCAAACGTGCTGTAAAAATCACCTACATTACCTTCTGGGTTAAGAAAACAATTCCCCCCCAAAAATCGCTCAGAAGTTCAGTGATGGAGCGAAGTATAGCCGGACTCACACCATCTCCTTCAGTGCTGTGCTCCCCACTGCACCTCCTGCGGCTGGCTGCAGGCAAGGACACAGACTGAAACCTCTCACTCTGCTCCTGCTTAGCTTGCTTTAATAGCAGTATGGCCCTGGCCGGTATTGCTAGATGGATAGAGCATCAGCCTGCAGACCAAAGGGTCTCAGGTTTGATCCTGGTTAAGGGCACGTACCTCCGTTGCAGGCTCCTCCCCAGCCCAGGCCTTGGTCGCAGCTCATGCAGGAGGTAGCCAATCAATGTGTTTCTTTCAATATTTCTGTCTTTCCCTCTCTTTGAAATTAATGCAAAAATAACCTTGGGTGAGGATTAAAAAATAATAAAAATAAATAAATAGCTAGTGATAACCAGACTTCATTCACCCCCGGTTGTCCCTGAAGAAAACCCAGAAGCGCTCTTGTTCTGTAAGCTAGCCACATTCGGCTGGGACACAGATCCGCCTCCCGAGGCCCGGTCTCCCGGTGCACGTGGTCAGTAACAGCAGGTCATGTGATTTCGATCGGGGGCTCAGGGTCAGGCTTTGCCCGTTAACATTAACGGCCTGTCTTCCCAGAGGAGAGCCGGGGGGACACTGCTTGGACGCCAGCTTTGGGGCGAGGCCTTCTGGTCCTCGAGAAGGTCTCTGGGAGGGAGGACAGCAGGGCCGGCCAGGCGACTCTGAGCCACAGAAGTTCGAGCCCGGCATGACCACCTATTGGCTGCCTGAACCTGGCCTGCGGGACCACTTCCCTGACCTCTCTACCTCAGTGTCCTCACCTGCTCGTCGGACTGGTGTGAGGTCTGTGTGAGTAACTATCAAGGGAACGTACTGAGAGAGTAGGGGGGTGCCCGGTACATACTGCCTCATGCATTAGCAGTGTTCCATGTTACTTTAACCCTACAGGGGGCAGTCATTGAAAAACTATCAAATTGTCATGCTAGGAACTCTGCCACAAAGACAGCGTGACTTTATGTTAAAAACATCCTGGTTTCACTGGTAGTCGTGTGTAGCGAAGACCTGGGTAGTGAGCTGCCCCATCTCCGTGAGACTCCGTCTCACTGCCTGTCAGTGGAGATAATCCCAGTTCTGGATGCCATTGGCTCCACGGCGGTGTGCGTAGTCCTGCTCCCCGGCCTCCTGCTGCGGCCGCTGACGCTCTGCGCTCTCCCCGGCAGACCTGAAGGCGGCAGAGGAAGAAGATGGAGGCTTCAGCTCGCCGCTCATGCTCTGGCTGCAGCAGGAACAGAAGCGCAAAGAAAGCATCACTGAGAAAAAGCCCAAGAAAGGCCTGGTGTTTGAAATCTCCAGCGACGATGGCTTCCAGATCTGCGCCGAGAGCATTGAAGGCGAGTGGATTGCTCGGGCTGCCCACAGCACAGCCTGGCAGCCAGAGCAGCAGCCCTGTCTGTCCTGCTTGGTGGCAGGCCTGTGCCACTGTGACGGAGGTGTCTGCAGGATTTGCACATTTGATTTGTCCTTAAGAAGTTAGTGTTCTTGAGAAATAGTCCATAGTTTATGGGAGAAGTTAGGGGTACAGATTATGTTTTTAAGGTTATACACACCTTACATAGCACATGAGACCTCTGCTTGTCTCTCTCACTTTTCTCCTACCGCTTCCTGTTTTGTTGTTTCTTTTTTTCTTTTATTTCAGAGAGGAAGGAGAGGGAGAGGGAGAAACATCAGTGATGAGAGAAGAGAACCGTGATTGGCTGCCTCCTGCACGCCCCCTACTGGGGACTGAGCCCACAACCCAGGCATGTGCCCTGACCTCAATCAAACCTGTTACCGTTTAGTTCACAGCCAACGCTCTATCCACTGAGCCAAACGACCAGGGCCTTCCTGTACATCTTGAATGCTGTTCTCCCTCACCTCTGTGCCTCCTGCATGTCTTCCCTCCACCTGGAATGCTTCCCCTCTCCCTCCTCCTCCACCTACCCCATTCACCTGCTGACCTTCAGCTTAGAAAGTCTTCCCTGATCTTCTGAGGCAGGTACACAGTCCTACCCCCTCTTTTCCACGCCTTTCAGATTCTTACACATTTCTCCCACTGTGCTTAAAATTTGTTCTATAAATATTTGTTTACTTTTATGTCTTACTCAACAGGGAACTTCCCATAAGGGCTTGTTCTTATTTAACACTAGAGGCCCAGTGCATGAAATTTGTGAAGGGGAAGGGGTCCCTCAGCCTGGCCTACACCCTCTCAAATCCTGGACCCCTTGGGGGATGTCCGACTGCCAGTTTAGGGATGCCAGGGATCGGGCCTAAACCAGCAGTCAGACATCTCTCTCATAATCTGGGACCGCTGGCTCCTAACTGCTCTCCTGCCTGCCTGCCTGATTGCACCTAACCACTCGCCTGCCTACCTGATCACCCCTAATCGCTCGCTTACCTGCCTGATCTCCCTTAACCTCCCCTGCCTCGGCCACCACTGCTGCAGCTTTGTCCAAAAGGTCATTCGGCTGTCCTGTCTAATTAGCATGTTACACATTTATTATTATAGATTTTTGTGCCCCTAACATGTAGCTGTTCATTAGCTGTTGAAGGACTGGTGAATGTTCTGTAGGCGATAGGTACTAGAGGAGTTTGAAGGAAAGAAAGGTCACTGTGGTTTGGTGAGAGTTATAAAAAAACCATGGAAGCCCTCGCTGCTGGCCTGTGGACCAAGGGGTTTGTTCTGGTTGCAGGCATGTACCTTGGTTGCAGGTTCCTCCTTGGCCCTTGCCCTGTTCATGGCGCTCACAGGAGGCAATCAATCGATAATTGATGTGTTTCTCTGACATCAGTGTTTCTCTCTGTCTTTCCCACTCTCCCTAAAAATCGATGGAAAAATATCCTTGAGTGAGGATTAAAAACAAAGAACTAGATGGAGGATTTCTTCCCACCACTCTACACTTATTCCTGTGACAGTGAGAGCTGGTAGGATCGTAGGGGAGGGCTGGGAGGAGCTGTGCAGGTTTCCAGGTACAACCCGTACTTGTAAGGAACTGAGAAGGCCCGGTGTCCCCACAGCCTTGGTTAGATGTTCATTGTCATTGCCCTGGGTAAGGTGTAGGGAATAGAATTAACACCAAACGCTTATTAAGTTTGGGTCTAGGTGCCATCAAGGGATGGCCGTGCCTGGGGACTCGGGTCACTTTCAGGCGGTCCGGATGCCCTTCCTGCCTCTGTCCTTCTCTAGAAAGACAGTCCCTCTCAGCTTCCCAGGCGCGCACTGACTGAGACTGACGAGACGGCCTGGTGTGGCGGGAGGGCGCTTTCCCACGGGACTCCGAGCAGAGCTCGCTGCACAGGCACGAGCGCTTGTTGGAACGTTTCCTCTCCTCACAGATGCCTGGAAGTCGCTGACGGATAAAGTCCAGGAAGCACGATCCAATGCCCGGCTGAAGCAGCTCTCGTTTGCAGGTAACGGCTTACGTGCTCATTGTGCTCTGGTCTCAGAATGTGCTGGTGGCTTGTTGGTCTGCATTATAGAGTTGATTCTAAAAACAAAAACAAAACACAGCAACATTCTTTTTAAAAAAATAAAATTTCACAACTTTATTGCGATATAATTCTTTGACTATACCATTCACCCCTGTGAAGCATACAATTCAGAGGCTTTCAATATGTTCACAAAGAGCAACCGTTATGTCTGTATCATGCCAGGACACTTTTCGTTATCGCTGAGAGCAACCTCGTGCCCATCAGCAGTCAAGCTCCCGTCCTGGCCACCGTGAGTTTGCTCTCTGTGCCGGTGGTTAGCTGTGTATTTCCTTCGTGGGACCGGGCTCGGCCGTTCAGCTGGAGGGGGATTTTGCACATTACCAGTAACCAGTCCAGAACGACTATGGACAAGTTTAATTGTAGCTCATCCAGTGCAAAAAAAGGAATCGTACAACGTGGTCCTCCGGGGCTGGCTTCTTATTTAATACCATGCTCTGCTATAACGTGGCCTCAGTACTCCCGGCCCCTTTTTTTTTAACAAATGAAGTTTGGCAAAATACACATAAAATTTACCATCTTAACCATTTTGAAGGGTAGAAATTCAGTGGAGTTAAATACATTCACATTGTTGTACAGCTATCACCACCATAACTCTTCATTCTCCTCGCCCTGCCCCTGGCAACCATTATAGTGTTTGTCTTTGTGAGCTGGATTACTTTAAGCTCCTTATACAATCACTAGAGGTGCATGAATTTGTGACTGGGTGGGTCCCTCTGGGTGGCCTGCAGGGATCGGGCCAACCCGCAGTCCAATGCCGCCTACAGCTCCTACCTGCCACTCATCCCAATCCCACTGTGCCAGCCACGGGCTCCGGCCCAGTCAGTCCCAATTGGGAGTCCTGTATCTGGTGCCCTCCCAAGAGGAGTGACCTGTGAGGTCAGGCTGAAACCAGCTCTCCGACATCCCCAAAGGGATCCCAGGTTTGAGAGGGTTCAGCCCAGGCTGAGGGACCCCACCAGTGCCAGATCAGGCAGGGGAGGGACCACGGAAGGGCTCCAGGTTGTGTCCAGCCCGTCTAGCTCAGTCTCATCTGGCCGGACCCCGGCAGCAAGCTAACCTATCGGTTGGAGCACCTGCCCCCTGCACAGTATTCCGTGGTCCCCACTCGTCTACTGATGGGCATTTAGATATCTTGCACGTCATGGCGAGTGGTTGAGCAGCCTTAGCATATCATTAGCATATTACAGTTTGATTGGTTGATCTGCCATTTGGACTATTTGCATATTACCCTTTTATTATAGAGGATACAGTTTGTGACTTGCTTATTTCATTTACCATAATGTCCTCAAAGTTCATCCATGTTGTAGTATATATCAGGATTTACTTTCTTTTTAAGGCTGAATAATATTTTACTGTATCTGTATTTTACATTTTGCTTATCCATTGATCCATTGATTGTCGATGGACACTTCGGTTATTTAAATATTAATTCCTTATTAGATACATGTTTGCAAACAATTGCTCTCATTCTTTGGGCTGACTTTTTACTCTATGGATAGTGTCCTCTCAGTTTCTTGCAAATTGGTGAGGGAGATATTTTGGGGGCAAGAAAACAGGGTTCATGGGTCCGGTCTGACCAACTGGTTGTCACTGGTGTAACTAATTAAATGTGTGCTTAGTTGTTCTGAACTAGTTTCTGGTGACGTGTAAAGTTCTCCTCAGACGGAATGGCCGGCCCTCTCTTTCCCCAGGGACACAGATGTCTGTTTCATCCGTGTCTGTGCTCAGTATGCAGTGCTGAGAACCCTGTGCTCTGGAGGCAGTTAGAACAGAGTTTGACCTCTATTTCTGCCCTGTTGCTATTGATATTCCATTGCTTGCAGTTAACTAACTTCCTTGAGCCTGGATCTCCATATCTATAACGTGATAACATTAATGCAACTTTTGATCTTTGTGAGGATTAATTAAAATAATGAACTTGACATTATTGGCAGCTATTCATTTACATGTAGCTATGGATTTATGTACCCTAATATACCTAATGTGCCCAATTAAGAACATTATCCTGACTGAAGGTATTTAAAACAGAATTTAGGGGAATATTGAATACTGGAACTTTTTATAGCATCTTCTCTTTTTTTAATCTTTATTATTGAAAGTATTACATATGTCTCCCTTTTCCCCATTGAACCCTTCTAGCCCATCTCTGCCCCAGGCCTTCACCACCATATTGTCCGTGTCCATGGGTTATACAGGCATGCACGCAACTTCTATGGTTGATTACCTTCCACCCATCCACTCTTCCCCGCCTTCCCTCCAAGATTCCACATTCTGTTCACTGTCTCTGGATATATTTTGTTCATTAGATTCCACATATGAGTGAGATCAATGATACTTGTCTTTCTCTGACTGACTTATTTCACTTAGCATGATACTCCGCAGGTCCCTCCATGCTGTCTTAAAGGGTAAGAGATTCTTCTTTTTTATAGCTGCACAGTATTCCATGGTGCAAATGTACCACAGCTTTTTACCCACTCATCTACTGATGGGCATTTAGATATCGTAAATTGCACTGCTATACACAATGCATGCATTCTTTCTGATTGGTGTTTCAGGTTTCCAGGATATATTCCTAGAATTGCGATCACTGGGTCACATGGCAGTTCCATATTTAATTTTTGAGGAAATTCCATACTGTTTTCCCACAGTGGCTGCACCAGTTTGCATTCCCATCAGCAGTGCACGAGGGTTCCCTTTTCTCCTCATCCTCATCGGCCCTTGTCATTTGTTGATTTGCTGATGATAGCAATTCTGACAGGTGTGAGGTAATATCTCATTGTTGTTTTAATTTGCATCTTTCTGATGTTCAGTGACTTTGAACATTTTTTCATATGTTTCTTGGCCATCTGTATGTCTACTTTGGAGAAGTATCTGTTTAGGTCCTTTGCCCCATTTTCAAAATTTGACTTTAAGTTTATGAGTTACTTACATATTTTGGGTATTAGCCCTTTATCAGATGTATCATCGCCAAATATGTTCTCCCATACGGCGGGCTCCCTTTTTGTTTTGGCAATTATTCCTTTTGCTGTGCGGATTATTTTTATATAGTCCCATTTGTTTATTTTCTCAATTTCCATTGTCCTAAGAGATGTATCGGTAAATATATTGCTACGAGAGATGTTTGAGATTTTGCTGCCTTTGGTTTTTTCTAGGATATTTCTGGTTTCATGACTTACATTTAAGTCTTTTTTATCTATTTTGAGTTTATTCTTGTGTATTGTGTAAGTTGGTGTCTCTATTTCCAATTTTTTGCATGTCTCTGCCCAATTTTCCCAACACCATTCATTGAAGAAACTCTCTTGACTCCATTGTATATTCTTGCCTCCTTTATCGAATATTAATTGTAGTTTTTAGAGTACAAGTATTTTACTGCCTTGGTTAATTTTATTCTTAAGTATCTTAATTTTTTTTGTTGTTGCAGTGGTAAATGGGATTGTTTATTTAGTTTCTCTTCCTGAAAATTAATATTAATGTACAAAAAAATATATAGATTGCAATCTATAAAAATATATAGATTGATTTTATATCCTCCTACATTGCCAAGCTCACTTATTAAATCTAATAGTTTTTTAGTGGAGTCTTTTCTATGTACAATATCATGTCATATGCAAATAGTGAGAGTTTTACTTTCCCCTTTCCAATTTGGATGCCTTTATTTCTTCTTGTCTGATCGCTGTGGCTAGGACTTCCAGTACTATGTTGAATAAGAGTGGTGAAAGTAGCCGAAACCGGTTTGGCTCAGTGGATAGAGCGTCGGCCTGTGGACTGAAAGGTCCCAGGTTCGATTCCTGTCAAGGGCATGTACCTTGGTTGCATGCACATCCCCAGTAGGGGGCGGTAGCTGATCGATGACTCTCTCATCGATGTTTCTAACTCTCTACTCTGTATCTCTCTCTCCCTTCCTCTCTGTAAAAAATCAATAAAATATATATTTTTTAAAAAAAAAAAAAGAGTGGTGAAAGTGGACATCCCTGACTTGTTCCTAGTTTTAGTGGAAATTGTTTTCATTTTTTCCCATCAAGTATGATGTTGGCTGCATATTTGTCATATATGGCCTTTATTATGTTGAGATATTATCACTATATTCCCACTTTGCTGAGTTTTTTTTTAATAAATCTTTATTCATATTATAAATGTTTCTCATTTTTTCCCCTCCATTGCTCCCCTCCGCCAGATTCCCACCCCACCCTTTGCCCTTTCACCACTCCCCATTGTCCTCATCCATAGGTGCACAGTTTATGTTCAGTCTCTTCCTGCATCCCCCACTCCCCTTTTCAGTCCACTCCCCTTCCATACCTCTGATTCTATTATATTTACCAGTTAATATTGTTCAGATTTTTTAATTCCCTTGGTTTTTAGATTCACTTGTTGATAGTTACGTATTGTTCATAATTTTTATCTATTTTCTGCCTCTTCCTAAAGAACCTCCTTTAAGCAGTTCATATAATTCTGATTTGGCGGTGTTAAACTCTTTTAGCTTTTTTTTATGTGTGAAGCTCTTTAACTGGCCTTCGATTCTGAGTGATAGCTTTGCTGGGTAGAGTATTTTTGGCTGTAGGTTCTTGCTATTCATCACCTTGAATATTTCTTGCCATTCCTGTCTGGCCTGCATGGTTTCTGTTGAGAAATCAGCTGACAATTGTATGGTGCTCCTTTATAGGTAACTACCTGCTTTTCTCTTGCTGCTTTTAATATTCTCTCTTTGTCTTTTGCTCTTGGAATTTTAATTATAATGTGTCTTGGTGTGGTCCTCTTTGGATTCCTCTTGTTTGGGCTTCTGTGCGCTTCCTGGACTTGTAAGTCTATTTCTTTCCCCAGGTGGGGGAAGTTTTCTCTTACTATTTCTTCCAATATGTTTTCGATATCTTGCTCTCTCTCTTCTTCTGGGACCCCCATAATTTTTTTTTAAATATATTTTATTGATTTTTTTACAGAGAGGAAGAGAGAGGGATAGACAGTCAGAAACATTGATGAGAGAGAATCATTGATCTTGCACACCCCCTACTGGGGACGTGCCCGCAACCAAGGTACATGCTCTTGACCGGAATCGAACCCAGGACCTTTCAGTCCACAGGCTGACGCTCTATCCACTGAGCCAAACCGGTTTTGGCCCTGTGGTGTCATTTGTTACTTCTCAGCTTTTGTTTCTGATTTTATTAATTTGGGTCCTCTCTCTTTGTTTTTTGATGAGTCTAGCTAATGGCTCCTCAATCTTGTTTATCCTTTCAAAGAACCAGCTCTTGGTTTTATTGATTTATTTGTATTGTTTTTTTTTAATCTCAGTAAATTTATTTCTGCTCTGATTTTTATTATTTCCTTCCTCCTACTTACGCTAGGATTTTCTTGTTCTCTTTCTAGTTCTTTAAATTGTAGAATTAAATAGCTTGTTATTCATTTTTCTTGTTTTTGGAAGAGGGCCTCTAGTGCTATGAACTTTGCTTTCAGGACTGCTTTTGCTATCTCAGAGATTTTGGGTTGTTGTGTGCTCATTTTCATTTCTTTCAATGAAGTTTTTTTTTTTCCCCTCTTGATCTCATTGGAAACCCATTCATCCTCCTATCTAATAAAGGTAATATGCAAATTGACAGTGCCTCCACTACGCCCACCAGTCAATCAGGAGCAAGTATGCAAATTAACCCAACCAAGATGGCAGCGGCCATGGAGCTGGAGAGAGCAGGAGGCTTGGGTTGCCCCAGTGATGGAGGAAGCCAAGCTTTCTGCCCACCCTGGCCTGCTCTGGCCTCCTCTCAAAGCTACAAAGTTTCAATTATAGAAGATAAATAAATCCCAGATACCTGGGGCCTCAGCCTGGGTTGCCAGGAGGCGTGGCTGGCCTGCAAACCAGCTGACCCCATTCATGCAACAGGCCTCTATCCTATCTAATAGAAGAGTAATATGCAAATTGACCATCACTCCAACACATGATATGGCTATCCCCATGTGGACACAAAATGGCCGCCACAAGTTGGCCATCAGGGGAGAGCAGTTGGGAGGGACCAGGCCTGCAGGGGAGGGTAGTTGGGGCAATCAGGTTGGCAGGGAAGCAGTTAGGCATCAATCAGGCTGGCAGGCAGAAGCCATTCGGGGTAATCAGGAAGGCAGGCAGGCGAGCATTTGGGAGCCAGCAGTCCTGGATTGTGAGAGGGATCCCAGATTGGAGAGAGTGCAGGCTGGGTTGAGGGACACCCCTCTCCATGCATGGATTTCATTCACCGGGCCTCTAGTTGTTTAATAACATGCTATTTAGCCTCCATGTGTTTGAATGTTTTTGGGTGTTTTTACTATAGTTGATTTTTAATTTCATTCCACTGTGATCTGAGAAGATGCTTGATATGATTTCGTTCTTCTTAAACTTGTGGAGACTTGTTTGTGTCCTAACATGTGGTCTGTCTTTGTGAATGACCCCTGTGCACTGCAGCTTTGGGGTGAAATGTTCTATAAAGGTCACTTAAATCCATCTGTATATAATTAGGTGCTCCTACATTGCGTGCATATCTGTTTCCCAGAGTTATAACTTCTTGTTGGATTGATCTCTTTAGTATTATGTAATGACCTTTATTGTCTCTCATGATGGCCTTCATTTTGAAGTCTGTTTCATCAGGTATGAGTATTGGTATCCCAGCTTTTTTTTTTTTTCCCCATTTACATGGAACGTTTTTTCCGTCCTTTCACTCTCATCCTGTGTGAGTCTTTTGTTCTGAGGTGGATCTCTTGTAGACAGCATATAATTGGGTCATGATTTTTTATCCATTCAGCTACCCTAAGTCTTTTTTTTTAATACATATTTTTATTGATTTCAGAGAAGAAGGGAGATAAAATATAAATACCAATGATGAGAGGGAATCATTGATCGCTGTCTCCTGCACACCCCCCACTGGGGATCGAACCCACAACCCAGGCATGTGCTCTTGCCTGGAATTGAACCTGGGACCCTTCAGTCCACAGACTGACACTATTCACTGAGCCAAACTGGCTAGGGCAACCCTATGTCTTTTGATTGCAGCATTTTTTTAACTTAAATTCTTTATTGTTTAAAGTATTACACGAGTCTCCTTTTCCCCTATTCACCTCTCCCCGGCCGCTCCCACCCCCCAGCTCATGAACCACAACCTCTGGGATTAGGGACGCGAAAGCTGAATTGTCAGCATGTACCCACGGCATTCTCGTGGCTTACAGAATCTTCTGCATTAGCGCACCCTCCGCGATGGCCTTCCATCAAGACCCAGCACAGCCCTTCCAGACTTCCGCCTTCTGTGACCGCCCTTCTGTATACCTATGTCATCCGTTATCCCTGAGAATGCTTTTGGCCTCAGGTGACAGAAGCCCCAACTCTTGACTGATTTAAATAGGAAGCTGATTTGCCATTGATGTTTCTCTCTCTCTAACGCTCCCTTCCTCTCTGAGATCAATAAAAACATATTTTAAAAAAGGAAGGAAGGGAGTCAGCGGAGTAACACCATCCGCAGCTCAGATTCTGCCGTGCCAGCTGCGTGGCCTGGGGCGGTGTGGGTGTTCTCTCTCGGGCCTCGGCTTACTTCCCTGGAGCTGAAGCCAGGACGCCGGCCTGTGGCCACTGGGACTAAAAGGGAAGCTGGGCTGTAGATGTCTCGGTGCGCGCAGAGTGGAGGTAATAGACCGTAGTTCTCATTTGCTCTTTTCACTTATGTTGTCCACATTGATAGATCTCTATTCGCATAACTTTATTTAAAAATATGTTTAATTAATTTTAGGGAGGGGGCAGGAGAGGGAGAGAGAGAGAAACCGATCAGCTGCCTCCTGCACACCCCCTACTTGGGATCGAGCCCACAAGCCGGGCAGGCACCCTGACTGGAGATGGAGCCGTGACATCTCGGTGCATGGGACGATCTCAGCCAACTGAGCCCGCTGGCCAGGGCGTGCCCTCGCCCTCCGATGGCCGTCCGATGGGAATTCCTGGCTGGTCTCCAGTTCGCCCGTGAGCAGCCTCAGCTGCTTGCTGGCCGGGCTGTGTCCGCACCTGCTCCGCCCCTCACCCACCTCGCCCGCAGGTGTGAGCGGCTTGCGGATGCTGGGCATCCTCCATGACGCAGTCGTGTTCCTGACCGAGCAGCTGCCGGGCGCCAAGCACTGCAGGAATTACAAGTTCCGCTTCCACAAGCCGGAGGAGGCCAACGAGCCGCCCCTGAACCCGCACGGCTCAGCCCGGGCCGAGGTGCACCTGAGGCAAGTCCCTCCTTTCCGGAAGCAGTTTGGGACTATTTCCACGTAACCAGATGTTCCGTGTTCGCGCTCTGATAACAGAGGCATTGCTTTGATTGATTCGTTTCTCTAAATGTCTCCTCCCTTGGCTCCAGGAAGTCGGCATTTGACATGTTTAACTTCCTGGCTTCCAAGCACCGGCAGCCCCCTGAGTACAACCCCCACGACGAGGAGGAGGAGGAGGTGCAGCTCAAGTCAGCCCGGTGAGTCCGAGGGCGCACTGCTCTCCGCCTCCGCCGCTGGCTCCTCTGCCTCCTCCGCTGGCTCCTCCGCACACCGGCCTCCCGACTCCCCAGCAGCTGAGCCAGCTGAGCGGCCATGCGGGGAGGCGGCGGGCGCCAGCCGCAGAGACGGCGTGTGAGAGGAGAAACCGGGTAACTCTAAGGTGTCCATTCTCTCTTCGGCTGTCGTGCACTCTGGCTGCATCTGGAGTACCTGGTGAGAAGACACTATAGGCTTTAGCCCTGGCCCGTTGGGCTCAGTGGCTGGAGTACCTGCCTGGAGACTAAAGGGTCCCGGGTTCAATTCCAGTCAAGGGCACGTACCTCGGTTGCAGGCTCCTCCCAGCTTGGGCACTGGTTGGAGGGGAGGGGGTGTGCAGGAGGGAACCAACCACGTGTTTCTCACACAATGATATTTCTCTCTTTTTTTTTCTCTGTATTCCACTCTCTAAAATCAACGGGAAAATATCCTCAGGGGAGGATTTAACAAAAGAAAGTATTTAAAAGGGTCCTAATTTTATAAGGTATTTGTTTGCTTGGCACTGAGCGGAGAGAACTCTGAGTCTTCTCCTCCAGGACCTTTGGTCTGAGACTTAGAACTGAGTGGAGTTCACGGCTCCGTCCTTGTCTCACAGGAGGGCGACCAGCATGGACCTGCCCATGCCCATGCGCTTCCGGCACCTGAAGAAGACGTCTAAGGAGGCTGTTGGCGTCTACAGGTATGGCCGCCCTTCTGGAGAGAGTGCCAGGGAGCGGGCAAGGGTCCCAAAGCCGAGTGGACCCGAGCTGGAGTGCGTGCCCCGCAGAAAGCTGGGTTTAGGTGGAATCCACTGAGCCTGGGGCCTGGAGCCTGCGGCTCTCACACTGAACAGCGGTCACCGGCACAGCCTCCTGCGCTGCGTCAGTGGCTGTGTGCGCAGCGGGAGCACTCCGCCCTGGGCGGGTCAGGAGGCCCGTCCTCGGGGGGGGGGGGGGCATGTTCCTTTCCCCCAGTGTGTCCTCCTTGGGGACTACCGGGATTCTGTCATTAGTTCGTGTAGACGTGTTACTCACAGCCAGCCTCATCGCGGGCTGTATGGCGACCGCTTGTCCCTTGTCCTGTCCCAGGTCTCCCATCCACGGCCGGGGTCTCTTTTGTAAGAGAAACATTGACGCGGGTGAGATGGTGATCGAGTACGCTGGCAATGTCATCCGCTCCATCCAGACTGACAAGAGAGAGAAGTACTATGACAGCAAGGTGCGTCTCACACTCCTCTCTCCTCTTCTCTGGTTTTGTTAGAGAAAGTGACCTCCCACTATAAACATCTCTAGACCAAAAAGCAAGCAGCGTTCCCCGGGCCCTGCAGCTCGGTGGGCGGGCGTCATCCCCGCCCGGAAAGATTGCGGGCTGGAGATTACGCCAGGAGAGATGTTGTTCAGCGGCAGCTATGAGTCACATAGGGAAAGGTTGGGCCTTCGGTGTGGCTCAGTGGATAGAGCATCAGCCCCCAGATGGAAGGTCTCAGATCAGGTCCTGTTGGTTGCAGCCAGCTGATGTATTTCTCTCACATCAGTGTTTCTCTCTTTGATCCTCCCTTCCCTCCCATTCTCCCTAAAAAGCAATGGGAAAATATCCTCAGTGAAGGTTAAAAAGTTTTAAACACATATTCCTCAGTTAAAAAAAGAAAGGAAAAGGTGGGGACACGCCGATCCGAGCCGTGCTAACCGCAGGCTCCATCCTCCGCCAGGGCATCGGCTGCTACATGTTCCGCATCGACGACTCGGAGGTGGTGGACGCCACCATGCACGGCAACGCCGCCCGCTTCATCAACCACTCGTGCGAGCCCAACTGCTACTCGCGCGTCATCAACATCGACGGGCAGAAGCACATCGTCATCTTCGCGATGCGCAAGATCTACCGCGGGGAGGAGCTCACCTACGACTACAAGTTCCCCATCGAGGACGCCAGCAACAAGCTGCCCTGCAACTGTGGCGCCAAGAAATGCCGCAAGTTCCTCAACTGAGGCTGCTCCCCACCGCGGGCGGGGCCCGCTCCGGCCCGCATTGTCCCTGTGGCCGCAGCCCCGGGAGCCCCGCGGGCCTGGTTATGGCTGTGGAACGGGCCGGTGGATGTGCTGGAAGGAGCTCCGGGTCGGCGGCATTGGGAGGTCGGGCTGAACCTCTCCTCAGAGGCGGCCGCCCCTCTGCCGTTTCCCACGCTGCGGCCAGGCGGCCAGGCCCAGGGTCGGGGTTTGGTCCCTGGCCGCCCGCCGCCGGCCCACCTGGAGCCGTCGGGAGCGTTTCCTGGTCTTCCCAGAGAGACTCGGTCTGGGCGGGAGGAGGAGGCTCGGCACCTTCGGTATCGAAGGCTGTGTTGGATTGTGCCAATTAATTACTAGGCGCCGAGCCTGCGGCTGTAGGGGGAGTGCGTCCCCGTGAGCCTTATCTCAGCCAGGACCTTCCCTGGCAGTCGGAGCAGCTTCCTCCTCATCCTCTCCACTCACTGCCCGCGTTTCCCCTGCTCGGCCTCCGCTGCTTTCCATTCTCGCTGGGTGAGGAGACTGACTCTGCTCAAGGACACTCCTGTGGGCATACTGTGCACCTCCGGACGTCCCGAGCCCGGAGGCACTCCCGGTGGGAGGTGGGCAGGAGGCTTTGGCTGGACCAGACAGAATGAGGCATTTTCACAAAGCTCCGCTGAGAGTTTGGAGAAATGCCCGGTCTTGAGATGAGGGGGAGGCAGTTCCAATAGTTGAGCCGTGCAGCAACCAGAGCGTCGGGCCGGGGCCTCTGGGCCCATCCCTAGGCCGTGGTGACCGTTTCCCTTTGTGACGACACAGGAAGACGATCTTTAAGGTCCATGTCCAGTGGAAGGCACAACACTAATCAGATTTCCAGGCCCAAGCCCTGGGGGCTGAGCACCTTGCATGGAGGGGATGGCACCTATGCAAACCCCACGGCCAAGTGAGGTCATGACACTACTGCCCCGCGCCCACTGCTCCCTCCCTCCCCGACAGTCCCGACCTATTAAATTAAGTCATCAGATTTTACTCTGTTCTGTTTACAGTTTACTATTTAAGGTTTTATAAATGTAAATATATTTTGTATATTTTTCTATGAGAAGCACTTCATAGGGAGAAGCACTTATGACAAGGCTATTTTTTAAACCGCGGTATTATCCTAATTTAAAAGATCGGTTTTAAATAAGTTTTTATTTTCATAGGATGAAGTTAAAGAACTATTCAGCTGTACATGCAAAGTCTGGCTTTTCCTGCCCCGCTCCCTGGAAGTTCTGTTGTCCGTGTTAGTTTGTTTGTGCCGTTGACATAAATGTTTCCTGGTTTGCTCTTCGACAGTAAAAGGAAAGGAAGGTCACCCGCCCACGGGGCCGCTCCTTCTTCCCCGCTGTCCCTGCCTGGCCCCGGCTCCGAGCCGTGCCCGCTTCGGACTGGCCGAGTGGATGGCACTGCCATCGCCGTCACCGCCTCCTCGTAGGTCACCGTGCTCCTCCGCGCCCGAGCCCTCACTCCTGCAGGGACCCCGCTGGCCGAGGTGGGCCGGCCACTCCCCACGCGCGTCTGCTGCTCTGCCTCCGCCGCGGTCCCTCCCCGGCGCCGGGCCCTGGGCTCCGGGACCTCACGCGCCCCGTGTGGCGGCTCTGCGGGGACATGCCTGTCCCAGCACCGGCCGGGCGCGGAGAAGGCTCCACCCAGACCCCCCGCCTTCCTCTTGCCCGGGAACAAGACATGGTCCAGGGCTCGCTGCTGTCTGGTTTCCTTTGTTGTTGCACTGTGTGAGGTTTTGTAAATCCTTTAATGTTGTTGTTTTTTATTTAGAAGAAAACCTTAAGCTGCATTTGTTACTGGAATGATTAATGCACTGATGGGTCATGACTTCACCAAAGGCCAGTCTGGGGTGGGGTCACTCAGCTGAGCGGACCCAGTCTGGTCTGCGAGGCCGCGTACTGTGAGCCCCTCTTCTCTGTCCCAGACCGACTCCTGTGGCTGCGGGTGGTCTGCCCGGCCTTGCCCTCCCTGGTTATAACCACGGAAACAGGTCCCTCCCACAGCTCAGCCTTGAGTTCATTGCCAAACTTCCGCCACCCTGCCAGGGACGGGGAGGGAGCTGCAGGCAGAGGGGGGACAGCTGCCTCCAAAGCGCCCACATTTGTTTTGAAAGTGAGCGGAGGAGCCTCCTCACAGAAGGGCAGGCAGGGGCCGCCATGGCCACTCCCAAGGGGCACCCCAAGTCCCCGGGGAGTGCAGGCTGCGGCCTGGTTGGTTCTGTGAGCGCTGGCACCGCCCAGCTCTGCTGCTGTGGCCGCCCCTCTGTCACCGGGACAGCTGCTGGCGCTGCCTTTGGCCAGAACCCAGTCCCCCCTTTCCTGTCGCCGCCTTCAGCACAGCCCCCCTGGCCTCCGACCCAGGGCGAGTTCGGGGAAGCCCTGGCCTGTGTGCCCGCCCAGGCCCCACCTGCCGGCCCTGCAGACCTGGCCACGCGGGGAGGCCATGCGGCTCCCTGGGTTTCACACAACACAAGTCTCTCATGAATGTATCTTTCTAAAGGACTGACGTTCAATCAAATATCCGAAACTACTAAAGGTCCAAACCGTGTCAGATAACTTTTACGTTTGATTTGGGATACTTTAAGTTAAAATTTTTCCTTTTTTCTTTTTCTTTTTTTTTTTTTTTTAAGGAAAAGCGGGTCATTGCAAAGGGCTGGGTGTGGTTTTGTTTCGTCTCCTTCATTTAAAGCAATACAAGTGATTGAGCAGATGGTTTTATGCCGAATCACGAACACCAATCAAGACTCACTCTCTGAAAACTTGCAACTTTTGTGTTTTGGTTTTCAAACAAGTATAAATATGATCTATATAGGAACTCACATAGTAACGCACCGCGTAACAGGCCTCTGCAGCCCATGGCTTTCACTAACACTATCGGTAGGGGCGCCGCAGTCCTGGGGCGGGGGAAGGCCGCGGGCCGCTGATGCTCGGGAGTGGGGAGCCGGACGGGCGCACGTCCCAGTGGGCAGAGACGCGGGAGCCTCCCGGCTGCTGTCCCGCCGGGGGGTGCGGGCAGTGTCTGTGCTCCTCGTTGCTCTATCTTCGGTTATGAATGTTGGGGTCACCACCGCATTTAGGGGATATTGTGTTCTGTGCTTTCCTGGTATCTTGCTCCAGGTACTCTCGTTCTGTCTTCAACCAAGAAAATAGACTCGTGGTGTTTCTTTCACTGAACTTTTAACAGTCTCTTTAGTAAATACAGGTAGTTGAATAATTGTTTCAGAAGCTCAACAGATGACAAGCTTCTTTTCTAAAAATGACACTTCTTTATACCTTTATCATGTATAACAGATCTTTCAGTTGGTTGGTTTGTGTTTTTTCTTTCCTTGTGTTCTTCCAAGCTTCTGGTTAGAGAAAAAAGAGAAGAAAAAAAAGGGAAAAAAATGTGTCTAAAGTCCATCAGTGTTAACTCCCTGTGACAGGGACGAAGGAAAATAACTTTAATAGTTCAAAAGATAATAATGCTGAAAGCTCTCTACGAAAGACTGAATGTAAAAGTAAAAAGTGTACATAGTTGTAAAAAAAAAAAAAGGAGTTTTTAAACATGTTTATTTTCTATGCACTTTTTTTTATTTAAGTGATAGTTTAATTAATAAACATGTCAAGTTTATTGCTGCACGTGGTGGAGCTTTCTTTTGGCTTTGGCTGGGCGGAGGGCTGGGGGGGTGGGCACAGGATGCCTTCCGTGGTCCCCTGCCTTACACACGCTCTCTCCACAGTTTCCTTTCTTATCAGTGATGTGTGCTCAGTACCTAATCCTGAATTTAAAAAAAGGTTCAAGAAAGCAAAGAAATAGTTCCTTTACTGCCTGCATACTCCCTCCCTTATCCATGGGTAGGCCAGCCCTGGCTTCTGCTGGTTTCTTCCTGATCTGAATATAATAAAAGCATGCAAAGGAGCACCTGGATGTGAGCACAGCTCTTTGCTCCACTCCACCTTAGCCTGACCTTGTATTTATTTACTGTTCCTCCTGGGACAGGGGTGCCCATGGGAGGTAGTTGAGAAATAGCTGTAAATGTTCTGCCAAGCCAGGGTCACAGCCCAGGGCCAAAGGGCATCCAGTTTACACTGTAACCAAAAGAGTGGGAGACACTCCTCTGCATGGGGTTGGTCCTCAACCTCCCTCAGATCCAATGGCTGCAAAGCTCAGACCCCACCCTCCGCTTCTCCCTCCCTCCGCTCATCCTGAGTCGCCTTTTTGGAGTTTGGAGTTGAGCGCCATGGGGACTCTAAACGATCAGGCGGTTTTGCAGGCCATCTTCAACCCCGACACCCCATTTGGAGATGTTGTTGGGTTGGACCTGGGAGAGGAAGCTGAGGAAGAAGATGAAGGTGAGTATTTGACCTTGGAGGATAGCTCTCTACATTGGCTGGTCTGCAGGCCTTCCTGGGGAGGCACAGTAGGTGGTCTTGTAAAACCTCGTGTTTGTTCCAGACCCTTGGGCAATGACCGAGATTGCCTTAAAGATCTGCGGGTCCCTTGTACACGGATGGGCATTTGACAAGTCACTGCCGAGGGGAAAGGGCTGGGGCCTGTCAGTCCTTCAGCCCTCACACCTCTGAATGGACCTCACCACTCAATCCTCCCCATGACCCAGGCTTCCCTGTGCGGGGGTAGGAGGGTGCTATTAAACTCACATCACCGTCTTAACAATATCACCACAAAGACCGCAGAGGGCAGGGGATGTGCCCGCAACCAAGGTACATGCCCTTGACCGGAATCAAACTTGGGACCCTTGAATCCGCAGGCTGACGCTGTATCCACTGAGCCAAACCATCTATGGCCCATTGAGGTTTTTATGTCCTTGTTTCTAAAGGGGTGACGCCTAAGCCTTACTGAGACTTAAGGCTGAAAAGCTGGGGGTCTGAGGGGAGGGATTTTGTGACCTGGGGGGGTGTCACAGGCCTTGTGTTGGAGGCAGTGTAGTTGAGCAAAGGGGGCAAGCTCAGGAAAGGACCCAGGTTCAAATGCAAGCTGTGCAACTCAGGCCTTTGGGCTCGAGCAAGTCTTTTTAGCTGCGGGCTCAGGAGCATGAGCTTCATTCTCTTCCTTCCCAGGTTCCTCTGGGGCTTAGGCAGTGCCAGCACTCTCTCAGCTTGGGGGACCTCGGCTCCCTCCCACTCCCCATGCCAAATACCGCACCTTCTCCAGCTGTGACCCTCCCCTCAGCCCAGTCAGTTCTGGCTCACGTGTCCAAAGCCAGTCCTTGCTCCCGACTGCACACCTCCCCCTCCCGCTCCCTCTCTGGCACAGGCGGAGTCTTCCCGCAAGCACAGCTGGAGCAGTCCAAGGCCCTGGAGCTGCAGGGGGTGACGGCAGCAGAGGCCGGCGACCTCAGCACAGCGCTGGAGAGGTTTGGCCAAGCCATCAACCTGCTGCCCGAGAGGGCGTCAGCCTACAACAACCGAGCCCAGGCCCGGCGGCTCCAGGGAGATGTGGCAGGTGAGGGGAGGGGTCCTGGGGCACACAGACCTGAGGTGAAGTGGTTGTGGGGGAGGGGAGTCATTCAACTGCCCTGGAACCTGCATTCCTACCTATAAGAGAGGTATGGTCCCTGTTAACCTCTTGGGGCTATTGTGAAAGTCAGACTAGATTGCATTCCATTTGTTTAACATTTCATGAGAATCTACTACTGCAATGGGCCAGGTGCTGAGGACACAAAGATAAAAGACACAGCAACTACGATGTGCCAGCCACTGAGCACTTGCCGTGTAAGCTGCAGCAGCTGCTTCAATCCTCACAGCCTGGAAGTGTGGCCTCATCCTGTCTTACAGATGACCACACAGACGGGAGGTGAGGGGCATGCTGCGCCACACAGCTGAGAATAGCAGCACTGGGATTGGAGCCAGGTGTCAGGGCTCCAGAGTGATACTGCTTCTCAAGAAGCTTCCAGGCTAGGGGCCAGGGCAGACATAATTATGATACCACCATCACAGGCTGAGAAAGATCTGCTCCTGAGTGGGTTTGGAAGGATGAGTAGTTTGCTGGATGGAGGGGAGGAAGCGGAGAAGGCCCAGCCTGTAGAGGTCCAGAAGGCGTAAAGAAAGGTACAGGGAACATCACAAGCCCAGCCAGGGAGTGGGGGGAGGATGGAACAGGGCCTGGAAGTAAGCAGGAATCACTGAAGCGTTTTAACCGGGAGTGGCTGGATCAGACTTGCCGCATTTAGGTCATCCCAGCCGAGTGGGGGCGGTGGGACGGGGCAGGGGTAGGAACCAGAGTGCAGGTGGTCACAGAAGTCTCGCAGATGGTTAAGGCTCCTGGTGGTGGGGGTGCTCCTGCGACCAGCCCTGCCAGGCTGGGGTCTGGACTCCACCATGGGACAGCGGAGAGCCTCCTTCAGGCTGGCTGGCCTGGCTGGTCCCTGCGGCTGGGCACAGCCTGCAGACCAGAACCCGAGAGGGCCAGAGGCCGCGCCCGCAGGCGGCTTTCCGTTCCTCCAGACCGAGAAGTGCTGCCATCACAGAGCTGCTCAAAGGCCCAGGGCCAGAGCCCTCGCTGCGCTCCGGGGACCGAAACAGCCGAGGGCAGCTCAGCCTCCTAGGACGGAGCTCCCAACCGTCGGGCGGGTCTCTCGTCCGGACCCTGGAGGGCAAGAGCAAAGTGAGAGAACGCACAAGAAATGCAGCTCACGGGCCCTGCAGCAGGCTCCCGGGCGAGTTCACGTGCCTCGCCCAGTATTTTGTGAGGACAGACAATGAAAGTAAAATGAGGCCGGCTGGCTCCGGCTCCAAGACCCCCTTCAAAGAAAATTAGACACAAAATAGTGAAGACTATGGAAATAAAGAATGAGGAAAGACAGTCAGTGGAAAAAGTTAAAAAATCACACAATGGAGCCCCGCCCGTAGCTCAGCACGGAAAGACTGCCAGGTTCAATGCCCGGTAGGTGCCGCCCGCAGGTGCCATCCCAGTAGGGGCTGTGAGGAGGCAGCCGACATTTCCCTCTTTCTCTCCCATCCTGTCTCTAAAAACCAATTAAAAAAAAAAAAAAAAGGCACTAAGGAAGGAGAACCCTCATTGTTAAAAAAGTCACACAATGGGAAAAAGGAGAGAAAAGCCCTCAAAAGGAAAAAGTAAGAGACCTGAGCTTGCCTGTATTTGTAAGAAACTGTCATTATCTGGGGCTCTGGGACTCAGTCACCTGGCAAGTGGCAGATGGGGACCAGGTCCATGGGGAATAAGCTGCCTGCTTCAGGCCACCACGGGCCAGACTCCTGAGCACGGTGACTGTTCAGAAAGCTCCCAGCACTTGTGTGTGTGTGTGCGTGCGTGTGTGCGGGGGGGGGGGGGGGGGGGAGAAACGGGCGAGGGCTCTGCCAGCCGCTGGCCGCAGCCAGGAGCCAGGGCGAGCCTCCGGCTCTCGGGCCCATCTGTGTGATGCAACAGCGGCCGCCGCCGCCAGGCCCCGCGCCCAGGCCGGGCCTGAGCCGGGCTGTGCTCGCTGTCCGCAGGGGCCCTGGAGGACCTGGAGCGCGCCGTGAAGCTGAGCGGCGGCCGGGGCCGCGCTGCCCGCCAGAGCTTCGTGCAGCGCGGGCTGCTGGCGCGGCTGCAGGGCCGGGACGACGACGCCCGCCGGGACTTCGAGCGGGCGGCGCGGCTGGGCAGCCCCTTCGCGCGGCGCCAGCTGGTGCTGATGAACCCGTACGCCGCGCTGTGCAACCGCATGCTGGCCGACGTGATGGGGCAGCTGCGCGGGGAGCGCACCACGCGCTGAGCCCGCGGCGGGAGGGGCGCCCCCACCAATAAAGCTGCCGGCCGCAGCCTGCTCTGCTCTGGTTTCTGCGCCGCCGGGAGGCGCCCGCGCCGGAGGGCCGGGGCGGAGCGTGCGTCAGGGACAGGGGCGGGGCTAAGGCGCCCTGGGCGGGAGGCGCCCGCGCCGGAGGGCCGGGGCGGAGCGTGCGGCAGGGACAGGGGCGGGGCTAAGGCGCCCTGGGCGGGAGGCGCCTGCGCGGGAGGGGCCGGGGGCGGGGCAGAAGGCTACGGCCCCGGCGCTGATTGGTCCAGCCCAGCGCGGCGCCGCCCGGCAGGCTCCCGTCACCGCTGGGACTGCGCTGGGCCGCTGGCGAGGTGAGGGCCGGGGGGCGGGGTGGGTGCTCTTCGCGACCCCCGCCTGCGGGACCACCTTCTCCTCAGCCCGCCCGCGCCTCCGCAGCCGGAAGGAAGGGGGCGGGGGCGGGGTGAGTCGGGGTCCGAGCAGACACCCCTTGCCGGAGGGGGTCCTGCGCCAGGGGCGGGCTGCGCGGCCGGGCGTTCGCCTCTGCGGAGCTGGGCCAGTTCGCCTCCTCGCCTTCCGCCCTGTGGGCCGGTTTATTTTGTTTCTGGAGAGCTAATTCCTGGAGGAATAAATTCGCCCGCTACCACCTGGCTAATGTCGAGGCCCGCCCCTTCTTCTGGCAGCCAGGCCGCGGCCACCATGGCGTTGCCCGCAGGCCCAGCCACCCTCCCGCACACTCTGCTGCTGCTGCCAGCCCTCCTGAGCTCAGGTACACCCCGCCTCAGACACTCTCCTCTCAGGTACACGCCGTCTCCTCTCCCTCCTTGCCTGCCTCGACCTTCAGGCCCTGGGCTGCAGCGCTGGGTTTCCCCAACCCACCTACTCACGATGCAGCCACTCCCTGTGGAGGCTCTGCGCCTGCCGCCCCTCTAACTGGACCTCATCTTGGTCCCAGAGCAGTACCCTCCCGACCCAGAACATTCTGTCGTGTTCCAGGTTGGGGGGAGTTGGCACCGCAAATCAATGGCCAGGCCTGGGCTGAGCTGGCACTTCGGGAGAATGAACGCCACCCCTTCACCTGCCGAGTGGCAGGGGTGTCTGGCACCCCCCGATTGGCCTGGTACCTGGACGGGCAGCTGCAGGAGGCCAGCACCTCACGGCTGCTGCGTGTGGGCGGGGAGGCCTTCTCTGGAGGCACCAGCACCCTCACCGTCACTGCCCAGCGGTCCCAGCATGAGCTCAACTGCTCCCTGCAGGACCCAGGCAGCGGCCCCGCAGCCAACGCCTCCGTCATCCTCAATGTGCAATGTGAGTGTCCCTGGGCCCAGGGACCCCAGCAGCCACATAGCAGATGGTCTGATGGGACATTTCACACACAGTTAAGCGCTTTGCAAATACCAACTAGCTTTAGTCCTCACAAATAATCCCATGAGCGAATTCCTATTGTTATCTCCACTTTACAAAAAAGAAAACAGCACAGCGAAGTTAAGTAATCTGGCAGAGATCACACATCTAGCTGGTAAGAAGCACGGCCAGTGTTCAGATCCATACGTTTTGACTCTTTTTAAAAATATGTTTTTATTGACTTTTTAGAGAGAGAGGAAGGGAGAGGGAGAGATAGAAACATCAGCGATGAGACTCATTGATCAGCTGTCTCCTGCACGCTCCTACTGGGGAAACCGAGTCCCTCTAGCGCTGGCATGTGCCTTGACCTGATATCGAACCTGTGACCTCCTGGTTCATAAGTTGTGCTCAGTCTCTGAACCACCCTGGCCGGTATTGTGTTTATACTCTTGATAAATGCTACAAAATGCTGCCTGTGCGGTGGACACAGCCTTCCATTTCCTAGTGTCCCGGAGGAGAAGGCCCTCTGGGTGTGGGCGGAAAGGGCAGGAGTATGGCAGTTGTGGGGAGAACACGTGGCCTCTGCTTTGCCCCAGTTAAACCGGAGATTGCCCAGGTCGGGGCCAACTACCAGGAAGCTCGGGGCCAGGGCCTCCTGGTGGTTCTTTTTGCCCTGGTCCGTGCCAACCCACCTGCCAATGTGACCTGGATCGATCAGGACGGGCCGTTGACTGTCAACACCTCAGACTTCCTGGTGCTGGATGCCAGGAGCTACCCCCGGCTCACCAACCACACGGTGCAGCTGCGGCTCCGCCACCTGGCGCACAACCTCTCTGTGGTCGCCGCCAACGACGTGGGGGTCACCAGTGCCTCGCTCCCAGCCCCAGGTGAGCGTGGGCCGCCAGTACCGAAGCGGGAGGACCTGCTGCCCTTTGGATGAGGCTGGGAGTGAGCGGGCCCAGCACCGTGGGCAAGGAGGACAGTCGGACCTGTGGCATCTCAGAGTTGGGGGCTCTGCCTTCTTAGAACCTAACCCAAGGACCACCTGCAGGACTCCTGGCCACGCGGGTGGAAGTGCCACTGCTGGGCATCATTGTGGCCGGAGGGCTATCGCTGGGCACCCTGGTGGCATTCAGCACCTTAGTGGCCTGCCTGGTCTGCAGGAAAGAGAAGACGGCCAAAGGTAGGGCCACGGTGGTGGGGAAGGGTGGCTGTGGAGTGGAGATGAGGGCAGGGTGAGCAGCAGAGCAGAAAGCAGGCGGGCAGAACCAGCCATCTGACAAGTGGCAGGACTGGTGTCCCGGGGGTGTGGCCATGGTAACCACAGGCATCTAGTGGCAGGGCCAGGCACTAGGAACAACGTTTCTGGTCCCAGAGCCAGGGCTGCATCTGAGAGACCCCCTTGCTTGGGGGGCAAAGGCCAGGTGGGTGGGCACACTGAAGTGATAGCATGGCTTCTCTCCTCAGGCCCCTCCCGGCGCCCGTCTCTGCTCTCCAGGTAACTGCCCCCGGGGCTGGGAACGGGGCTGAAGGGAACGGGGCAGACCTAGAACTGGACCCAAAGCAGGACGCAGCCTGCTGGGCCAGGGCACATCCCAGGCCCGTCCACCTGCAGTGACTCCAACAACCTGAAGCTCAACAACGTGCGCCTGCCCCGCGAGAACATGTCCCTCCCCTCCAACCTGCAGCTCAACGACCTCACTCCCGGCTCCAGAGGTACCTGCTGGCCCTCTGGACCCGTTTTATCTTCAGAGGGGGGCGGGAGAGAGAGAAACATCCATTTGCTTATTTGTTGCTTATTTATACATTCATTGGCTGATTCTTACATGTGCCCTGACCGGGGATAGAACCAGCAACCTTGGTGTATCAGAATGATGCTCTAATCAAGTGAGCTTCAGAGATGCCTCTAAGAGAAAAAGAGACCTTGGTACTTAGGAGGGGCAAGGCCCCATCAGGCGCACTCCTTATCCTGGCCCCACCCCCTTTGTCCCCAATAGAGAAACCAGCGGACCGACCGACAGCTTGGAACAGCAGCCGGCCAGAGCCAGAGCTTCTGGATCCAGAGCCCGGCGGCCTCCTCACCAGCCGAGGTACCACCCTCCCTGCTCCTCAGCCTGTACTTATGCCTCTGAGTCCCTGGGGCAGGGAGGGGCCTCCTGACTTCCAAGAATGCGTGTCACCGGGACTCCTGGGCATCTCTGACCGGCAGGCTTCATCCGTCTCCCAATGCTGGGCTACATCTACCGGGTGTCCAGTGTGAGCAGTGAGGAGATCTGGCTCTGAGATGAGGGTGAGACGGAAGGTGCCCATGCCCCTGGGCACCCTCCCCTCCACGGCATCCTCTGCCTGGCCATGTTGCCAGTGAGATGCCACTTCCACTTGTGCTTGCATCCCTGGCTGGGGTGCTTCTGTCATCCACAGGAGGGCTCTGAGCCTGAGGGACAGGTTGCCCTTGTTCTTATTCAGGCTGGGGGCCTGCATGGGATGCCTGTGCCAAGAGGATAGAGCTGTTGCCTGTGTGTTCTGATGCCATCTGGCATCGAAGTGTGGCATGGCCCTGGTGACGGGCCTGCTCTGTGCCTTCACCAGTTCCTCAGCGCCTGGCACACAGCACAGGACATGCTGGTGTGGGGCCAGGAAGGCCTGCATGTCTTGGGCTTCCTTCCCGTGCTGTGCAGCTTCGCTCACTCTGAACACTTAGAGCCCTGCTCATTGCATAGAAATAAAACGCCCGGCCCAGGGCGTCGGCCAAGCGCAGACCAGTCCCTTCTGCTGGTAGCTCTGTCCCCCTGTCCCTCCTCCTCTTGAGCATCATAGGTTATGCACTGGACCTTTACCCCTGCTTCACTGGGGTCTAGACTCCCCCATTGGCTCTGGTGGTGCCAGTGCCTGGTGTTAGCACCATCAGGAGGAGGGGAGGAGCCTGGCGGCACCCAGGACAGCATGTAGCTGTGCATCTTTTTCTTACAGTCTAGCACTTCCAGCACTCCTCCTGGGAGGGGGAGTGCGGGTCCCAGGGCCTCTCTGTGGCTCCCCCACATTGGCCTTCCTGTGATTCACTGAGGACCCTGAAACCCCTCCCCCCGCCAGGGTCAGTTTCCCTCAACACATCTCCCCTTCAGGGGAGCTCAGCTCTGACCCATCAGCCAGAGGCCACCTTCCAGTCCCACCCCTGTTCTTCAGGGGCGTCCACAGTGGCACATACTTCAACAGCTCTGGAAGCTTTTGGGGGACATGGAGAAAGAGGAGACCACATACCCCAAAGCAACCTAAGGACACTTTACAAAGCAACATGGAAATGCCTGCAAATCAAGAGTGCAGAGTATCTCCCTTATCTTTTGTAATTTAGTCTGAGCACACGATAATTCAATAAACTTGACTGAGTGAATGTTACATGTGTTTCATTCTTTCAAGTAGGTTTCTTAATGAGATCTTTATTTTTTATTTATTTTTAATATATTTTTTATTGATTTTACACAGAGAGGAATTGAGAGGGATAGCGAGTTAGAAACGTCGATGAGAGAGAAACATCGACTAGCTGCCTCTTGCCCACCCCCGACTGGGGATGTGCTGCAACCAATGTACATGCCCTTGACCGGAATCGAACCCGGGACCTTTCAGTCCGCAGGCCGACGCTCTATCCACTGAGCCAAACCGGTTTCGGCCTTAATGAGATCTTTAAATCACAGTTGAGAAAATTCAGCAAAACCTATGTACCTACCATACTGTTGAATCTTAACCTACTTTATTTGCTCCCAATCTTTTACTTATATTTATTTATTTTAAATATATTTTTCCTTGATTTCAGAGAGGAAGGGAGAAGGACAGAGAGATAGAAACGTCAGTGATGAGAGAGAATCATGGATCAGCTGCCTCCTGCATGGTCCACTGGGGACTGAGCCCACAACACAGGCATGTGCCCTGACTGGAATTGAACCCAGGATCCTTTAGTCCACAGACTAATGCTCTCTCCACTAGCCACACCAGCTAGGGCCCAATCTTGGGTTTGTTTTTTTTTAAATTATTTTTTAATATTTTTTTTATTGATTTTTTACAGAGAGGAAAGGAGAGAGAGAGAGAGCTAGAAACGTCGATGAGAGAGAATCCGACCAGCTGCCTCTTGCACACCCCCTACCGGGGATGTGCCCGTAACCAAGGTACATGCCCTTGACTGGAATCGAACCCGGGACCTTTCAGTCCGCAGACCGACGCTCTACCACTGAGCCAAACCGGTTTTGGCTAGGGCCCAATCTTTTATTTTTTAAATAAATAAATGATATTGTCCTGGCTAGATAGCTAAGTTGGTTAGGGTATCATCCCGATACACCAAGGTTGTGGGTTCAATCTCCAATAGGGCGCGTACAAGAATCAACAGATGAATGCATACTAGTAGATAAGTGGAACAGCAAATTGATGTTTCTCTCTTCCTCTCCCCATTCCTAAGATAAATAAGGTATATTTCTCTAACTGCACTGTTTCCAGCGGCAATGATGGAGTTCAGTTTCCGGAGTGCCAGGTTGTGATCAGAGCTCCACTGAGTGACCAAGTCACTATCACTGGGCAGACTCTCCCCACTTTTTTTTTTTTTTTTAATACATTTTACTGATTTTTTACAGAGAGGAAGGGAGAGGCATAGAGAGTTGGAAACATCGATGAGAGAGAAACATCGATCAGCTGCCTCCTGCACACCTCCTACTGGGGATGTGCTCGCAGCCAAGATACATGCCCTTGACTGGAATCGAATCTGGGACCTTTCAGTCCGCAGACCGACGCTCTACCACTGAGCCAAACCGGTTTTGGCTAGGGCCCAATCTTTTATTTTTTAAATAAATAAATGATATTGTCCTGGCTAGATAGCTAAGTTGGTTAGGGTATCATCCCGATACACCAAGGTTGTGGGTTCAATCTCCAATAGGGCGCGTACAAGAATCAACAGATGAATGCATACTAGTAGATAAGTGGAACAGCAAATTGATGTTTCTCTCTTCCTCTCCCCATTCCTAAGATAAATAAGGTATATTTCTCTAACTGCACTGTTTCCAGCGGCAATGATGGAGTTCAGTTTCCGGAGTGCCAGGTTGTGATCAGAGCTCCACTGAGTGACCAAGTCACTATCACTGGGCAGACTCTCCCCACTTTTTTTTTTTTTTTTTTTAATACATTTTACTGATTTTTTACAGAGAGGAAGGGAGAGGGATAGAGAGTTGGAAACATCGATGAGAGAGAAACATCGATCAGCTGCCTCCTGCACACCTCCTACTGGGGATGTGCTCGCAGCCAAGATACATGCCCTTGACTGGAATCGAATCTGGGACCTTTCAGTCCGCAGACCGACGCTCTATCCACTGAGCCAAACTAGTCAGGGCTCTCCCCACTTTTAATTCCTGATCCTTCACAGGGTTCTGCAGTGTCAGATGGCTTACTTCTTAGTTTCTCTGTCCCTCTCCTCACAGGCAGTCACGTGCCGGCTTTGCTCCATCCTGCTACAGAATCGGCTCTCACTTGTCCGTCTTCCAAATTGTGTTGCTAGACTTTTGAAGGTCAAGATGGCAGCATAGATAAATGTGTTATTCACCTCCTCCCACAACCATCTCAGAACTACAACTAATGTACAGAACAACCATGGTTCAGAACCCATGAAATCTAGCCAAATGGAGTCCTACAACTGAGGAGTTAAAGCTGAAGAAGCCACATTGAGACTGGTAGGAGGGGTGGAGACAAGGTCCTGTGTGACAGATAAAAATTGGGAGGGATATCTCGGCTGGGGAGTTCCCCCTAAGGAGAAAGGAATACCAGCCCCACACCAGGCTCCCCATAATTTCTGGCTGTAAAAAACGGGACTGCCAAAACCGGTTTGGCTCAGTGGATAGAGCGTTGGCCTGCGGACTAAAGGGTCCCAGGTTCGATTCCGGTCAAGGGCATGTAACCTTGGTTGCAGGCACATCCCCATTGGGGGGGGGGGGTGCAAGAGGAGGCTGATCGATGCTTCTCTCTCATCGATGTTTCTAGCTCTCTATCCCTCTCTCTTCCTCTCTGTAAAAAGTTAATAAAATATATATATTTAAAAAAAGGGGGACTGATGCTGAGGGAGACAGAGGCTGCTCAAGTCCTAGGCATTCCTCTTAAAGGGCCATACATATCTTTACTCAGACCCTCTAGCTGCAGCACAGGGGCAGCAGCTTGAAAGGCGCCAGAGGCATACAAAGAGGAACTGAATTGTTTGGCATCAGGGTGAGAGCTGGGGGTCAGCTTTCTCCCAGACAGAGTTGCTGGCAGAGGCCATTGTTCCTTTGCTGAGCCCTCCCCCATATCGGCTCACACTGTTAGCCCTGTCCTGGTGATTTCCTGAGATCCCACCCACCCAACTTTCAGGCCCATCCAAGCTGTTTCCAGTGGCTTTTCCATTCTACCGGCCTGTCTTGGCTCATGCTTCAGATTTTTCTAAAACTTTCAAATAAGCAGCATCTGGCCTGGGCATGCCCCATCCTTCTCACTAAGTGGCCTCACGATAAATTCCACTGACATGCCAACAACAATCAAAGCTCAACTATAAGAGAAGGGGTACACAGACCACATGGGGGGCACACTCAAGTGTCCAGCTGGGGTGATAGGGAAGGCTGTGCCACTGGACCCTACAGAACACCTACTATTGTACAGGCCACTCTACCAAGCCCAGGAGACATAGCAGCTCTACCTAATTCCATAGAAATAAACACAGGATGGCTGCCAAAATGAGGAGACAAAGAAACATGTCCCAAATGAAAGGACAGAACTCCAGAAAAAGAACAAAGTGGAGACAAATAACCTACCAGATGCAGAGTTCATAACATCCTGCCAGTTATATAATAAAGAGCGAATGTGCTAATTAGACCAGATGGCAGAACCATCTTCCGGAATGACCAGTGGGCAGGGGCCGTGGCCACAGGGCTGCCGGGTGATGGATGGGGGAGCGAGGTTCTGTGATCTATCGCCACGCAGAGTGTGACAGCAGCCGGGCCACAAGGGCCAAGGTAGCCAGGGCTGTATGAACTGCATACATCAGGCCTCCAGTGGGTTATAAAGATGAGCAATGAACATAGTGAGAACCTAAAATGGCATGGGAAAGGACCAGTCAGAAGTGAAGGGTACATGAACTGAAATAAAAACTAATTTACAGGGAATCAACAGAGTAGATGAAGCTAAGAATCAAATCAGCAATTTGGATTATAAGGAAGCAAAAATCATTCAGAACAGCAAAAAGAAAAAGAATCCAAAAAAAATGAGGTGGTATAAGGAGCCTCTGGGGAAATTTCAAAACTTCATTCACATCATGGGGTACCAGAATGAGGAGAGCAAGAAATTGAAAACCAATTTGAAGAAATAATGACAGAAAATTTCCCCTAACTTGGTGAAGGAAATAGACATACAAGACCAGGGAGCATAGAAAGTCCCAAACAAGATGAACTAAAGAGGCCCACACCAAGACACATCATAATAATTAGAATGTCAAAGATTAAAGACAAAAAAATCTTAAAGGCAGCAAGAGAAAAGCAGTTCCTTACCTATCAGGGAGCTCCCATAAGACTGCCAGCTGATTTCTCAATAAACTTTCCAGGCCAAAGGGATTGGCAAGAAATGTTCAAAGTGATGAGAAGCAAAGACCTACAACCAACATTTCTCTACCCAGCAAAGTTCTCATTTAGATTCAAAGATCAGATAAAGAGTTTCCCAGAGAAGGGGGAAAATCTAAAGGAGTTCACCACCACCAAACAAGTATTACTAAAAATGCTAAGGGGTCGTCTTTAAGAAGAAAAAGATAAAAAAATATGAACAATAAAAATGGCAACAAAAAAAAACACACACACAAAAATACAAAAAAAAAAAAACTGGTATCTATACTGAATCTAAAAAACAAACAGAACAGAAACAGACTCATGGACACAGAGAACATTTTGAGGGTTGCCAGATGAGATGGGGGGTTGGAAGGCTGGGTAAAAAAAGGTGACAGGATTAAGGAGTACAAATTAGTTGTTACAGAATAGTCATGGGGAAATAAAATACAGCATAGGAGATATAGTCAATAATATTCTCATTATTATGTGTGGAGATTTTTTGGAATGATCACTTACTAGGTTATGTAATGGCTAATACACCTGAAACTAATAATAATAATGTATACTAACTGCAATTGAAACATTTTAAAAAAGCTTTAAAAATTGTTTTGTCTGCTGCCATTTTTTTTCTTAACTATTTGTCCTTGTTTGGGATTTTTTATTCCTGTATTGTCTTTTTAATAAATAAGGTGAAAGGAGGAAGATGTAAATATTTGTGTCTTATGTTTGTTTACTTGGAAGTGCTGGGAACTAGGATGTGCAGAGGTGAGGGACACTTTAAGTCAGAAACAGAGCCTGCATAGAGCAGTGGTTCTCAACTTTTCTAATGCCGCGACCCTTTAATTCAGTTCATGTTGTGGTGACCCCAACCATCAAATCATTTTCGTTGCTACTTCATAACTGTTAACTTTGCTACTGTTATGAATTGTAATGTAAACATCTGTGTTTTCCAAAGGTCTTATGTGACCCTGCTAACAGTTCTCAGCCTGTGGGTCGTGGCCCACTGTCATAGAGGCTAGAGATGGGAACTAATAAGTCATGGCCAGTGCCGGGGTTTATGGGGTGTGACGACTTCGGGGCATAGGGACTAGCCAGGGCAAGTCTAAAAGGCCAAGTTGAAACTGTATACTTAGTAATAGGATTATTTTATCTTACATTTTGTGGCACGTAATGTTTTCATGTTTTTTATTCACAGGACAAGCCTAAGAATTGTTAGTGTTTGTTGTAACTGGTTCATAACTAGATTAACTGAAGCACAGAAGTTAAACTGACTTCCCCCAGGCCACAGAACAAGCCAAAAGGGAGTAACCACAGACAGTTAGAGGAAAGAGGAGGAGGATGAAAACATTGTCTGAAGGTGATCACGGAGAGCTGTGGTGGGTGTACTGAAGCCGGGAGAAAGCTAGGCCTACCTGGGAACCGGTAAGTTAGGGAGAGGTACACCTGTCCTCATTCTGTGAAGATTCCGTATTTGTGGATTCACGCACTCGCTGTACTTTATTTCCAATCCCAAAGCCCACGTGTGCAGAGTTTTTGTGGTTGCCTGCAAACATGCTCACAGCAGTGAAAGTTAAAAGCTGCCCTGGCCCCAGCTCACACGGTGAGCAGGGCCCTTTTCGAGGTCTGTCCACTGCACAACTTTGCTTGGTGATTTGACTGTTTGAGATGGCCCCAGGCATGGTTCCTGGCTGTCCAGCGTTCCTAAGAGTCAGAAGGATGTGATGTGCCAGTGGAGAGTGTGAGACAAATGTCGCTGGACAGTGCTGATGGCTGAGCTCAATGAACAATGGCCAGCAGATGAAATGCTGTGACCAGAGGCACAAAGGAACCTCACCCCGGGTTCCCCAGCAGCGATGGTTCAGTATTTAACTCAGTGTTCATGGTAACTTACAGAACTACCATGAACAACAGAAAGCAACTGTACCTATCAGTACTGAGTCTCCCTCAGCTCTAGTCAAAGAAGCCGATCTGATGGTTACGTAAGAGCCTGGTGGAGAACCTGAGCTCCCATCACATTCTGCTTCTCTTCTCCCGAGTTACAGGTGAGCATGCCTGACTCCTCTCAGAGCACAGCGCCTGGGCCTGAGCTCGAAAGCTCCCGCTCCTCACATTCAGGCATCACAGTTTAAGTCTAAGAAATGACTCCCCTCCTTTCTACGTGTTTATCATGTATGTTAGGCTAACAGTGTAGCATTTTAATGTAATTTTCCCACAATCAATTCTTTTTTTTTTTAATATATATATTTTTAATTGATTTTCTACAGAGAGGAAGGGAGAGGGATAGAAAGCCAGGAACATCGATGAGAGAGAAACATCGACCAGCTGCCTCTTGCACACTCCCCACTGGGGATGTGCCCGCAACCAAGGTACATGCCCTTGACCGGAATCGAACCCGGGACCCCTCAGTCTGCAGTCCAACACTCTATCCACTGAGCCAAACCGGTTTTGGCTGCAATCAATTTTGCCCCACCTTCCCCTTCACTATCCAGTTCCTCAAGCCCAAAGACCTGGGAGTCGTCCTTGATTCTTTCCTTTCACCTCCCTCATCCAATCTATCACCACATTTTGTTGGTTCCACCTCTCCTGGTTATTTGTTGCCTCAGCCCCTACACTCTCCCCTCTATACTATGCTCTATATGCTGGATGTTCCTGCCAGCTCTTAATTTCTCGCAATGGGAGCCCTGGCAAGGTGTGAGAAGATGGAGGAAGTCAGGCAGCCATTGCTCTCTGCAGCAGTGGGACGAGGTCTGCGCATCAGCCATGCTCCCGTGTGGCTCCTCCACTGCCACTGCAGACACTGGGCACTGAATCCCTTTAACCTGAATCCCTTCAGCACCCTCTACCCTCCCTTTTGTTCCTTCAGCCTTTCCAATACTTTTGTAACCAATTTCCCATATTTAACACCCTTTGTTGGAAGTAACTAGCATGTTTTCTGACTTCCAGGCTGGAGCTTGGGGGATATAACCCCCAAATATTTCCCAAATCTACCCAGGCACTATGCCACAGCTCCACCCTAACTCCAGGCAAGCGCTCTCCCTGGGCTCCGGCTCAGCGGGGCTCCGGCACAGCCGCAGGCCCGGAGCCCGACAGGCAGGCGGGCCCGGGCAGCGCAGTCCCTGGAGAGAGACCCACAGAAAAATGAGTTCTGGGAGGAAAATGGGGCCCCCCTCACTGCCACGCTTGGAAGACTGGTGTCTGCTTTTATTCCACAAAGTTGTTTTGCTTAAACTATTATTCACTGAAAGCCTGTCAGGAAGCCAAATTCTTTATCCCTCTGCTTTATGCTCAGTCTGCCTTTTCTTTCTCATCTTATAGATAGAACAGCAGGATAACCTGAAAGATAAGAGCATTTTATTTGCAAAATCTTTGCCAACTCACTTAAGAATGAAAGAGAATGATTTGATTGCTGTAAGAACATCTTTTAAACTTTTCTTCTAACCTGAGCATCTCAGGGTCCCAGAAATGGCCGTCTGTCTAATCAAACCCCGCTGGTGGTAGAGGTACAAGCATCCCACAGGAAGGAAGCGAGTGTGTGCAGGGCTTTCTGCCAGGGAGGGTGGCAGGGCGCAGGCCCCAGCCCAGGTGGCACAGGCCAGGAGACAGGGGGCTGACAACAGCGCCCTCCGCTGGGCTGGAGGAGCGGCTCAGCCTTGAGACCAAGTGGGGCGGTGCCTCAGCTGAAGGTTATTGTCTCTGCGTCTCCGGCCTGGGAGGTGGACTTGGATGGAGGGGTGAACGCTTTCTTGCCTTCAGCTAGAGCTTTAAAATGCTGTGAGGAGAGAGGGAACATGGAGTGTTTGGAATATGCTAGTTGCTACATTTCAGCAAGAACTAACCTCTTTATAACCCTTTAAGCTCCAATTTTCTCCCAACTGTACTTTCAAAACAATTCCTTGGTGTTGTCTTTGAAGAACAGCTAGAACTTTGTCCTGCTTCCTATGAAACCCTTTTCCTCTCCTTCCTGCTTCTGCTCCACAGGCCACTGGGCTGCCCTGTGAGAATGCGAATCCTCTGCACCCTCAGCGAAGGCGCTCCTCCCTCCCGCTGCCTGTGGGGGGAAGGGCCTGGGCAAACGCTGCTGGTCCCAGGCTGCATTCTGAGGGGACTCAGCCAGGGAGATCGCGGCAACCCCCTCTACAAGGCCCACCTGCGCTGGACCTACCTGCGAGTTCTTGAATTCCGAGTAGAGGGAAAAGAGCAGGTGGAGAGACTGGATCCGACTCTTGTAGATAGGAATGTCTAGGATGGCTGACAGCAAGACCCCCCCATGAGCAGAACCAAACAAAACCTAGGGCTTCTGGGGACCTGTTAGGAGCCAATCCCCTCCCAGGCGGGATGTGCTCCATGGCTTTGGGGTTAAACATCAGCAGGTAGTGGCACAAGCCCAGACACCACCCTTCAGTGCCTTTTTCCGGGACTGGGACAGGGACGGGGACGGGGACGGGGACGGGGACGGGGTCAGAGGGCTGGGAGCGCTTACCGCAGATCATGTCGATGTACGCTGCCAGGCTGCAGTCGATCTCTGCCGTGGGCAGGCTCACCTGGGAGGGTAGGGAGGGCCCAGGTCAAAAGCTGACTCTCTCCGAAGAGAAAAGAGCTGCTGCCGTAAGTCACATGTGTTATAGGCTAAAAGGTGACCCCCTCAAATCCATATGTTGAAGTACTAACCCCCCAGCACCTTAGAACATGACTGTATTGGAGATAGTCTTTTTTTTCTTCTTTTTAAATACATTTTATTGATTTTTTACAGAGGAAGGAAGAGTTAGAAACATCGATCAGCTGCCTCCTGCACACCATCCACCGGGGATGTGCCCGCAACCAAGGTACATGCCCTTGACCGGAATCGAACCTGGGACCTTTCAATCTGCAGGCCGATGCTCTATCCACTGAGCCACACCGGTCAGGGAAGGGCTTCTATTCTTATTGGTGGGCATTTATCTGTGGGTTAAAAATACTTGGTCATTTAAATCCTTGGTGCTGTATTAGTGTGTTAGGGTTGCCATTACAAAATATCACAAACTGGGTGGCTTAAAAAAGATAAATGTATTTCCTCGGTTTGGAGGCTGGAAACCTAAGATGAAGGAGTTAGCCCAGGCCGGCAGGCTCAGTAGCTGGAGCACTGGCCCTCGCAGGAAAGGGTCTCAGGTTCAATTCCTGGTCAAATGCACGTACCTGGGCTGCAGGTTTTTTAAATATATTTTTAATTGTTAACAGTATTACTAATGTCTCCCATATTTCCCCCCTTCCCCTCCTCCTTCCAGCCCGTACCCACCCCTAGGTCTTCACCACCCTATTGCCCATGTCCATGGACTGTGCATATAGGTGTACGTTCTTTCTCCCTTCTCCCCCCACCCCACATCGAGCCTGTTCCACGCCTCCTTGCTTCAGGTCTTATTTTGTTGGTCAATTTTGTTCATTCGATTCCACAAATAAGTGAGATGTGATATGTCTTTCTCAGATTGACATATCTGCTTAGCATATTTGCAGGTCCATCCATGCTGTCCCCAAGGGCAAGAGATTCCTCTTTACAGCTGCACAGTATTCCATAGTGTGATGTCCCACACCTTCCCTATCCAGTCATCTGCTCATGGGCACTCGGACTGATTCCAGATCTTAGCTATTGTAAATTGTGCTATGAACACAGGGGTGCCTACGTTCTTTCTGATTGGTGTTTTGTGGTTTTTAGGAAATATTCCCAGAATTAGAATCACTGGATCAAATTAAAAATGGGGTTCCATTTTTAAATTTTTTTGGAAACTCCGTACTGTTTTCCATAGTGGCTGTACCCATCTGTATTCCCACCAGCTATGAACTGGTGAACACTAGATAACACATTACTTTTCTCCACATCCTTGCCAGCACTTATTAATTTTTTTATGGTAGCCATTCTGACCGGTGTGAGGTGGCATCTCATTGCAGTTTTCATTTCCATTTCTCTTATGATTAGAGACTTTGAGCATTTTTTTCATGTGTCTCTTGGAGAAATCCTCTTTGGAGAAATCTCTCTATTCAGGTCTCCTGCCCATTGTTTAATTGATTGTCTTCTTTTTGTTGAGTTGTATGAATACTTCATATATTTTGAATATTAACTCTTTATCAGATATATCACTGACAAATATGTTCTCCCATTCAGTGGGTTCCCTTTTCAATTTAATGGTTTGTGGATTTTTTTTGCTGTGCAGCAACTTTTTATTTTGATGTAGTCCCATTTGTTTATTTTTTTTCTTAGTTTCCTTTGCCCTGGGACGGCGGTCACCAACCTTTCGGATCGCACGGAACACTGGTTGGCAACTGCTGCCCTAGGAGTTGTATCTATAAAAATACTGCTATGTGAGATGTCTGCCTATATTTTCTAAGATTTTTATGGTTTCATGCCATACATTTGTCTTTTATACACTTGAGTTTATTCTTGTGTATGGTGCAAGATGGTGGTCTAGTTTCATTTTTTGCATGTGTCTGCCCACTTTTCTCAGAACAATTTTTTTTTAATATATTTTATTGATTTTGTACAGAGAGGAAGGGAGAGAGATAGTTAGAAACATCGATGAGAGAGAGTCATCAATCAGTTGCCTCTTGCACACCCTGTACTGGGGATATGCCCGCAACCAAGGTACATGCCCTTGACCGGAATCGAACCCGGGTCCCTTCAGTCCCCAAGCCGACGCTTTATCCATTGAGCTAAACCGGTCTCGGCTCAGAACAATTTTTTGAAGAGACTGTCTTTACTCCATTGTTTGTTCTTGCCTCCTTTGTCAAATATTAGTTGACCATAATGGTGTGGGTCAATATCTGTGGTCTCTGTTCTGATCTATTTGTCTATATGACCATTCTTGTGCCAGTACCAGGCTGTTTTGGTTATAATGGCTTTGTAATATAATTTGGTATCTGGTATTGTGATCCCTCCTACTTCATTCTTCTTTAAGATTGCTGCAGCTATATATGGTCTTTTATGGTTCCATATAAATTTTTGGAATATTTGTTCTAGGTCTGTGAAGTATGCCATTGGTATTTTAATAGGGATTGTGTTGAATCTGTAGATTGCTTTGGGTAGTATAGACATTTTAATTATGCTAATTCTTTCAATCTATGAACACAGTATATTCTTCCACTTGTTTATATCTTCCTCTATCTCTCTCTCTCTTTTTTTTTTTAAGATTCTATTTTATTTATTTTGCTAATCCTCACCTGAGGATATTTTTCCATTGACTTTTAGTGGAAGAGAGAGAGAAAGAGAAAAATAATCAATGTTGGAGAAACACATTTCATTGGTTGCCTCCTGCACATGCCCCAACCAGGGCCAGGAGGAGCTTGCAACTGAGGTATGTGCCCTTGACTAGAAATGAACATGGGACCCTTAGGTCCATAGGCTGATGCTCTATCCACTGAGCCACACTGGCTCTATTTCTTCTTCTCATTACAGCGGTCCCTTTAGCATTTCTTGCAGTGCTAGTTTAGTGGTAAAAAACTCCTTTAGCGTTTTTTTGTCTGGGAAACTCTTATTTCACCATCTGTTTTTGAATGATAGCCTTGCTGGATATAATAATCTTGGTTTCAGATCCTTGCTTTTCATTACCTTGAGTACTTCCTTCCAGTCCCTTCTGGCCTAGAGTGTCTGATGACAAATCAGCTGACAGCCTTATGGGAGCTCCTTTGTAGATAACACATTACTTTTCTCTTGCTGCCTTTAAGATACTCTGTCTTTAATTTTTGGAATTTTAATTATGATGTGTCTGGGCATGGGTCTGTTTGGATTCTTCTTGCTTAGGATTCTCTGTGCCTCCTAAACTTGTGTGACTTTTTCCTTCACCATGTTAGGGACGTTTTCTGCCATTATTTTTTCAAACACATTCTTTAACTCTTGCTCACTTTCCTCGCCTCCTGGCACAATATTATATGAATACTAGAGGCCCGGTGCATGAAATTCGTGCATGGGGGAGGGAGGGTTCCTCAGCCTGGTCTACACTCTCTCACAATCTGGGACCCCTCAGAGGATGTCTGACTTCCAGTTTAGGCCCAATCCCACAGGGCGTAAACCAGTAGTCAGAATCCCTCTCACAATCTGGGACTGCTGATTCCTAACCGATTGCCTGCCTTCCTGCCTCATCGCCCCTAACTGCTCATCTGCCTACCTCATCGCCCTTAACCACTCGCCTGCCTGCCTCATTGCCCCTGATTGCCCCTGCCTGCCTTCCTGCTTGATTGCCCCTAACTACCTCTGCCTCAGCCCCTGTCAAGGGAGCTTCATTTAGAAGGACGTCCAGAAAGTCGTTTGGCTGTCAGATCTAATTGGCATATTACACTTTTTTTTTTTTAATTGATTTTTTACAGAGAGGAAGGGAGAAAGATAGAGAGCTAGAAACGTCAATGAGAGAGAAACATCAACCAGCTGCCTCTTGCACACCCCCTACCGGGGATGTGCCCGCAACCAACGTACATGCCCCTGACCGGAATCGAACCCGGGACCTTTCAGTCCGCAGACCGACACTCTACCACTGAGCCAAATCAGTTTCGGCTGGCATATTACACTTTTATTACTAAAGATTTTTATGTTTCATGCTGTCCCACAGCTCTCTTAAGCTGTCCTCCTATTTTTTTAATGATTTTCTCTTTTTGGTTCTCTGAATCATTTTTTTCTAACCTGTCTTCTAATTCACTGATCCAATCCTCAATTTCCAATCTGTTGTATATTCCTTCCAATGTGTTCTTTTAAAAAATATATATATTTTTTTATTGATTTCAGAGAGGGCAGAAGATAGAAACATCATTGATCAGCAGCCTCCTGCACACCCCCTACTGGGAATCGAGCCTGCAACCTGGGCATGTACCCTGACCAGGAATCAAAATGTGATCTCCTAGTTCATAGGTCGACACTCAGCCACTGAGCCATGCTGGCTGGGCTCCAATGTGCTATTAGTCTAGCTCATTCTTTATTACCAAGGCCCTGTGTAAGTTTTGTTTGCCCAGTCTGTGTTCTCCTGAAATCCTAGTATGCCAGGTTAAGGACCTCTGGGTTTTTTTGGGTTTTTTTTTTTTTTTCACAGTTGCTATACCTTTTCTCATGCTGTTGAGCATTTTTACCATTATTATTCTGAACTCTTAATCTGATAAGTTTCTTATCTTCATTTCATTTAGCGCTTCTCCTGGAGAATTCTTTTGTTCTTTCATTTGAGGGTGTGTTTTTTGTCTCCCCATTTTGGTTGTCTGTCTGGATCTGTGTCTATGTATTAATTAAGTCTGCTACAATGCCCAACCTCTAGTCCAGAACAATGTCAGACACTGTTTCTGAGCAGCCCTGAGTCCCCTGTTTGGAGCCATCAGCAATCCACAGCTTGTGGCTCCCTCTGCTGGGGCTGGGTGCCTTTGGAAAGGACCAAGATGTGCACCAGGCTCTGCTTTTCCTAGCCTTGGGCCCAGAAGGAGTCAGGCAAAGACACAAAGCCTCCAGAGATCTGCCTCTGCCTGCAGTCTGATTGTTCTATTCTTGTATTTTTGAAATTTGGGGTACTTAAAAATAGCATAAATATCTCTGTGGAAAAGTAGAGTCTAAATATATACACATGCTTACCAATAGGTATATGTTACAATGTTCATAGAAATAGTACCATAATATTATAGTAATATTTCATTTGTAATAACCCAAAACTGGAAACTATCCAAATGGCTACCATAGAAGGGGTAAGTAAATTGTCACATATTCAAACAGTGTAATATCACGCAGTAATGTGAAAAAAAGGACAACAATATAGGAAATAATATTGATGAATTTCCACATGGATGAACAACACAGATGAGCAAAAGAAATAGGACACAAAAATTACATTTAGATAAAATACAAAATAGACAAACCTAATCTATGGTATTAGAAATTAGGGGGGGGAGGGGAGAGAAAAAACAAAAAAACAAAGACGAAAGAGAGAAAAAAATCAGGATAGTGATTATGTTGGGACATCTGAGCATGAGGGAATTCTGGTTGCCATACTTTCTTAGCTCCTGCTATCTTCCACTCACCTTGCCCAAAAGCTCCTCAAACTCTGGGGACCATTCCTGCATCAGCGTGTCAATATCAGGCATGGGTCTAGAGGAGAGAGAGATGAACAAGAAACATGGACAGATGACGTCAGTAACCTCTGGGCCAGTGTATTTAGGACGAAGGGAGGTCCTCGATCTGGCAGGTTAGGATTTCAGGAGAACACAGACTGGGAAAATCAAACCTTCCCTGGACCTGGGGTTTGAAGAAGCTGGCTAAGTGATACCACAAAACCCACAATTTCTGTGTCTGTGATTTCAGCCAGCAGCTGCCATGATCCACAGGACCTCAGCTCGGCCCAATATGTCCCAGCCTTTGGGCCTCTTCTCAAAAGCAACGGGTTTCCCCACGGTGAAGGCTGCCAGGGTTCCAGGGGCGAAGCAGCAGCATTCCTTACCTGGTATAGTGGACAGTGGCAGGGGGCTTAGAGCGATGTAACTCAGAGATGCTCCCAATCCATGTGTCAATGGCTTTGGGATTCTTCTCTGCATCGTCCAGGCTCTTTACTTTCACGTGTTGCTAGAAAATCAAGGGCAAAGCCTGACTCATGGCACTGAAGTCCTCTCATTTTCACAGAGTGACTGTCACGTGCTGCTGCTCTTTCACACACAAAGTAGCTGATGAAAAGGGAGGCCTCCGGCAGCCAGAGGGAGATTATAGGAACCCCGATAAAATTTTCTAGTGCCCTGGGACAGGAGGAGGTCAGTAAGATAGGGCTGACCATACTGACATATCAGTTCACACCTACTGCGATGGCTACAGTAAAAAGAGAGCAGCAAGTGCTGATGAGAACATGGACAATGGTAACTTTCATTCATCACTGGTAGCATTGGAAATGATTCGGCCACTTTGGAAAACAGTTTGGCAGTTCCTCAAAATATTAAACAGATACCATATGGCCTAGTGATCCCGCTCCTACATGTATGTCCAAGAGAAATAACAACATGTGTCCATGCAGGTACTTGACCATCTTCATGGCAGCATAATTAAGAAAAGTGGAAACAATTGGTGAGTGGATAAACAAAATGTGGTGCTTCCACACAATGGAACTGTGTTCCGCCATTAAAAAAATGGAGTCGTTGGAGCAGGGGGAAATGAGGAGTGACTACTAATGGGTACTCAGTTTCTTTCTGGAATGATGAAAATGTTCTTAGATGATGATGCTTCTATAGTTCTGTGAATATACTATATAAAAATCACTGAACTGTACAATTTTAAAGGGTGAATTTTATGGTACATAAATTTTATCTCAATAAAAATGTTATATAAAAAATAGGACGGTCCTGAAACCACAGCCATCACTTTTAGTAGGCAGTAAATCAAACTCAAACACACCAACAAGCCTCCACTCTGGCCCTCTCCCACTGGCCTGAACTCTACTGGCATCTTACTGTGATGTTGTGCTGTTTGGAATTCTCCGTTAACCAGAGGGAGAGCACTGTAGGGTCTGACTGCTTTGTAGACGGCTCATCTAATACCAACAGGCCAAGGTTGTCAGGCTTCCCATCAGGACGTGGGACCTGGTTAAGAGAAAAGGAGAAAAGGGAAAAAATGAGAGGGACATAAAAGGCCGTGCATCCTGTCCCAGTAAGCTGGCGAGGAAGAACTCTTCTGCTTCATCCCGTTACTATTATAGTATCAAAAAGCATGCCTGTCTGCCACACAGCGCTGAAATCCTATGGAAAACATACATGACCTACAGGCCTTACATAGAAAGCTGAAGTCATGGATAATTAGGCGGCAATTATATGACGATTTATAACAAATAATGAGATAATCAAGTATTACCTAACAGCGATCATTATAACACAGAGTAGAGAGCAAGGTTAAGAACTCTAATGAAACGAAGGGTACATATCAAGGTAGCCAGTGCTTGTCAAGAAAATTAGTGGAACTGGTAGAGTAATAGAGATGTCAGAAGAAAAGCTCTGGAGTCATTTTTAGGATGTTCTGACTGTACCTTTAAGAATGCATCAATATCCCCAACAGCTGGGATAAAATCAGGAATGAAAGGTTTCAGTTTGTGATCCAGGTCAATCAGCTGAGGTGTATACCTAGGAGGTAATGCCCAGGGAAGATGGAATCAGAAACTGACTTCACTATCCAGGTTTAAAAAATCCAAAGAGAATGGCCTTGTTTCAGACTAGAGGCAGGAAAGGGCATGGGGCCAGGGTTACGGAAAGAAGACCTAACACTCACCTACTTATATACTGGAAGAGTTCTTTCACCTCGGCAGAAACTGGCAGATGCTCGTAGTCTGCAGGATCGTAGGCCCTGGGGAAAGAAAGACGGGATTCCACCAGAGGAGCAGCCGCTGCTGCTGCACTCACTGGGCACAGGACTCGGGACCCAGGTTAGGCTCCGCCCACATCTGCCTTTCCTGGGTGGTTTGCAAGGCAAATTTAAAATTTATTAAAATCAGCCCTAGATATTTTGACTCAGAGGCAGAGAGCTGGCCGGCATACTGGGTTTAATTCCAGTCAGGGGCACATGCCTAAGTTATGGGTTTGATCCTCAGTGCGGGGCGTGTAGGAAGCAGCCAATCAGTGATTCTCTCTCATCATTGATGTTTCTGTCTCTCTCTCCCACTTCCTTCCTCTCTGAAATCAATAAAAATATATTTTTTAAATAAAATTTATTAAAATTAGCTGTTATCTCTGACAATAAAGAACAGAGCTGCAGAAAATCCAAAAAATAACTTTTAAACATTTTAAAATATAGCAGAAACATCACTCATGAGAGAGAATCATTGATCAGCTGCCTCCTGAATGCCCCCTACTGGGAATCAAGCCTACAACCTGGGCATGTGCCCTGAACAGGAATCAAACTGTCACCTCCTGGTTCATAGTTTGATGCTCAACCACTGAGCCACATCAGCTGGGCCTCCCCTTTTTTGAATGAAAGGGATGAAGAGAAAAGATAGAATGAGATTTTAATTTCTGGCATGAAAATAATTTGCCTCAAGAAAATAAGTTATTTTTACAAAGATGGTTTTCACAGTATTATTTATAGAAGTAAAAATTAGAAACAAAATACCCAACAATTGAGTAATGGTTAGGTATGTTCAAGTTGAATATTGCATGGTTACTAAAAATACTTGGCTCTAGTTGGATTAGTGGATAGAGCGTCAGCCCTCAGACTAAAAGGTCCCAGGTTTAATTCCGATCAAGGGCACGAACCTTGATCGGATCCCAGCCTTAACTGGGGCACATGCAGACTGGATCTCAGCCTTAACTGAGGCACATGCAGAAGGCAACCAATCGATGTTCTCTCTCAGATCCATGTTTCTCTCTGTCCCACCCCCTCTTTTTCCACTCTCTGAAAATCAATGGAAAAACATCCTCAGGTGAGAATTAACAACAACAAAGTATTTGTATTGACACATGAAATGTATACAAATAAAAAATAGAATATATATTAATTATAATTAAGTAAAATGCAATGAACATTGACAAAGCATACAAATAACTTTGAAAGTTGAAAGTTGCTGCCAAAACCGGTTTGGCTCAGTGGATAGAGCGTCGGTCTGCGGACTGAAAGGTCCCGGGTTCGATTCCAGTCAAGGGCATGCACCTTGGTTGCGGGCACATCCCCAGTACGGGGTGTGCAAGAGGCAGCTGATCAATGATTCTCTCTCATCGATGTTTCTAACTCTCTATCCCTCTCTCTTCCTCTCTGTAAAAAGTCAATAAAATATATATTTTTTTAAAAAAGAAACTTGAGTTGCTTAATAAAAAACCAAGTAGATTAATGACTTAAAGTTTACATTTCCCTAATTATAATTAGGGAAGTTGGGAAGCATGAAAAGTCAGTATGGTATTAAACATTTGCCTCATTTAATTAATGTCAACCTGCAGGTGGACAATGCAAAGGTAAGTTAACTATTTTTATTTAACTACTTTAATAAATGGTGCATACATATGATACAAAATAAAAGGTACAAAATGCCCACAATGAAAAGTTATGTCTCCCTTCCACACCTGTCCACTTGCTACCAAGTCCTCCTTCCAAGAGGAACCACTATTATTAATTTCTAGTGTATACTACACAGTCTATGTAATGTCTGTTTTATACACATGGTAGTAAAGCATGAACACGTCTATACCTTTTAAAAATTTAATAGTATCTCTTGAAGATTGTTCTTTGTTGTTATTGTTGTTTTTGTTTTGTTAATCCTCACCTGAGGATATTTTTCCAATTGTTTTTAGAATGGAAGGGAGGGGAAAAGACAGAGAGAGAGAAGCATGGACGTGAGAGAGACACTTCAACTGGTTGCCTCCCGTACCCGCCCAAACTGGGCCGTGGATCGAGCTTGCAACTGAGGTATGTGACCTTGGCTGGAATCAAACCTGGGACTCTTCAGTCCACAGGCTGATGCTCTAGCCACTGAGCCAAACCAGCAAGGGCTTGGAGATTGTTCTTAACCGGTGCAAGAGTGCTGCTCATTGTTTACCATGGCTAGATAAAGTTCTACTGACTGGTTATACCATCATTTATTTAACCAGTAATTAAATTTTACATGGATGGGTCTTAGAATCCACTCTGAATAAAACCTATAGGAATGGGTCATGACTAACAGGGTTTGGAACAGGGCGAGAGGTTTTGTACTTTAGCATCATTCAGGAACGTTTGCCTCGTGTGGGCCCCTGAAGAACCTGTCCATTAAGGATCTGAGCTTAGTTTTCTACTCCCGTGCATGCATTTTCCTCGCTAAATAGAAACGCTTTGGTGTGTACGTAAATTCATTTTACCCCAGAATGTACTCCCTGAAGTCAGGGACCATCCTTTGGATTTACTCAGCAAATCCACACGACCCGAGTCCACCAATGTTTCAGACAGTGCACGAGACATCATGAGACTTGGTGAGGCAGTGGGTCAGAAAAGCCTGAAAACTCATTCTGCCTGTTTCTGAGACAATAGAGATCCTAAGTAGAGATCAAAAGAGATGCTGGGGCTTCACTTTTAACTGATACCCTCCCTCCTAGTCCATGTTTTGAAGAAGGTGCTTTCCTCACCCTTCTAGGGGGGCTCCGTGCTCTTCATCGTCATCATCTTCATCTGAATCCGTTTCTGATGAGTCATCATCATCGTCGTCGTTTTCACTAAAGCCTTGCTGAGGCGTCAGCTGCAAGGTCTTCTTCTTCTCCTGGAAGAGGGCAGAGCGGGTGAGAGACACCCAGCAAGGAAACTGAGTGAACTTGAGTTGTTTTCTCCCAGGACTTGAACCCGTCCCTCCCTCCTGACGCCACATCAGAGGGAAGGCAGCAGCCCCGAGGGGCCTCTGCTCCTGCTGACTACAATGGTCCCCACTTTCCACAGCCATGTTCTAGTTCTCTGCGTGAGGTTCAGGCATCAATTTTATCCAATATCTATCTATCTGACCTGTTACTTAGGAGACCCTGAGACCTCAGCATAAACTACCCAGTAGATTCTACCCTAAAACTTGGGAACTTTTGGAGAAAGGGACACAGAGATCCGGGGCCTCTCAGGACAGGGCTGACAGGAAGCCATTGCTGTTTGCTCCACTCTGAGACCCCACCCCACCCACGTGTGTGCAGAGGCTTTTGCATATGAATGGCCTGGTCCTTTGAAATCGAAAATTTACCAAACCTCAGCTGAGTCACAGACCCAGAACATCCAAAAGAAGGCCCAAGACTCCGTAGCAGCTTGCGTTGCTTCACAGTTGGGCCTCATCTGGGCACCTCCAAACCCCAAACACAGAAAAGGAATCTGCAGATCTCTCCGTAGCTGGGTGACCTCAGGCAGAGGCTAAATTAGCATCTCCTTAGAGATCCAAGAGCCAGTGTAGGGTCAGAGTAGGACCATCCAGATTACCACTCCTCAGATCCATAAGGGACACACTCAGGGGGCAGACTCAGTGAGCACCAAAGCCCCACTGAAGCAAGTCTTGCCTCATAAGGGTGTCTCCAGCACAAAAGTTCTCCCATTGTAGACACAGCTGATCCTCATAGCCAATTGGCCTAGAGGTCAATTCCTCCCAGGGATACCAACAACAATCAAGGCTTAACTACAATAAGACTGTGCACACAGCCCACAAAGGGGTGCACCAAGAGTGTCCACCTCAGGTAACTGGGGAGGCCGTATAGGACACCTAGCACACAAAGCCACTCTTTCAACATAAGGAAGCAGCCAAATACAGAGACAAAGAAACAGGTCACAAAGAAATGGAGGAAAGCAAACTACAGGATATAGAGTTCAAAACCATGGTTATAAGGTTTTTCAAGAATTTTCTAGAAACAGCCCATAAATTTAGTGAGACCCTCGGGGATATGAAAAAGGACCAACTAGAAATTAACCATACACTGACTGAAATAAAAAATAATATACAGAGATCCAACAGCAGACTAGAGGATCGTAAGAATCAAGTCAAAGATTTGAAAAACAAAGAAGCAAAAAACACCCAATCAGAAAAACAAAAAGAAAAAAGGATCCAAAAAGACAGTGAAAGGAGCCTCTGGGACAACTTCAAGCATACCAACATCAGAATTATGGGGGTGCCAGAAGAAGAGAGAGAGCAAGATATTGAAAACCTATTTGAAGAAATAATGACAGAAAACTTCCCCCACCTGGTGAAAGAAATAGACTTACAAGACTAGGAGGTACAGAGAACCAAAAAAAAAAAAAAAAAAAAAAAAAAGGAATCCAAAGAGGACCACACCAAGACACATCATAATTAAAATGCCAAGGGCAAAAGACAAAGAGAGAATATTAAAAGCAGCAAAAGCCGAAACCGGTTTGGCTCAGTGGTAGAGCGTTGGCCTGCAGACTGAAGGGTCCCGGATTCAATTCCGGTCAAGGGCATGTACCTTGGTTGCGGCACATCCCCGGTAGGGGGTGTGCAAGAGTCAGCTGGTTGATGTTTCTCTCTCATTGACGTTTCTAGCTCTCTATCCCTCTCCCTTCCTCTCTATAAAAAAATAAATAAAATATATTTAAAAAAAATTTTTTTTAAAGCAGCAAGAAAAAACAGTTACCTACAAGGGAGTACCCATACAACTGTCAACTGATTTCTCAACAGAAACTATGCAAGCCAGAGGGAGTGGCAAGAAATATACAAGGTTATAAATACCAAGAACCTAAAACCAAGATTGCTCTACCCAGCAAAACTATCATTCAGAATTGAAGGTCAGCCGAAACCGGTTTGGTTCAGTGGATAGAGCGTCGGCCTGCAGACTGAAAGGACCCAGGTTCGATTCCGGTCAAGGGCATGCACCTTGGTTGCAGGCACTACGGGGTGTGCAAGAGGCAGCTGATCGATGATTCTCTCTCATCGATGTTTCTAACTCTCTATCCCTCTCTCTTCCTCTCTGTAAAAAATCAATAAAATATATTTTAAAAGAAAAGGAATTGAAGGTCAGATAAAGAGCTTAACAGATAAGAAAGAGCTAAAGAAGTTCATTGCCAAACCAGTATTATATGAAATGCTGAAGGGTATTCTTTAAGAAGAGGAAGAATAAGAAAAAGTAAAGATAAAAATTATGAACAACAAATACATGTCTATCAACAAGTGAATCTAAAAATTAAGTGAATAAAAAATCTGATGAGCCGAAACTGGTTTAGCGTCGGCCTGTGGACTGAAGGGTCCCAGGTTCAATTCCGGTCAAGGGCATGTACCTTGGTTGCAGGCACATCCCTGGTGGGGGGTGTGCAGGAGGCAGCTGATCGATGTTTCTCACTCATCGATGTTTCTGGTTGTCTATCCCTCTCCCTTCCTCTCTGTGAAAAAAATCAATAAAATATATTCTTTTTTAATTTTATTTTTTAATCTTTATTGTTCAATTATTACAAATGTGTTCCTCTTCCCCTTCCCTCAACTACTCCCCTCCACCAGGTTCCCACCCCACCCTCTGTCCTTTCCCCACCCCCCATTGTCCTCATCCATAGGTGCACAGTTTTTGTTCAGTCTCTTCCCACATCCACCACTCCCCTTTTCCCCGAGAATCATCAGTCCACTCCCCTTCCATACCTCTGATTCTATTATATTCACCAGTTAATATTGTTCATTAGATTTTTTAATTCCCTTGGTTTTTAGTTTCACTTGTTGATAGTTACATATTTGTTGTTCATAATTTTTATCTTTATCTTCTTCCTCTTCCTAAAGAACCCCTTTCAGCAATTCATATAATCCTGGTTTGGTGGTGATGAACTCCTCTAGCTTTTTTTTATTTGTGAAGCTCTTTTTCTGGCCTTCGATTCTGAGTGATAACTTTGCTGGGTAGAGTATTTTTGGCTGAAGGTTCTTACTATTCATCACCTTGAATATTTCTTGCCATTCCTGTCTGGCCTGCATGGTTTCTGTTGAGAAATCAGCTGATAATCGTATGGATGCTCCTTTATAGATAACTACCTGCTTTGCTCTTGCTGCTTTTAATATTCTCTCTTTGTCTTTTGCTCTTGGAATTTTAATTATGATGTGTCTTGGTGTGGTCCTCTTTGGATTCCTTTTGTTTAGGGTTCTGCACGCTTCCTGGACTTGTAAGTCTATTTCTTTCCCCAGGTGGGGGAAGTTTTCTGTCACTATTTCTTCCAGTATTGTTTCGGTATCTTGCTCTCTCTCTTCTTCTGGGACCCCCATAATTCTGATGTTGGTTCGCTTGAAATTGTCCCAGAGGTTTCTTACACTATCTTCAACTTTCTGGATTCTCTTATCTTCCTGCTTCTGTGGAGGAGTGTCCTCTGGCTCTTTGTGTTCTTTTTTGTTTGTTTGTTTTTTTGTTACAGCTTACACATGCTTTATTTACTTGATTGAAAACTGTATGGTACATGCAGTGTTTTACATAGTTGATCTCGGTTCACACTGACATGAGTTGTATTTGGGTTCTATACTCAAGACTGTTCAGGTGCTGTTGCTGCTGCTCTTGGTTTGTTTTCTTTCAGGATCAAGGTGGGTACTTTCATATAAAATCTTATTTTTAATTCCTTCTCTGGTGATTCTTTCCTGGATTCTTTGCTTTGCATAATTATACCTACAATGGAGCCAGTATCCTAAAGTCACAACAATAAATCCTCCTACTCCAACATCGCATGATCTTCTAATTCTACCTTCTGCTGCCTGGGCTCCGAGAGCTCCGGCGAAGCAGCCATGGGGACCAGCTGGCGCTTGGCTCTTTGTGTGCTACATCTTTGTCTTGATTCTTGCAATCTTTCGGTCTGTTTTTAGGACTCTGTGTAATATTTTTTATTTCAGACAATGTTTTCTTCATTTCTAGTTGATCCCTTATTATTTCTAGTTGCTCCCTTTTCATATCCTCATAGGTCTCATTTATTTTATCGGCCTTTTTTAGGATATTCTTGAATAACCTTATAACTATAGTTTTGAACTCAATGTCCAATCTTTTCTTTTCCTCCATCTCCTTCCTTTGTGTCCTGCCTCTTGTCTGCATTTTAGTTGTTTCCCTGATTTGATGGAATAGTTTTGTGTTCTAGGTGTTCTGGTAGAGCCCAGTAGCACAGCCTTCCCAGTTACCTGCAGTGGACAGTCTTGGTGTAGCCCTTTGTGGGCTGTGTGTGCAGTCTTGTTGTTAAGCCTTGCTTATTGTTGGTATCACTGGGAAGCGTTGATCTCCAAGCCAATTGGCTGTGAGGATCAGCAGTGTCTCAGCTAGGAGGGCTTCTGTACTCCGCTTGGATGGGGCTGGATCTTGGGGTGACGCAGAAAATCTTTGGTTCCCTGTCAGTCTTGCCTTAGAAAAGTCCTGTTCGCGGTGAGTTTCGGAAGATTGGTTGCAGGCGCGCACACCTCTTTGGTAAAGGCGCAGACAAGCTTTGGATTCTGGCCAGTCCCTCCTTAGAGAAAGCCAGCCTCTGGGAGAGCTTCTGTGCTCAGCTTGGATGGGGTGGAGTCTCGGGTTGGTGCAGACAAGCTTTGTTTTCCCTTCGGCTCCTCCCCAAGTCCCGCAGTAATGGCCTCTGGCTTCACACACCTCTGAGAGATCTCTGCCCGCTGCCTGACAGTCTGGCCTCTACCTGTATGGGGCTGTCTATCAGAGCAATAGGGTGATTCTGTTTTCCTCTCGAACAAGAAAGCCAGCCATGCAATAGCTGTCTGCCCTCTCCGCTCTCCGGAAGTAAGCCAGCAGCGAACTCAGCGAACTCTCTTCGTGCACCAGGAGTCGGCCAGCAGCAATCTCTGTCCGGCCCTACTTCTCTGCGCGCTGGGAGTATGCCAGCGCTTTCGCGCGCACAGTTCTCTGTACCTTCACAGTTTCTGAGGATCAGCGAGCCTCCTCTCAGCTAGCTGTCTGGTGCTTCAGGGCAATGCCTTCTCTGTTTTCCAGTTCTAAATTCAAATTTGTTGAGGTAGGCTGCATTCGGGTGTCTACCCTATGCCACCATCTTGGATTCTACCAATAAAATATATTTTTAAAAATCTGATGAACAGAATAAACTGGTGAATATAATAGAATCAGGGGCATAGAAAGGGAGTGGACTGACAATCCTCGGGGAATAAGGAGTGTGGGGGAGCGGGTGCGGGAAGAGACTGGACAAATATCATGCATCTATGGATGACAGTGGAGGGGGGTAAGAGCATGGGGTGGGGTGGAAATTGGGTGGAGGGGAGTTATGGGGGAAAAAGAGGAACAACTGTAATAATCTGAACAATAAAGATTTATTAAAATAAATAAATAAATAACATCAAAAATTGTTTTTGGGCCCAGCCGGCATGTATCAGTGATTGAGCATCAACCTATGAACCAGGAAGTCACAGTTCAATTCCCACTCAAGGCACATGCTGGGTTATGGAATCGATCATAAGTGTGGGGCATGGAGGAGGCAGTTGATCAATGATTCTCTCATTGATGTTCCTATCTCTCCATCTCCCTTCCTCTCTGAAATCAATAAACATTTATTCATTTATTTAAAGTATATTTTATTGATTTACTTCAGAGAGGAAAGGAGAGGGATAGAAAGCCAGAAACATCAACCAGCTGCCTCCTGTACACCCCCTACCAGGGATGTGTCCGCAACCAATATACATGCCCTAGACCGAAATCAAACCTGGGACGTTTCAACCTTTCAGTCCGCAGACCGATGCTCTATCCACTGAGTCAAACCGGCTTCGGCTCAATAAACATTTATTTAAACACACACACACACACACACACACACAAACTGCTTTTGGTCACAGCACAACACAGATTTATTATACATAGCCTTGGGTATTTTTTTATAACATAGCATTATACAAATGCCGGAAAAATGACTCTGTGGGTTAGATATTAACCTAGCAAAACAGCACACTACTCACTTTAAATGAGGCTACCTTAAAACGGCACCTCTTGGGCCTTTTACGAAATCAGTCTGTATCACCAAAGCTTTCTGTGCTGCTTCAGTGTTCTCCCTCCCAGAGCGGTGAAGGCTCCTGCTCCTCAGCGGGCCGTGTGTGACCAGCGGGCCACGGACTGAGGCTGAACACAGTGGTGCTAAAAGAGCACGCATGCAACCTTAAGCTTGAGCTCACCCGGCTTAGAGCTGTAGGCATCTTTCTGCCTTTCTCTCAGAAACAGCTCATAGAACAATAAAGTGACATTTGGGTCTTAAGACGTCAAAATTAAAGTCTCTTTCACAAAATCTTAACGATAAACAAATGCCTAAAACAATGACTCCAAACTTGCTTTATAAAGAAAATTACTTGGCCCCGGCTGGCGTGGCTCAGTGGTTGAACATCGACCTATGAACCAGGAGGTCATGGGCCAATTCCCGGGTTGTGGGCTTGATCCTCAGTGTGGTACACAGGAGGCAGCTGATCAATGATTCTCTCTCATCATTGATATTTTCTCTCTTGCTCCCTCTTCCCTTCCTCTCTGAAATCAATAAAAATATACACCCCCCCCCCCAAAAAAAAAGAAAAAGAAAAGAAAGAAAATTACTTGGAGTGCTTGCTAAAAATATTGAATATAAACCCTCATGCTTTTACCTTTAAGACTCTGATTTGGGAGTTCTAGATGGGGACTGGGAATCTGCGTTTTAAAAATTAAGTGTCTCCAGTTGATTTTTATGATCAGTAAAGTTTGCAAAACACTGGCCTATGATATGAAATTCCTCACTAGAAAGTCAGCGGCAGCCCAGGCTGATGTGGCTCAGTTGGTGGGCGCTGAAAAGGTTGCAGCTTTGATTCCCCATCAGGGCACATCCCCAGGGTTACCTGCTAGATTCCCAGCAGGGGGAGTGCAGGAGGCAGCCGATAGACCTTTCACACCCATGTTTCTCTCTCTCCCTTCCTTTCTGTCTAAAACTCAATTTCTAAAAATCTTTTTTAAAAAGTCAGTCTTTATTCCTAAAGGAGACTCAAAAATCTTAATGTTTTTTCTTCCCGATTATCCTCCATGAGTTCCAAGGTGCCAGACCACCGAATGCTCACTACTGGCCTGGTGTCAATGGCAAGTACTGGCCAGGCAAAGCACAGCTCCCCAGAAGTGGGCCATACCGCACCTTGTTGTTCTCCTCTTCGTACTCGTCGCTGCTGTTGTCGGCCATCGTCTTGTTTGGAAGACGGGCAGAACGAGGAGGTCCTTAGGAGAGAAGTTTCCCTTTAGGTTATTGTTAAAAGAATTGTGAAAGACAAATAATTTTTAGTTTATGATATTTTCTAATCTGGCCACAATTTAGATGAGCATCTAGCTACAAGATAGAAGACTGAACCCTAGCCATGGCTCTGTCAGTTCAATTCAAACATGTATTTACTCAGCATTCCTGTGCTTCAGGCACCGGGTCAGACATTATACTGACTATTTGCTGTTATGTCAATAGTATAAAATCTGCTGTTAATTTACATACACATTGACAACATGAAGTTAGTAATTAATAAAGTGAAAAGAGCCGGGACCGGTTTGGCTCAATGGATGGAGCATCGGCTTGGGGACTGAAGGGTCCCGGGTTCGATTCCGGTCAAGGGCATGTAGGGGGTGTGCAAGAGGCAGCTGATCGATGACTCTCTCTCATCGATGTTTCTAACTCTCTATCTCTCTCCCTTCCTCTCTGTACAAAATCAATAAAATATATTAAAAAAATAAATAAATAAATAAAGTGAAAAGAGTACTGGATTCATATTCAAGACACTGAGCTTGAAGGATAATTCTGTCACTTGGGAAAAATGACACTCCTCTGGGTCTCTGCACTCCTACCTCTGACAGAGCCCATAGCACCTCTCACCCAGAACTGCTGAAAGGACCAAATGAAAGAACGTAGATGGAAGAAAAAGACCCAGCTCCTGTCAAACATCAGTCACAAATATAAATCTGAATCAGCTCTGGCCAGTGTGGGTCAGTGGTTGAGTGTCGATCTATGAACCAAGAGGTCACGGTTTGATGTCTGGTCAGGGCACATGCCCAGGTTGTGGGCTCGATCCCCAGTAGGGGGTGTGGACGAGGCAGCTGATCAATGATTCTCTCTTATCATTGATGTTTCTATCTCTCTCTCTCTCCCTTCCTCTCTTTCTAAAAATCAGTAAAAAGCTATTTCAAAAAATAAATCTGAATAAGTGCCCTGTTCATTGAATATTCTGAACAATTAACCAGATGTAAAATATTAGCTGGCATGATTTCTAAATCAAATAAATGGCTATTAATCATCATTTTCCAGCTTACTAAATCACCCAAAATGAAAATGAATTATCATGCCCACAGCTAGCATGATTAAAAACATAGTTGAGCTGGGACTGGTTTAGCTCAGTGGATAGAGCGTGGGCCTGCGGACTGAAGGGTCCCGGGTTCGATTCCGGTCAAGGGCATGTACCTTGGTTGCGGGCACATCCCCAGTCGGGAGTGTGCAGGAGGCAGCTGGTCGATGTTTCTCTCTCATTGATGTTTCTAACTCTCTGTCCCTCTCAAATCCTCTCTATGTAAAATCAATAAAATATATTAAGAAAAAAAAAACATAGTTGAGCCGAAACCGGTTTGCCTCAATGGATAGAGCATCGGCTTGGGGACTGAAGGGTCCCGGGATCGATTCCGGGCAAGGGCATGTACCTTAGTTGCGGGCATATCCCCAGTGGGGGGTGTGTAAGAGGCAGTTGATCGATGACTCTCTCTCATCAATGTTTCTAACTCTCTATCTCTCTCCTTTCCTCTCTGTACAAAATCAATAAAATATATATTTTTTAAATAAATAAAAAAATTAAAAAAATATATAGTTGAGTCAAAAACCTGGGAACCTAGGTATGTATATATATTATATACACTTTATATCTATATTTATATAAAATGTATATACTTATATATACATTATATATATATCCAAAAAATTAAAAGCAATGACTCAGATATATGTACGCTAATATTCATTACAGCATATTCACAAATTCACAAAAGCCAAAGATGTAAATAACATTAATGTCTAACAACAGATAGATAAACAAAATGTGTTTATATAGACAATGGAATATTATTCAGCCATAAAAAATAAGGATATTCTAACACATGCTACAGCATGAAAACATTATAAAAACATTATGCTAAGTGAAATAAGCCAGACGCAAAAGAACAAATATTGTTCTTTTGTGTACCTAGATGCTGGAAGCAAATTCCAGCAAGGCATAATAAAATGCAATAAATACATCAAAAGGCTGATGAACCTTGGGGCTTCAGCAGGGCTGGAGATCTATATGTATTATTGCCTGCTGCCAGAGAGCTGAAGGCAGTTCCCCCAACCTGATCCTCTTTTACTGTTTACTAAGCCTTACCTTTGATATGTATATCTGCTTTGCTATAGAACAAAATGTGTGAATAAAAAGCCCTGGGTTCAGAGATTCAGAGAGCTTAGTTACTAAAGCCGAGCCTCCTCTGGCTCTCCCACAATGCCTTCCAAATTTATATTTCATGTCTAGTCTCTTTATTAATTTGTGTCACAGCCCTTTCTCCAGATTCCTGAACCCTAGTAGATGAGGATAAGACCCGGCACCTAGAGTAGGCAAATTCATAAAGACAATGTAGAATAGAGGCTACCAGGAGCTGGGAGGAGGAGGGGGATGGGGAGTTATTATTTAATGTGTACAGTTTCTGTTTAGGATGGGGCAAAAGTTCTGGAAATAGTGAGATAGTTATGCAATATAAATTTACTTAATGCCTCTGAATTGTATACTTAAAATGGGATTAAAATGGTAAATTTTATATCTATAATAATAAAAGCATAATATGCTAATTAGACCAGACATCCTTCTGGACATCCTTCCAAAGCCACAGTAGGCAGGGGCCAAGGCAGAGGCAGCAGAGGCAGGCAGGGGCCAGGGCCAAGGCCCTTGCACAAATTTCATGCATCGAGCCTCTATATAGGTATATTTACCCCAAGAAACAAACAACCCTAATGTCACCCTTTGTTCCTAACTCAAAAGCCAAATCCAATCCATAATCAAGTCTTAGCGATTTTTAAAATATTTTTATTGATTTCAGAGAGGCAGGGAGAGGGAGAGAGGATCATTGATCGGCTGCCTCCTGCACGGCCCACACTGGGGATGGAGCTCGCACATCAGGCCTGTGTCCTTCTGGGAATGAACCTGACCTCACGACTCATGGGCTGATGCTCAACCACTGAGCACACCGGCCAGATAAGTTTTAGTGATTTTTCTTCTCTTTATTCTGTTTCCTCACGACGTACAAGCCACTATCACCTCAACTCAGCCACTGCAACAGTCCTTCCAGCTGCTCCCTCCTTTCACCGTTCCACCCATCCCAGGGCAGCAGCAATCTCCAGGCTCTGCTTTCTGCCGCTGCCTCCCTCCGCCTCCGCCTGCTTGTTTGTTCTGACATCACTCCCTCCCACCACAGGCTGGTCCCTTTCAAGTCCCCAAACTCAAATTCTTTCTGGGATCAGCGCCTTTTCACATTTCATTTGCTGTTCTCTTTTCCTGGCCTATTTTTCCTCACTGTCTGGATCCCTCCTCCTCCTCCCTATCTTTCAGTCTCAAATGTCACCTCATTAGGCCATCCCTGATACCCTATCGAAAGTAGATCCCCGCCCTGGCTTATATGGCTCAGTGGATAGAGCATCAGCCTGTGGCCTGAAGGGTCCTGGGTTCAATTCTGGTCAAGGGCACATGCCCGGGTTGCAGGCTTAATTCCCAGGAGAGGGCGTGCAAAAAGCAGCTGATCAATGATTCTCTCATCATTGATGTTTCTCTCTCTCTCTCTCTCTCCTTTCCTCTCTGAAATCAATAAAAATATATTTTTTTAAAAAACAGATCCCACTCCTCACCATTATTCTTCCTAACATCAAGCTCTTTGCCTCCATCAATGCATTTACCACATTTGTATGTTCGTTTATTCATTTGTCATGTCTCCCATGATTACAAGCCTCAGGATGGCAGAATCAATGTCTTTTAAAACCTGTATGTGCAGTGCCAAGCACAATGCTGATGCACAGGTATGCATTCAAAACTGCATTGTTGGCCCTAGCCGGTCTGGCTCACCGGATAGAGTGTCAGCCTGCAAACTGAAAGGTCCCAGGTTCGATTCTGGTCAAGGGTGCGTGCCGGGGTTGTGGACTTGATCCCCAGTAAGGGACCTGCAGGAGGCAGCCCATCCATGATTCTCTTTCATAATGGATGTTTCTATCTCTCTCTCCCTCTCCCTTCTTCTCTAAAATCAATATATAAAATGCATTGTTGAATAAATGACAGTGTCAGATACTCTTAACATATCCCATTGATATTTTTGAGACTGCAGGTTAAGGGCAGGTTATTGAAGCATCTTCAAAAATGAGCAAAACAGTTTTAATAAGTTAAAACACATACACACCATGAACTGTGAGCAGAGCAGTAACATAGAGGAAATGGCAGTTGGGAATACTGATCAGGCTGGAGGAAGACCCTGAAACGGGGAGGGGGGGGGGGTTGGGGGAGCTGTGTTTTCTTCCCTCTTCACTAGTTACAACACAGAAACAAAGGCAGCTGAAACCAGTTTGGCTCAATGGAGCGTCAGATTGCGGACTGAAGGGTCCCGGGTTCAATTCCGGTCAAGGGCATGTACCTTGGTTGCCGGCACATCCCCAGTAGGGGGTGTGCAAGAGGCAGCTGATCAATGATTCTCTCTCATCGATGTTTCTAACTCTCTATCCCTCTCTCTTCCTCTCTGTAAAAAATCAATAAAATATATAAAAAGAAAAAGAAAAAAGAAAAAGAAACAAAGGTAAGTGAAGTAACCTAACTCTGAGAGGGGACATTTGCTATTACAAAACAGAAACTTCTTGGAGACAAATCATCAATCCATCTGCTCTTTGTTCTGAGGACCATTTTCCCCCTTTCCTCTGCATTCCTCTCTCACCTCTGTATCTTGGGGTTGGAGTATAAATACTTGCAACCTCTTCAGAGTCGTTAATCTCTAGACGCTCATCATATGTCTGGTTTTCAACAATCTTGGTCTAAGCAAAAGGAGGCATGGTTAGAGCTCCTATGACCGGACACCACACGCCCTGGAGAGGTGCACTGATCCTCTTCCTTACCCAAGCACCCACTTCCGCCCCCATTCACACCCTCCGTCAGGCTCCTCGGCCCGAGGTCAGGCAGCTGTCATCTGCTGCAGCCCCATAGGAGCTGCGGACAGGCTGGCTGAGCACGGAGCGGCCTGGAGAGAACAGCAGCCTTCTGCCCACTCCCCAAACGGTTACACCCACTGCGGGGCCTAAGTTTTCCTCGGTGGGTGGCGGCTCTCTCCCCGCCTCCCACCGCTCCCGAGGCTGTGGAGGCTCCCAGGGAGGTGCCCCGGCTCTGGGACGAGATGTCTCTGGGGTTCCCTCGTCTACCGGACGACAGGGGCACTCAGTCTCTCAGTCCCATCCACTAATCTGAGAGCATCAGCCCATCTCCACCCCCCTCTCGAACCCCCCTAAGTTTTGGGGAGTAAAAGAAGCAGGATGGTAGTGAGTGGCTGAGAGAAGGGAGTCAGGAGCAGTTGGAACGGAATTGAGGGGTTACTGGAAGGAGGGAAGGGGCGTCCCCCTAATTCCTCCCGGGAGGGAGGGAGGCAGGCAGCCTCCGGCGGCCTGGTTACCTGGAGCCCCGCTGAATCCGTCTCCTCTGTCTGGAAGGAACCCCGGCCTGCGGCTGGGGTCTCTCCAACCCTCACCAGGCCGCTCCAGGGGCTCCACTCCGAGAGACCCGCCTGTGGTCCGCGGCCGGTCGCTAGGCAAAAACAAGCAACTCTTAAAACTCGCGGGACTTGCTTCCACTCTCGCGAGACCTTCTCTCCAGCCGGGCGCGTCCCAGCTCGGCCCGCGGAGGACCGGGACCGGCTGGGAAACAGCCGCTCTAGGCGCCCGCGGCACCTGCGTCTATGGTTTCAAGAGAGGCGCCCGTAGTGACACCCTGTGGTCCCGGGTGGGAAGGCGGGTGAGGATAGGTTCCTAGAGTTGGCTTTTCCATCTGGAAATATTGGGTCGGCAAGTAAGTAATTGCGGGTTTCACACATATATGGCTTCAGTTGAATTTTTAGGTTTGCAGACGTAGTAAAAATGTAAAACACATTTTGTTATTTGATAGTTGGCTATTCAGCTGTTAATCAGTAAAAAAAGTTTTTTGATCTGTTTTGTAGTTTTCGTTTGGCGTTCGTTGAAAAATGGAAAATCAAAAGGAACATTTTCGTCATATTTTGATTTTTTATTTCCACAAAGGGAAAAACGCATCGCAAGCTCATAAAAGTTATGGGCTGTTTATGGTGACGAAGCCTTAAAAGAACGGCAGTGTCAAAATTGGTTTGCCAAATTTCGTTCTGGTGATTTTTCACTCAAAGATGAAAAACGCTCTGGTTGTCCAGTTGAAGTTGATGACGCCCTAATCAAAGCAATAATCAATTCGGACTGTCACAGTACAACACGTGAGATTGCAGAGAAGCTTCATGTATCACATACATGCATTGAAAATCACTTAAAACAACTTGGCTATGTTCAAAAACTCGATACATGGGTTCCTCACGAACTGAAAGAATCACAGTTAACGCAACGCATTAGCAGCTGCGATTTGCTAAAGAAACGTAATGAAAATGATCCATTTTAAAACGACTGATAACTGGTGATGAAAAATGGGTTGTTTACAACAATATCAAGCGGAAAAGATCGTGGAGCAGGCCAGGTGAACCAACTCAAACAACATCAAAAGCTGATATTCATCAAAAGAAGGTTTTGTTATCAGTTTGGTGGGATTACAAAGGAATTGTCTACTTTGAACTCTTACCACCCAACCGAACGATCAATTCTGATGTCTACATTGAACAACTAATGAAATTAAACAATGCAGTTGAAGAAAAGCGGCCCAAATTGACAAATCGAAAAGGTGTTGTATTCCATCATGACAATGCAAGGCCACACACATCTTTGGTCACTCGGCAAAAATTAATGGAGCTTGGTTGGGATGTTTTGCCACATCCACCATATAGTCCTGACCTTGCACCATCTGATTACTTTTTGTTTCGATCTTTACAAAACTCCTTGAATGGTAAAAATTTCAATAATGATGATGATGTCAAATCGTACCTGATTCAGTTTTTTGCTAATAAAAACCAGAAGTTTTTTGAACGTGGGATTATGATGCTGCCTGAAAGATGGCAAAAGGTCATTGATCAAAATGGGCAATACATTACAGAATAAAGTTATTTAGTTCCATGAAAAAATTGTCTTTGATTTTCTTTAAAAAATCCGCAATTACTTACTTGCCGACCCAATACATTTCCTCATAAGTTGGTCCAATGAGAATTTAAGCCAAGTTTTTAAGGAATAGTCCCACGATTCTTGGTACGTTTTCTTTAGCATTTATATTTCATTACAGTCCTTCCCATGCATCGTATCCCATTGCATAGGACATACTTATACTAACAAATTACTTATTATTTATCTGAGATTCTAATTTAATGTGGTGTCTGTATTTTTATTCGTAGAGAAAACAGCTTCTTTAGGGCAGGGTCTGTGTCTAATTAATTTTAATACCTTTATAGAACAGTGCATTGCATAAATTAGGTGCTTTAAAGGTACTAATTGGGTGGGTGAAGGAATGAGTGAATGAAGATGTAAGGAACAAATATTTCAGAACTATAGCCATAGTTACTTTTGGGAGTCAGAGAGAGAGAAATAACAAAAAAAAGATTGGAAATTTGACCCTGAATACCTGCAGAGGAAAGTGTCAAAGTGGTTTTAAAAAGGAAAATGAGCACTTGCTAGATAGATAGCTCAGTTGGTTAGAGCCGTGGTTGGCAAACTGCGGCTCTCAAGCCACATGCGGCTCTTTGGCCCCTTGAATGTGGCTCTTCCGCTGAGTCACACTGGTCAAGGGCACATGTGCAGGAGGCAGCAAATCAATGATTCTCTTGTCATTGATGTTTCTCTCTCTCCCTCTTTCCCTTCCTCTCTGAAATCTATCTATCTATCTATCTATCTATCTATCTATCTAGATATAGATATAGATATAATTTTTTTTGAAAAATGAAGGGAGAGAGACATTGATGTGAGAGAGAAAATTTGTCTTCCATACTTGCCTGGACTGGGGACCAAACCTGCAACCCAGGCACGAACCCTGAGCAGGAATTGAACCAGCAATGTCCTCGTGCACAGGGTGATGCTCAACCGGCTGAGCCATGCTGGCTGAGTGATTTTTACTTTTTTAAAAAATTAAGAACTTGTTCATCTTTTTTGGGGGGAAATGTGCTTTTTATAACAAAGTGAACAATGCGGTTTGACATATATCCTTTTAGACATGCAAAGTTTCAAAACATGGAAGCTTTGCTACTGGAAAGCCACCGCTGGCAGATTTGAAATGAGGAGGAGAATGCATTGTGCAGTGGTGAAGGACACAGAGTCTGAAGCTGAGCAGCCTTTATTCCGATTCTAGCTTTGATAGTTTCTTGCCCTGAGATGTGTGGTAGATTAGTTTTCCTCTTTGCACTTTGGTTTTCCCACCTGTAAAATAAAAATATTAATAGTTCCTACCTCCCTGAATTCTTGTGAGGATTAAATGAGATAATCTGGGTGAATGATTTAGGGTAATGCTTGGAATACTGTAAGTGCTCAATAAATATTAAGGAATACACAGGAGATAAAGAGACAGGTGTGTCACAATGGGAAAAGCTGGGTTTGAATCCTGCTTCTATCCCTTACTGGCTCTGTGAGCCTGGACAAGTGCTTTATTTATTTGATCCTCAGTGTCCTCCCTGAATTGTTGTGAAGGATAAGAGATGATATGTGTCAAGTACCAGACACAAAATAAGTACTCATGCCATGGCCAGGTAGCTCAGTTGGTTAGTGTCATCCCCATATACCAATATTGTGGGTTTCATCCTCAGTCAAGGAACATACAGGAATCAACTGGAGCCCTGGCTGGTTTTCTCAGTGGTTAGAGCTTCAGCCTTCAGACCAAATGGTCATGGGTTTGATTCCCAGTCAAAGGCACAGACCTCAGGTAGGGAATTGGAGGCAACCAATCCATGTCTCTCTCTCTCTCTCTCTCTCTCTCTCTCTCTCTCTCTCTCTCTCTCTTTTTTAAACTTCCAAAACTTTAAATTTTTCAGATAATACTTAGCATTTTCTCAAATCAATAATACCTCCACATGCCCAAGGATACACTTCACACAAAAGACATTTCCAAATAGATCAACCAACCTCATCCAGGCCCCACACAAGGCACTCACAGATCAACACCCCAGCGCTATACTAACTCCACACATCCAGATCTAAGCCTTCCTCATTTGATTCAGCAGACCCTCAAGTTCCCCCAAAAGTTTCCAGCCATGTCTGAGAGGCAGCCTTGGGGTGGAGGCAGGCGAGGAGTGAGCTGTTCCGGCCTGGTTGCTCCGGGCCTGGCCTCTGTTGCTCTGGTCTGTTCCACAACCAGCTGCTCCAGGCCTGGCCACTGCCGTTCCCGACTTGGCTGCTTCGGGTGTGGCTGCTGCTGCTCCGGGCCTGGCCGCTCCAAGCCTGGCAGCTGCTGCTCCAGGCCTGGCCGTACCCGACCCGGCTGCTCTGGGCCCGGCTCCATGTGTCTCTCTTACATCAACATTTCTCTCTTGCTCTTTTCCCCTTCTCCCTCTCTTCCACTCTCTCTCTAAAAATCAATGGCAAATATGTCCTCACTCACTCCTTGGGTGAGGATAAAAAATAAAAAATAAAAATAAAAAAGGATCAACTGGTGAATGCATAATTAAGTGGAAGAACAAATTGATGTGTTTCTCTCTCTCTCTTTCTCAGCCTTCCTCTTTCTCTAAAAACAAGTAATTGTAAAAACACTCAATAAATTTGCTGTTTATCTATACTACAGCAATGGATGAGTGCTGTAGAGTTAGTGATATGGGATAAACTGATATAGGGGATAACTGCTGAATCCTATATGCTCTAAGCATGGGATAACTACCAACACCACAGAAGAGTGGATTTGACCCTTGCTTCTGGCCTAGAACTTGAGTAAATGTATTAAACTTGTCATCATTTTCTTCACCTACAAAATGTACTGTAACTGCCCTGGTTCCTGCAACACGTAAAAAAAGGATGTAATTTACAAGCCATAAAAATGTACCTTTTAAAGTGTACTGCAAATCACAAAGTTGTCCAACTCCAGAACATTTCCATCACCCCAAAACCATTTCATCGCTCCAAAAAACAAACTCACTCCCATTCTGTCCTTTTCCCTCCTCCTCACAGCCCTACATGCTATCTCTATGAGTTTGCCTATTCTGTATGTTTCACATAAATGGAATCACATAGCATGTGATCTTTTGTGACTTGCTTCTTTCACTTAACATGTATATTTTTATTTATTTATTTATTTATTTATTTTTAATATATTTTATTGATTTTGTACAGAGAGGAAGGGAGAGAGATAGTCAGAAACATCGATGAGAGAGAGTCATCGATCAGCTGCCTCTTGCACACCCCCTACTGGGGATATGCCCGCAGCCAAGGTACATGCCCTTGACTGGAATCGAACCCGGGACCTTTCAGTCCCCAAGCCGACGCTCTATCCATTGAGCCAAACCGGTCCTTATATTTTTATTTTTTAAAACATTTTTTAAAAAATCTATTTTACACAAAGGAAAGGACAGAGGAAGAAAAGGGGGGTGAATATCAATGTGAGAAATAAACATAAATTGTGTGCGGATGATATTCCAACCAATGAAGCCACGCCAGCCAGGGCTAACAGTATTTTTCAGGTTCGTCTATGTTGTATAATGCATCAGTACTTTAGTCCTTTTTATGACTAATAGTTCATGTATAACATTTTGCCATCCATTCACTTATTATGGACATTTGAACTGTTTCTACTTTTTGGCTATTATGAATAATCCTATATAATAAAGAACTAATATGCTAATTAGACCAGTCGGCAGAATGACCTTCCAGAATGACCAGTGGTGGGAGGACCTATGCTTGCATAAATTCCCCGCATTGGGCCTCTAGTGCTTCCATAAATATTAGTGTACACTCTTGTGTGGACATGTTTTTTAATTTCTCGGGTACATATATCAAGGAGTGGAATTGCTGGGTCCTGTGGTAACTATTGAACTTTCCAGCCAGCAGTGCCTAAGGGTTCTGTTCTCTCCACATTCCCACCGGCACTCTGAGAGCTGTCCCGTGGCTGTGAAGTGTTGTTTCGTGGTGATTTTGATTTGCATTTCCCTAAGGATGCTGAGCTCCTTTTATGTGCTTGTTGGCTCTATGCAGATCCTGTGGAGAAATGCTAAAAGTGGATTATTTGGCCCTGGTTGGTTCGCTCATCCACCTTGGACGGAAGGCTCCTTCCCCCTGGGCCCAGCCCGGCAGGCAGGAGGCAGCCAACAGCTAGACATCGGTATCTCTGTCTTCCCCTCTCTCTAAAAAATCAATGGGAAAATAGCCTCCGGTGAGGACTTTAAAGAAGTTTATTGTCTAAAGTATTACATATGTCCCTTTTTCCCCCTACTGACCCCGCCAGCCGCCCCGTCCTCCGCCCAGGCCTCGGGTGAGGGTTTTTTAAAAGCCGGATTGTCTGTGTTGTTGAGTCGTGAGAGTTCTTGTATGCCTGGGATTCTGGTCCCTTCGGCACCGTTACTCCCAGTTCTCAGTGAGATAACGGTCTGGGGCTTATGAAGGGGGCGCGGGCACCCACACCGGCACCACCGAGCCCGCCCCCCGCCCCGCCCCGCCCGCCCCGCCCCGCGGTCCGCCCGCCCCCCGCCCTTTGACCCGCGCCGCTTCCGGTTGGAGACGTGGCTCTGGGCCGCCATCTTGGCAGTGGGGAAGCGGCCGCGGCTCCTGTCAGGGGCAGCAGGTCCCGTCCGCCGGTGCGCCCCGTGCCCGAGCCGCCAGCCCAGCCGTGCGGAGCCGCCCGAGCGCAGCCGCGTCCTCAGGATGGTAGGTCCGAGCCCGCGGCCGCCGCCCTCCGGCTGAGCCGGCCGCCGCCCGGGAGCAGCCCGGGCCGACCTCCGGCCGCACCGCCTCAGGCCGGAGCCCGCCCTCCCCACGGCCCCGCCGCGGCCGCCGGGTCTGCGGGAGCCGCGAGGGGCGCCCCGGCCCCGCCGCGGTCGTCGCGCCCATCCCGCCGGCCCGGGGCGCCGGGCTCGGAGGGAGACTGTCCGCTTCCCGGCCTCCGTCCCCGGCGCCCCCCCTCGGGGCTCGGAGGCCGTGCGGCCTCGCGCTCGCTGTCCACGGCCGGGACGGCTTTTGTTTGTCCGGAGCCGGGCCCGGGGTGGAGGGAGGCGTAGGGCGCAGCAGTCACTGCGAAGCCGACTCCGGCCCCGATGGCCCCGGAACCGCCCAGCCTGCGGGACCGCGGGGCGCGGCGGCGGGCACGGAGCGGGCACAGGGCGCCGCGCTGGGAAGGCCGGGCTGTGAGGAGCACAGGCTCCGGCTCGGCTGAGGGACGCAGGTGGGTGTGGGGTGTGGGGTCTGGGGGGCGGGGGCCCGCCCGGCCTCAGGCCGCCGCCGCCGCCGGTGCCGATGGAGCTGATGGGGGCGGGCCGCCGCCCGCGGACGCCGCCGCGTCCCTGTCACTGCGCTGCGGGTGTTGATGAAGCAGGAGAAATGCTTTGGGTCCAAACGAGCTAGTAATTGATTTTTTAGTGCACTTTCATGTCCTCGGTCTTTTGAAGGAAGTTTTTTTAAATTCTATTTTTGTTAGTAGATTAATTGATTAAAGGGTCTTTCTACACACTGAAGAGAGCACAGTGTATCATCTGGTGCAATCACATTAAGTTCTATCGACAACCTTCTACATGGTGACATGGATGGGGGAACTCATGCTTGGGCTATTAAACACTGAAACGTTTTTTCAGCTTTAGGCATATACATAGATGGTGTCAAGCAGGTTTGCTTCATAAAACTTTCATGTTGTATATAAAAATTTCCAAAATCCTCCTCTTTTCATTTTAACTAGGATAGTAATTTTTAAACTTTTTCTTTAACATCCCGGTTGTATTTGTAGGGCATTTTAGAACATATTCTAATTTTAATAGCAAAATTTAAGCATTATATATGTATTTATGTAAAGGTGATCTTTACAAAGAGGTATTGGAATGTTTTTGGCACTTAGTACAGTAACTTTTCACTTACTGTCACCAATAGACTAGGGCCCAGTGCACAAATTCGTGCACCTTGAAAGGAACTGTTGGCTGTGAGGCTGCAGTGAGCATAGGGCTGGATCTCTGCCCATCCTCCGTGGCCCCAGTCCCCTGTCTGCTTCTCCTGCCGCTGCCATTTCTTGGCCCGCCCTGCTCACATCTTGGAGGGTGTGAGCAATTGGGGCCTGCACTAGCAGCTAGTGGGAGCAGCAGCTGCAGCCCTGATCATCCCTGAGGAGCAGGGGCAGGCGGAGAAGCCCTCAGGGGTAATCAGGGTCAACAGCTACTGCTCACTCTGCTGATAGCACCAAGCAGTGCAAGTGGCGGCTCTGGCACGATGTGGGTTTGAGCAAAAAGCAGCTCTGGTGCCGGCAGCAGGTAGGAGAGTGTGAGCAGTGGCTACCAGTCCCAATTGCCCTTTGGGAGCAGGGGGAGGTGGAGAAGCCCTGGAGGGTGATCCGGGCAGCACAGGCCCCAGCAGCAGGGGAAAGTGGTGGCTCCAGCACCAGCAGCAGGTATGAGCGTTGGGTGGACTGTGGTGGGACTGTGGCGTGCAGGACCAAAGAATTTTCAGTAATCACCAAAGACGCTCCCCAATGACAGCAACCAGCACCCCAGACCCTTGCTCACCTGCTCCACCATGGCTGACACCTGCCATGTTCCACACTCTGCCACCTGCTACCGACAGCTGCTATGTTCCATACGTGCCCCCTGGTGGTCAGCACGTGTCGTAGTGACTGGTTGGTTGTTCCACTATTCAGTCTATTTGCATATTAGCCTTCTATTATATAGGATTCTGGGACGTGAAGTGAAATGACATAAGAAACCAGTTTTCCTGTAGGCTCATTAATATAAACAGGAGTTAGTTTTTTGTTTTTTTTTAAATATATTTTATTGATTTTTTACAGAGAGGAAGAGAGAGGGAGGGATAGGGAGCTAGAAACATCGATGAGAGAGAAACATCAATCAGCCTCCTGCATATCCCCCACCAGGGATTTGCCCGCAACCAAGGTACATGCCCTTGACTGGAATCGAACCTGGGACCCTGTAGTGCACAGGCCGACGCTCTATCCACTGATCCAAACCAGTTTCGGCAGGAGTTAGGTTTTCATGTCATTTCATCAACATTTTAATGACACAATCTAGAATGATACAATGTTATTTGGAGACCTGCTATATTTTTAGTTCACTGATAATCAAGGGATGGTAAAGTTCTAGGTGTTGGTGATAAAATGTAAAATAAACTGCATGTTATTTGGACATGTGCAAAAATATACAGTTGTGTCATGTTTAAATATGCATATGTGTCTGAATTATTTGGGAGTTGGTATGATCTAGATGCTCTAAGATTTATATATTCTGAAGAAGAGCATCTCAGTACGTCTGCTCTGTTGAGTCATAAGATACTATTATTTCTGCGAAATGTTTCTGGATCCTATTCCTTGATGAAGATATCCCTGGATAGTAAAAATGTCCAAATAAGTGACATTTTAAAATATTTTTGGATCTAAAACTTGTTTGTGAAAGTTGGTTTCCCCCCCATACATTTTATTTAAAAACTGTAAGTATCTAGAAAAGTTGAATTTTATAGTGAACACCCCTATAACCACCAGCTAGATTCTGTAACTAACATTTCATTATACTTATATTACACATCAAATTACATCTTTATACATCTATTTTATTTTATTTTATTTTATTTTATGTTTCTCTTTTTATATACATCTTTTTAAAAAATGCAATTCAGAGTAAGTTGTAGACATCAGTTCATTATTTTTTTAAAATTCTTTATTGTTGAAGGTTTTACATATGTCTCCTCTTTTTCCCCATTAAACCTCTTTCCCTCTCTTTCCCCCCAGGCCTTCATCACCCTATATTGTCTGTGCCCAGGGGCCATGCAAAGATGCACACAGGGTCTTTGGTTGGTCACCTCCCACCCACTCACCCTCTTCCACCTTCGCTCCGAGACTCCGCATTCTGTGCCATGCCCCATGGCTCTGGGTCCACTCTGTCCACCAGTTTATTTTGCTCATTAGATTCCTCATATGAGTGAGATCATGTGATACGTGTCGTTCTCTGACTGACTTTTTGAGGAAACTCCATACTCTTTTTCATAATGACTGCACCATTCCCACCAGCAGTGCACAGGGATTCCATTTTCTCCACATCCTTGCCACCACTTGTCATTTGTTGATTTGTTGATAGTAGCCATTTTGACAGGTGGTGTTTTGATTTGTATCTCATTGATGATCAGTGAGTATTTTTTTCATGTCTCTTGGCCATCTATATGTCTACTTGGAGAAGTGTCTATTTTTTCACTGGATTGTTTATCATACTTCTGTGAAGTTGTATTAGGTCCTTATATATTTTGGGTATTAACCCTTTATCAGAACATATTGCCAAATATGTTCTCCCATACAGCCGGCTCTCTTTTTGTTTTGGTGATGGGTTTCTTTTGCTGGGCAAAAGCCTTTTATTTTGATGTCTCATTTGTTTACATTCTCCTTAGTTTCCTTTGCCCTAGGACAGTGGTCGGCAAACTCATTAGTCAACAGAGCCAAATATCAACAGTACAACGATTGAAATTTCTTTTGAGAGCCAAATTTTTAAAATTTAAATTTCTAAATTTAAGTTTTTCAAAATAGACTCGCCACTTTTTCAAAATAGACTCGCCCAGGCTGTGGTATTCTGTGGAAGAGCCACACTTAAAAGGCCAAAGAGCTGCATGTGGGTCATGAGCCGTAGTTTGCCGACCACGGTCCTAGGAGATGTATTCATAAACATATTGCTACGAGATCTGGGATTTTGCTGCCTATAGTTCCTTCCAGAATTTTTATGGTTTTCTGATTTACATTTAAGTCTTATGGATACAGGTTGATCTATGAAAAAAAAATTATTTTGCCAAGCTGAGTAGCTCAGGGGTTGAGCATTGACCCATGAACCAGGAGGTCACAGTTCAATTCCTAGTTGAGGCACATGCCTGAGATGCTGCTAGATCCCCAATGTGAGATGTGCTGGAGGCAGCCGATCCATGTTTCTCTTTTATCATTGATGTTTCTCTCTATATCTCTCTCTCTCCCCCCTTCTCTCTGAAATAAGTAATAAAAATAGATTTTAAAAAATAGATTTCCTTTGGCTTTCGTCACTGAAATTAGTACAAAACATCCTATGCTGTGAAGTCCTAGTAGAGAAATAAATGAACAAATGCAAAAACACACGGCTTATTATGACCTTGTTATAAAAAAGAAATATAAGTATAAAAAGGGCATCTTTTTTTTTTCTAGTTTTCTACAAATTAATCAGAACATGCTCTTATTTTCTTAACATTGGTAAGTATCATGATAGTCATTTTTTCTTAATGAATTTGATATTAAGTCTTATTGTAACTCCAATCTGTAAAATATTTGCTTTTCTACAAAGTACTGTATTTTTCCTTATTTAAGTACTAGAGGCCCAGTGCATGGCAGGGAGGAGGGGTCCCTCAGCCCAGCCTGTGCCCTCTCGCAGTGCGGGAACCCTTGGGGGATGTCCGCCTGCGCAGAGGGGGGAGATGCAGTGTGAGCCTGCTGGTGAGATGGGCTTCTGGCTGAGCGCCGCTCCCCCTGTGGAGTGCATTGACCACCAGGGGGCAGCTCCTGCATTAGCATCTTCCCCCTTTTGGTCAGTGCGTGTTATAGCGACCAATCGTTCTGCAGTTTGGCCAATCTGCATGTTATCTTTTTATTATATAGGATAGGCATTGAGTAAACTTACTATAGTGTCCACGTTAAGTAAAAGTGATCACATTAAGTTCAGTTCCCAAAAGTTATTAAAAAGCTAGATTTGGGTTTGTATGATTGACCTACACATGATGGGGGAGGAACTGAAATCCTACACTGTAATAACTGTTCCCAATTAGAGGATTATTGCTTTCCCCCCTCTTTTTCATTTATAACACAGCAACTGCACAGCTATTGAATTTTTAAAAAAATATACAATATATATATTTTATTGATTTTTTTACAGAGAGGAAGGGAGAGGGATTGAAAGCTAGAAACATCGATCAGCTGCCTCCTGCACACCCCCACTGGGGATGTGTCTGCAACCAAGGTACATGCCCTTGACTGCAATCGAACCTGGGACTTTTCAGTCCACAGGCCGATGCTCTATCCTAGGGGTGTCGAACTCAATCAGAGAAGGGGCCAAAATCTAAAATCCAGCCTAAATTGCGGGCCGAATGGTTTACTGAACAGTCATAAACTGTCATTGTGATGGAAACGCAGTGGAGTGCAGTGATGACAGCGCGGTGCGGGCCACACTGCAAGGCCTGGCGGGACGGATTTGGCCCACGGGCCTTGTGTTTGACACATGTGCACTATCCACTGAGCTAAACCAGTTTCGGCTATTGTATTCTTGATGTATCTTTTTTATTATTTGAGAGTACAACAAAAAAATGAAAGTGATTTTTTTTGAGTTTCTACTGATTTGCCATTTATTTATTCAAATAGGAAGTTCACTATGGAAGCTAAGAATGATGTCCTATTATTATTGTTCCCTACAAGCTTTTGTTTCAGAACAAAAACTTGTGATTAGCTTAAAACTCTCAGTAAATTTTCTAGTTGTAGGTTTTTTTTGTTTTGTTTGTTTTTTAAATATATTTTATTGATTTTACACAGAAAGGAATTGAGAGGGACAGAGAGCTAGAAATGTCGATGAGAGAGAAACATCAACCAGCTGCCTCCCGCACACCCCCCTCGGGATGTGCCCGCAACCAAGGCACATGCCCTTGACCGGAATCGAACCCGGGACCTTTCAGTCCGCAGGTCGACGCTCTATCCACTGAGCCAAACCGGACCTGGCTAGTTGTAGGTTTTGTATATGGTCTGGATTTTATTTTAATCTTCCCTTTTTTAAAATCTGTGATTACTTCATACAAAGACAAAATGGTCCTCTATGACAATTGTAGAAACTATCCTTAATATGATCATGAATTATGATGGAGAAAGTGGCTACTTAATTCTGGAAGTGAGGAATACTGAAGCAGTTAGGGGTTGGAGAATGTCCTTGACATTTTTTCTTTAGAGAATTGTGCATATATTTATGACTAATTACTGCCTGTTACTCTTAGACTGCTGTTACTGGTAGGATGAAGGGATGATGGGCACCCATCTCTAACCCACACAAATACTATTCACACATGATTTGTTTCGGTTAGGCAATTTGCCATCTAGCAGCTTAACATTATTGTAAAATAGGTTCCAAAGTAGTTACTCTTGGAGCAGTGTGTGTGAAGTGGATACATCGTACATTTTCTGTTGCTGTAAAGTTTCCAAATACTCAGACTTTTGGAATGTTAAAGATGCAAAGGCATGTTAGATTTCATATAAGCTAACGTCTAATTTAAGGCTATTTCAAGAAGCGATTAAGTGAGTTATTCAAGGTCATATAATTAGTGGCATAGCATAACAGAAACCTAATTCTCCTTATTTCTTTACTCAAGGAACTTTCTGATCTATAGTTAAATCTGGTTAGGGGAGAGTTGTTATTTAATCCAAAAACAAAGGACTGGCAAACCACATCATTGTATGTATATTTTAAGAGAAAAGCTGTTTGACAAAGCTCAACTCAATGGAGGATTAAAAAACACACACATTTTTATTGATTTCAGAGAGGAAGGGAGAGAGAGGAATAGGAGAAACATCAGTTATGAGAGAGAATTATTATTTTTTAAAATATATTTTATTGATTTTTTACAGAGAAAGGGAGAGAGAGCGCTAGAAACATCTATGAGAAACATCGACCAGCTGCCTCTTGCACACCCCCACTGGGGATGTGCCCGCAACCAAGGTACATGCCCTTGACCAGAATCGAACTCGGGACCTTTCAGTCTGCAGACCGACGCTCTACCACTGAGCCAAACCGGTTTCGGCGAGAGAGAATTACTGGTAGACTGCTTCCTGCAACCTCCCTACTGGGGATGGAGTCCACACCTGTGCATGTGCCCTTACCGGAGTCGAACTGTGGCCTCCTGGTTAGTGGTCAATGCTCAGTCAGTGAGCCACATTGGCCAGGTGATTTTTTTTTTTAACTGTTCTGGAGAGATCCTTTCTGTGACCTAGATTTTTTACATCTAGAAAACAATCAAGGGCTCCGATAAGTTTATTATAAGTGTAGATCTTCTTTTCCCAAAATGTAAACAATAAGTGAAACAATTTCATGGGAATCATACTTAGTCTTCCCCAAAGAATATCAGATCAAGTTATAGTAGGAAACAGTAATTTACCTTTTAGCATGTACTATATATCTTATACTGTATATTATAATTATTAAACATCAGTAAACATTATGTGAAGAGGAGCTTTATTACTTCAAAGCATTTAAGAGGATGAGTATTAATTTAGAATAGGTTAAATTTATCTTGTTTAGAGGGGGCCATACCTTCCAGCTATGCATAACTCCGTGAATAGAAAACGTAAAGCTTCATGGACCTGTAATTGTGGTTTGGGGTGTGTTGGGTGTTTCAAGGTTTATAGCCATACTTAGTGTGAGGGCATTTTGGTCTTACTTTGGGAGTCTTATTTGCTTTTATGTGGATAATGGGATGACCCAAAGAGAGTTTCAGAGTTTTCCTGCTTAGAACCTACTTTTTTGTCCCTACTGTTCCCCCAATTCATCAAGCATAGTTTAAATGCTATTTCTTCTATCAAGTCATCCCTGATCTTACCATTTAGAAGTACTGTCTTCCTCCTCTGAATTCACATAGCATATTACTTGACAGTCTGCCTACCTAGTATTACAGTTGTATAGGTTTATCTTCTCCCTATTAGGCCTTTTTTTTTTCCCCCCCATTGAGGTATAACTGAGATATGCTAGTTTTGGGTGTACAATGTAATGTTTCAATATTTATATATTTTGGGAAATGATCACAACAAGTCATCTCTTATGATGTTAATTAGTTATGAAAATTTTTATAGAAATTTTTAATTTAGTGTTTACTTCGGCAGCACATGTACTAAAATTGGAATGATACAGAGAAGATTAGCATGGCCCCCGCGCAAAGATGATATGCAAATTCGTGAAATGTTTCATATTTTTAATAAATTTTTTAAAAAAAGAAAATTTTAATTAAAATTTTATAGCCCTGGCTCGGTGGCACATTTGATTGACACTTCCTCCCATACACGAAAAGGTTGGGCTGCAGATTCGGTCCCCAATCAGGCACATACCCAGGTTGGAGGTTCCATTCCTGGTCATGTTCGGGAGGCAACCACTTGATGTTTCTCTACCCCCTCCCCCCCATCAATAAAAAAGCATATCTTCTGGTGGTGATTAAAAATTTTTTAAATATAAAATGAGGGAAGAATACCAAGCTAGTTCCTTTTAATATTCTCAGAGAATATCTAGTGTGTATAGTAGCCCTTCAGTAAATAGTTAGTTAGTTCTTCTAATGATATTAGAGGCCTGGTGCACAAAATTTGTGAAGGGCAGGGGGAAGATTCCTCTGCCTGGCCTGCGCCCTCTTGCAGTCCGGGAACCCTCGGGGGAAGTCCGACTGATGGCTTAGGCCCTCTCCCTGGCAGTGAGACATCCTTAATACTGCCTCAGAGGGGGGAGAGGCTCCTACCACTGCCACTGCGCTCACCAGGTGTGAGTCCAGCTCTGGCTGAGTGGCGCTCCCCTTGTGGGAACGCACTGACCACCAGGGGGCAGCTCCTGCGTTGAGTGTCTGTCCTTTGGTGGTCAGTGCGAGTCATAGTGACCAGTCATTCTGGTCATTCTGGTTGTTCCATCATTCAGTTGATTTGCATATTAGCCTTTTATTATATAGGATTTCTCATTGTATAAAGTGATTTTCTATGGGCCATTTGAGAATTACTGCTTTAGAGAATCTATGAATTCCCAGAAATTTTAAGTAAATTTTATAGGGAGTCTGTGTCCATTATTTGAATATCAAAATGTTGACAAACACCGAAATCGGTTTGGCTCAGTGGATAGACCATTGGCCTGCGGACTGAAAGGTCCCGGGTTCAATTTCGGTCGGGGCATGAGCCTTGATTGTGGACACATCCCCAGTGGGGTTGTGCAGGAGGCAGCTGATCGATGACTTTCTCTCATTGATGTTTCTAACTCTCTATCCCTCTCTCTTCCTCTTTATAAAAAATCAATAAAATATATATATTTTTAAATGTTGACAAACCCATAAAAGTAAAAATTTGTTGCCTTGAAGTAACAATTTTTTTAATGAAATGCCTTTCATGGCAAGTTTATTATTAGTAATAGTGCTATTTTACATTGTGAATGTATGTGATATAAGTTGTATAATACTTTGGCTTATGGTTTCATCATATTTATTTGGCCCTCATAATAGCTTGTTAGGTAGGTAGGTAGATGATCCTCCATTTTATAGATGAAGAAACTGAGGCTAAGAGCAGTTGAGTAACTTAAGGTCAGACAGTTAATAAGTAGAACAACAAAAACTAGAATCCAGATTTTCTCCTAGTCATTTGGTTTTTCTGGTGTATTAAAGTGGTTCTTTGCAAATTCAGAACACTACTTCTGATTTACTTAATTGTTGGGAAAAAGGAGAAATGAATGTTAGCTTATCCTAAATACCTGAGAATTCTTCCATTTTCCTGATGAGAATATTAAGAAAAGTTTTTGTTCTTTGGAATATATAAACTTTTAGGAGTATAGCACAGATAGTGAAATGTATTCTTAAAGTATTTTAAAACTTATATGTACATGTTTTATATAAAAATTCTAGAAAACTGGTAATTCAAGAAGGGAGCCTGGTGATAATGATGGTGATGCTTGTGAAGAATTTGGATTTTTTTTTCATAAATATAAGAATGGAAAAATAATTATTTGTAACTTAAAATTTTTTTATTTTTTGTTAATTCTCACCCGAGGGTATTTTTTCCATTGAGGGAAAGGGAAGAAGGAAGAGAGGGAGAGAGAGAGACGGGGGGGGGGGGGGGGGGGGGAGATGGAGGGAGGGAGGGAGGAGGAGAGGAGAGAGAGAGGAGAGGAGAGAAAGGGAGGGAGGGAGGGGGGAGGGGGGAGGGAGGGGGAGAGGGGAGAGAGAGAGAGAGAGGAGGAGAGGAGAGAGAGAGAGATGTGAGACAGACTCATGCATTAGTTGTCTCCAGCATACACCCGCCTGGGGCTGGAAACAAACCTGCAACCCAGGTACATGTTCTTGACCAGGAATCAAAGCCAAGACCCTTCAGTGCTCAGGCTGATGCTCTAACCACTTACCAACACTGGCCAGGGCTCAATTAAAATGTTTGTATAATTTTTATTATCTTTTTTGTTAATCCTCACCCAAGGATATATTTCCATTGTTTTTAAAAAATATATTTTATTAATTTTTTACAGAGAGGAAGGGAGAGGGAATAGAGAGTTAGAAACATTGATGAGAGAGAAACATCGATCTGTTGCCTCCTGCACACCTTGCACTGGGAATGTGCCCACAACCAAGGTACATGCCCTTGACTGGAATCGAACCCTAGACCCTTCAGTCCACAGTCCAATGCTCTATCCACTTAGCCAAACGAGAAGGAAAGGGGAGTGACAGAAAGAGAAACATTGATGTGAGAGATACATTGACTGGTTGCCTCCGCATGTGCCCTGACTGGAGCCTGCAACCATGGTCTGTGCCCTTGATAGGAATGAAAACTGGGACCTTTCTGTCCACAGGTTGACGTGCTATCCACCGAGCCAAACCTGCTAGAGCAGGACAGCTGATTGATAAATCAATCAGTAAAAATAAAAATCTACTCAATAGAGGGAAAATATTTATATAAGGTATCTATCACTTTTCCAATATAAATTGTTTCACTTAACTGCTTGAAAATAAAGCATGAGGGTTATTATTTCCTAAATAGCCTAATTGGTGAATAAGGACATTGTGTTCTCCTTTGGTATTATAAAATTGTATTGATTATTGAAACTATAAGAATATTTATTTGAAATAACTAATTTGTTTTTTCTTCAAGCTCCTCACCTGTACAAAACAGGTTTCTGTAAAGCTGAGAAGCTCGCCAGTAGGATGTTGACATTTCATTGATCATATCTTAGCGTTGAGGCTTCTTCCCAATGTGTAAATAGTCTTTTTGTTACTTGTACTTGTGAATTTTTGAGTTCCCTCACCAGAAAGACTGTAAACATTGTACTTAACGTGCTTACTCCCCCACCAATGGCATCAGAGTGCTCCCCATCTTCCTTTGGTGCTTCCTTTGTTTTGTTTAATGAAATGCCAGACTCCAAAAGTGGCTGTTGGTCTTGATCATTGCCCAGTGACAAAACCTGTGTGAGCATTGAGTCATTTAGATTTTCATTTTACAGATTGTTTACATATCTGTAGTAGGATAGTGTGGGATGGGAAAGTTAATCAAAGAGCAGGAGATAGCCGGGACCGGTTTAGCTCAATGGATAGAGCGTCGGCTTGGGGACTGAAGGGACCCGGGTTCGATTCCGGTCAAGGGCATGTACCTTGGTTGCGGGCATATCCCCGGTAGGGGGTGTGCAAGAGGCAACTGATCGATGACTCTCTCTCATCGATGTTTCTAACTCTCTATCTCTCTCCCTTCCTCTCTGTACAAAAATCAATAAAATATATTTAAAAAAAAAAAAAAAAAAGAGCAGGAGATAAATTTAAACTTGCTAGATTGGTTCCATGTTATAGGTAAAAATGAAAACAAAGGCTAGGATTGTCTTAAACCTTTAGTATGTGATCAGACCTCTGTTTTGGCTGTGAAAATCTCTGTTCTTCTTAGAAAAAGCTTAAGCTATTAAAAAAAATTTAATGCATTGATTTTATTTTTAAAATATATTTTATTGATTTTTTTTGCGTCGAAACCGGTGTGGTTCAGTGGGTAGAGCATCAGCCTGTGGACTGAAAGTTCAATTCTGATCAAGGGCACGTACCTTGGTTGTGGGCACATCCCCAATAGGCGGTGTGCAAGAGGCAGCTTGTCGATGATTCTCTCTCATCGATGTTTCTAACTCTCTATCCCTCCCAATTCCTCTCTGTGTAAAATCAATAAGATATATTTAAAAATATATATATATTATTGATTTTTATTTATTTATTTATTTTTTTTACAGAGAGGAAGGGAGAGGGATAGTTAGAAATATTGATGAGAGAGAAACATTGATCATTTGCCTCCTGCACACCCCCTACTGGGGATGTGCCCTCAACCAAGGTACATGCCCTTGACAGGAATCAAACCTGGGACCCTTCAGTCATCAAGCTGATGATCTATCCACTGAGCCAAACCAGTTAGGGCTAATGTATTGATTTTTTTTTTGGTGAATATTTTATTGATTTTGTACAGAGAGGAAGGGAGAGAGATAGAGAGCTAGAAACATCGATGAGAGAGAGTCATCGATCAGCTGCCTCTTACACACCCCTACCGGGAATATGCCTGCAACCAAGGTACATGCCCTTGACCGGAATCGAACCTGGGACCCTTCAGTCCTCAAGCTGACGATCTATCCACTGAGCCAAACCAGTTAGGGCTAATGTATTGATTTTAGAGAGAGGGAGGAAGGGGAAGAGAATCATTGTTTGATTTACTTATGCATTCATTGGTTGATTCTTGTATGTGCCTGATCAGGGATCAAACCTGCAACCTTTGTGTAGCTAGATGATGCTGTAACCAACTGAACTACCTGGTCAGGGCTAAATGATTCTTTACGAGGCTGCCCAAGCAGAGAGCAACCCCGTCTGGAGTCACAGCAAGTCCATTCATGTATTTATAGATTTGGAAAAAATTATTTCTTTACTACGTTTGCTTTAGGTATATTATTGAAATATAGAAATAACAGCTTCATTTTCCTCTACTTTAGTTTTGTCTTATGAATTACTATAATGAAAAGAACTATGAGGTAGAATTTGAAAGTCATTCTAATAGTAGTTATGTGAGTAAGAACTGAGTGTGCCATTCAGTGGAAGAGGAAGAATGTTGAGAAAACAGATGTGTGAAGAGTGTGAAGAGATAGCTAACCGGTCCTCCTTTGTTCCTGTGTCACCTGCAGGTGCTGTTGGCAGCAGCAGTCTGCACCAAAGCGGGAAAGGCCATTGTTTCCCGGCAGTTTGTGGAGATGACTCGGACTCGCATTGAGGGCTTGTTAGCAGCTTTTCCAAAGCTCATGAACACTGGCAAACAACATACATTTGTTGAAACAGAGAGTGTGAGATATGTCTACCAGCCTATGGAGAAGCTGTACATGGTACTGATCACTACCAAAAACAGTAACATCTTAGAGGACCTGGAAACCCTCAGGCTCTTCTCAAGAGTGGTAAGAGTCCTTTGGTAATAGTAGTTTTAAGATTTCTGTGTGAAACTATTTTTACCCAAAGCAACAGATTGCATGCTCCATGCTCCTTCAGCCCTCCCCTGCAGCTTACTGCTACCGGCTCTGTTCATTCAACAAACGTTTACTGAGCGTCCTCTAAGCCATAAGTTCCCAAAGAGAATGTGGGAACTTTCCTTTCCTAGTTTTTATTTTATTTTTATTTTTTAATATATTTTACTGATTTTTTACAGAGAGGAAGGGAGAGGGATAGAGAGCTAGAAACATCGACCAGCTGCCTCCTGCACTCCCCCCTACCCACGCCCACCACCGGGGATGTGCCCACAACAAATGTACATGCCCTTGACCGGAATCGAACCTGGGACCCTTCAGTCCTTGGACTGACGCTCTATCCATTGAGTCAAACCGGTTTCGGCCCTTTCCTAGTTCTTAAGCGGTGACTTTAATCTGCCTTTGTGGGCTGGAATACTGGATAACGCGCTTTAGATAAGACTTACCAGGCAGCGGCCAGGCAGCCCAGGTTTGCAGAGGCGCTCCCCGTGCCGGGGCCCCCACCACGATGGCAAGAGGGAGGTCAGCGAGCTTGTCAGCTAACCCTCCTGCAAAAGTGGAAATGCGCCAAAAATGGTGGCAGGAAAGGATAAATCTACAGACAAAAGAGTGCAAACAAGGGAAAAGGGGAGCAAAGGGATAACTGGCCGAAGTGGCTGACCAGAAACCTAAAGAAGATCTACAGCAGGAAACCAGGAGAGCCCAGCCTGGAGAAGCGGGAGAGGAAGCAGCCAGGGCCGATGGACATCGTCTATCCGGTCGCATCAGGGCTCCTGTCTTCCCTTCTTGCACAATCCAGAGGAATATTTTTATCACTTATTTTGTAAATGCAAGTTTTTTAATAGCCCTAGAAACACTTTTTAAGAAGGAGGGACTTCTACCTCATCCAATTTTTTTAAGTGTAAATGCTTTTTTAAAGAGGTGAAATAATTCGCTGGTTGTTTTTTGGAACAAACATTAACATCTGTTGGCTGCCTCCTATACACACCCTATTGGGGATGGAGCACGCAACCCCAGAATTGAACCAGTAACCTCCTGGTGTGTGAGTTGATGCTCAAACATTGAGTCACACCGCCCGGGCTAATATGTCTTTTTTTTTTTTTTTTTTTTTTTAATATATTTTTATTGATTTTGTACAGAGAGGAAGGGAGAGAGATAGAGAGTCAGAAACATTGATGAGAGAGAGTCATCGATCAGCTGCTTCTTGCACATCCCACTGGGGATATGCCCGCAACCAAGGCACATGCCCCTGACCGGAATCGAACCCGGGACCCTCCAGTCCCCAAGCCGACACTCCATCCATTGAGCCAAACCGGTCTCGGCCCGGGCTAATATGTCTTGAATATTAAAATTCTCTTCCCATGTTTTTGGTATGACTGTTTTCTAAAGAAAATCACTCCTTGATCTTGGCTCTCCTTGTCAGAATTTTGTGCATCTGTAACATCTTCCCTAGTAACTGTTAATGTGCTGGGAAAGATTGGAATTTGACTTAGTGTATATGATATTAAATGGTGAATTTGTGGGACTTTGGCGTTAACAGCATATCAACATTTGAAGATACTGGTACTTGCCACTCTGTTAAGGCAAATTAGCTTCCAATTTTTAAGCTGGAACGTTACTGGAATAGCTGTTTAGAAAAGAATCACAACTATGTGATTCTTTATGTTAAGAATTGTATACAAATTGTAATGTCTGTACATATCCTCAAAACAACCAATAAAATCTGAAGTATGGAAAAACTTTTGAAGCACACACAAAAAAGACATTCATTAGATATACATAAAGACTTTATGCCAAAGACTTGCTGAAAATAGAGTAGAAGGAGCTAATGAAGGGATTCAGGCTTATTGAAATTTGTGTACTTTAAAGAGTAAGACCTGAAAAATACAACTGCTGATAATCTTTCTTTCCCATCCGTGATTAGATCCCTGAATATTGCCGAGCCTTAGAGGAGAATGAAATATCTGATCACTGTTTTGATTTGATATTTGCTTTTGACGAAATTGTTGCGCTGGGATACCGGGAGAATGTTAACCTGGCACAGATCAGAACCTTCACAGAAATGGATTCTCATGAGGAGAAGGTGTTCAGAGCAGTCAGAGAGGTAAATAGTTTCCCCTCTGGCACTGCTGACTTGTATGTCTTCCGTTTATCTTCACTATCTGATTTTCCTGTTTTTATTTGTTGTATAGACTACTGAAAGCCACATCCATATACGTATGTTTCTTTTCATAGACTCAGGAGCGTGAGGCCAAGGCTGAGATGCGGCGCAAAGCCAAGGAATTGCAACAAGCCCGGAGAGATGCAGAGAGGCTGGGCAAGAAAGCACCAGGATTTGGGGGATTTGGAAGTTCCACAGTCTCTGGAGGCAGCACAGCCGCCATGATCACAGAGACTATCATTGAGACCGATAAACCAAAAGTGGCCCCTGCGCCAGCCAGGTAACTCCCGTGGTCCCCAGCAGCTCTGGAACGGCAGGTGCAGGCTGTGTATGTCTTCTCTGGAGTGATACCAGATTTTTAGGCAAGCTGTAAATAATGAGTGACTTGATAGAGTAAGACGTAATACTGAATTTGTTATATGGAGATAAAGGAGAAATCTGAATGTGATGGTTTCTTTTTGTACAAAACAGTTATTTTTTAAATTATACCGTGACCTCAGTTTCCACTGAGAGTTGCCCTATTTTGGGGAGAGGAAATTTAACTGTTTATGGAATATTGATTTTAAAATTTTATTTTTATTTATTCTAGCTAATCCTTACCCGAGGATATATTTTCCTTTGATAGTTAGAGTGGGAGGAGGGAGGAGGTGACAGAGGGGCGGAGGGAGTGAGAGGGGAGGAATGGAGAGGGAGAGAGGCAGACAGACAGACAACAATGTGAGAGAAGCACATTGATTGCTTGCCTCCTGAATGATCCCTGAATGGGGCCGGGGTTGAACTTGCAACCCAGGTCTGTGCCCTTACCAGGGAGTGAACTGCAGACCTTCAGTGGAGGGCTGAGCACCAGCCAGGGCAGGGATGTGGGTTTTTGATCTGGAGTTCAAGAATGGATTTCAAGGAGAATTTGTGACTGCATGAAGTTATATGTAAAAGTATTTATCTGGTTGGACAATACAAAGTTTTCATCAGATCATGCATGCTTATAAAAGTATAGCTTTGGTCTTCAGGTACTTCAAGCTTACATAGTAATAGTAACTCGGCTGCCAGTTCAGGCAGGGAATAGTCTAGTCTACTAACTACTAGGTCACTTGGGTTTTCCCCTTGAGTTCTTCACATTCCTCTTAAAGTACAGCTTCAGGGAAAGCTTCAAAGATAGAGGGCTATTAATTAATTGTGTGGGGTTTTTTAAGTTAAGGTGTATCTTATTCTGTATTCTTCCACTTAGGCCTTCAGGCCCCAGCAAGGCTTTGAAACTTGGAGCCAAAGGAAAGGAAGTAGATAACTTTGTGGACAAATTGAAATCTGAAGGTGAAACCATCATGTCCTCCAACATGGGCAAGCGCACTTCTGAATCCACCAAAGTGTATGTCCCACCCGTTAACATGGAAAGGTAAGGAGTAAAAAGAACCACATAATGGTTAAAAATCTTGATTTCAATGCGCTGTAAATTCTTTTTGTCTTTTAATTTTTCCAGATATAAAAGACTTATCTAGAGAATATTTTAGGTTTTTAACGTGGTCTTTTTTTTTTTAATTTAATTTAATTTTTATTTTTTACTTCAACCATGATTAGGGACTCTCACCTATCTATTTTCAGTGAAGTATAAAACTTACCTTTGCCCGGCCAGTGTGGCTTATTGGTTGAGCTTCGACCTATGCATTGAAGTTCGATTCCTCATCAAGGCACATACCTTGCTGCACGCCCCCCACCGGGGAATGGAACCCACAGCCTGGGCATGTGCTCTGGACCTGAATCGAACCCAGGACCCTCCAGTCTGCAGGCTGACGCTCTGTCCACTGAGCAAAACCAGTTAGGGCAGAATATTCATATTCTTAAAAAATGTATCTTAAGTATTTAGGAGGAAAGACCATGATGTATATTACCTGGTCATGGGGGAAAAAATCAAATACAGTATTTATAGAGAGAGAGTATGCAAATGATAAAACAAATGGGATAAGATATTAATAGTGGATAAAAGGACTATACATGTATTCCTGGTATGATTTTAATATTTGAAAGTATTTTCTTTTTCTGAAATTATTTTAAAATAGAAGCTTTTTAATTGGTCATCCACTTTTTTCACAACTGCCTAATACTCATTTTTGTGGGTATATGTTTAAGCCCTTCTCTATTGATGGGCATTTGAATTGTTTCCAAACTTTTGCTATTATAAGCAATTTTTTTTGTGTGTGTGTGTGTGTGTGTGAATAACTTACTGTATTGTTTGCATGGGTAAGAATTTATCTGTAGGATGAATTGCTGAATTGCGAGTATAATGCTTTAAATTTTGATACATACAGGGCAGGACAAAAGTAAGTTTACAGTTTTTCGTATGGAAAATAATACAATAATTAATAAATAATTGCTCAGCTGGTGTAGCTCAGTGGTTGAATGTTGACCTATGAACCAGAAGGTCACAATTTGATTCCCAGTTATGGTACATGCCCAAGTTGCAGGCTTGATTTCCAGAATGGGGTGTGCAGGAGGCAGCCAATTCTCTCTCATCATAGATGTTTCTCTCTTCCTCTCCCTTTTTCTCTGAAATCAATAAAAATATATTTAAAATTAAATAAATAATGCAAGAACAAACTGATTTGTGTGCTCATAGCTGTAGGCCTGCTTTTCCCACCCTGTATATATAGCAGCAGCACCTTAAAGTAAGTTGTGGGTGGCTAATCACTTATAACCTTCTTGAACAAATTTACTACTTTTCTTTGTAGTGTGCACATGAAGATTGAGGAAAAGATCACACTAACCTGTGGCCGGGATGGAGGATTACAGAATATGGAGTTGCATGGCATGATCATGCTTAGGATCTCAGATGATAAATTTGGCCGAATTCGTCTTCATGTGGAAAATGAAGATAAGAAAGGGGTGCAGCTACAGGTGTGTAGAGACTTTTGATAAGGGAGTTTTAAGACTTTTGTTTGTCTACTTAATACAGTCATGCCAACTGGAGTTCCTCATATGAACCACAGAACACAGAAAATTATTACAGTTGTACAGCTAGTGCCATTCTAGATGCATAGGTAAGAAGTTAATTTATTGCATATACTGGGTGCTTGAGGCAATAAATCTCTTTAGCCGTTTGTGATTGACAGCAGGTGTATTTTTTTTTTTTTTGACAGCAGCTTCTATTGATAAAATGGCCTTTTAATATTGGAATTGAATAGAAAGTCATTTTAAAATCTAATAAAAAAGTAAAATCTAATAAATGGTTTCATACTGACAAAGGTACAGAGAGACACTTATCTGTTACTGTTATGTAAAGAGTAAAATTATTTAGGACATTACTTGAAATACAGCGGTGTGTTTTTTTTCTTTCTTTTTAAAGTCTTTAAACTTAATAAGGAAGTATTTTATTAAACCAGATTAAGATACCAGATTTACTCTTTCTGCCCTGTTTTAACTACCGGTACTTGTTTTGTCATCTGAAGGGCAGTATCTAATGGCATAAAATCCTTAGGAATGTCCACCTAATTGAATATGTATGTAATGTCCTTTATATTATTTCAGTTGTTCTTGATACATTTTCTTTACCTGGTTGATTTTATATCTCTTATCACAAGAATATATTCTTTGGGAAAGAATGTGTTTTTGTCAACTTTGTGTTCTGAAGTAGTGTTTCTATTATTTGACATCATTTTTCCTGGCTCCTAAAATATATGTAGGTTGTTACCCAAAAGTTCATTTTCCCTTTTCTCTCCTAAAATGACTTCCTTTTATTTATTTTTATTATTATTATTATTTTTTAAATATATTTTATTGATTTTCCACAGAGAGGAAGGAAGAGGGATAGAGAGCTAGAAACGTCGATGAGAGAGAAACATCGACCAGCTGCCTCCTGCGCATCCTCTGCTGGGGATGTGCCCGCAACCAATGTACATGCCCTTGACCGGAATCGAACCTGGGACCTTTCAGTCCGCAGGCTGATGCTCTATCCACTGAACCAAACCAGCCAGGGGTATGATTTCTTTTTAAAAGATTAGCCCATCTTGGCCTGAATTTAGTGCTCTGGGCAAGATTTCAACTAAACTTTCCACAGAGGTATTTCCTCTCTGGCCTCTTTAGTATAAAGCCAGGACTGCTATGTGACCGAGGCAGTTGATCAACATGTGTCCCTTAGTTTTGTTTGTATGTTTGTTTTTAATATATTTTATTGATTTTAGGGAGAGAGAGAGAAATATATCAATGGGAGGGAAACACTGATCCGATGCCTCCTGCATGGCCCCTATTGGGGTTGAGCTGCAACCTGGGCCTGTGCCCTGACCAGGAGTCTGACCTTGAACCTTTCAGTGCACCGGGGATAATGACCAACCAACTGAGCCACACCAGCCAGGGCAGCCCTTAGTCTTTTACTTGGCAAGTTTACCCCCACCATGAGGATGCTCCCTGTGAAGTATTTTTGGATAGGACTTGGTTAAAGGTCTTTCTTTAACTTCCTCAGTTACAAAATTATTAACTTGTTTAGTTACAAATAAAATGGCTGAGAATTGAAGTCACTTTTAAAAAAAATATTTTTTATATGTCTTAAATCTTAAAAATCTTTAAGGAAGTGAAACCTTTCTTTAAAATAAAAAAGAGCCTTGACCAGTTTTGCTCAGTGGATAGAGCATCCGCCAGAGGACTGAAAGGTCCTGGGTTCAATTTTGGTCAAGGGCATGTACGCTGGTTGCAGATTTGATCCCCGGTATGGGGCATGCAGGAGGCAATTCATTGATGTTTCTATCCCTCTTGCTTCCTCTTTGTAAAAAATCAATACAAATATATTTTAAAAAGAAAAAAGAATTGTCCTGGCTGGTGTGGCTCAGTGGTTGAGCGTTGACCACCCATTGACCAAGAGGTTGCTGGTTTGCTTCCTGGTTGGGGCACATGCCTTGGTTGTGGGCTCAATCCCCATTCAGGAGAGGGGGTCTGCGGGGGAGATGCAGGAGGCAGCTGGTTGATGATGTTTCGCTCTCACTGATGTTTCTATTTCTTTATTCCCCTCCCTTTCTCTCTCTCTAAAAAGCAGTAAAGGGAAATATATATTTTTTTCTAATTAAAAAAGAATTGGAATGTTTTAGGCACTCTATTTGAGATGTTTCTATTATGAGCCATGGAGGACCAGAGGAAATTTATTTTCTCTTATGTCTAAGCCTCAAAAACTCTTTCACTTTTCATTTCAGACCCATCCAAATGTAGATAAAAAACTTTTCACCTCAGAATCTCTAATTGGCTTGAAAAATCCAGAGAAGTCATTTCCAGTCAACAGTGACGTAGGGGTGCTAAAGTGGAGACTACAAACCACAGAGGAGTCCTTTATTCCACTGACAAGTAAGTGCCCGGCCGTCCCCACTAAATTCATCTGCATTGAGAACTAGAAATAGCCCACTCACACTCTTCTCTCCATTCCCCGAACAAATCCTCTTTGAGAAAAGGACCTGCTGCACTGTGTTTTTTAAATCATTGCCTTTATTTTTTTAGTGGTTTTAATGTCACAACTGTTATTTAAATAGTTTACATTCAGATGTTTTAAGTCCACAGGTGTCAGCTTTGATTTGCCATCTGAACTTTACTCTTTAATGTTTTAGTATGTCTGCTTTGCTTCTCTCCTCAGTTAATTGCTGGCCCTCAGAGAGTGGAAATGGCTGTGATGTCAACATAGAATACGAGCTACAAGAAGATAATTTAGAATTGAATGATGTGGTTATTACCATCCCACTCCCGTAAGTGATATCCCTCACATAATTCTTTTCCTATATTGGGCTTATAGAACTAGTCTTTTGGAACTTGTTTTGGAAGCAGCAGTTCGCTGGCTGGTCATTCTAAGATATTTGCTTCTTTGTAAGACTGGTTGTGAAAGAAGTCAGAGATAAGAAAGGCTACATGCTATATGTCTTCACTTATATGACATTCTGAAAAGGTAATAAACACTCTTGGGACAGAAATCAGGAGGTGTAGAAGAAGGTGTGTGTGTGTTTGTTCGTATGTTTTTTAGAAGGCATTTGCCTGCAAAGGGGCACGAGGAACTTTGGGGAATGATAGGAATGCTTTATAACTTAACTAGAGGCCCGGTGCATGAAAATTCACGCACTGGAGGGGGTTCCTCAGCCTGGCCTGTCCCCTCTCACAGTCTGGGAGCCCTCAGGGGCGAGAGGCGGCCTGGCAATCGGAGGCAACGTCCCCATCACACCTCTGCTGCTGCCACTGCCGGCAGCGAAAGCCTCAACTGGCCCTGGTTACCTGAGCCTCAGTGGCCCTGGGTGGCTGGGAAGCTGCCATCTGAGGCTTGCCAGCACCTCAGGCTGGTCCTGGGTGGCTAGGGGAGTAAAGGGACTGGGGACTCTGGAGGCAGGCATGTGGAGCAGCCAGACCTGCCTGGAGGTGGGCCCAGCAGTGCCGTGTGCCTGCCGCCCCGGTGGGGTTGGGACTGGGTGCCTCCATCTTGTGGCTGTAGGTGCCACCATATTTGAGGGTGTGACAGTAAATTAGCATATTCCATTCTTATTGGCTGTGGGTGCCGCCTTCTGTGAGGGTGTGATGTTCAATTAGCATATTCCCTCTTTCTTATATAGGATTGTGATGGTGCTTACAAGGTTACAGACCTCTGTCATAATGTACTGAGCTGTACATTTTATTTTATTTTTAATATGGAACACTTCATGAATTTGTGTGTCATCCTTGTGCTAGTCTTCGTATCGTTTCAATTTTTAGTATGTGTGCTGCCAAAGCGAGCACTGAGCTGTACACTTTAAAAGGAGTGTGGAGTTGCTAACTTGAAAACCTAACCAAGCAAATAGCTGGTTGCCATGCTAGTGCTCTTTCAGTGTGTTCGGTTATAATGAAGATTTCCAGGATTAGCCACTGTGAACTTTCTGTTTTGTTTTGCAACTCTTAAAGAAATTGGGTCTGTCAGACTGAATTTTTCTTTTTCATTTTGCTCTCTAAGCTTCCAGTTAAAGATGAGAGTATGTTTTCAAGGGAACTATTGATTCTTGCTGTGAAACCAAGTCTATGTTGATTTCATTAAAATTTTTAACAGCTTTATGGAGGTCTGATTGGCATGCAGATACACTACACATACTTAAATTGTATAGTTTATTAAGTTTTGACATGTATATACCTGTGAAACTATCATGACAGTTAAGCTAATGAAAATGTCCATCATCCCCAGAAATGTTTCTTGTGTGCTGACTTGGCCTACTTCCTAGGTTCGTCTGGAAATACTCTTTACCTTAAGTTTATCTCCTCCCTGGCATTTCCAGTGGGTGTATGCTCTTACTACTTTCCCAGTGGATCCCAGCTCCTGGCCTCCCCTCTCAGCCCTGCCCCCAGGAGCGCCCAGGACATGGATTTTTAGTGCATCTTTACTGTTGTATTGCTTCGTTATTATTGCAGAGGAAATGGTACTTTAGTTTTGTTCCCTTAGTCATTCTCCTTTCCCTTTTTTAAAATATGCTTTATTACCAACATCTCCTTTAATTGGGTAGCCATCTTATTCTTCACAGCTTGGTTATTCTTTCGGAACAATAGATGATTGCCTTGAATCTTTGTAGGTCTTAGGCATAAGTAACAGGTGTGGGATTTGTTTTGTTAGGACTTACTTTACTAGACTATTTTAGTCCTCTCCATCTACCCTATAATTGTGGTTATGGGGATTTCCTGTGTCTTAGCTCAAGTTTTCAATAGTCTCCAACAGAGACCCTTAAATAACATTTTACCCTATTGGGTACAGCTGACCCCATTAGAAATCAGAATCAGAATTGGAACAGGGCAAAGAGAAGAACATATATACAACTGGGGCCATAAAAGTGATAGGGAAGAGTCTGTTGTGTTATACATTCCCCTTAAAGTTTTCTTTGACTCTGTTACTTATCCTGCCCCTACTGCAAGGACTGACTGTCACTAGTGAGTTAAAAGGTGAATTTAGAATGTGTAGGAGAGGTGACACTGCCCGTCAGCCATGTGTGGGGATGCAAAGTACATTCTAACTAGTTCTTTCGCAGATTAGATAACTGTATCTCTTCTCCCATCACATTTGAACTTTGTCAGGGAAAATTGTCTTTCACTTAACCAAAGTCCATTTACTGGATTGTAAATCAAATAAATCACTGGCTTCAATTACAGGAAGTTTGGAAACATTCTAAAGTCTTTTGAAAACATTCTCTCAAAGGTTCACTCCATTCTAAACAACTACATAATGCTGTGTAAAGTCGTCCCCCCCCTCCCCCCACTACTGCCAACCTGTTCTTTAACTGAGTCACCTATACTGAGGGCTGCCTTTATTAAAATTCCTTTTGACACAGCAACAAACCATTGGTGCAGATTTTTGGAAATACATCCCACTTCACACATTTGTCAGTGTCATCCATTGTTAGCTCCAGATCTAGTCCCCGGGTTGCAGCAGCCGGCAGGCATACTTGCCAGTTCCCTGAAGTTGTATACACCTGGATCTACAAAGGGAATGACCGAGACCCTTAGCCAGTGTGCCAGGACTTAGATTCTTGAAGTTATTAAGTTTTTCTTGCACTGTATGAAAGTGGGTAGAATTTGAGGAGCATCATCAAATTTGGGGCTGGTTTTCCTTGGCAGGGTTCTTTCAGCTCTGGACAACTAACCTGGCATGGATGTTTCTCATGACAGATCTGGTGTTGGTGCACCGGTTATTGGTGAGCTCGATGGCGAGTATCGGCATGACAGTCGACGGAATACCTTGGAGTGGTGCCTGCCAGTGATTGATGCCAAAAATAAGAGTGGCAGCCTCGAGTTCAGCATTGCTGGGCAGCCCAATGACTTCTTTCCTGTCCAAGTCTCCTTCATCTCCAAAAAAAATTACTGTAACATACAGGTACCCCATTTTTCTGGAGAGCCTATGTGGGAAAAGTGGTAAGACAGATGCCATATAGGTAGCATGGCTTCATGGTCAGAGCAGAACACCAGAAAAGCTGTGTCCCCGGCCCATTCCATTGCTGACTCCTTGTATGATCTTGGCCAGATTTCTCACTTCCTTTACCTCAGTTTTCCTCTCTAAATCAAACAAAGTAAAGGCATTGAATATAAATACATATTTTAAAATTATGGGTTGTAAAGTATATTTTTATTGATTTCAGAGAGAAAAACATCAGTGATGAGAGAAAGTCATTGATTGGCTGCCTCCTGCATGCCCCACACGGGAATGAGCCCACAACCCTGGGTATGTGTCCTGACCAGGAATCAAACTGTGGTCTCCTGGTTCATAGATCAATGCTCAAACACTGAGCTATGCCAGCTGGACTTAAAATCTATTTTTCAAAACACCCTACACATGATTTTGTAATGCCTTTGTATTGTCATTTGTTTGAACCCAAGGAATAAAAAAGTTTTTTGTTTAAGGAAACAAAATTACTAAAAGTGATTCTATAATATAAATGGGTACAATTTTTGGATTTTTTATGTCACAACTTCCCTTTATTATCATGAGCCAGTTCTGTTGCAGATCTTGTCCTTTAGGTAGGCAAAGCATTAGAAATTTGTGAACTGTTCCTTTGGGTTGTTTTTAACTCATTCCTCCACTTTTTTGAATTTGCATTACAGGGACCCAGTTTATATTACCGTGTTCCCTCTGACTCATTGATTTGCTTATTATTCTGGCACTATCTTATCTTCCCAGATGGTCTCTGTCCCTCCTGGAAGAGCTCAGGAAGTTTTTAGAATTTCCTCTGTTAGATGATTCCACAGAGCAGTTCTCTCTCCCCTCTCGGTTATTGGCATAAGTATCTCAGTATTGGGAGCACATTGTTGAACCCAAGACATTAGATAGAAATGGGTACATTTTCCTGCTTGGGATCATTTGAAGAGTAGGACAGGATAATAGGTCTCTCAAAACCTCATTAGAAAACATAAATTAACTAGAGGCCCAGTGCACAAAATTCGTGTATGGGTGGGGTCCCTAGGCCTTGCTGGCAATCAGGGCCCATCCGGATCAGGCCAATCAGGGCTGATGCAGAGGTGATGGTAATGGAGCCAGATGCTAACACTGTCATCGTTGGCACCACACCACTGCATGGTTCCCTTTCTCCTTCTTCCCCCTACCCCCTTCCCTCACTGCTGTGCTGTCACCATGGTGGATAGGCCATGGGCAGGCAGTGGGCCGATTGGGGCTTCCCGCAAAGGGAAGGGACAGGGCATGGGAGGTTGGCTGCTGGCCCAGAGAAGGGAGCTGGCTCTCGGCCCCCCTGGAAAAGGAGCCACATGCACCACACCACCCACCCTGTTTTCCTGTCCCAGCCTGGGGGCCACCCAGGGGGAGGGAGCACAGGAGGTTGGCTGGTTATGGGAGGTTGGCTCTGGGAGCGTATTGACCACCAGGGGGCAGCTCCTGCATTGAGCATCTGCCCCCTGGTGGTCAGTGTGCATCATTGCATTCGGTAATTCTAGTCGCTTAGGCTTTTATATATATATATAGATACCATGTTTTCCCGAAAATAAGACATCCTCCGAAAATAAGACCTACTTACAGGTTTCCTTCTGAGTAAAATATAAGGCATCCCCCTGAAAATAAGGCCCCCCTAGGCTAAACATGAGAGATTTGGTCCACTGATTCTGAAAGAAATGGAGTCACAAGAAATTCACCAGGAAATTCAGGAATTGGATTGTTATGATGATGTTCCAGAAAATGATGACATGATTGTCATTGAATAAATGAGTAAATTCTTGATACTGTAGGATTCACAGTTTGTCTGGTTTGTGTTGACAACTACCATACTACCATACCGAATACAGGTAATAAATTTCCTTTATTTTCATTTAACAATAAATGTGTACCATGTTCTTGTTCATGGAAAAATAAGACATCCCCTGAAAATAAGCGCATTTTTGGGAGCAAAAATTAATATAAGACACTGTCTTATTTTCGGGGAAACAGGGGTAGTTCAGGTATTATGTTAGTGCCATTATAGGCACCGTTGTTACAGATAATTCATTAAACTAGACATTTTTAAATATATATTTTATTCATTTTTTTACAGAGAGGAAGGGAAAGGGATAGAGAGTTAGAAACATCGATGAGAGAGAAACATTGATCAGCTGCCTCCTGCACACCTTCTACTGGGGATATGCCTGCAACCAAGGTACATGCCCTTGACCGGAATCGAACTTGGGACCCCTGAGTCCCCAGGCCAACACTCTTACTCACTGAGCCAAACCGGATAGGGCAAACTAGACATTTTTTTATTACTAAAAAGAAAAGACTATCTCATTTGGAAGATCCAGCTATGTCTAGAAAATAAGTATGAGAAAGCCAGCTTAGTTAGATTTTGAAAACAAATCAAACAATTTTGAAGAGTTACATTATTTCATTTGGAGTTAAATGTTGAGAATCCTGATAGAATATCTATGAACTCTATAGATTTTATGTGGCAGGATCTGGGCAGTGGCCACTCTTGATTTCAGAGAGGAAGGGAAAGAGAGAGAGAGAGATAGAAACATCAATGATGAGAGAATCATTGATCGACTGCCTTCTGCACAGCCCCCGCTGGGGATCGAGCCCATAACTTGGGCATGTGCCCTGACTGGGAATCAAACTGTGACCTCCTGGTTCATAGGTCAATGCTCAACCCCTGAGCCATGCTGGCCAGGCCAGGTTGAGCGTGTTGATGGGGAAGAGTGATGCTGTAAGCTGCAGCTTAAAGTGTGTTTTTTGGCACTTCTGAGTCACTTGTAGTACTGCTTGGAGGAAATACGATCTGTTGAAACTGAGAATTCAGTACTGCTGAAACCGGTGTGGCTCAGTGGATAGAGCGTCGGCCTGCGGACTGAAAGGTCCCAGATTCGATTCCGGTCAAGGGCATGTACCTTGGTTGCAGGCACATCCCCAGTAGGGGGTGTGCAAGAGGCAGCTGGTCGATGATTCTCTCTTATCGATGTTTCTAACTCTATCCCTCTCTCTTCCTCTCTGTAAAAAATCAATAAAATATATTATAAAAAAAAAAATTTAGTCAGCACCTTGGAGGCTCCTCTTCCTGCTTACCTTACTCTTTGTTTGTTTTCCTAGGTAACCAAAGTGACCCAGGTAGATGGGAACAGCCCAGTAAGGTTTTCCACAGAGACCACTTTCCTGGTGGATAAGTATGAAATCCTGTAATACCAAGAAGAGGAAACCGAAAAGGAAAACTTTCAAATTAATAAAGAAGAAGCCAACAGTGGCTGAAGAATTTTTTTCCAAATCTACAAGCCATGGGAGACCCTTTTTTCTAGTATGCACGGTTCTCGGCGCACAAGGACCCTCAACTCACTCTCAGTGTTTCATGTCACAGGCACACTCTGGCGAAGAAATGACACAAACAAAGGGAAAGGCTGCTGGTTTCTTTGGCAGGTTTTACTGGCCCACAGGAAAGCAAGCTCCAGAGAATGCCCCCGTTAAACACCTCTGCCTGGCTGAGGCTCCTCCTCTATTTTAATCCCTAAATATATAGTTCTATTTCATACTTACTTTGTTTTTAAAAGTTATCTGCAGAAAATTTTAATCTTTCATAATCCTGTACCTTCAGTTCTGTTCTTTCTCTACATTCAAGCACTGGGATCATCTGTATATAAGTGTTGTATTTATTGGGTACTCCTAGACGAAGTTGACCTAATCCAGTCTTGATTTTTAGACTATACCGGTGAATTGTTTAAGGTGTTTGGAGTTTAAAAGTTAAAAGATGAGGCTGTCTCATGTTCTTTTTCTGTATCCATTTATTCTTTCACTCCTTTGGCAAGTTGTTTCCTTTTAGGCTGGTCCCACCAGTTGAGAACAGTTCTGTGAATATTAGAGCTGAGAAACGGTTTCAAATGGCATAGCCCACTAAAAAGTCTGGGAGGAGGACTATGTCCAGCGAGGGATCCCACAGCCACAGGTGGTCCTGTCTGCTGCCGGGCTGCCAAGGCTTCCGTTCTCCACGTCGGTACTTCCCCTACAGCATAGCAGCTCAGTCTTTGGAATCCATTCATACTCCTCAGGTTCACCACCTTCCTCCTGCTGGCTGCTGCCTGTGTCATCAGTCCTTTTCTCTGAGACAAGGTTATGATTTTGGAGTGTGTGTTCAGTGAGTCCTTGTGCCAATTCCATTGGCCCTAAACTACCCAGGGGACTGCATTGCCACCAGGATTTTAGCATTTCCAAAGGCAGCCGATTATTCTGACGTGTGTACATTGCTGACATCTATTCCCACTTCTGGCCTGCCCAGCCTTTTTCACCAGCCTGTCTGCCCTGTCTCCGAAATCCACCCATTTCCTCTTCCAAGTCCTTTCCAGTGAGTGTCATCAGGTGGTAGTAATTTTTTTAGCCCCATCTCACCCATTGCTTTTTAACTGAGAGGACTGCACCAGCCAGCCGTGCTGGGCCTTTAGCTCAGTATTTCGCCCAGAGGGTTGGTGTAGCTGCTGGGGTGGCAGCCACAGGCGGGGGAGGCGGGGGACTGGGTGAGCACTGTCCGCTGGTGGAGAGTCCCACGCCCACTCCGAGCACGAAGAGTGCGGTACTTGAAGCAAGCTCACCATTGTCCTGGGCGGAGTTGTTTGCCAGAGAAACATCTGGCCTTTCCCTTTTCCCTGACCGTGCAGGGAGGAATCCTGATCTCCAGCTTGGTTTCCACCGGGGGTTTTTGTTTGTGTGTTTGGGGTTTTTTTTAGGAAGGAGCCTGGGACAAGAAACCTGTCATGTAGTTAAATAGGCAAATCTTATTAATCCAGTTTTGTTTGAGAGTTGCTTGTCCATATGATTTTTTTAAAGTCAAGTTTAGTTTTACAAAAACTTTTTTCTGAAATTACTTTTGGGGTATTATTTAAAATGAGAGATGTTTTGTAACCCTGTAAAATACATAGGGAATATAACATTCCAGTGTACACAAAAAAGGAAAATTCTTTAATCAAATAAATAGTATTATAAAATGAATTTATTAGACTCTTGTCTTATGCTTTGGTGTCTACTTTCAGATTCAGGATAATGTAATGGGATCTAAGATTAAAAATTAATAATACATATATTTTTTAAGAGGAATACTCAGTATTAATTGCCTTTTATTGTTGAAGTATTACAGATGTCCCTCCCCCCATTTACCCTTACACCCGCACCCCCCCTCCCCGGAGTAGCTTTTGAGTGGCTCTACCAATGGACCATTGGGCTTAATCCTTTGGCAGTTGTAGACTAAGGAAACGGGCTTCCTCGGTGAAGATAAGGTTTGATGTAAAGCCTTCCCCTCCCCCGTAGGCGGGAAGCAGTAGCAGGGTGAGGAACACCTTGGCGCTGTTGATAATCCCCTCAGAAGAGGCTTCACTTTATTTAACTTGAAAAACTATCGAACACCAGGAAATTGGGAGGCAAATTCTTCTCTAATGAACAGTAAGTGGAATGCAAAAGGTTTTACCTTCATGGTGGAAGCCAAGATTTTGAATTCTTTCCCCTTAGAAAGTATCTGGTCTAACGTTGCTGACATGTGGCTGGGTTCTGAGATTGTAACTTTAATCCAATGAAGGGAAGCATTCCAAAACCATCCATTCCTAGTTGGAATATAATAAATCCCAACGAGAAGCAAAGTCTGGGATTACACAGCCTTTCTAAGGTAGACACACCTGTAGCTGGTGTACTCCAATGGGGCTCAGGGCGCCCGGACAGGCTTGTTAGAGGAAAGCCAGCGTTCAGAACTGACTCCCTCTGCTGGGCGCCTCGCTCACTGCAGCCTTCACTCCTGCTCGCTTTGGGAAACATTTGCAGCTGAAGAGCTTTCAATCTGGCAGGTCCTCTCACCCGAGGGCTGACCACATCTCTGCAAACATCAGTTTATTTGCCCTGGGAGTTAGTGATGTGGAGGCAAGATAAAAATGGATTTTTAAAAATATATTTTATTGATTTTTTACAGAGGAGAGAGAGAAACATCGATGAGAGTCATCGACCAGCTGCCTCTTGCACCCTCCCCCCACTGGGGATGTGCCTGCAACCAAGGTACATGCCCTTGACCAGAATCAAACCCAGGACCTTTCAGTCCGCAGGCTGAAGCTCTATCCACTGAGCCAAACCGGTTCCGGCCTTTTTTTTTTTTTTTTTTTTTAGCGAGACAGTGTGTTGTTCCACTTATTCATTCATTGGGCAAAACTATAACTAAAAGCCACCCGGCCAGGGCAAGACTCCATTTCTAAATGAATCTATTGCTCTGGCAGGTTTGGCCCAGTGGATAGATCATTGGTCTATGGACTCGAGGGTCCCAGGTTTGATTCAGGTCGAGGGCACATTCCTGGGTTGCGGGCTCAGTCCCCTTTGGGGGGGAGAGGGGGACTGTAGGAGGCGCCTGATTCATGATTCCCTCTCATCATTGATGTTTCTCTTTCCCTCTTCCTTTCCCTTCCTCTCTGAAGTCAATAAAAATATATTAAAAAAAAATAAAGCTGTTGCCTCTCTCTCAAACACAGATAAGCAACCAGGCAGTTTTAGAATCTTGGGTTTATCCAATACCTCCACCCCCACCTAAAAGGGTGTTTTTGGCCTTGCTTTTCCTCTGCAGGGGCTTCGTGGTTGTGGAGGGCTTAGTCCGCTCCAGAAAGCTTCTGGAGGTGCAGTGCGATAGGCTGATCACCAAAGAGGGCTGTTTGAAAAAGGCATTACCAATTCAAGACTGAGAGAAATGGAAATAGGTCTTATTCCCATTCTTTTGTCCAAATAAAGGCTTATTAGGAAGGTCCTAACAAACTTAGAGGAGCCACGGAGGTAGGCAAGACCAGTTTTCTGTCCGTCCCTCGCCGCTGGGATGTAGCTCCAGGTGGAAGTGGCTGTGCAGGTCCGAGGAAGAGCTGAAAAGAGAGCTCCTTGCAGCTGCTGAAAAGGTCTGACTTTTCCCCAACTTGGGTGTGGTGAGGAGTTACTGGGCGTCACACACTAATACCCGATGCAGAGGCCGGAAGAGACTGGCTGGGTGGGTGTGTGACTCCAGGGGTTACTTGCTGTGAGGAGCAATCCACTTCTCAGGCATTAGAAGAACCTTTTTTTTTTTTTTTTAAAATATATTTTATTGATTCTTTACAGAGAAGAAGGGAGAGATAGAGAGATAGAAACGTCGATGAGAGAAACATCGACCAGCTGCCTCTTGCACACCCCCCACCGGGGATATGCCTGCAACCAATGTACATGCCCTTGACCGGAATCGAACCCAGGACCCTTCAGTCCGCAGACCAACGCTCCACCGCTGAGCCAAACCGGTTTCGGCTAGAAGAACCTTTTGAAAGGAGGGACAGGGTGGGCCGTGTGCGGGGGCAAAGGCAGGGTGTGGAAATCCACTGCGGAGCGCCAGGGCCCAAAACACACTCTCGCTGGGCGCTTAGCCTGGCCCGCCCCGCCCTGCCTCCACATAGGAAAGTCTGAAGCATGCTTGGAAAGCTGCTTTCTGTTTTTCTGTCTTCCTCCCCCTCTGCCGAGCTCCCAGCTGCTCGACCTCTTGCACAACTGAGAGCACTGTTTGATGCACTCCAGATGTGGGGAAGGGTGGGGTGGCCTGTGAGGCGTGGGCCGGGTCCCCTGAGTGCTCTAACTGGGAATGCAGGGCCCTGCCAGCAGGAACTGGGACCACGGCGCACAGCCTCAGCGCGGTCCCCGGTCCCTGGGCGGGGAGGACAGGGAAAAGCTGGTGCCATTCGGCTCCCTGCCTCGGCACCAGTTGCCTCTGGCAGGCACACGGATTCCGAGCTTCCTCCTCACCCAGACTGTCCAGAAGAGCTGGACACGGGGACTTAGATGCGGCTCCTCCCGCAAAGGCTGGGTCCTGGCGCAGAGGACACACAGTTTGGGTGTTTCTTGTTCTCTGGCTAGAAGAGTGGAGATTACTGTTGTAATCTGCCTCATGAGAGGTGGCCAGGTCACAATACTCTCAGGAAGCTCCAGCAGCATGAAGAGGAATTAGAAGAGCCCTCCCCCCCTTCCTAGGGGTGCGCTCTGGCCTCCTGCATGGGCCCCACTAAAGCTGGCCCTGCCAATAGGTGACCCCAGGCCCCTGCAGGCCAGCCTCCCCTGCTCCTGGGTTAGGCAGAGAGGGCACAGACTAAAAACCGGCCCAAAAGACGTTATGTTCTGTACCCGCCCAGTGCCACTGCTGCCAGCCTGGGCCTCCTGCCCCTCGGGCGGCGGGGAGCCTCAGGTCCCTCTGGGGCCGCCAAGGGGCTCTGCAGCTGAGCGGCCTCCCGGGTGAGGATCCGCTGTCAGTGTTGGGTTTCGGGGTGGCGGTTGAAGAATGACTTCAGGCTGTTTCCAGGCTTCTCGTAGGTGCTTAGGCCCCCCTTTTCTCCGTATTTTCTCCTCTGCTCCTCCCAAACCCGAACTGCTCCAGGACAGCGCGCTCAGCTGTCCTCTCAGCCCGTCTCTCTCCGACTGTCCCGGTGTTGTCCCCGGAGGTGGGGGCGGAGCGGCTGGGGCTTCACGCCTGCGGGCCTCGCCCAGGGACACCGTGAGGCCGTGAGGCCTGGCCCCACCGCACTCCTCACGGCGGGAGAGTGCGGAGAAGGGGTGCCGGGGCGACCTGGGTCCCCGCAGCAAACGGAGGCCGGGACCGCGAGGCTCCCTGGGAGCCCATGGAGGTCCAGGATCTAAGGTCAAAACACCCTCTCAGGAGGCCTGAGCCTGGGGGTGGAGAGCGGTCAGGGAGGGGGAGAAGAGGGGGGAGGGAGGGAGGGGAAGGAAGGAGGGGGAGGGGGGGAGAGGGGAGGGAGGGGAGGGAGGGGAAAGGGGGAAAGAGGGGGGAGGGAGGGAGGGGAAGGAAGGAGGGGGGAGGGGGGGAGAGGGGAGGGAGGGGAGGGAGGGGAAAGGGGGAGAAGAGGGGGGGGAGGGGGGAGGAGGGCGGGTGGTGGGGAGTCCAGCTGCCGGACGGAACAAAGCGGCCGCTGTGCCGGCGGCGGGGGTGCCGCTGTGGGAAGGGGTGGACCTTGGGCTCGGACCACAGGGCGCCTTCTCCGGGGCCGGACCGGACGCGGGCGGGGGGCTGGGGCGGGGCCTGCGGGGGCGGGGCTCCGCCCCTCCCGGCGGCTCCGGGGAAGCAGCCGCGTCCGGTCGGCCAGCGGCCGGCGCCCCTCTCCTCCGCCCGCGGCCCCGGACCCGGCCTGACGGGGCTCAGGTGAGCCTGGGGGGGACGCCGGGGGCGGGAGTGCGGGGGACGGCTCCGGGCGGGGGGCTCCGCTCCTCCGGGCCGCGCGCTCCTGCCCCCCCGCGCCGCCGCCAGGGGGAGCCCTAGCGCGCTGCCCCGGGAGGAGGGCGCTGGACCACCCCGTCCCGACGGCCGACCACGCTGGCGGTCCCTCCCGCCGCCGCCCTCTCTCGCCCACGGCGGACCGGGAGCCCTGCGCCGGGGGGTCCCCGGGGCGTCAGGGGAGGCTCGGAGGCTGGGGTCCGGGGGGACTCCTGGGTGGACTCCGAGGGGGAGCGCTCCCCGCCCTCCCTGAGGCACCGCGCTCTCTGGCGTCGGGGAGCGGACGGGGCATGTCCCCGCGGGGTCCCGGGCGCCGGGCCCTCCGGCCGGGCAGCCCCGGGAGCGGGCGGGGCCGGGCGGGCGCGGCCGCCGCTGGACCCGTTAGCTCGGCGGGCCGCGGCTGACTCACCGGCCACACAGGGCCGCCCACGTCACCGCCGCCCACGCGCCCGCCGCCGCCCGGGCGGGACCCCTCCGCCCCGCGGCCCCTCCGCCCCGCGGCCCCTCCGCCCCGCGCCTCCCGCAGCTGCGGGGGGGCCTGGGCGCCGGGCCGCGGACAAGCGGCGCCTTCTCCCCCCGCCCGCCCCGCGGAGAAAGGCCGCCTGTCTGGCCACACTGCGATTGTCCCCCCGCCCCGCCCCCCGCCATGAGGGGCCGCCTGCCGGCGCCGCCCCGACCCCGCCTGCCCCCTCCCGCCCCGCGGCCCAGCCTCCGGCTCCCCCTCCCACGCCCTCGGGGCGGACGAGAGCCGGGAGGCGGGGGCCGGGCCGCGGTGGACCTCCCCTGACGCCCGGTTTGGGGTCCGGTGCCGAGGCCCCCAGCCGCCGCTCAGGCCCTGCAGGCGCCCCGCACCCCGCGCCCAGGGTGTCGCTCCGGGCCCAGGGCTCGGCCGCCCAGGGATCACTCCGGGGCCCGCGCCCAGGGGGTCGCTCCGGGCGCCCTGCCCCGCGCCCAGGGGGTCGCTCCGGGGCCCGCGCCCAGGGAGTCGCTCCGGGGCCCGCGCCCCAGGGGGTCGCTCCGGGGCCCGCGCCCCGCGCCCAGGGGGTCGCTCCGGGCCCGCGCCCAGGGGGGTCGCTCCGGGCGCCCGGCCCCGCGCCCAGGGGGTCGCTCCGGGGCCCGCGCCCAGGGAGTCGCTCCGGGGCCCGCGCCCAGGGGGTCGCTCCGGGGCCCGCGCCCAGGGGGTCGCTCCGGGGCCCGCGCCCCGCGCCCAGGGGGTCGCTCCGGGGCCCGCGCCCAGGGTCGCTCCGGGGCCCGCGCCCAGGGGGTCGCTCCGGGAGGCGCTCGGCAGGTGCCTGCGGCCGGAGGCGCGGAGCCGGCGCTCGCTGGGCCGCTTTTGGCCGCGAGGAGGCCGGGTCTCCAAAGGCCGGGGCCCGGGCGGGGCGGGCAGGTAGACAGCGGGTACGGGCGGCCCCGTCGGACGGAGGCTGGCGGCCGCCCTGGCCAGGGTTGGGGTCCGGGCGCCTCCAGGTGGCGGCTCCCCAACCCTCGTCCAAGTCCCGTCTGCCGAGCTCCTAGGTACCTGTCCCCTCCCGATGGGGTTCCCCGCTGGCACAGCCTGCACCGCAGTCAGCCCACCTCCCTGTCTCTCCCCTCTCCTCGCCCCCCTTCCCTTCCTCCCTCCCCCTTCCTCTCTCCTCTCCTCCCTCTGGTTCCCCTCAGCATCGCCCCTTCACAATCTTTATCTTCACTTGAAAAAAGTTTAAATATGTTTTAAAAATATATATTTTATTGATTTTACCACAGAGAGAAAGGGAGAGGGATAGAGAGCTAGAAACGTCAATGAGAGAGAAACATTGATTAATTGCCTCCTGCACACCCCCTACCGGGGATGTGCACGCAACCAAGGTACATGCCCTTGACCGGAATCGAATCTGGGACGCTTCAGTCTGAAGACCAACGCTCTATCCTCTGAGCCAAACCAGTTTTGGCTAAATATGTTTTTATTGATTTCAGAGAGGAAGGGAGAGGGAGAGAGAGAAACAGCAATGATGAGAGAGGATCATTGATTGGCTGCCTCCTGCCCTGGGGCGATGGAACCCCGGACCCTCCAGTGGGCAGGCTTGCGCTGTCACTGAGCCCCAATAGGCCTCACTTGAACCTTTTGGTGTAAATAAGTGAGCGCCCACAGCGGCCCGCAAGGTGATGGTGACACGCTGACAGACGAGAAGCTGAGGCCCACCAAGGTGAAGCGACTTGTTCAAGGACAAAAACTCACAGTAATAACTTTATATTTGTATGTTGTTTAGTGCTTTGCACTTCACAGCGTTTCACTTAATAAAAATCTGAATCTCCAGACAGTCTTTTTCTAAACTAACCGTTTCATGGATGTGTGATGTATATAACATAAGACTCATTTAATTGAAGTGCACATTCTACTATTTTTAGTATATTTACAGAGTTGTGCAACCTTGGTCACTATTTAATTTTAGAATACTCCTATTGGGCGAAAAAGAAATCTTGTGTCCGTTTATTTATTAGTTCTTCCCCATTCCCACAGCACTAAATCCCTGCCTTTTTAAAAATCATTATTCCAGAATTAGAGGATGACCTAACTTGTCCAAGATCTCTCAGCTAATACATGACAAAGAACAGGGTCAGCCCGGCTGGCGGGCCCAGTGGTTGACCTGTGAGCCAGGAGGTCAGAGTTCCATTCCCGGTCAGGGCACATCCCCGGGTTTCAGGCTGGATCCCCAGTGCGGGGGGTGTAGGAGGCAGTTGATCAATGACTTTCTCTCATCACTGATGTTTCTCTCGCTCTCTCCTTCTCCCTCTCAGAAAACAATGAAAATACGCGGGGTTAGGTGCTGTTGTGATGTGCCTTTCCCTCTCCGCTATGTTTTGTTTCCTTACCCCGGCTTTTCTAGAAACTGCCCCTTCTCCAGCCAGGGCCTCCTGCCTCTCCTCCGCCCAGAATGCTGAGGGTTCCCTGAGTTGAGAGAAACAGGATGGCTCCCTCCGTCCCTGGAGAATGCTTCCTGCCCCATCCCCTGGGAGTGCCAGGCCGGTCGGCCTTGGTGCGGGCTAATGGCCTTCCCTTCCCTCTCCCCAGGCGCTGTTCTGGCCTGGCCCTTCCCCCGCTGGGTGGAGGCGGTGTTGAGATGCCGCCTGGCAGGCAGGGTGAAGTTTGTAGCTGTGGGTAAGGCCCCCGGCCCACTGCGGGGGCAGACACTTGCTGGAATGTGGCTCCTGCCCGGACTGACTCCTCTCTCCGCACCGGAGATGCTGGCGGAGAGCGGAGGGGTCCTGCCTGCAGCCATTTCTCAGCTTCCCCAGTGACATGCCGGCAGCAAACACGCCCGCCCGCCTGTTAGCAAGTGGTCAAGGGCTGGCTGTGGGCACAGTTAGTGCCAGAGGCCTCCTTCCTGTCTGCGGGGATGTGAGCGGAGAGGAAGAGGGGGTGGGCTCTGGAGGCTCGGGCCCAGGGTCTGTTCACGCTTGGTCCTAAGGACCTTCACATTCTGCGGCCCCAACTCAGGCTCTGGCCGAGTCCTGTGTTCCACATCAGCCACCATGAGGTCTGTGTGTGTGTTTCTGACTGTGCTGGCGGCGATGCTTTCTGGAGAAGAGGGTGCAGGCGTTGAGACTTACAAAAGAATGGTTGAGTTTTCCTTTTTTCTTCTTCTATAGGAATCTGCCTTGATTTCAGAGGAAGGGAGAGGGAGAGAGAAACATCACTGATTAGCTGCCTCCTACACGCCCCACACTGAGGATCGAGCCCGTAACCTGGGCATATGCCCTGACTGAACCAAGACCTCCTGGTTCATAGGTCAAGGCTCAATCACTGAGCCACACTGGCCGGGCGAGTTTTTCCTTTCCCCAGCAAATATTGATTAATGTTCTGCCTGAGTTTTCTTGTTTCCTTCGCCGGTAGCTTGGTTGGTTAGAGGGTCTCAGGTTCAACCCCAGTCAGCACATACAAGAATCAGCCAATGATTGCATAAGTGTAACAGCAAATCTCTCTCTCTCTCTCTCTTCCTCTCCCTTCATCCCACTCACCTTCTCTCTTCCCCCCTCTCTTCCTTCCTCTCCCTCAAATCAATAAATAAGTTAAAAAAAGAAAAAGGAGAAAAGATTCTAATGAGGCCACCTGGGAAAAGAGTCAAAAGGAGGAGAAAGGGGGCGCTCTGAGCCCAGCCCTGCTGCCCACCTGTGCCCTCTGGCTGCCAGTGTCCTGGGAGGGGCGCTGGGCCCTGCCCCAGTCGCATAGATTTCCCACCCTGCTTCCGCTCCAGGGTCTGAGGTCCTCCTCGGCCACGGCCTGGTGCTGGTAGCCACGGAAGGGAAGCACAGAAGTGCATGCTGGGCCTTCCAGGGCTTTCTGTGGTTATGGGGCAGGGCCAGGAGCCCCGCTGTGGCTAGAGATGCACTGCCCATGTCTCTTGCAGATCAGGAGCTGGGAGTGGTGATGGCAGTGCCACCCCTGCCACAAAGCCTGCCCCTCCCCTTTCCTGCCCTGCCTCCGCCTCACCTGCTTTCCGCTGTGTCCCCAGGAGCTCCAGGGCCGGGGTCATGGCCACGTCCACCAGGAACCAGGGCGGCCCTGCATGCAAGGGCGCAGCGACCGTGCAGGTGAGCTGGCTCGGGCCTCGGGGCCGGAGGGCTGTGGGGGAAGATGAGTTGGGCTCCTCTGTCCACTCCTGGGTCCCGCCCAGGAGTGAGAGCCGCAGTTCCTCCCTCCTCCCAGGCCCCAAGCCTATTAGCCGGCGAGCGCTTATCTGAATCGGTTAATTGGTTTACCCGGAAAACACCCTCTGAAGCCAGGAGGGGTTTCCAGCTGGACTCCGAGCTGTGCTCCTCTCCTTAGCCCTGCCAAGTGCTGGCCAAGCGGACTTTCCTTTTTTCTGTTAATCCTCACCCGAGGATATTTTCCCACTGATGTCTTAGAGAGAGTGGAAAGGAGGGAGAGATAGAGAGAAACGTCGATGTGAGAAAGGCACATTGATTGGTTGCCTCCTGCACAAGCCCGGCCAGGGCCCAGGCTGGGAAGGAGCCTGCAACCAAGGTCTGTGCCCTAGATCAGAATCGAACCCGGGACCCTTTGGTCCTAAGGCCAATGCTCTATCCACTGAGCTAGGGCATGCCGGACAAGCCTCCATGGGCCCTCCTCTCCAGTACCCCCCCTCTCACCCAGACCTCTCCACTCCCCTTACTATCTCCTGTTTCTGTCTTAATAGACAAAAGAGGCAGTTAAGCCAAGACTTGAGATAAGTCTGGTGGGACGAGCTAGTGGCCTAGATCCAGACCTAATTACACTTTAGTGGAATGGCGCTCTGTGCAAGACGGTGCAAACCCTCACCTCCTCAGAGTCCTTCGGAGAGAGTGAGGGCTGGAGGTGCTGGTAGGAGTGCGGCTGGTGGTGAGGGGCTGGCCTGGGGTCTCTAAGGAGCTCCCCCCCCCGCCCCTGCCTGCAGAAAGGGTCCTTGGACCTGATTGAGACGGGCAAAGGGCTGAAGGTGCAGACGGACAAGCCCCACCTCGTGAGCCTGGGCAGCGGGCGGCTCAGCACAGCTATCACCCTGCTGCCTCTGGAGGAAGGTGAGTCAGGCCCCTGTCCCCAGACACATCCCTGCCGGGCCCAGGCCTGTGGGAGCCCCTCTGCTCTCTGCTGGCGCGGTCACCTCCCCCACCCACCAGTTTGCTTCCCTGGCCTCTGCCTCCCAGACTGCCTGCCCTCCCTGGTGGATAATCTGGCCCCTCGACTAGGATTAAAGATCCCTTAGAACCAGGAGGAGCCGCTGAAACAGGAGAGCGCGGAGCTCCTAGCAACCAGGACGGCCCAGAAGCCAGGGGCCGCTGCGGGCGGTGCCTGGCATGGGCGCCGGTGCCAGTGCAGAGGGAGAGATGGAAGTGGGGGCAGAGTTCCCACTCAGATAAGGCCCGGCTTCCGGGCTCCCTCTTCCCCCTGGTTGCACTGGGTGCCTGGGTGATGCGACATTCCCCACATTCTGCAAATACCAGGCCTGGCTCTGCCAGGGAGGCTCTGGGCAGGCAGAGCGGTGTGGGGGGCCACACTGGAGAGAGGGCGTGAGGGCCGGCAAGGGCTGCAGGTGGCAGGAGGGAGAGAAGGAGAGAGGGAAACAGAAGAGGGGGGGGGGGGGGGGGGGGGGGATGGGGGGTGGGGGCCCTGAGGAAGGTGTGCAGGAGAGAAGTGTGCGGCCTGGATCCCGCGGTGCCCTCTGGGCCCCCATCTCTGCCTGAGAAGAGCTGCTCCCCCCGGGCCGAGGGGCCCCCAGGGGCGGCCGTGCGCAGGGCCCTCCTGCAGGCGGAGGGAAGCCCCTTTCCAGCAGGCTCTCCTTGCCCTGTCTGCCTCCGGGGGCTGGGCAAACGCTCTGACTGTTTGCCTCCATCTTCAGGGAGGACAGTGATTGGCTCCTCGGCCAAGGACATCGTGCTGCAGGGGCCGGGCCTGGCCCCTGAGCACTGCTACATCGAGAACCTACGGGGCGCCCTCACCCTCTACCCGTGCGGCAATGCCTGTGCCATCGACGGGCTCCCGGCCCGGCAGCCCACGCGGCTCACGCAGGGTGAGTGGCCGCCTGGCGGGCGGAGGGGGTCTTGTGAAAGCCAGTGTGTGATGGTGACGGGAGCAGGGGAAGCCTGCAGGGCGGTGGCCATGGTGACTGCCCTATTGGAGGCGGGTTGTTCAGCTGCACCTGATGTGCCCGAGCAACCACTGGTCCTCATCCTGTGGTCTTCCCTGGCCACCCGCCCCTCCTCCCCGCCCGCCCGTCGGGAGGGGAGCACAGCCGGCTGCGGCCACACGGCCTGCGTGTGTCGGTGTGGTTGGGAGAGCCTTCGGAGCAGTGGTTGGGCACAGTGGCACTGCCCCCGTGCCAGAGGGAGCCGTGTTCTGGAAAGCTGGAGAGGTGGGGAGGGGGGAGGGCAACTCCTATTAGAAAATGTTGCCCTAGGCAGTCTGGCTCAGTGGATAGAGCATCAGCCTGCAGACTGAAGGGTCCCAGGTTTGATTCTCCTTCAGGGCACATACTTCAGTACAGGCTCTAACCCCAGTGGGACACGTGCAGGAGGCTGCCACACGATGTGTCTCTCTCAGTCTCTCCTCTTCCTTCCACTCTCTCTAAAAATCAATGAAAAACCCTGACTAGTTTGGCTCAGTGGATAGAGCGCCGGCCTGCAGACTGAAGGGTCCCAGGTTCGATTCCAGTCACGGGCATGTGCCTTGGTTGCGGGCACATCCCCAGTAGGGGGTGTGCAGGAGGCAGCTGATCAATGTTTCTCTCCATAGATGTTTCTAACTCTCTACCCCTCTCCCTTCCTGTCTGTAAAAAAAAAAAAAAAAATCAATAAAATATATTTTAAAAAAATAAAAATCAATGAAAAAATATCCTCAGGTGAGGATTAACAGCAATACCAAAGAAAGAAAAGGAAAAAGATGTGGTAGCAGCTGTGGGGTCATGAATATGGTGAGCACCTTGCTTCCCAGAGCAACAGGCCATTCCCTGTGTGAGCTGGCTCTGAAACGGCCCCGTCGCTATGGTGACCAGCGGGCCGGAAGGGGTTGCCCAGTGCACTTGGACAGAACCAGTGTGTTTGCCCTGGCATCGATGCCGGGAGTGAGGAGAGCAGGTGCGGTGGGTAGAGGGGCTCACGGTGGGCGGTGAGCTTTGCTGACCTGGCTCTGAGCGGGACTAGGGTCCTGGGACCGCTTTCTGGGGACTCTCACCTCTGACCAGCTGGAAGCTCCTTTGCTTTGAAGCACCTCTCAGGGTCTCTAATGCTCCTCCCCTCACAGCTGACCCAGGGACCCAGCCCGGCCTCCTCCCTGCTTCCTGCCGTGGGCGTGTGCTGGGAAGACAGTGACTGGGCGGCAGGCCCGGCAGCAGGCAAGCCCTGTCTCCTCCGGGGCTTCGGGCCGCTGACTGGGTGAGAGGAGGAGCCCATGAACTGGGACTTTGGCTGTGAGGCCGTCTGATGGTCTTCCTCCCAGAGAGAGAGTCTTCCCAAGGCCTGGTGCATGGGAGTGAGACCGAGCACTTCCTCCCAGCCCAGCCCTCACACTCAGGCAGAGCACCCGCCACGGCGAGAGGGAGGCGCATGGAGGCCCAGTGGGGTCAGCGCCTCCCTTGTTTGCTGAGACGAGGGAGGGCCTGGGCCAGAGGGAATTCTCAGGCATTTCCTGTGACCCCCATGACTCCCAGCCCCCTGTAGCCAAAGCCGACCCTGCCCACTACATACCCTCCGCTCTCCTCTGACCCGGCCCTACAGCTGCTCGGCCAGGCTTGCCTGACCCGGGGCGGGCGGCCTGGGAGGGTAGGCAGAGGCACAAAGGAATGGTGTTCTCCCAGCACCCCTCCCGGGCTCCGGGAGCTGAGGGTTTCCTTGTCTCATCTCTGGAGCAAGGCACCCAGCCCGCCCTGCCGGCCCCACTCTGGACATTCTTGGGAGTGCGTTTCCCTGGAAACGGGGCGGCTCGGGGGCGGACATGCTCTGTGTGTCTGTGTAAGGAGCGTGTTTATGTGTCTCCGGATGTTTGTGGCTCAGGGCTCAGCGCTGTGTTTGTGTCTGTGTCTCCCTGTGTTTGTAGAGGAGGGTGTTCCAGGAGCAGCAGGAACGCGGGCTGATGGCACAGATGTCCGTGTGTGTTCCTCTGTGTGCCAGGGTCCCTGGCCGCACGCCTGTCTGGGCACACGTGCACCAGGACCATTTTCCCTGCCTGTTCCCCAGAGCTGGCCTTGGTGAGGGCACCTCATCTTTGAAAAGAGAAGGCGCCCCTGGAAGTGACAAGGAGCCGCTCTGGCTGGGCCAGGCCTGAGGGGCATCACTCCGGGCACCGGGCCCAGCTGTTTAGGTGGCACACACCATGCCTGGCAGACGGGGTAGGGACAGCTCTCCCAGGGGACTATGCCTGGGCCCCGGATGGGGGAGGTGAGTAGAAGGCAGATGCCGCTTTAGCCAGAGCCGCGGACATGGAGCCCGGAGGGAGGCAGCGGGAGGACCCTGACCCCTCCATGCCTGGAGTTCGCACACCCTGCCCTGCTCTTCTCCTCGGAGCAGGAGGTGGAGCCGGGAACAGGACCGGGAGACAGGAGGACCCTCCCTGAGGGGCTGGGCCGCCGGCCTTGGGACCCAGGGCCAGGCATGAAGGTCTGGAGGAGACAGAGTAGGGGAGGGCCACACACTCAGGGCCAGGCTGTCCAGGCGGCAGGCCCCAGCCACGTCTCCAGTCTCCTCACTCCCTCCGGCCCTCAGTGCTGGGCAGGGCCCGTGTGAGGCCGGCCTGGCGGCCCCAGGACAGGGCCGGGGAGCCACACGCCTGGGTGGTCTCACCATCTCCCTCTGGGATCCAGGACAGGGAGCCTGTTCCTCTCCCACCAATGACCACTATTCCTCCTGCGAAACGGGAGTGAAGTCTCCAACGGAGAAAGATTTTGATTCTTGAAGCTCAAAGGAAGAAGAGAAAAAGCAAAGGCTCCAAGCTTCCCACTTTGCCTGCCTCCTCCTGCCTTCACCCTGAGCCAGCCACCGGGTCTGCCCCCGGCCGTCCAGGTTCCAGACGATGAATCACTCTTCCTGAGGAGAGCTTAGAGGCTTCCCTTTTCGTGCATTTGACCCTACACGGTCCTTCCTTCTTCCTGCAGAAGGGACTCAGACACGTGTGCACGCGTGAGCTTATGAGCGCATGTGAGAGCATGAGTATAGTGTGTGGGTGTGAGCGCGAGTGTAGTGCGAGCGTGTGTGTGTGTGTGTGTGTGTGTGTGTGTAGTGTGAGCTTGTAATGAGTGTGTGAGTATGTATATGTGGGTGTGAGCGTAGTGTCTGTGAGTGATGTGAGTACGTGTGCGTGTGAGTGATGTGAGTACGTGTGCGTGTGAGTGATGTGAGTACGCGTGTGTGCGTGCGATGCGGCGTGGGCAGGTGCTCAGCAGGTGGAAGCTGCTGGCGATCCTGGAGGAGGCGGCTTTCGCTATGGCGGCTCCAGGCTGAGTGTCTGCGGGGCGCCTGGGCCTGGGCAGGTGTGGGGTGCATCTGAGAGCAAGGATGGGGCTGACCGCGGACACGGTGCGTGTCTGAGACTGTCCCCCTGGCTCCTGCTTCCAGAGGCCGGGCTCCGAGGCTCCGGGGGGGTGAGGGGTGGGGGTGGGTGGAGGGGGGAGGAGTGGGGGCGGGGCGGGGCCGGGAGTGGGGCGGGGCCGGGGTGGGGGTGGGGCGGGGCGGGGGCCGGGGGGGGGGGTAAGTGGGGGCGGGGCCGGCGTGGGGCGGGGCCGGTGTGGGGGCGGGGCGGGGTCGGGGCCGGTGTGGGGGCGGGGTCGGGGTGGGCGGGGGCGGGGCCGGCGTGGGAGTGGGGCGGGGCCGGGGAATTGGGGGCGGGGCCGGGGTGGGAGTGGGGCGGTAGTGGGGGCGGGGCCGGGCCGGGGAATTGGGGGCGGGGCCGGGGTGGGAGTGGGGCGGGGCCGGGGTAACTGGGGGCGGGGCGGGAGTGGGGCGGGGCCGGGGTGGGAGTGGGGCGGGGCCGGGCCGGGGCGGGGGGCGCTGGTTTCTGGCTCGGGCTGTGGGTGAGCTGCTGTTGGGGTGGGCGCAGGGGGCAGAGGAGGGGGCGCGGGGCCTAGGGACCTGGTCGCAGTGACCGCTGGGCCCCGGGCTGCACCCCTGGGAGCTCCGTCCAGTCCCCCGTGTGTGGACCCGCCCGCGCCCGGACCCCGCGCCCCGCGTCCTCCCTGCAAGCTCCCCGCAAGCTCCCCCCGCGCCCGCGCCGCCATCACTTCCTCTCCCGCCTCCGCCGCCGCCTCCTTTGTCCCTCCCGCTCCGCCCGCGGCCCGCCCTCCGGCCTGGTGGCGGCGCCGCCTGGCAGCTGGCGGGGGCCGGGAGGGCTCAGCCCGGCCGCGTCCGGAGGTCCGGCTGGCGGTGAGTCCCTCTGGCCCGCTGCAGCCCCGGGCCCGGGCGGGACCTCGGGCGGGGACCTGGGCCCCTCTGGGGGATGGAGGCTGAGACTCCATGAAGTGTGAGCCCGGAATTCCTGAAAGGGAGTCGGGGCGACGGCACCCTCCCCAGCGGTGGGGCACGGACCGCCCCGGAGCGGAGGGTTAGGATGGGGGTCTCTGATGGGAGACTAGGGCCCTTCCTTCCCCCTTCCCTGCCCAGCCTCCGCCGGCCAGGCCGTCCTGTTCCCGTGGCCAGCAGGGCAGTGGCTGCCCCGGGGGTGAGCGTGCCCGCCCGGGGGTGAGCGTGCCCGCCCGGGGTGAGGGCGCCCCCCTGGGGTGAGGTTGCCCACCCGGGGGTGAGCGAGCCCGCCCGGGGTGAGCGTGCCCGCCCGGGGGTGAGCGTGCCCGCCCGGGGGTGAGGGTGCCCGCCCGGGGTGAGCGTGCCCGCCCGGGGGTGAGGGTGCCCGCCCAGGGGTGAGGGTGCCCGCCCAGGGGTGAGGGTGCCCGCCCGGGGTGAGCGTGCCCGCCCGGGGGTGAGGGTGCCCGCCCAGGGGTGAGGGTGCCCCCCTGGGGTGAGGGTGCCCGCCCGGGGGTGAGCGTGCCCGCCCGGGGGTGAGGGTGCCCGCCCGGGGTGAGGGTGCCCGCCCGGGGTGAGGGTGCCCGCCCGGGGTGAGGGTGCCCGCCCGGGGGTGAGCGTGCCCGCCCGGGGGTGAGGGTGCCCGCCCGGGGTGAGGGTGCCCGCCCGGGGTGAGGGTGCCCGCCCGGGGTGAGGGTGCCCGCCCGGGGGTTAGGGTGCCCGCCCGGGGTGAGGGTGCCCCCTGGGGTGAGGGTGCTCGCCCAGGGGTGAGGGTGCCCCCTGGGGTGAGGGTGCCCGCCTGGGGGTGAGCGTGCCGCCCGGGGGTGAGGGTGCCCGCCCGGGGGTGAGGGTGCTCGCCCGGGGTGAGCGTGCCCCCTGGGGTGAGGGTGCCCACCCGGGGTGAGGGTGCCCCCTGGGGTGAGGGTGCCCGCCCGGGGTGAGGGTGCCCGCCTGAGGGTGGCGTGCCCGCCCGGGGGTGAGGGTGCCCGCCCGGGGTGAGGGTGCCCGCCCGGGGTGAGTGTGCCCCCTGGGGTGAGGGTGCCCGCCTGGGGTGAGGGTGCCCGCCCGGGGGTGAGGGTGCCCGCCCGGGGTGAGGGTGCCCGCCCAGGGGTGAGGGTGCCCCCCTGGGGTGAGGGTGCCCGCCTGAGGGTGGCGTGCCCGCCCGGGGTGAGCGTGCCCCCTGGGGTGAGGGTGCCCGCCCGGGGTGAGGGTGCCCGCCCGGGGTGAGGGTGCCCGCCTGAGGGTGGCGTGCCCGCCCGGGGTGAGGGTGCCCGCCCGGGGTGAGGGTGCCCGCCTGAGGGTGGCGTGCCCGTCCGGGAGGGCAGAGAGCGGCTCCGGAGTGAGTGTGACCTGGTGTGAGTGTGTGTAATGTTCCCTCTGAGGGCTCAGACAGGGGACCCACCCTCTGCTTCTCCCACTCCCTCTCCCTCTCTCTGGGTGCGACCCCCTGCACTGCACTGGGCCCTGAGCCTTTGGGGGGCCCCCCCCCGTTTTGCCTAGATGGTGGGCTTTTGGGCTTCCTGGGTGGGCTGGCCTTGGGGTGCAGCCCGGAAGGCGGACAGGACGGTCTCCCAGAAGCAGGAGGGCCAGCTCCCGCCCTGCGGGCAGACAGACAGTTAATCTGGGCCGGAGCCGGGCTGCCCTCCGTCCGCTGCCCTCCTGCTCGCCTATTAATACAGGCCAGCGCGGCCTGGCATCGCCTATTTATAGCCCAGAGCGACACCGCCACACCCCTGCGTGGAGGAGGGTGCGGGCAGGGGCGCAGGGCTGAGGTGGGCCTGGGGGTGAGTGGGGCTGCAGACTGAGCGCTGGCTGGCGGGGTGGAGCCTGGCAGGGCGGTTTGTGGAACGGCTGCGTTGGAAGGAGGTGGGTGGATAGTTGGCTGTTATTATTCCCGTTATGATTGCTCTGGGGTCAGCCCCTCTGATTGGAGGTTGGCAAGAGGGCTCCCCTCCAATCAGCCATTATTAGCCTTGCGCAGAGCTGGTGCCCACCTGCGGGGAGGGCCTGTGGGTGTGCCAGAGAAGGGTGGCTTTGTCCCCTGGGGTCACCTGCTCTGGGTTCTCAGTCTGGAGGTCTCCCCATCCCCAAGGCAGGGCCTGGTTCCAGCAACATGCCACTCAGTGGGGGGTCTGCCAAGGTGCCCACGGGGCCTGGGTGCCCCATGACCTCGTGGCCTGCACTGTCTCAACGTCTAGGAATGTCGATTTCCCTGCCATTCTCGGCTCAGACTGGCACGAAGCTTGGGGTGCCAAATGGCACCAGATTGGACAGATAGGCGGCCGGGGCCAGTGCCAGGCCAGGGGTGTGAAGCAATCGGGAGGGTGGGTGAGAGGATCACCAGGTCCCTCTGGCACTGCGCGGCCAGGAGGCACCAGGTTCAGGCGCCCGCAGGCACACTGCTCCGCAGCCGCCTCCGTGCACTCACTTCCTGAGCAGGACCGGGCTTGTGTAATGCCTGGGGATGTGCTGGCGAGCCGGGCCCACTGGCCTGGGCTGGGCCGCATTCCAGGGGAGACGCCAGAAAGGAGGGTAACAGGCCAGAGGGCGCATTGGCAGAGGGAAGGGGCGGCCACGCCCACTGTTTGAATCCCAGGCAAATTGTGGTCCCCGAGGGGCATGGGGTTCCTCCCTGTCGCCTGCTCCGTGTTTCTGTGATCCTGAGAGCGGCTGCCTCTCAAGCTTACCCTCCGCCCCGGCGCCGGGCCCCTTTGGCCTCAGGTCGGGGACGAGGTGCCCGTGTGCTCTGAGGACGTTCCTCTGCTCACAGAGCACTGTCTCCTACAAGGTCGGCGTGCCCTCATTTCTCTAAAGAGAACACCACACTCAGGGCGGGAGGTGGCCTCCCTGTCAGGACCAGTCCTTGGGTCCGGGACTCACAAACCAGTGCTCCTTCCCCTCCGCCCTGTGCCTGGGCCCCGCCGGGACGGGGGACGCTGGGTGCGGTGGGTGGCTCCCGCAGCCCAGTGCGCCTGCCGGTGGGTGAGGGCGCCCCGCCTGCCCACTGGTCAGCGTCTTCTCCTCCGAAGGCTGCATGCTGTGCCTGGGCCAGTCCACCTTCCTCCGCTTCAACCACCCCGCCGAAGCCAAGTGGATGAAAAGCATGATCCCGGCCGGGGGCCGCGCCCCGGGGCCCCCCTACGGCCCCGGCCCAGGTAGGAGGAGGCTGGGCGGGTGGTGCCCGTGGGACGGCCCCGCTCCTGGCCCCCTCCAGCCACTGGCAGAGTCAGGGCAGGACAACACCCGGGCCGGGCTTGCTGCCACGGCCGGGCCCCGGGAGAGGTCCAAGAGTGCTGCTTGGCTGGGACAGGGATCAGGTGGCTGGCCCCAGGCGCTCCCCGGTCAGCTCTGTCCGGCCCTCACCCCTCGCCATGCCAGGCCCTCCGTGTTGGGGCAGTGGTTCCAGCCCTGGTTGGCTGCAGGGAGGGAGGGCTGAGCTGCACTAGCTGCTGGTCAGCCTGGCTTCTAGGAACCAGCGGGCAGTGCCCGGCCGCTCCCTTGCCTCTCATTGGACCAAGGGGTGCAGCATACACTCCTCCCCACCCCCCATTCAGTATCCCCCAGCTCTCCCCTCCTCCCCCTTCCCGTTCTCAGCCTGGGAGGTGTGGTGGGTGTTTTGTCCTGGGTCTTAGCTGCCGTGTCTGCAGCCCCTAATGTCCTACTGACTGAGGTCCCTCCTGGGACTGTTGGCAGGCATCTCCATAGCATGCCTACCCTGCTCAGAGTGTCCCTGCCCTTCCCGCTGAGAGACTTGGAGGTGGGAAACCAAGGCAGGGGGAACCTAGACAGGGTGCGTAGGCGGCGACCAGCCTAGAGTGCCTGGCTATTGCCGACTCCGTCCTAAGTCACGTGTGTGAGCGAGCCTCCTCCCTCCTCTTCCTCACCGTGGGAGTGAGGGTGGGACGCCGGTTGCAGGCAGGGAGCGGCACAGGGATCCACATCTCAGGCCTCCCCTGGAGTCTTCGCAGCTCAGCTCTGCTCAGGGGAGGGGCGCCGAGACCTCCGGGTCCGAGGCCAGGCCCGCGGCATCTGCGTTTGCCCTCACAGAGCCAGAAAGCCTAGTGAACGGGAACCACCCCCCGCAGCCTGCGGCCCAGGGCCCCGCGGCCTACACCAGCCACAGCTCCCTGGTGAGCTCCATCGAGAAGGACCTGCAGGAGATCATGGACTCGCTGGTGCTGGAGGAGCCCGGCGCCACCGGCAAGCGGCCTGCCGCCACCGCGTCCGCGCTGTCGCCCGTGGCCAACGGGGGTCGCTACCTGCTGTCGCCCCCCACCAGCCCCGGCGCCATGTCCGTGGGCTCCAGCTACGAGAACACCTCCCCGGCCTTCTCTCCACTCTCCTCCCCGGCCAGCAGCGGGAGCTGTGCCAGCCACTCGCCTGGTGGGCAGGAGCCGGCCCCCCCGGTGCCCCCGCTGGTGCCCGTGCGCTCCTCCAGCTACCACCTGGCCCTGCAGCCCCCGCAGGCCAGGCCCAGCGGGGCCCACCCCTCCGAGAGCCCCCGGCTGGGCAGGAAGGCGGGGCACGAGCGGCCCCCCAGCCCCGGCCTCCGGGGGCTGCTGCCCGCCAGCCCCGCCGCGCCTGTCCTGGCCGAGGCCCGCAGAGCCACCGAGAGCCCCTGGAGAGGTGGGCAGCTGCCCGGGGTGGCCATCAGCCTGAGCGAATACCCGGCTCCCGGCGCCCACAGCCAGCCCGCCAGTGTCCCCGGCAGCCCCAAGCTCCAGCCCCCGGTCCCCGCACCCCGGAACAAGATGGGTGTGCTCCAGGATCGCCCCCCCAGCCCTCTGCGCGAGCTGCCGGGCGGCCACTCCCGCCAGGCGGTGGGCCGCACGCTCTCGCTCTCGGACGGGCCGGCCCCCCGCCCCCTGCAGCCCTCCGAGAGCCCCCGCCCAGGCCGCCGGGGCCTGGACAGCCTGCGGGAGCTGCCCCCGCTGAGCCCGGCCCTGCCCCGGCGGGCTCTGTCCCCGCTGCCCTCCCGGGCCCCCCCAGACCCCAAGCCGACCAGGGACGTGGCGGAGAGCCCCCGGGCCCGGCGCTGGGCAGCCCCCGGCGCTTCACCGGAGGACTTCTCGCTGACTCTGGGGGCGCGCGGCCGGAGGACACGGAGCCCCTCGCCCACCCTCGGGGAGTCCCTGGCACCCCACAGGGGCAGCTTCAGTGGCCGGCTGAGCCCCGCCTACAGCCTGGGCTCCCTGCCGGGGGCTGTGGCCCGGCAGAGCCCGCGCGCCCGGAGGAAGCTGTCGGGCGGGGACCTGCCAGCGCCGGCCCCCCGGGAGCGGAAGCACAGCATCACGGAGATCAGCGACAACGAGGACGAGCTGCTGGAGTACCACCGGCGGCAGCGGCAGGAGCGGCTGCGGGAGCAGGAGATGGAGAGGCTGGTGAGCAGGGGCCGGGGGTCCCCCAGCATGTGGGCAGCCAGCGGGCGGGGTGCGGGCTGCAGGCCCGGCTGCTCACGCTTCCTCCAGGAGGCACCGTGGGGACGGCTCCAGGGGCTGAAGAACTTTCTCTGACGCCTGTCAGTCTGTGTTTTAAACTCGCTTACCCCGGCACACCGCTTCTGTGTTATCGTGCACACGCTCTCCGTCACACCGCTTCTGTGTCTGTGTTAACGTGCACACGCTCTCCGTCACACCGCTTCTGTGTTATCGTGCACACGCTCTCCGTCACACCGCTTCTGTGTTATCGTGCACACGCTCTCCATCACACCGCTTCTGTGTTAACGTGCACACGCTCTCCGTCACACCGCTTCTGTGTTATCGTGCACACGCTCTCCGTCACACCGCTTCTGTGTTAACGTGCACACGCTCTCCATCACACCGCTTCTGTGTTATCGTGCACACGCTCTCCATCACACCGCTTCTGTGTCTGCGTTAATGTGCACACGCTCTCCGTCACACCACTTCTGTGTTATCGTGCACACGCTCTCCATCAGCTTCTGTGTTAACATGCACACGCTCTCCGTCACACCGCTTCTGTGTTAACGTGCACACGCTGTCCGTCACACCGCTTCTGTGTCTGTGTTAACGTGCACACGCTCTCCATCACACCGATTCTGTGTTATCGTGCACACGCTCTCCATCACACCGCTTCTGTGTTATCGTGCACACGCTCTCCATCACACCGCTTCTGTGTTATCGTGCACACGCTCTCCATCACACTGCTTCTGTGTTATCGTGCACACGCTCTCCGTCACACCGCTTCTGTGTTAACATGCACACGCTCTCCATCAGCTTCTGTGTTATCGTGCACACGCTCTCCGTCACACCGCTTCTGTGTTATCGTGCACACGCTCTCCGTCACACCACTTCTGTGTTATCGTGCACACGCTCTCCATCAGCTTCTGTGTTATCGTGCACACGCTCTCCGTCACACCGCTTCTGTGTTATCGTGCACACGCTCTCCGTCACACCGCTTCTGTGTCTGTGTTAACGTGCACACGCTCTCCGTCACACCGCTTCTGTGTTATCGTGCACACGCTGTCCGTCACACCGCTTCTGTGTCTGTGTTAACGTGCACACGCTCTCCGTCACACCGCTTCTGTGTTATCGTGCACACGCTCTCCGTCACACCGCTTCTGTGTCTGTGTTAACGTGCACACGCTCTCCGTCACACCGCTTCTGTGTCTGTGTTAACGTGCACACGCTCTCCGTCACACCGCTTCTGTGTTATCGTGCACACGCTCTCCGTCACACCGCTTCTGTGTCTGTGTTAACGTGCACACGCTCTCCGTCACACCGCTTCTGTGTCTGTGTTAACGTGCACACGCTCTCCGTCACACCGCTTCTGTGTTATCGTGCACACGCTCTCCGTCACACCGCTTCTGTGTCTGTGTTAACGTGCACACGCTCTCCGTCACACCGCTTCTGTGTCTGTGTTAACGTGCACACGCTCTCCGTCACACGGCTTCTGTGTTGACGTGCACACGCTCTCCGTGTTATGAACACGGAAGCCCTAGAAGAACATCCCCCGTGTGCTGAGGCCGTGGCCCGCCCGCCAGTTTGGGAAGCAGGCCTCACTGGGAGGGCAAGGCCGGGGCAGGGGCTCACCTGGGCGCTTGGCAGTTTGCAGAGCTGGGATTGGAAGCCGGGGCTCTTGTCTTCCCAGACTTGTTCTTCTTTTTTAAATATATTTTTATTGATTTCAGAGAGGCAGAGAGAGGGATAGAAACGTTAATGCTGAGAGAAAGTCATGGATTGGCTGCCTCCTGAATGCCCCCACACTGTAGACCGAGCCCGAAAGCCGGGCCTGTGCCCTGACCAGGAATCGAACCCTGACCTCCTGGCTCATAGGTTGATGCTCAGCCCCTGAGCCACTGGCCGGGCCCAGGTCTCGTTCCTTAGAAAGGCGCCTGGTCGCTCTTTCTCGTTGCCCTTCGACTTCTGAATGTGTGGAGCCGCTCCCGGCCATGCAGGGTCACCGTGGAGCGGGAGATGGCCACCGTGTGGCTGTGCTGTGTGTGCTGGGGTTTGGGTGTGCTGCAGCAGCCGTCCCAGAGAGAGCAGTAAGCTGGGTGTGGGGTCCCCCAGACGGCCCGGGCTCGAGGGCGCCGGCTGCTGTGCACTCAGCCGCGCGCACAGGGCCGTGGCTTAGCCTTCCGTGGCACTGGCATGGGGTTCCTGCGGGAAGGGGCAGGGGCCCTGCAGGTGGTTTGTCGAGGAGAATCAGAATTGAGGAGGTTGGCCCTGGCCAGTGTAGCTCAGTGGATAGAGTGTCGGCCTGTGGACCAAAGGGTCTCGGGTTCGACTCCGATCGAGGGCAGGTACCTTGCTTGCAGGCTCCTCCCCAGCCTGGGCCCTGATGGGGGCTTGTGCAGGAGGCAAGCAATCAGTGTGCTTCTTTCACATCGATGTTTTCGTCTCTCCCTCTCCCTTCCACTCCCTCTAAAAATCACGGGGAAACATTCTCGGGTGAGGATTAACAAAAAGAAACTGAGGAGGTTTGTCCGGAGTCTCTTTCTGAAGAGGTTGGGGCAGCTTTGGATGAAGTGAGGGTGCTGGGTGGGGAGAGATGAGGCGGGATCCCCAGGCGGAATGAAGGCCTGACCCGTCCACACAAAGCAGTGCTCAGCCTGTAGCGCCAGACAGACAGACAGACAGACCTGGGACCCAGACAGACCAGGACGAGGGCCTTCCCACCTCAGCTCCTCAGGCCGCGAGGCCCCTTCCCAGAGGGGGCTGTGAGCCCGGTGCACAGAGCGGTGCCTTCCCCACCCACCCCCCCACCCCCCCCCCACCCCCGCCAGCCCGACCTGCCACTTTAAGTCTGGGAGGCCGCCGCCTCCCTCCCCTCTCCCAGGCTGCTCATCAGGGCGCTGAGGCAGGGCGAGGCCTGCCCGGCCTCCTGGGCTCTGAGGCTGTGCCTGGTTGTGGTGTTTCCTTTGCCGTGGAACTCGGCGAGGGGCCGCAGGGCAGCTGGTGAGTGTCCGTGGTCGTGGCCAAACTGGACACGGGAGAGGCACCTTAGGTGGGAGGGCGTAGGGAGTCGCAGAACGTGGGGGAGGCTTGGGGCTTTGAGAGGGAAGTGATCAGACCTGCAGCGTGATTAGACCTTCCCTCATGTCCTAGTCCCTGAGAGGGACCGGGGGCTGGGAGAGGGCGGGCTCAGCGTGGGTGCGGGGCCACCCCTGGGCCGTAGGAGCAGCCCACCTCTGGGACGGAGGGGCCAGGCTCCCGGGGGGTAGCAGCCAGTGGGGAGGCCCGCGTCCCAGGTCCGGGTCTGTCTGGCAGGGGCTGAGCGCACTCGGGGTGAATTTCAGGCCCCTGGGCCTGGGTCTGCTTCCTGTGTGTCTGCCCGCCCCCATGCTAGCCTGCGTGTCTGCGTGCGTGTGGGCCAGTGTGATGTGCGTGTTGGGGCTGGCCCAGGGCACGCGCTGTGTCCTCCGTCAGGGCTGGGCGTGGGGTCCCTGAGCCCCTCAGTCTGTGTCCTCCTCTGTCAGGGCTGGGTGTGGGGTCCCTGTGCCCCTCGGTCTGTGTCCTCCTCCGTCAGGGCTGGGTGTGGGGTCCCTGTGCCCCTCGGTCTGTGTCCTCCTCCGTCAGGGCTGGGTGTGGGGTCCCTGTGCCCCTCGGTCTGTGTCCTCCTCCGTCAGGGCTGGGTGTGGGGTCCCTGTGCCCCTCGGTCTGTGTCCTCCTCCGTCAGGGCTGGGTGTGGGGTCCCTGTGCCCCTCGGTCTGTGTCCTCCGTCAGGGCTGGGTGTGGGGTCCCTGTGCCCCTCAGGTTGGATCTGCACGCACCCGTACCAGCATGAGCACCTTGGTGTTGATCTGGGTCTTTCGGGCCCGGTCTGCTCCCAGTGTGCGTTCCTCTGTCTGGGTGTGCCCACTGGGACAGGGAGAGGGAAGGAGGGAAGACGGGGGGGGGGGGGGGGGGGGGGGGGCGGCCATGCAGCCCGTGGCACAGCAGCCATCCTGCTCCTGCTCACTTCTGGGGTTCCCTCATCCCCTCTGCCTCCTTAGAGCTGGGCGGGGCTGGCGGGGTGCTTTCCGACTTGATCTGCGCTCGAGCCCCAGAACCCTCCTTCTCTCCTGAGAGACGTGCCTGGCCCAGCCCCACAGGCCAGGCCGCCTCCCTCAGCCTCCGTCCCCCCCAGGAGCGGCAGCGCCTGGAGACCATCCTGAACCTGTGCGCGGAGTACAGCCGGGCGGACGGGCCCGAGGCCGGGGAGCTGCCCAGCATCGGCGAGGCCGGCCGCAGGCCCTCGCGAGGCTTCCCAGGAGCCCCTGGGGGCCCCGGGCGGAGCGGCGAGGAGCCGGGGGGCGGCCCTGTGCGGCTGTGGGAGAGCATGGACCGCGCCGAGGAGGACAACCTCAAGGAGGAGTGCAGCAGCACCGAGAGCACCCAGCAGGAGGTGGGGGGCGGGGCCGGGAGCACCCGCAGGAGGTGGGTGCGGGGAGGAGGGAGCACCCACAGGAGGTGGGTGCGGGGAGGAGGGAGCACCCGCAGGAGGTGGGTGCGGGGAGCAGGGAGCACCCGCAGGAGGTGGGTGCGGGGAGCAGGGAGCACCCGCAGGAGGTGGGTGCGGGGAGCAGGGAGCACCCGCAGGAGGTGGGTGCGGGGAGCAGGGAGCACCCGCAGGAGGTGGGTGCGGGGAGCAGGGAGCACCCGCAGGAGGTGGGTGCGGGGAGCAGGGAGCACCCGCAGGAGGTGGGTGCGGGGAGCAGGGAGCACCCGCAGGAGGTGGGTGCGGGGAGCAGGGAGCACCCGCAGGAGGTGGGTGTGGGGAGCAGGGAGCACCCGCAGGAGGTGGGTGCGGGGAGCAGGGAGCACCCGCAGGAGGTAGGTGTGGGGAGCAGGGAGCACCCGCAGGAGATGGGGTGCGGGGAGCAGGGAGCACCCGCAGGAGGTTGGTATGGGGGGTGGGAGCACCCGCAGGAGGTGGGTGTGGGGAGCAGGGAGCACCCGCAGGAGGTGGGTGTGGGGTGGCCGGGCAGAGCAGGCAGGCACTGTGGGGGTGCCAGGGCCCAGGCGGAGGAAGTAATTGAAGGATTGGTTGGGAAGGGGTGGGGCGGGGTGGGGCAGCGGTTTGCGGGCTATAAATATGCTCCCAGCCAGCCTTCCTCGCCCCGCCCGGGCCTGGCACGGCGGGCAAGCTCTGTTCCCGGTGGCAGTGCCCCTCTTGCCGGGAGGGAAGCTGCTTTCCATCCACGAGCTGAGGGGTGGGGACCGTCCTCCTGCCCGCACCCGGGAGGCTCCGGCCCCTCCGGCTGACGCTTGCCTCCCGTCCAGCATGAGGAGGCGCCGGGCGCCGGGCTGCAGGGCGAGGTGCTGGCGCTGGAGGAGGAGCGGGCGCAGGTGCTCGGGCGCGTGGAGCAGCTCAAGGAGCACGTGAAGGAGCTGGAGCAGCAGCTGCAGGAGTCGGCTCGCGAGGTAGCGCCTGCAGGGCTGCGGTTCGGGGTTGGGTCCGTCCGGTCGGAGGCCCGGGCCGGCCTGACGCGGATGGGGTCGCCCCCAGGCCGAGATGGAGCGGGCGCTGCTGCAGGGCGAGCGGGAGGCGGAGCGGGCACTGCTGCAGCAGGAGCAGAGGGCGGCGGAGCAGCTGCAGGAGAAGCTGGTGGCCCTGGAGACCGGCGTCCAGGAGAGGGACAAGGTAACCGCACCGGCCGGGCTCGGGGCCGGGCCGGCCTGGGAGAGAGGAGAGACGCCTCTCGGGCCCCTCACCCCTTCCTCCATCCTCACGCCTGCAGACCAGGTGGCCTCGTGGCGCTTCAGGGCGGAAGGTGGCGGCTCGGAGGTCCCCGTGGGCTAGGCTGGTCACCTTGGTCTGGGCCTCTGGCTGGGTCTCTGTGGTCCTGGGTGCCTGCATTCTGGGCCTGCGGAGAAGCGCCCAGGCCCCTGCTGGGACGGAGCACAGCGAGGCCTGGTGCTGGGAGTGTGCAGGCTGGGTCCCTGCAGGGAAGGTCTCCAGCAGGCCGCCTCGGAGGGCAGGAGGTGGTCTCGGCTCCCCTGAGCCTCCAGGATCCCCAGCTCCATCCCCGCCCCTCTCAGGTTTAGTGCCAGCCTGCAGGGACCGCTCCATCCCCGAGGGCCGCGCCAGCCACACCCAGGAGGGCCTGCCATGTGCCGCAAGCTCTCAAGTGGAGAGGGGCCATTTATTTTTGGACTGACAGTATTTTTCTAAGAATTCATTCTCCTGCATTTTTTTGAGTGTCTCTCCTTCCCCTCAATTTGGAAGCTCTTACAAATTCTTTGACAACCACCCTCTTTGAATTTTGGCTCTGGGCCCCAAAACCACACTCCCAAATTCTGTGCCAAATTAACTCCATGCTTACCAAACAGGCCTGCACTAACGTCCCCGTCACTGTCCTGGGCTCTGCGCATGCCCTAACTCCAGTGCTCCGGGCCGGGAGAGCTCTGACACGCCACTGCTGCACTAACTCGGCGGGCTGTGGCCTCTCCCTCCAACCTGCCTTCTTCCTTTCTGGGCGTGGCCCCAGGGTTTGGGTCAGAAAAGCACTGGCCAGGGCACAGCTCCGCCTGGGGCCGGCAGGAGGCTCAGGGCTGAGGAGATGCTTGGCTGAGCGGCCGCTCCGCCTGCAGAGCCCTCCCTTTTGGGAGGCTGGGGCTGCCCCTGCAGACGTGGGCAAGGGAGGCCTGCTGCCCCCAGCGCCTGCCCGCCTTCCTCCGAGCGGCATGGCTGTGGAGGGCGGTCTGGGGGCTCCCAAATGCAAATCTTCAGGCAGAGGGTGGGAATGGGGGCCTCTCGCCTCCTGCCCGAGTCGTCCAGAACATGGGGTACGGTAAAGGTCGAGTTCGAGGACGGGAGGTGCTTGGACCCCTGACTGAACTGGCAGGCCTCCTCCGCGGGAGGGAGTGGATTATGGGGTGGGGGCCTATTCCTGGAGAAGCTCACGTTCCAGAAGGAGCCTGCCAGCCGCACTCCTCCTGCCCCTGGCAGGGCCGGGCCCGGCCTGGCCTCGGCCTGAGGCCACCCCTGAGGGTGCAGGAGCCCCACTCTGGCTTCGGGGTCAGAGGCCGGTGTCTCCCCTGCCTGCCTGTCCTTTGGAGGTGACTCACCAGCGCCTCCCGCCCTGCCCTGCCCTCAGGGGTGTCATCTCGCCCCAGACAGAGCCACCCACTCCTCTCTATCCGTGGCTGGGGCACCGGTTACCATGGCAACGCCTGCACTAATTGCAGCCCTCAGCCTGCTGAAGTCCAGCCTGTGGTACCAGCACTCGCCCCGCCCCGCAGGAGGGAAGAGCCACGGGGCTGGGCTGGGGTCCCCTGCTGCTCCCGCTGCCATAGCTTCTGCTCCGCTCCCCATCCACACCCATCCCCTGCCCCCACCCGGGTGTGACTCGCCACCTCCCCTTCCCCCAGGCGTAATTTTGGTCTCTGGCGGGAGGTGCCAGAGCTAGAAGCTCCCATTTGGGATGTGGAACCACCTTTGGCCTTGACTGGTTTAGAGAGAAAGCAGGTTTTTTCCTTAATATATTTTTGAGTTCAGAGAGGAAGGGAGAGGGAGAGATAGGAACATCAACGATGATAGAGAATCGTGGATTAGCTGCTGCCTGCACGCCCCCTACTGGGGAGGAGAGCACAACCCAGCATGTGCCCTGACTGGGAATCGAACCTGGGACCTTCAGTCCGCAGGCTGACACTCTATCCACTGAGCCACACCAGCCAGGGCGTAGGGCTTTTTCTTAGGCCCTTCTCCCACGTGTCTAGTTGAAGGGACTCGGAGAGACCAAAATTTCCGCCTGGGCCCACCCCTCCTCCTCAGCTCCTCGCTCCCCTCCTGCTCCCCTCCCCCTCACGCCCCTCGGCTCCTCTCCGTCCCTGTTCTCTCCTGTTACTTGTCTTGTTTTCTCTCCTCTCCGCCCCCCTCGCCTGCTGTTGCCCGGAGTTGAGGAGTGTGTGTTCTCTCTCCCCGCCCGCCCGCCACCAGGAGAGGGCGGAGCTGGCCGCGGGACGCCGGCAGCTGGAGGCCCGCCAGGCGCTCTACGCCCAGCTCCAGAGGCAGCTGGACACCTGCCCCGAGTCAGTGCGGGAGCAGGTGCAGGAGCAGCTGAGAAGGGTCAGTGCCACCAGCCCCCTCGCTGGCCCGAGGGCCCCGCGGAAGAGAGGAGCGCGGGACGGGACCGCGGGCCTGCGGGACCTGCCCGGACGCCAGCGTCGGTGCTTGGTTTGGAGGGGACAGAGGATGGGGACTCTCCTTCCCGCGCTCCAGGTGGTGATGCCTGTGCAGGGCCCAGCCACGCCAAGAAGAGGGGCTGGGTGGTGGCAGAGCCTTCCCCGGTCCCCGTCCCCGTGTCCAGCCCCCAAACTCGGAGGGATAGTTCAAGCACCGCCCAACCCCGGTCACTGTCGTTCAAGGAGGCCGAGGCCCTGGAGACGGAGACCAAGCTCTTTGAGGACCTGGAGTTCCAGCAGCTGGAGCAGCAGAGCCGCGCGGAGGAGGAGCGGGAGCTGGCCGGCCAGGGGCTGCTGCGGAGCAAGGCCGAGCTGCTGCGCAGTGTAGCCCGGAGGAAGGTGTGCCCGCTGCCCCCCACTGCTTCTGCTGGTCCCCGCTGCTCCCCGCTGCTCCCTGCTGCTCCCCGCTGCCCCCTGCTGCCCCCCGCTGCTCCCCGCTGGTTCCCACTGCCCCTCGCTGCCCCCCCGCCGCTCCCCGCTGCTCCCTGCTGCTCCCCGCTGCCCCCCGCTGTCCCCCGCTGTTCCCCACTGCCCCCCATTGCTCCTGCTGGTCCCTGCTGCCCCCCACTGCTTCTGCTGGTCCCCGCTGCTCCCTCCTGCTCCCCGCTGCCCCCTGCTGCTCCCTGCTGCCCCCCGCTGCCCCCCACTGCTTCTGCTGGTCCCCGCTGCTCCCCGCTTCTCCCCACTGCTCCCCTCTGGTCCCCTCCCCCACTGCTCCCCACTATCCCCAGCTGCTCTCCACTGCTCCCCGCTGCTCCCCCTGCTATTCCCCGCTGCTTTCGCTGCTCCCTCTGCTCCCCACTGCTGCTCCCCGCTGCTCCCAGCTGCGGGCTGGGTGCACAGCTGGGTGGGGCTGGAGGCCAGTGACCTGGGTTTGAATCCCAGTTGATGGCCTTATGGATGTTAACTTTGCCTTTCTGAGCCAGTTTCCTCATCATCAGAGGAGAATAATAATAGGCTGTTGTGAGAATTAAACCAAGGTGCTGTGAAGACAGTATAGGATATGATCATAGTAAGCACTGAGTGAACTATAGCTATTGTGAGTTTTTTTTAATATATATTTTATTGACTTAGAGAGGAAGGGAGAGGGAGAGAGAGAGAGAAACATCCAAGATGAGAAAGAATCATTGATTGCTGCCTCCTGCACACCCCCACTAGGGATCAAGCCCACAACCTGGGCATGTGCCCTGACCAGGAATCAAACCAGCGGCCTCTTGGTTCCTGGGTTGATGCCTAACCGCTGAGCCACCCCCGGCTGGGCAGTAGCCTGACTCCGTGTGGAAAGCGGGTGGGCTCCCGGTCTGAGCGGGGCGCTGGGGCCAGTGAGGGGAAGGAGAGCTGCCGGTGGGGGAGCCTTAGGCCCTCCTGCCGCAGAGCTGTCTGTGGGGTGCTGGGCTCCTGCAGAGACACATCTGGGTGTTAGGCCCAGCCCCAGGTCCTGAGAGGCATCCTGGGTCCCAGTGTGGCTCAGCCCTGGGTCACTGAGCCCTAAAGCAAGGGACTGGCCCCGTATCCCCCTGTCCCCGAGCCCAGGGGCTGCGATCACTTCCGGCCTCAGGGAGAGGGGGTGGAGTGTGTGCCTGAGGCTGGGAGGCAAGTTGGGAGGAGGCTCGTGGTAATTCCGGTTAGGAAGACGTCAGGGGGGAGAAGGGAAGATGGCGGGGGCTTCCGGGGCCCGTGGCTGAGCCTGCGTGCCTGTGCACATGGAGCAGTGCCGAACGTGGCGAGTGGGGGACTTGACAGCTAGCCTGGGTGTGGTGGGGAGTGGGGAGCCCCTGGCCCTCCCCGAGCTCAGACCCCTTGCTTCCCCGCACGCTGCCCTGCCTTACAACCGCACCCGCTTCCAGGGAGAGGCAGGGGAGCAGCCCTCACTCCTCAGCCCCTGGGCGTGTGAAAAGGCCTGTGTCTGCTCATTCTGACCTTAGCATAGGGTGGTCTCAGCCCAGTACTTTCACCCATTTTATTTTTATTTTTAAAGTTATATTTTATTGATTTCAGAGAGGAAGAGAGAGGGGGAGAGAGAGAAACATCATGATGAGAATCATAATCGGCTGCTTCCTGCACCACCCCTCCCCCCACTGGGAGTCAAGCCCACAACCTAGGCATGTGCCCTTGACTAGAATCGAACCCGGGACCTTTCAGTCCACAGACTGACACCCTATCCACTGAGGCAAACCAGCTAGGGCCTCTTATGCCATTTATATACAGGGTCAGGCAAAAGTAGGTTTATAGATGTTTGTATGGGCAGTTATACAATAATTCCTATATAATAAAAGGTCAATATGCAAATTGACTGAATCTCGGAGCAACCGGTCGCTATGATTGCACTGACCACCAGAGGGCAGATGCTCAATGCAGGAGCTGCCCCTTGGTGGTCAGTGTGCTCCCACTGGGGGCAGCGGTAGTGGCAGGTGAGTGCAGCGGTGGTGGCAGGAGCCTGTCCCACCTCTGTGGCAGCCCTAAGGATGTCCGACTGCCAACACAGGCTGTCAGTCTGACATCCCCCAAGGGCTCCCAGACTACAAGAGGGTGCAAGCTGAGCTTCGGGACCCCCTGAGTGCACGAATTTCATGCACCGGGCCTCTAGTTAATAAAGAACACAGGAATAGACTGTTTCCCGCACTCACACTTTTGTACAGGTTCTGCACACCTACATTTGCCCCACCCCATACAGGGAAACCAGGGCTCAGAGAAGCTCCAGATTTGCCCAAACCTCCCAGCTTACAAGCTTCAGAGTCGGGATTGGAACCGAGGCCTGCCCGTCCCAAAGTCCTGTCCTGTCCTGCCCAGGCGCTGCCCGGGGCTGGGGCTGGCCCTCCGCTGGCCTCTTCCACTTTCCTGCTGTGGGTTCCAGTCCGGGTGGGTGTAAGCTCCAGGGGATTTGGGAGGGGGGTGGTATTGCACTCCTGGTCCCTCTCACTCCAGGCCCCCAGGAAACGGGCTTGGCCACTGGGACGCAGGGTTGTGTTCGCCCTGTGCTTCTCCTCAGAGCCTTGCTCGGCTGTCCTGTTGGCTCCCTGTGTCCGTCCCCCGCCTCTGTCTGCCTGGCACCCTGGGCTCTCCTGTCTTCTCTAGTGGGGCTCAGAGTGGCTCAGAGTGGCTTTGGCGTTCAGATGACCTGGTTCTCATCCGATCTCTACCATTTACTAAGTTGTCTTACCTCCTCAGTTCTCTGTTCTTAACGGTAATATGGGCACAAATGCCTTATAAGACAGTTAAAGGAGGTGACAGCCCAGTCGGTGTGGTTCAGGGGCTGAGCTATGGACTAGGAGGTCAGGTTCGATTCCCGGTCAGGGCACACGCCCAGGTTGTGTGCTTGCTCCCCCGTGTGGGGCGTGCATGAGGCAGCCGATCCATGATTCTCTCCCATCATTGATGTTTCTCTCTCCCTCTCCCTTCCTCTCTGAGATCAATAAAAACATATTTTAAAAATTTATTAAAGTAATATATGTTCTCCTTAAGAGATTAGAAAATTCGGATAAGCAGGCAAGCAAAAGCAACCCTCAGAGGTGTCTGTGGCGTGTGGGACAGATCGGGAAGCTGAGAGTTGGCAGAAGGAGGCTGATGAGGTCCAGGCGGGGATGCAAAGGCCCGGGTTTGGGTGGTGACGGTGTGAGTGTGTGTGTGGGGGGTGTTGGAGGTCGTGGGTTCTGGCTGGTGTGCTTTGTGGCACGGGTCACTGATCCAGCGAAGGATGGGGGTGGCTGGCCGCAGCAGCCTGGGTTGTCCGGGGTGAGTGGAGGCCAGGCAGAAAGCTGTGGACTCCCTTCACTGAAGCCAGGGTCAGGGAGACGGCCAAGCCTCACCTTGGGCTCAGCCTGGCTCCCAGGCTCGACTGACCACCCGGCCCCCTCAGGAGCGCCTGGCAGTGCTGGACAGTCAGGCCGGGCAGATCCGGGCTCAGGCCGTGCAGGAGTCCGAGCACCTGGCCCGGGACAAGAACACCTCCCTGCAGCTGCTGCAGAAGGTAGCGGGGGCGGGCGGGGGGGTGTGCAGGCTCCCCCTCCCTCACTGTCTCCTCCCTCGCTGTCACACCCACTCCCCTCTGAGTCTCTGCGCTCTGGTTTGCAGGAGAAGGAGAGGCTGGCAATGTTGGAGAGAAGATACCACACCCTCACGGGAGGCAGGCCTTTCCCGAAGACACCGTCCACCCTCAAAGAGGTAGAGGAGGGTCAGCCCAGCCTCGGGCTGAGGGGTCTCCCTGGGAGATTCTGGAGCCACGGGCACTCTCGGCCCAATGTCTGCGTTGAGGATGGGGCCTGCTCCTGGGCAGAGATGGGAGAGGGATGGTCCTAGGGTCTGGGACTCGATTCTTGATGGCTACCAGCTGCTGCTGCCACTGTGTGTCTTCGCTTTTAAAATATATTTTTAGCCTGACCAGCGTGGCTCAGGGGTTGAGTGTCGACCTGTGAACCAGGAGGTCAGGGTTCGATTCCGGGTCAGAGCACAGGCCCAGGCTGTGGGCTCGATCCCCAGTGTGGGGCGCGCAGGAGGCAGCTGATCCATGATTCTCTCTCATCACTGCTGTTTCTATCGCTCCCTCTCCTTTCCTCGCTGAAGTCAATAAAAAGTATGTGTGTGTATATATATATATTGTATATATATATATATATGAAACATATATATGTATGTATGTATAAAAGAAACATTTTTATTGACTTCAGAGAGGAAGAGAGCTAGAAACATCAGTGAGAGCCCGGCCAGCATGGCTCAGGGGTTGAGTGTCGACCTGTGAACCAGGAGGTCGCAGTTCAATCCCTGCTCAGGGCACATGCCCGGGCTGCGGGCTCGATCCTCGGTGGGATGCGCAGGAGCCGGCAGGTCCATGATGCTCTCATTCGGACGGACGGGGGGGGGGGGACGCTGAGTATGGGGAGAGCCCCTCACCAGTGCCCTCGCTGTGGGCTGGCCTGCTCACCTCCCAGTCCTCGAGGTGGCACTGGGGCCTGCGCTCAGGGCCGTTCCCGCGTCATCTCGGGCGGGTGCCTCCTCTGTCCTTCTCCCCACCCGCCTCCACTCAGCTCTGCTGCAGGCACCAGAGGCCTCTGCCCGCCTGCGCCTCCCGGGCCCGCTGAAGGGCGTGTGGCCAGCCCCCCGCCAGAGTGTGCAGGTTTGGGCCCTGGCACCTGGGCAGCCCGTTTGCATGCATTCTGTGTGCCATTTGTCAGTCCTCACACACAGCCCTCCACACCTGTTCGTCTCTGTGACCCCTGGAAGCGGCCGCCTCCGAGCGAGGCCCGGCCTCCGGACAGCCTGGCCCCGCCCTGATCCGCACGCTGTGCCCCCAGCACCGGCTCCTGAGGAGACGCTCAGGGGGTGACAGTCCCGCCCGCCGCAGCCTGTGTGCTGGCATCTGGGCAGGGTCCCCTGTGCTTTCAGCTGCTTCCTGCCCGTCTTTCTTGCTCAGCCCTGAGAAGGGTGCCCCCCACCCCTGCCCAGGGGGTGGGCGAGCAGGCCCTCGGGCACGGCGTGACCGGTTCTGTGCTGTGCGAGCCCCCGGGGACGGGGCGCCCGCGGTGTGGGAGACAGCGTGCTCTGGGCACTCTGCGGCCCCGAAGGGCCAGCCCCGGGAGGGCAGGCGAGGAGGCCTGGGGAGGGCCTTCAGGCTGCGGGGAGTGAGGCCCACAGGAGCCCGCAGACAGCTGGTTCGGCTGCCCTTTCCTGGCCGCACATCGGTGCTCGCAGCGGTGTGGCCTGGGGCGGGTGTGGTCCTGAGGTGTGCCGGCTGGTCTCTGGGGCACCCCCACTGCCCCCTCTCCCCGGGACTGAGGGGCCGGCCGGGCCTGCGCTTCCGTGGGCCTGTGCTCCTGCCCTAGTGAGGGCACCTGGCGGGTCCTGTGCCCTCGTGCCTGGCAGCCTAGCGTGAGGGAGAAGGGCGCCGGGCAAAGGGGTGGGGGCTCCCTCTGGCCCGGGCCTGGGGCTTCCCATAGTCCTGGCAGCTTGGGGAATGCAGCTCTGCCCTGGCAGGAGGGCCTGAGCCTCCTCTGCTCCCGCACTGCCACCCCTCACCCCGGGCAGGGCGGGCTCTGGGTCCCAGGCCCATTAGCCTCTTGCGCCCCCTCCCGCTTCCCGGCCTCCCCCGCGCGATGCCCAGGCAGCTAACGGCGACGGGCACCTCGCCATGGGCCTCTGCCTCCTCCCGGCTGCCCTCCTCCCTGCCATCCCGCCCTCGCCCAGCCCGCCTCTGGGCCTGGTGCCGGCTCCGCGGGCACGCACACCTGTGGCCCTGGAGCGGCCTGTCTCCTCACACATTCACAGCAGCCCTCCCTTCTCTTTCTGCTCTTGTTTCTCCCTTCCTTCTCGCCTTCCCTCGCCTCCCGTCTGTGTCTCTGGAATGGCCTTCCCTTCACCACCCTCCCCCTTCCCTCCGGGCCTTCCCTCTGCCCCCCTTCCCGCTTTCCCAGCCGGAGCCACTGCCCCCCGCTGGGCACTCAGAGCCATGGCACCAGGAGCTGATGGCCGGGCTGGGGACCCCCGCACCAGCCTCCCCTCGCTCCTCCCCCCCACCTCTGCCCGCCAAAGCCTTTCGCCAGCTGCAGGTAACCCCCCCCGCCGCCCCCCCCCCCCCCCGCGCCTCTGCTCCAGTCCTGCCGCACCTGCCGCCTGAGACGCCGGTCCAGCCGGGCGGTGTGGGCCTGGCCGAGGTGGCCCTGGGGTGGCCCTGGCCTTTTTCTAAGCCGCGGGCCGCTGAGGCCACAGCTGGGGGACTGCCTGCCCCGGGGAGGGCTGGCCGTCCGCCCGCAGCCCAGCCGGCCCAGGGCGGCCCGCGGAGCCTGCTCGCTGGGTGAGTCGGGGAGAACCGCATCTGCTCTCCTTGTCTTCCCGGAGACACGGGGAGCAGGACGGGCCGAGCCCCCTCGGTGCTGCCGGGGGGAGGGCCACGTAGCCCCCCCTTGCGCCCCCCCCAGCTTGCTGCCGAGCCCAGGCGCACGGCTTCGGGCTGGTGGGCCTGCCCCCTCAGGCTGACTGAGCGAAGCCCCGTGGCCCTTGGGAGGTTTGGTGCGTGGCCGTGGGCGCCGCTCAGACACGCTCCGAGGAGACCGGAACCTCCCGTGCCCACCGAGTCAGGGGGAGCAGGGCCTGCGAGCCGGGTCTCGAGGAGCTGGGACCACGGGAGCCGGCCTCCCATGCCCTCTGCACACTGCCCCGAGTGCGGGGGGCGCTCCTGGGCCCCTGTACCAGGCTCAGCCTGTGGCCCCGCGACGGCCCGGAGGCACCTCAGGAGCCTCCGCCGCTCCCTGTGCTGGAGGCCGGCCTTGTCCCAGCCGCCTGGGGCCTGGGGCGGGCAGTGGGGGCCTGGGGCCTGGGGCGGGCAGTAGGGGGTCTGGGGTGTGGACAGTGGGGGGCCTGGGGCCTGGGGCGGGCAGTAGGGGGTCTGGGGTGTGGACAGTGGGGGGTCTGGGGCCTGGGGCGGGCAGTGGGGGGCCTGGGGGGTGGACAGTGGGGGGCCTGGGGGTGGACAGTGGGGGGTCTGGGGGATGGACAGTGGGGGGCCTGGGGGATGGACAGTGGGGGGCCTGGGGCCTGGGGTGGACAGTGGGGGGTCTGGGGCCTGGGGTGGACAGTGGGGGGTCTGGGGGGTGGACAGTGGGGGGTCTGGGGTGGGACAGGGGGGGGTCTGGGGGTGGACAGTGGGGGGGTCTGGGTGGGGGTGGACAGTGGGGGGTCTGGGGGTGGACAGTGGGGGGTCTGGGTTGGGGTGGACAGTGGGGGGTCTGGGGGGTGGAACAGTGGGGGATCTGGGTGGGGGTGGACAGTGGGGGGTCTGGGTGGGGGTGGACAGTGGGGGGTCTGGGTGGGGGTGGGCAGTGGGGGGTCTGGGTTTGGGTGGACAGTGGGGGGTCTGGGGGGAACAGTGGGGGGTCTGGGTTGGGGTGGACAGTGGGGGGTCTGGGTTGGGGTGGGCAGTGGGGGGTCTGGGGGTGGACAGTGGGGTGTCTGGGTTGGGATGGACAGTGGGGAGTCTAGGGGGTGGACAGTGGGGGGTCTGGGGGTGGACAGTGGGGGGTCTGGGTTGGGGTGGACAGTGGGGGGTCTGGGTGGGGGTGGACAGTGGGGGGTCTGGGTGGGAGTGGAACAGTGGGGGGTCTGGGTGGGGGTGGACAGTGGGGGGTCTGGGTTTGGGTGGACAGTGGGGGGTCTGGGGGGAACAGTGGGGGGTCTGGGTTGGGGTGGACAGAGGGGGGTCTGGGGGTGGAACAGCGGGGGGTCTGGGGGTGGAACAGCGGGGGCCAGGTCACTAGGCCGCATCTCTTCCCCAGGTGTTCCGTTCCAAGATGGACGGGGAAGCTGCCAGCCCCCCGGCCCGCATCTGCGGCCCCCTGCCCTCGTCCTCGGGCTCCTCCTCCTCCTCCTCCCAGCTCAGCGTGGCTGCCCTGGGCCGCAGCCCTTCCCCAAAGGTCTGAGGCCAGTGTGCAGGCAGGATGGGGGGGGGGGGGGCTGGAGACCCTACGGAGCGGCCAAGGCCATCAGTGGAAGCCTTGGGCTCCTGAGTGAGGACCCCGTCTCCCCCAGAGCGCGCCCCTCACCCAGAACGGCCCGGGCAGCCTGCCCCGCACGCTGGCGGCCACGCTGCAGGACATCGAGACCAAGCGGCAGCTGGCCCTGCAGCAGAAGGGTGAGTGCCCACCGGACGGTGCTGTGAGCTCGCGCCGAGGGGGTGGGTCTGACCGGACGGGAGCTGCGGCCGGGTCTGGAGAGGGGGTGGACTGACCGGAAACGCTCCCGAGGACACTGCTCTGGGACCCGGAGGCCTTTGGTGGTTTAAAAGCCCACGTCTGCCCCCTCTCCTCTCACCTGTCTCCTCCCCCTGACCCGCCCCCACAGTCCAGCAGCTCCCGCCAGCCCCTCCCAGCAGGTGGACGTGGTCACCGGGACGGGCTCTGGCTGGGCAGCACTCTGCCAGCCCAGTGCCCAGAGCGGGCTGGGTGCCCGCTGCCTGGCCCCTCAGGCGGAGCTGTGGCGGCCTCCGCGCTCCCCGTTCCCTCCGCTCCTGCCGCTGTTGCTCCTACGTCTGCGTTGTGGCTGGTCCTCACTGACTCTGGTGCCCTCTCCTCCTCTCCCTCCCCAGCGGGCAGGGTGGGCACGTGTCCCCATCTGCAGGCCTCGCTGCCAGGGCACCACCTGGGCAGGCTCAGCCCTGTGGGCTCAGGATGCAGAAGCTGGCGCCAGGCGTGCAGCTGGGGCCCGCTGGGCCTGAGCATGGGCGGCAGCTGCACTGGTGCTGGGGCCTCGGGGCCGGTGTGGGCGGCCTGTGACCCTCCCCTGCTCCTCCTTCCCTCCGGCGGTGGCCCCTGACCGCCCCGTCCCTCCCGCAGGGCAGCTGGTGATCGAGGAGCAGCGGCGGAGGCTGGCTGAGCTGAAGCAGAGAGCCGCGGCCGAGGCTCAGTGCCAGTGGGACGCCCTGCACGGGGCGCCCCCCTTCCCGGCCGGGCCCTCGGGCCTCCCCCCGCTCATGCACTCCATCCTGCACCACCTGCCCGGCCGGGAGCGCGGGGAGGAGGGCGAGCAGGCCTACGACACGCTGAGCCTGGAGAGCTCCGACAGCATGGAGACCAGCGCCTCCGCGGGCCACTCCGCCTGCTCCCCCGACAACCTGTCCAGGTACCCGCCCGCCCCGGCCGGCCCCCCACGGATGCGCCCCCGCCAGACGCCGCCTCAGCCCCCTCCCTCCTCAGTGTGAGCGGCCTGGACGCGGGGAAGCTGGAGGAGATGGAGCAGATGCTGAGAGAAGCTCACGCCGAGAAGAGCCGCCTCGTGGAGTCCAGGGTGAGGCAGACCGGGCGGGCGCGGGGGTCCAGCATCGCCTCCCGCCTGCCAGGGGCCTGCTCTGAGCCCTGTCCCCCACGTGCTCCTTGCAAAGCTCCCTTGAGGAGAAGAGCTGAGGGACGGAGCCTTGGTGAGATCACGTTCACAGCTCAGGAAGGGGGCAGCCGGGCCCGCCAGCCGTGACTTTCCTGTGGGGATTCCACTCCGTGTGGTGACATCTGTGGACGTTGTGGCCACCATGGGGCTTGAAACACACACACACACTCTCTGATTTCAGAGAGGGAGGAAAGGGAGAGAGAGAAACATCAGTGATGAGAGAAACATTGGCTGCCTGCAACCCCGGGCATGTGGCCTGACCCTGACTGGGAACTGAACCCTGACCTCTGGTTCATAGCTCGACCACTGAACCATACTGGCCGGGCAGGGACTTTGGTTCCTGTCTCCCGGAGTGGCTGTGCTTCCTCCTGGGATGCTGGGAAAGCAGCAGGTGGGGGTGCGGAGGCGGACAGAGGAGAAGCGATGTCCCAGGCAGAGCAGAGGTGGGGTGGGGGTGGGGACCTCGGGGCCAGTGGCGGCTGAGGGAGTCCTGCCTCCTTCACGCTGGCCTGGAGCCGGGACACGGACAGGGCACCCCGCACAGCCAGGCCAGGCGCCCGGCGGGAGGAGCTGCCCGGCGGCCAGAGCTGCCCGGCGGGAGGAGCGGCGCCGGGGGAGGAGCCGCCCCGGGGGAGGAGCGGCCCGGGGGAGGAGCGGCCCCGGGGGAGGAGCGGCCCCGGGGGAGGAGCCGCCCGGGGGTTGGCGGGGGAGGAGCGGCCCCGGGGGAGGAGCGGCCCGGGCGGAGGAGCGGCCCCCGGCGGAGTAGCGGCCCCCCCCCCCCGGCGGGAGGAGCGGCGCCGGGGGAGGAGCGGCCCCGGGGGAGGAGCGGCCCGGGCGGAGGAGCGGCCCTGGGGTTGGGGGGGGAGGAGCGGCGCCGGGGGAGGAGCCGCCCCGGGGGAGGAGCCGCCCCGGGTGAGGAGCGGCCCGGGGGTTGGGGGGGGGAGGAGCGGCGGGGGGCCGGGGCAGGAGCCCGCCCCGGGGGAGGAGCGGCCCCGCGGGAGGAGCGGCCCCGCGGGAGGAGCGGCCCCGCGGGAGGAGCGGCCCGGGGGAGGAGCGGCCCCGGGGGAGGAGCGGCCCGGGCGGAGGAGCCGCCCCGGGGGAGGAGCGGCCCGGAGCGGGTGGGTCAGGGCCTCGGGGAGGCGGAGAGCGGATGGCGCGGAGCTGTAAGGGCCGAGGCTAATGTAGTCAGGGTCGTGGTGCCGGCACAGAACACGGACACCCTGTGGCTCTGTTGGTGTGGCGACTTCTAAAACCTGCCCCTCCGGCTTCCTCAGCCCATTCCTCCTCGGAGCCCGGGGTGAGGACAGCGTTTGCAGCTGGGCGCTGCTGAGGAATCAGAGGGGACGGAGCCGTGGCTCCGTGAGCGCGCCTCCCGGAGGCAGCGGGTGTTATAACCACTGTGACTCCCGGGCCAGGCAGGCGCCCGCCCCAGCCGCCGGCCCCTAGCGACCAGGCGGCGAGGCCGGGGGTGCCAGGCTTCCGAGCAGGGCCTCGGGCAGAGGTGACCCTCAGCAGCAGGGCCTTGGCCAGGCTGCCCTCAAGTGGGTGCCCCGCGGCGGTGGGTGCCCCGGCCGGCTGCTCCGAGGGGGCTGGGCGGGGGCAGCGGGCAGCGGGAGCAGAGGGGAGGCGGGGGCAGAGGGGAGGCGGGGGCAGAGGGGAGAGGGGAGGCAGGGGCAGGGGCAGCGGGGGCAGGGGCAGCGGGCGCTGACCGTCCTGCCGGCGCAGGAGCAGGAGCTGGGGCGGCGGCGGCAGGCGCTGGAGGAGGAGCGGCGGCGGCGGGAGCACGTGGAGCGCCGGCTGCAGAGCGAGAGCAGCCGGAGGCAGCAGCTGGTGGAGAAGGAGGTCAAGCTGCGCGAGAAGCAGTTTTCCCAGGTGCGGGGCTGGGCCGTGGGGCTGGGCCGTGGGGGGCTGGGCCGTGGGGCTGGGCTGTGGGGTGATGGGATGGGCTGGGGGGGGGCCGGGCCATGGGGCAATGGGATGAGCTGTGGGGGGACGGGCTGTGGGGGGACGGGCTGGGTGGGCCATGGGGCAGGGTCCTGCCAGCACCTGTGCCGGGAAGGTGCTCTGCTCTGGAGGAGCTGCTGTGGGCTCAGCACAAGCCGGTCCCAAGGTCACAGTCAGGCCCAGAGCAGAGTGCCAGGGCCTGTCCAGCCAGTGTGCATGTGCATGTTTGTGCATGTGCGCACGTGTGTGCGTGCGCGCATGCATTTGTGTGTGCGCGCGTGTGTGCACGGTGTGTGTGTGCATGGTGTGTGTGCACGGTGTGCGTGTGTGCACAATGTGTGCGTGTGTGCACAATGTGTGCGTGTGTGCATGGTGTGCGTGTGCACGGTGTGCGTGTGCACATGTGTTGGTGTGTGGGTGAGGGAGTGGGGAGTGGGGGCTGTGGGGACGTGGCAGCCCCCTCGCTGACATGGGTCAGAGAGGATGGTGAACAGGCCTTCAGGGAGGGGGAGAGGTGGAACCAGAGCGGTCCCGTGGCCTCTCTCGGCGCCTGGCCTCCGCTCCCCGGTCCTGCCGTTCCTCTCCCACTTCCCCGGCCGCCTCCTGTCCCGGGCTTCATGCTCCGGCCACAGGGGCCGGCCTGGCTGTGCTGATGGTTTCGGTCTCCAAGAACCTCATCTCTTCCCGGGCCAGAGTCCATCCTCTTACAGACCCAGGAGACAGCAGAACATTTAACTAACAGGCTAGCTCGAAAGACAAGTCTAAGTGCTTCTTAAAAACGTGTATATATATATATATATATATATATATTTTTTTTAAATATATTTTATTGATTTTGTACAGAAAGGAAGGGAAGAGATAGAGAGCTAGAAACATCAATGAGAGAGAGTCATCGACCAGCTGCCTCTTGCACACCCCCCACTGGGGATATGCCCGCAACCAAGGTACATGCCCTCGACCGGAATCGAACCCGGGACCTTTCAGTCCCCAAGCCGACGCTCTATCCATTGAGCCAAACCGGTTTGGGGGCGTGTATATATTTTTATTGGTTTCAGAGAGGAAGGGAGAGGGGGAGGAGAGAAACATCAGTGATGAGAGAGAACCATGGATCGGCTGCCTCCTGCACGCCTCCTTCTGGGGGTGGAGTCCACAACCCGGGCCTGTGCCCTGACCGGAATGGAACCCTGACCTGGTTCATAGGTCGATGGTGAGCAGACATTTGGGGGCAGAGGAGGAATGAGTGGGAGGGGAATGCCCATGTCCCTGTCCCGGTCCTTCCCTGTGGGGGCCGGGCTCAGGCTGGACGTGTCTCCCAGTGGGGCCTGGGACCGGCCGTGGTGACAGCAGCCACGGCTCCTGATCCCCTGAGCCCAGGGTAGGCTGCGTTGGGTCTGAGAAGGAGGAAAACATAACCAGGCCATGGCCGGCCAGTGTGGCTCAGTGGCTGAGTGGCGACCAATGGACCAGGAGTTCGATTCCCAGGCAGGACACAGGCCCGGGTTGTGGGTTTGGTCCCCAGTGGGGGGCGTGCAGGAGGCAGCCGATCCATGGTTCTCTCTCATCTCTCTCTCTCCCTCCCCCTCTGACATCAATAAAATACATCGAGGAAAGAAAAACAGAGCTGTGGGCTTTATCTGTGTTTGAATCGTGGGCCAAGGCCCCTGTGGGACGCTCTGGGCGGCGCGCTGGGGCGGTGGGGCCAGGAGCCCGCCTTGGGTGCCTCCATGTTTTTCTTTAATCTGTGACGTTCCTTTGGGCCAGGAAGGAAGAGCGGGAAGGAAGTGGGACAGAGCGGAGCTAGCCTGAGAGTTCCCGAGGTGGAGCATTCCAAGCCACGTTTCCACCCCAGGGCACGGGGCCCGAGCGGGGAGCAGAGCCCAGAGTCTGCCCATGGCGCTCGGAGGGAGAGGCGGGACAGTCTGCTGCCCACCGCTGGGCCGTGGCCACGCGAGGGAGGGAGGTGGCAGGCTATGGGTGCAGCATGGAGCCGAGGGGCTCGGACGAGGAGCACCAGGGCAGCCAGGAGACTGTGGACCCCGCCCTCTGCTCCCAGGCGCGACCCCTGACCCGCTACCTGCCCGTCCGGAAGGAGGACTTTGACCTGAAGACCCACATCGAGTCCTCAGGCCACGGTGTGGACACCTGTCTGCACGTGGTGCTCGGCAGCAAGGTGGGCGTGGCCCGTGGGCGTGGCCCGTGGGCGGGGAGGGGCCCTCCTGGCCTTGTCCTGCCCTGACATTGAGGTCTGGCCCAGGACAAGTGTTCTGGCTTAAAGAGATGCTGTGGACAGCCCCCCCCCCCCCCCCCAATACAGGCACAGGAGCTGCCACTTCTGTGAACGACAGGGTTGGAGGTTCGGGAAGGAAGGTTCAGGGCCGGCACTGGGTCCTTCCTCACTCCTGCCTCCCGCAGGTCTGTCGTGGCTACTTGGTCAAGATGGGCGGCAAGATTAAGTCGTGGAAGAAGCGCTGGTTTGTCTTCGACCGGCTCAAGCGCACCCTCTCCTATTACGTGGGTGAGTCCCACAGCCTCCCAGAGCGGCCGGTACGCCCCGCAGCTGGGGCCACCGGCTCGCTGGGCCTGTCCTCTCTCCACCCCCGGCAGAAGTGCAGAGTGCCTGGTCACCTCCATGGATGGGTTCACTCATTTACTTATTTATTAAAAAATATTTTTTACTGATTTCAGAGAGGAAGGGAGAAGGACAGAGAGGAACAGCAATGATGAAAATCATTGGTTGGCTGCCTCCTGCACACCCCCTACTGGGGATGGAGCCTGCAACCAGGGCATGTGCCCTGACCAGGAATCCAATCGGCCACCTCTTGGTTCCTGGGTCGATACTTAACCACTGAGCCACCCAGGCCAGGCTCATCCATTTATTTATTCAGCAGCTGCCAAGCATCTGGTAAGTTCCAGGCGCTGTCCTCGGCTCTGGTGAGAAGCCAGGAGCCGCAGCCCTCCGTGGAGCTGGCTGCAGGGAGGCAGCTACCGAACTGCGCGCTGGAGCGAGATGGCGGGGCACTGGCTCCTGGGCCTGGGCCCCCTCATCTGCTCCCGGAGTGCCTGCCGTGCTGCTGTGAGGAGGCGGCCCTGGATCTGAAGGAAGGTTCCGATCCAGCCGTGCGGAGGGCAGGCACCCAGGCGGGGGGCTGGCAGTGGTCTTCCCCTTTGCCTAGGAGTTTGCGCAGGAATGGGCTGGGGGCCATCCGTCTGTGGGTGCAGAGCGCACTTTAAGGCCAGGCAGAGCTTGGGGTTAGAGCAGGGGAGGGTGAGGGACCAGGCCAGAGGGACCGGTCCGCTCCAGCCTGTACGTGGCCCCTGAGGGGAGCCAAGGAGGCAGCGTGCCCGGCGTGCCAGCAGCGGCCTGTGGCACAGGCAGCGGGATTGGTGCTGCCTCAGGAAGGTCACGCCTCGCTCGGCACCGGGGAAGACGAGTCAAAGGGGCAGAGGGTGTGCGGGCCGGGCCGGGCTGCAGCCGGGGCCCAGGGCGAGGCTCGGCCCCCTGAGCAGTGAGTGCCCGGTGCCGCAGGACGGTCTGTGACCTTCCCTTACGCCCGGTCACTGTCCAGGGTGCACGGAGGGCCTGGCAGTGTGGGCTGCGACCGACGGCCGGGCCCTGTCCCCCCGCCGCCCCAACCCCCTCCCACCACCTGCCCCCAGATGCTCGTACTTCCTTCCGCTTTGTAAAATAGGTGAATGCGTTCATATAGTTCAAAATCATAACACAGAAAAAGGTTAAATTGGGAATTATGCCCCGACTCACGAGAATTGATTTCTTCTGTATCCATCTAGTGCAGGGGTCTTCAAACTTCTCTCATTATGAGAATCACCTGGTGGAGTTGTTAAAACACAGATTCCCGGATCCCAACTATAAGAAGTGCTATCAGGAATCTGTGTTTTAACACCTCCACCAGGTGATTCTCATAATGAGAGAAGTTTGAAGACCCCTGATCTAGTGTTTCTCTTGTTTTTTGTTAATCCTCACCCGAGGATATTTTCCATTGATTTTTAGAGAGAGTGGAAGGAGGGGGGGAGAGAGAGAGAAACATGGATGTGAGAGAGACATCGATTGGTTGCCTCCCGCACCCACCTGACCAGGGCCCGGGATGGAGCCTGCAACTGAGGGACATGCCCGGACTAGAACTGAACCCAGGGCCTCTGGTCCCCGGGCTGAGCTCTGTCCACTGTGCCAGACCGGGTAGGGCTGTCGAGTGTTTCTTCACGGGCATGGGAACCAGCAAGCGTGTTCTCACCTTTTGTACACGGAAGGGGACGCAGTCTTCTCTTTCTGAGGATGCGCCTTAGAGGCGTGTCCCTGTCTCCGTGTTCACACCGCACAGTGGGGGCTGCTCGGGGCGCCCTCTGTGAGCAGACGCGCTGCGGTGAGGGTGTGAGCGTGCTACTTTGCACACGTGTGAGGTGCGTCGATACGGCAAACCACCGCGGTCTCCCAGCTCAGACCCCCGCTGCCTTTCTCTCCAAGGCCAAGGTGCGGTGGGACTTTCTGTATTTGAGTTCCGGGGCGGGTGGTGGCGTCTCAGGCGTTCTCACCCCGCCCTGGGGGTGGGCGCGCGCGCACACACACACACACACACACCCCGCCTCCTCAGCGGCGTTTCCCTTGCAGACAAGCACGAGACGAAGCTGAAGGGGCTGATCTACTTCCAGGCCATCGAGGAGGTGTACTACGACCACCTGCGCAGCGCGGCCAAGGTGCGGCCGGGCCGCCGAACGCTCCCTGCCCTTCTCCTCCTCCCCTGCCCTGGCCCCAAGGTGCCCCCGTAGACAGTAGCCACAGTTACCGCATTTGTAACGTTTTTATTGGTTTCAGAGAGGAAGCGATCGAGAGAGAAACATCAGTGATGAGAGAGAATCATTGATTGTCTGCCTCCCGCGCGCCCCCTACTGGGGATCGAGCCCACAACCCAGACATGTGCCCTGACCGCAGGCGAACCCTGACCTCCTGGTTCATAGGTCGATGCTCAACCCCTGAGCCAGGCTTTTGCAGAGGGAACGCATGAGACGAAACAGCCCTTGGTGTCTGATTTGTGAGATTCTTTTGTGCCTGGGGTTGCTAAGGACCAGGGCCCCACCTGGCAGACTATGACTGACAGGTCCGAGGCCTGCCCGGGCCCCACTTGGCTGGTGGGTCTAGGTTTCCAGTCCATGTGCGGCTCAGCCCCGAGCTCCAGGTCATCATGGGGACAGGGCGCGGTGGGTGGGGGTGGGGCGTGGTGGGGCGGATGGGGGGTGTGGCAGGGTGTGGCGGGGCGGGCAGGAGAAGGCTGGTGGCCCGGTCTTAGACGCCCCTTCCCGTCCGCAGAGCCCGAACCCGGCCCTCACCTTCTGCGTGAAGACGCATGACCGGCTGTACTACATGGTGGCCCCGTCCGCAGAGGCCATGCGCATCTGGATGGACGTCATCGTCACCGGGGCCGAGGGCTACACTCAGTTCATGAACTGACGGTGGCTCCCAGTCCGACACCTGCTCCCCTGCCGCCCTGGAGACAGCCGGCGGCGGCTGCCGGAGGAGCCGCTGGGATGGCCGCCCGGCCTCCGCCTCCGGCCTCCGCAGAGCCAGCCGGCGGGCGGGCCGGGCGGCTTCGCCCTGCCAGGAGCCCAGGACTTGCAATAAGGCTGCAGGGTCCTGTCCTCCCACACGTGCTCTCCGTGCCAGGGACAATTGTGACGCCAGAATCTGCCAAAGATCCCCTCCTGCCTGCTGTGTGGGGGCGTGGGGCCCGCAGAGCCGCCTCCTGAGGGGTGACAGCTCAGGCAGTTCGTCTCAAACCCTGCTCTCACCCCACCGTTCCCCGCATTTGCATTTTTACTACTTTGTTCAAGGGCCAGAGACTCAAGTTTTACCTTCGGGGGGTCAGCCTCATACCCTTTTAGCGGACCCATCACCATGGTCACCATGGTAACCTTTCATTGCCATGGTTACACGCTATTGCTGTGGCTGTGTGGCTCCGCCCACTGCTTAAGCTGTGGGCCCATCAGGGTACGAGCCATCATCTCTCCAGCCCAGGCCCTTGGGGAAATGGGACCTCACACCTCCCGCCCCAGCCTGCCCAGGCCCTGGCCACAGCCGCTGGCCCCGGCCAGCCCCGTCCACTGGTGCCTTGCTTCGAGCCAGAGGGGATGAAGTCAGGGTATCTAGGTCCCGGGGAGGAGGGAGGAGGAGGCCTTCCTCGGGGTCTGTGCGGGGCTCCCTGACAGGACAGAGGGCTGCTCCCCGAGCCGGGAGGAGCTCCGGGGAGGGGGACCCTGGAGCCCCACCTCCGAGGGGGTGCCGTGGAGCAGAGGACAGGGCCTCGGGGCCTGGCTGCCGTCCTCCGCCTTAACATTAGCCCGCCCCCCTCCAGCGCCGGGCGGTTCTCAGTATTTGTAAGCATCTCAGAACAATAAAGCGTTTGGGCGGATTCGGGAGGCTGAGTTGTGTGGGGCCCTGGGCTGAGGTTCCCGGATGGGAGGGCTAGTTCTTCCCCACAAAGCGGGGTATCCCCCTGGCGACGTCCGGAGCCCTCCCTGCCGCCTCTGACGGAGGCTGGCCAGGACGCAGGGTCCCGGACAGAGCACGCGGCGCGGGGCAGGCTGCCTGCACACGTTTAATGAGGCCGAGGGGGCGCTGCGCGGCGGGAAGGGCCGTCACCGCAGCAGGAGGCTGAGCACAAGGGCAGCTGCAAGGCAGCGGGGCTGCAGGGGCGCCGGCGGGGCCGCGGAGCGCAGCTGGTCGCCATAGCGGTCCAGGAGCATCAGGGCCAGTCCGTTGGTCCAGCCGAAGCCCTCCTGGGGAGAGGATGGCCAGTGGGTGAGGCCTCGGGGAAAGGCCCCCACGTCCTTCCAGGCAGGTGTGGGACCCCTGACCCAAACCCAGAAGGTCTAACCCAGGGTGCCAGGCTCCTCCCTGGGGACCCACCCGCATGGAAGAACAGTCCTAGAAAGGAAGGTCAAGGTTAGCCGTGGGGAGAGCAGAGCCCCATCACTCCCTGTGGGGTGTGCCCACTCACCTGGACTTCGTACTCCCCTCCGCCACCCGGCTGTGCACCACTGCTGATGTCATACTGGGGGCGAGAGGACAAGCTGTCTCACCCCTGCGGTGCCCAGGAGTGGCCACTGGGGGCCGCCACGGGGCTTTGCAGTTTGCAGAGCCTGACACGGGGGAGGCGCACTGGCTCGGGGCCTGCTCACCGTCTGAGTCTCCCACCCCTGCAGTGCCCTGGGATGGCCACTGGGGGCCGCCACGGGGCTTGGGCCTGGGCTTTCCAGAGCCTGACATTCGGCGGCTCAGGGCCAGCTCACCTTCTCGAACATGGCTGACTTCTGGGAGTAGACATGGAAGTTGGTTTGGATCCAATTCTGCGCCAGCTGGAAAGCCACCTCCTGGGTCTTAGGTGAAGGAGACCTGGCCAGACCTAGGACACCCCGTGGCAGGGCCTGAGTATCCAGGTCCCCATCCCAGGGGCGCAGGAGGGACGGGCCGGCCTGTGCCCTCTGTCCTGGAACCACGGGCAACCACCCTGGGGCGGACCCTGGGATCCGCCCCTGCCCCTACCTCTGATGACCAGGTCCTGCAGGGGCGCCCAGGCGTTGGGGAAGTCCCACTGCTGGCCCGTCTTCCGGAGCGAGGTCGGGATCCCGTGCTGGTAGGTGAGGATCTCGCTGTCCTGGAAGGTTCCAGAAGGCAGTGTGACTGCAGGTGGGGCTGGCGAGGAGCCAGGAGGGAGGGACCCCCTAAAGCAGAGGTCCCTCTCCTGGGCCCTCCCCTCTGGGCTCACAGCTGCCCCTGGTGGCCGCAGCGGGACCGGCAGCTGAGACCCAGGAGGGCGAGGAGGCCACTGGCTAGAGCTCCTGCTGGGTCCTGAGCCAGCGCTGCCCCCAGGACCACCCCCTCCTCCCCTCCCCTCCAGGTACTTCAGGGCCCGGTCCGCCCCGGGACCCCCCCCCCTCCCCTCCAGGTACTTCAGGGCCCGGTCCGCCCCGGGACCCCCCCACCCACCTCCCCTCCAGGTACTTCAGGGCCCGGTCCGCCCCGGGACCCCCCCTCCCCTCCCCTCCAGGTACTTCAGGGCCCGGTCCGCCCCGGGACCCCCCCTCCACTCCCCTCCAGGTACTTCAGGGCCCGGTCCGCCCCGGGACCCCCCCTCCCCTCCCCTCCAGGTACTTCAGGGCCCGGTCCGCCCCGGGACCCCCCCACCCACCTCCCCTCCAGGTACTTCAGGGCCCGGTCCGCCCCGGGACCCCCCCGCACCTCCCCTCCAGGTACTTCAGGGCCCGGTCCGCCCCGGGACCCCCCCCCCCCTCCAGGTACTTCATGGCCCGGTCCGCCCCGGGACCCCCCCCCCCACCTCCCCTCCAGGTACTTCAGGGCCCGGTCCACCCAGGGACCACCCCCCTCCCCTCCAGGTACTTCAGGGCCCGGTCCGCCCCGGGACCCCCCCCCACCTTCCCTCCAGGTACTTCAGGGCCCGGTCCGCCCCGGGACACCCCCCCCACCTTCCCTCCAGGTACTTCAGGGCCCGGTCCGCCCCGGGACCCCCCCCCCCCACCTCCCCTCCAGGTACTTCAGGGCCCGGTCCACCCAGGGACCCCCCTCCCACCTCCCCTCCAGGTACTTCAGGGCCCGGTCCACCCAGGGACCACCCCGCTCCCCACCTCCCCTCCAGGTACTTCAGGGCCCGGTCCGCCCCGGGACCACCCCCCCCCCCCCTCCCCTCCAGGCACTTCAGGGCCCGGTCTGCCCCAGGGACCACCCCCCACCCCCTCACCTCCAGGTACTTCAGGGCCCGGTCCGCCCCGGGACCCCCCCACCCAACTCCCCTCCAGGTACTTCAGGGCCCGGTCTGCCCCAGGGACCACCCCCCACCCCCCCTCACCTCCAGGTACTTCAGGGCCCGGTCCGCCCCAGGGACCACCCCCCCTCCCCCCCTCCCCTCCAGGTACTTCAGGGCCCGGTCCACCCAGGGACCACCCCCGTCCCCCCCTCCCCTCCAGGTACTTCAGGGCCCGGTCCACCCAGGGACCACCCCCGTCACCCCCTCCCCCTCCAGGTACTTCAGGGCCCGGTCTGCCCCAGGGACCACCCCCCACCCCCTCACCTCCAGGTACTTCAGGGCCCGGTCCGCCCCGGGACCCCCCCACCCAACTCCCCTCCAGGTACTTCAGGGCCCGGTCCTGCCCAGGGACCACCCCCACCCCCCCTCACCTCCAGGTACTTCAGGGCCCGGTCCACCCAGGGACCACCCCCCACCCCCTCACCTCCAGGTACTTCAGGGCCCGGTCCGCCAGGGCGGGGTCAGAGAAGCAGCCGGCCCAGAGAGGAGTCAGGTTGGTCGGGTAAAACTCGTGGTTCTTCTTTTCATGTTCAAGGTCATAGTCAAACCAGGCCCCTTTCTCCTCGTCCCACAGGACAGCCTGGATGGCGGCCAGGCGCCGGGCCTGCAGATTTCTGTACCTTGTGGCTTCAGGCTCATTCCCTGGGGCACGTGATTTAGAGGGAGTGACCGGGCCTGCCCTTGGCCGCCTCCTGTTGTGACCCCCAAGGGCCAGAGCCGTGCCCACCTGGAGCCCAGCCCACCTCAGGCTCCAGGACCCAGAATTCCCTGGGCAAAGGGGCTTAGGGCTCCGGCCTCCGGCCCTGTCCCAGGCTCATCCTCCAAAGGCCCTGGCTCGGCCTGGAGGGGCAGCAGCGGGGAGCGGGAGGGGTGCAGGCGAGGACTGGGCGCACGTGCGGGTGAGAAAAGCCGGGAGTGACTGCGGAAGGCCCCGTGTGCGCCCCAGGGCTGCATGGGGGCAGGTCCCATGGCGCTCCACCCAGGTCCTCCTTCCAGCTCCAGGCCAAGGCCGAGGCGAGGCGGCCCGAGCGGGCGAGCCCACCCCCTCCCGCCCGGGCCCCTCCCGCCCGCCCGGGCGCTCACCCAGGAGGGCGTAGAAGCTGCTCATCAGCCCCTCTGCCTGGCACAGGAACGCGTTGAGGTCCACAGGCACCAGCTTGCTGGTCCGGATGCTGCTGAGCGAGCTGGGGTCCGGGCCTCCAACGAGCCAGCGGGAAGAGAAGTCCCAGCCCGACTCGGCCCCCGCCTTGAGCTCAGCCCACAGAGCCTCCCGGGCGCCTGTGGGGGACAGAGGACAGAGCACCGGCCGCCCCGCTGCAGGCCCAGCCCCACCCGTCCGGCGCCCTCACCTTCGGGCACCGCGGCCGCCAGCTCTGCGTCCTTGCTGTAGGACTCTGGTCTGCGGGAGGAGAGTGGGCAGCCTGGCACGGGGGCTCTGAGCCTCGTACCCAAGCTGGGGCTGAGCCTGGTGACTCAGCGGACCTGGGCCCACCGCCCTGATGGCCCACAGCGACCATCTCGCCCCCTGAGAGGGCCTGAGCACGGACGGGCCTTCCTGCCAGGGCTGATGACACCGCTCCCTCACCTGGGACCCCCGTAAGGGACGTGGTAGCGATTCAGGACGTAGCTCCTCCCCCCCACGCTCACAGAGACGTTCCTCTTCTCGGCCCAGAAGTCCAGCTCCATGGCCAGGGCCCTGATGTTGTCCCTGGGGCAGAGCCGGCACCTCAGCCTGGGAGCACCCTCCCCCCACCCGGAGTCCTGGGGGCGGAGCCTCAGCCTGGGAGTACCGCCCCCCCACCCGGAGTCCTGGGGGCGGAGCCTCAGCCTGGGAGCACCCTCCTCCCATCCGGGAGGCCTGGGGGGGCGGAGCCTCAGCCTGGGAGCACCGCCCCCCCACCCGGAGTCCTGGGGGCGGAGCCTCAGCCTGGGAGCACCCTCCTCCCATCCGGGAGGCCTGGGGGACGGAGCCTCAGCCTGGGAGCACCCCCCACCCGGAGGCCTGGGGGACGGAGCCTCAGCCTGGGAGCACCGCCCCCCCACCCGGAGGCCTGGGGGGCGGAGCCTCAGCCTGGGAGCACTGCCCCCCCACCCGGAGGCCTGGGGGGCGGAGCCTCAGCCTGGGAGCACCCCCCACCCGGAGGCCTGGGGGGCGGAGCCTCAGCCTGGGAGCACCCCCACCCGGAGGCCTGGGGGGCGGAGCCTCAGCCTGGGAGCACTGCCCCCCCACCCGGAGGCCTGGGGGGCGGAGCCTCAGCCTGGGAGCACCCCCACCCGGAGGCCTGGGGGGCGGAGCCTCAGCCTGGGAGCACCCCCACCCGGAGGCCTGGGGGGCGGAGCCTCAGCCTGGGAGCACCCCCACCCGGAGGCCTGGGGGACGGAGCCTCAGCCTGGGAGCACCGCCCCCCACCCGGAGGCCTGGGGGGCGGAGCCTCAGCCTGGGAGCACTGCCCCCCCACCCGGAGGCCTGGGGGGCGGAGCCTCAGCCTGGGAGCACCCCCCACCCGGAGGCCTGGGGGGCGGAGCCTCAGCCTGGGAGCACTGCCCCCCCACCCGGAGGCCTGGGGGGCGGAGCCTCAGCCTGGGAGCACCCCCCACCCGGAGGCCTGGGGGGCGGAGCCTCAGCCTGGGAGCACTGCCCCCCCACCCGGAGGCCTGGGGGGCGGAGCCTCAGCCTGGGAGCACCCCCACCCGGAGGCCTGGGGGGCGGAGCCTCAGCCTGGGAGCACCCCGCACCCAGAGGCCTGGGGGGCGGAGCCTCAGCCTGGGAGCACCCCCACCCGGAGGCCTGGGGGGCGGAGCCTCAGCCTGGGAGCACCCCGCACCCAGAGGCCTGGGGGGCGGAGCCTCAGCCTGGGAGCACCCCCCACCCGGAGGCCTCGGGGACGGAGCCCGCGGTGCCCACCGGAGGAAGGCGGTGTCGTTGGTGTGCGCCACGTAGCGGGCCATCATGAGCGCCAGGAGCGGCGGCTGGCTGCGCTGCAGGTAGTACACGCGGGGCCCGTTGGGAACGTGCCCGTAGCTGCGGGGAGGAGGTCGCTGACGGCTCCTGCAGAGGGAGCCCCGGAGCCAGGGCTCACCGCTCCGAGCGCCCGTCCTCCGCACCCGTGGGGCAGCGCTTACGTCCACACCAGGTCCAGGAAGTTCTGCAGCATGCCCTTGGCCGTGCCCGCCATCTCCGACACCAGCAGCCCCTCCAGCACCCAGTAGGAGTCCCTGGGAGGGACGGCTTCGTCAGGGCCAGATCCCGCACCCCCGGCCCCGCAGGCACCCCGGCCCCCGCAGGCACCCCGGCCCCCGCAGGCCCCCCGGCCCCCGCAGGCCTCCCCGGCCCCGCAGGCACCCCGGCCCCCGCAGGCACCCCGGCCCCGCAGGCACCCCGGCCCCGCAGGCACCCAGACTGGGCCCCGCAGGCTCCCCGGCCCCGCAGGCACCCCCGGACCCGCAGGCACCCCGCCCCGCAGGCACCCCCGGCCCCGCAGGCACCCCGGCCCCCGCAGGCCCCCCGGCCCCCGCAGGCCCCCCCGGCCCCCCGCAGGCACCCCGGCCCCGCAGGCACCCCCGGACCCGGAGGCCCCCCGCCCCGCAGGCACCCCCGGACCCGCAGGCACCCCGGCCCCGCAGGCACCCCCGGACCCGGAGGCCCCCCGCCCCCGCAGGCACCCAGACTGGGCCCGGCACTCACCAGTAGTAGAACTCGCGGAAGCGCCCGCCGGGCACCATGAAGGGGCGCCGCTGGTAGATGAGAGAGAAGCGCTCGGGCTCCCGGAGGACGTCAATCTTCATCTGGAGCCAGGAGAGAGGTCGCAGCCTGGACCCCAACCCAAGGGCCGCCCGCCGCCGTGGGGGGCCGCGGGGGCTCGGAGAGGCCGTGGGCTCTGCCTCCCTGCGCTCGGCCGGCCTGGCTGCCGGGAGGCTCTGCCCCACGGGGGCCTGGGGTCCCTGCTGTGCTTGGTGGAGCGGAGGAGCCTGGCACCCTTTGGACCCCGGGGCGGGGGGGGGGGGGGGGCGAGGAGCGAGAGGACGGGCGCTGGCGCTGCGGGGGAGTGGCTTCAGGGGCGGCTTTCAGGGCAGCAGCGCCCGGGAGCGGCACCCGCCACAAAGGAGCCCGGCCCTCTGCCTGTGGGTGCCGCCTGGGGGCTAGTGCTGTGCAGTCTTGGGCCTGGGAAGGCGGACAGGCGGTGTGCCTGGGCCTTCAGGGAGGTCAGGGGTCAGGAGGTGTCCCCTGCCCTCGCGGACAATCGGGAGAGAGATGCTGCTCCAGACCGGGACGCGGACGGGGACGGGATGGGGGGGGGGGGGCCTGTGCTCCCAGGGGCGGCCTCCCAGCGGGCCCCCCGGCCGGTACCTTCTTTCCCAGCTTCTTCCAGAGCTGGTGCAGCTGCCCGGCCCAGGAGCGCAGCCTGGCGTCCGCAATCTTCTCCAGGAACCGCGGGCTGGGGGGACAGGGCGGCGGGTTGGGGGCGGGGGAGGGCAGCAGGCGGAGGGCCGGCCCGCCCCGCCCCGCTCCGGGCCTACCTGTCCGTCCAGTCCTCGGGGACCCAGGGCTGCATCTCCAGCCCCACGGGCCAGAAGTGCTTCTGGACGAAGGCCTGCAGCTGCGGCCGGGGCACGCTGTGGTTGTGGGCGCTGGCCAGGCTGCGGAAGGCCTGCAGCACCTGGTCTGGGCGGAGACACGGCTCCGTGGGACCCGTGCCCCTTCCCTGGCGGGGTCTGGCCCTGCCGCCTCCGGGGGGCGGTCAGGAGCAGGCGGGCCGGCGCTTACCTGGGTGGGAGGCCATCGGCATGTCCACGAACTGCTTGTCGTCCGGGTAGAGCTTGGCCATCTGCACCTGGTGCAGCAGCTCCCCGTGGCAGTACACCGGGCTGCAGAGGGCGGAGGGCGGTCAGCGGGGGAAGAGGCCGGATCCCCGGACCGGATAGGGCTGTGTGCGTGCCCAACACACGCGCGGGAGGGCTCTGGGCGTGGTGACACCAGGGCTGAGAGAAGTAGGAGGGTCTTTGTGCAGCAAAGGACCCAAACCATTTCCTGAGAGGCTGTGATTTGGAACAGTAGAGAGCACTTGGTGGGTGAAAGATTAGCACTTAAAAAAATATTTTTATTGATTTCAGAGAGGAAGGGAGAGGAAGAGAGAGATAGAATGATTGATGATGAGAGAGAATCATTGATTGGCTGCCTTCTGCATGCCCCCTACTGGGGATTGAGCCCACAAGCCAGACATGTGCCCTTGTCGGGAGTCGAACCCAGGACCATTCCGTCTGCAGGCCAACGCTCTATCCTCTGAGCCACACCAGCCATGGCAAGGTTAACAGTTTAATCAGAGAATAGGGTGGACCAGCCCGGCTGGCACGGCTCAATGGCTGAGCGTCGACCCATGACCCAGGAGGCCACAGTTGGATTCCATCTTGGAAGGGAGTTCTGGGATCCACTGCCTGCAGGGTGTCTGGACCGTGTGGTGTACGGCTCCGGGCAGAACTCACGCCCCCTGGATACTGTTCGCCCTGGATACCGAATGCTCAGAAAGGCCGGTGGGGGGCCGGCCGTGCAGAGACGCACAGCCCCTCTCGGTGGGCAGGACGCGGGGCACAGGATGGAGATGAGCTCACTAGTGACCCAGCAGGCGGCGCCATGCGGCTGACCCACTCCTGGCACAGCCTCCCCGGGCGCCCTCAGAATAAGTTACGCCAAGGGACTACCACTTCCCTCACCCTAGAGGGGCCCACCCTTCCTGGTGTGAAACGTGCACCCCAGCTGCCCTCAGCACCGGCTCACAGGGAGGTCACACGCACAGGGCTCCTGACACCGTGGAGGGTCCCTCCGCCCGAGTCTCTGCTCCCTCCGCACGCCAGGCCCAGAGGCTCTGGCTCCGTTCTCTGCAGGCCCTCTCCCCAGAATGCAATCCCCATGGAATCGACTCCCTGAGCGGGAACTGGACTCAGCTCACATCCATGCTAAGCAGTTCTGCACACGTTATTCATAAGGTACAAGCAGAGGCAGAGCAGGAAGGGAAATAAGTAACCAAATAGAACAAAAACGTGAAAATGTATGTGAAGGCTTTATATGCCAGGCCTCGTTTTTCATGTGTCACAGATGGGGAAGCCATAGTCACGTGGCCTTTCTGACAGGGCCGCCCCATCCTGAGTGAGCTCATTAGCATGACTCACTTAGCCACTCCCCCCAAGAGTCACCTCATGAACACAAACTAGCAGACACCACCCTAATAGGCACTTGACCACTGGGGGAACTCCAAGAGCTTAGCAGCTACATCCCCGGTAAAAGAACAGACAGTCTTTGCTACACAGCAGGCTCCCCCTGGTCTTCAGCCATGGGCTCCTTAAATGAAAATAAAACCTGTTGGAGCATCTGCATTTGGTCGATGTGACATTTATATAATAAATAAAGCACTACTTGCTTTATCAACATAAATATACCTAATATTTAGAGCTAGTGTAGGGCAGGGATAGGAGGCTTTTCTGTTGTTAATCCTCACCCGAGGATATTTGTCCATTGATTTTTAGAGTGACTGGAAGAGGGAGGGAGAGACAGAAACATCAATGTGAGAGAGACACATCGATTTGCTGCCTTCCACACTCGTCCAGCTGGGGCCAGGAGTCGAGCCTGCAACCAAGGTATGTGCCCTTGGCCAGAATCAAACCCGTGACCTCTCAGTCCACAGGCCGACACCCTATCCACTGAACCAAACTGACCAGGGCAGGCATCATGCCACTTCCCAATACAGTTGACTACCAATATTAATATTAACCAAGTGGTTCAGATGGCTATGTGGTTCACTGTGGTATTCAAATCCTCCCACGACCACATCAAAACTGCAACTAGCCGAGGCCGGTTTGGCTCAGTGGATAGAGCATCGGTCTGTGGACTGAAGGGTCCCAGGTTCGATTCCGGTCTAGGGCATATACATTGGTTGCGGGCACATCCCTCGTGTGGGTGTGCAGGAGGCAGCTGGCTGATGTCTCTCTCTCATTGATGTTTCTAGCTCTCTATCTCTCTCCTCTCCCTTCCTCTCTGTAAAAAAAATCAATAAAAAAAATATATATATATATTTAAAAAACAAACAAACAAAAAAAAAACTGCAACTAAACTACAGAACAACCATTATTCAGAACTGTCTCAATCGATCTGAATAGAAGTCCTAAAACTAAGGATATAAAGAAGAAGCTATATAGAGACTGGTAGGAGGGGTGGAGACACAAAATGGGCTGGTCCCACATTCGAATGTGGCAGATAAAAATAAAAAAGGATATCAGGCACTACCTGGTTTGGCTCAGTGGACAGAGCATCGACCTGTGGACGAAGGGTCCTGGGTTCAATTCTGGTCAAGGGCACATGCCCGGTTGTGGGCTCGATACATGCCCGGGGGTGGGTGCAGGAGGCAGCCAATCAATGATTCTTTCTCATCATTGATGTTTCTATTTCTTTCCTCTTCTCCCTTCCTCTCTGAAATCAATAAAAAAAATTTTATATAAAAAGGGATATCAGGCCTGGCTGGCATGGTTTAGTAGTTGACTGTTGACCTATGAACCAGGAGAACATGGTTTGATTTCCTGTCAGATCACAAGTACAGGTTGTGGGGCTCAATCCCTAGTGGGGGGCATACAGGAGGCAGTCAATTAATGATTCTCTCTCATCACTCATCATTGATGTTTCTTTTAATTCTTTTAAAAAATATTTTAATTTATTTCAAAGTGGAAGGGAGAGGGAGAGAGAGATATAAACATCAATGATGAGATAGAATCATTGATCAGTTGCCTGCTGCACACCCCCAATTGGGGATCAATCGTGAAACCCAGGCATGTGCCCTTGACTGGAATTGAATCTGGGACCCTTCAGATCACAGGCTGACATTCTATCCACTGAGCCAAACTGGCTAGGGCTATCATTGATGTTTCTTTCTCTCCCTCTCACTTCCTCTCTGAAGTCAATAAAAACACAGTTAAAACAATAAAAACGAAGAGGGCCATCAGAACTGTGAAGACCCCCCTGAGGAGTTAGGAGTTCCAACTCCACAGCAGGACCCACAGCAAGAGTCCCATTGTCAGGAAGAGAGGGCCCCATGACTTCTGGCTGTGCAACCAGCTCAGGTGTGGCTGAGTGAGACTAAGCTACTGGAGTCCCAGGCATTCCTCTTAAAGGGCCAGAACATGGACTTACTTGAACCTACTTGCTCGGAGTTCCAGCACTGGGCACCAGAGACATGTGGGGAGGAACTGAGTTGTCTGGCATTAGGTTGAGAGCTGGAGGGGCAGCTTTCTTGCAGACAGAAGTGCTGGCAGAGGCCATGTTCCTTTTCTGAGCCCTCCCAAAGCTGGCAGGCAGGCATCATATCTGAGTCTCCATCATCCTGGCTCACACTGTTAACCACACCCTGGTGATTCCCTGCCCACCCAACTTTTGGGCCCAATCCAAGCTGTTTCTAGTGACTCTTCCATACAAATAGCCTGTCTTGGCTCATGCTTTGGACTTCCTAAACCTCTCAAACAAGCAGTAACTGGCCTCAGCATGCCCCATCCCTCTCACTAAGTGGCCCAGGCCCAGCACTAGCAGCAGCCAACCGTGGTTGGCAGGTTGGCCTCTCTTGGGCACTTCCAAGCCCAGCATAAGTAGCAGCCATCGGCAGGTTTCTTTATAGCTCAGGCAGGTGGCCTGGGAAGAACACAGACGGGGGGGGGGGGGGCCTTCCTTGGCTTGCCCTTCCGAGCGGCCCTGGAGCCAGTGCACTGGGACAGCTTCAGACCACGTCAAATCACTACCCAACCTCCCCCACAAGGGACACACTCAAGCGGCAGACTCAGCAGATACCAGAGCACTGAAGTAACTCCTTCACAGCTGATCCTCTATCCTGGTCACAGCCACTCCTTACAGCTGATCAGCCTGACGGTAAATCCCTCCCATTGACATGCCAATAGCAATCAAGGCTCAACTACAACAGGAGGGTGTACATGGCTAACATGGGGTCACAGCTGAAAGGCCCAGCTTGGGTGAGCAGGGAGATTGCTCCACTGGACTCTATAGGACACCAACTACTAGGGGAACTCTACCACGCCCCGGAGACACGGCAGCTCTGCCTAGTCCACAGAAACAAACACGGGGCGGCAGCCAGAACGAGGAGGTAAAGAAGCATGTCCCAAACGAAAGGACAGAAGAAATCTCCAGAAAAAAGAGCTAAACAAAATGGAGACAATCTATTAGGTGCAGAGTTCAAAACATTGGCTTAAAAAATGCTCCATGGGTGTAGGGTAAGCGTAGAGGAACTTAATGAGAACTTCAACAAAGAAATAGGAAACATAAAAACGGAACTAGAAAACATAAAAAACTAGTCAGGAGTCAGAACCAGTCAGGTAAACACTGGTACATGCTGCCTCCACAACCACATCAAAATACAAAACAACCATCATTCAAGACCACCTGAAATTGGGCTGAATGGAAGTCTCATAACTAAAGAAGAAAGCACATTGCAAGTAATAGGAAGGGTGGAGGTACAGAATGGGTTGGTCCAACACCCATCTGTGGCAGTTTTCAATTGGCAGGGATATGTAGGCTGCAGAGGCCTCTCATGAGGTGAAAGGAGTCCTAGCCCCACACAGACCCCTCCACACAGGGTTCCAGAGCTGGGGAGAGAAGTCCCTGTTACCTTTGGGCTGTAAAAACCAGCAGGGATTGTGGCTGAGTGACAGGGAGGCTACTGGAGACCCAGACTATTCTTCTTAAAGGGCCTGTGCACAGACTTATAATACTTGGACTTGTTCTCTGTCTCTGAGCTCCAGTACTAGGGTAGCAGTTCGGCAAGAGGAGGGACCCAGGGACATACGGGGAGGAACTGGATTGTCTGGCACTGGAGCAAGAATTCGGAGGCAGCTTTCTCCCAGATAGTGCTTGTTCTTACACTGAGACCTCCCCTGTCATAGAGCTGACTGACAGCATATCTGAGTTTCCACCAGGCTGGCTCACAATGTTTGCTGTCCTGGTGATTCCCTGAGATACCGCTCCACCCAATTTATAGCCCCACCCAAGCTGTTTGCAATGACTTTTCCATATGAATGGCCTGTACTGGCTCAGGCTTTAGACTTTCTTAAAATCTCTCAAACCAGCAGCAGTTGGCATTAGCATGCCCCATTCCTCTTAATAAGAGGCCCCTGGGGGCCCAGCCCTGGTAACAGCCTGCCTTGTTTCTCAGCTTGGCCTCTCCTGGGCACTTCTAAGCCCAACATAAGTAGCAGCCATTTGCAGCTTGCGCTGTGCTCCTGACAGGTGGCCCCAGAGCCAGTGGCTGACTTTGCACCTCCAGTGGGGGCCCTGAGCCAGTGCACCCAGTGGACAGCTTTAGATCACACCAGATTGCAACTCTACACATCCATAAGTGACACAATCAAGGGGCAGCTTCAGTGAGAAGCAAAGGCCCACTGAAGCAAGTCCTGCTCCACAGGGGTCTTCTGCACAACATCTCTTCCTTCCACTGTAGTCAAAGCTGGTCCTCACAGCCAATTGGCCTGGGTGTCAGTTCCTCCCAGTGACACCAACAGCAATCAAGGTTCAACTACAGCAAGACAATGCACACAGCCCACACAGGGTGCACCTAGATTGCCCAGCTCAGATTATTGGGGAAGCTGAGCCACTGGGCCTACAGGACACCTACTACTCTAGGTCACTCTACCAACTCCAGGAGGCATAGCAGCTCTACCTAATACATAGAAACAAACACAGGGAGGCAGCAAAAATGTGGAGACAAAGAAACATGTCACAAATGGAAGAATAGAAGAAATCTCCAGAAAAAAAACACACAAAAACCCTAAATGAAATGGAAACAAACATACTACTAGATACAGAGTTCAAAACAATGGTTATAAAGATTCTTAAAGATCTTAATGAGAGCATCAGGGGCTTAGTGAGAATTTCAAGGATCTTAATGAGAATTTCAAGGAAATTAGTGAGAACATCAAAGACATGAAAAAGGACAAGTCAGAAATTAAGCGTATACTAACTGAAATAACAAATAATTTACAGAGATTCAGCAGTAGAATAGAGAATGCTGAGAATCAAATCACCGATCTGGAATATGAGGCAGGAAAAAACACTCAATCACAAGAGCAAAAAGAAAAAATAATTAGAAAATACAAAGAGCATGTAAGAAGCCTCTGGGGCAACTTCAAGTGTACCAACATTCGCATCATGAGGGTGCCAGAAGGAGAAGAGAGAGAGCAAGATCTTGAAAAGCCATTTGAATTTTGGTCGAGAATATGTTTGTATATTTTCAGAAACAACTCCGAGACCATGTGGATTCTGGCAACATAGAGAAATTGTCAGGACTACTCCAGCCATGAAGACAGAAGAGAAGCAGTACAGAGATGGAAGATACTGAAGTTGCCTTGCCATACTAGCAGCCAGCAGCTGTGTGTCACTGCAGGTTGCCCAGGACCAAACCAGAGAGGATCAGACCTGCATTACCACTATTTGTCCACCATCTAGAACTGAAATATCATTGCTGATATGTACACATAAGGCACTGTTTGACATTGAAATTGGGTCTCAAAAGAATTGTTGGCCCAGAAAAAAGAAAAGAAAAGCTATTTGAAGAAATAATGACAGAAGCTTCCATAACCTGATGAAGTAACTTGACATACAAGTCCAGGAAGTGCAGAGAATCCCAAACAAGATGAACCCAAAGAGGCTCACACCAACACATCATAATTAAAGTTAAAAACAAAGAGAAAATCTTTTTAAAAAATTAAAGAATCATAAAAGCAGCAAGAGAAAAGCAGTTAGTTACCTATAGGGAAGCTCCCATAAAATTGTCAACTAAGCCCAGTTGGTGTGGCTCAATGGTTGATCATCAACCTATGAACCAGGAGGGTAGATGCCTGAGTTTCAGGCTTTATTCCTGATGTAGGGTGTGCAGGAGGCAGTCAATTGATGATTTTTTTCTCATCATTGATGTTTCTATCTCTCTCCCTCTCCCTTCCTCTCTGAAATAAATAGAAATATATATTTTTTGTATAATGTCTGCTGATTTCTCAACATAAACTTTGCTGGCTGAAGGAATTGGAAAGAAATATTCAGTGATGAAAAACAAGAATCTCTACCAAGGAAAACCAAGATTACTCTACCCAGCAAAGCTATCATTTAGAGATGAAGGGCAGATAAAGAACTTCCTAGACCAGGACAAGCTAAAGGAGTTCATCACCACCAAACTAGTATTACAAGAAATGTTAAAGGGTCTACTTTAAAGAGAAGAATAAGGAAGATAAAAAATATGAATAATAAAATGTCAATAAATATCTATCAACTACTTTATTTTTTTTTCTTTTCTTTTTTTGATATATATTTTTTTAAAAAAACAAATCTTTATTGTTCAGATTATTACAGGTGTTCCTCTCCCCCCTGCCCCATATCTCCCTCCACCTGATTCCCAATCCCACCCCATGCTCTTACCTCTGCCACTGTCTTTATCCATAGGTGTAAGATTTTTGCCCAATCTCTTCCCACACCCTTCAGACCCCTTTCCCCCTGAGAATTGTTAGTCCAATCCCTTTCTATGTCCCTGATTCCATTATATTCACCAGTCCATTTTGTTCTTCAGATTTTTTATTCACTTGATTTTTAGATTCACTTGTTGGTGGGTATGTATTTGAGGTCTTTTTGTTGTTCATAATTTTTACCTTTACATTTTTCTTCTTTTTCCTCTTCTTAAAGAATACTCTTCAACATTTCATGTAATCCTGGTTTGGTGTTGATGAACTCCTTTAACTTTTTCTTGTCTGTGAAGCTCTTTATCTGACCTTCTGAATGACAGCTTTGCTGGGTAGAGTAATCTTGGTTGTAGGTTCTTGTTGTTTATCATTTTGAATATTTCTTGCCACTCCCTTCTGGCCTGCATAGTTTCTGTTGAGAAATCAACTGACAGTCGCATGGGTACTCTCTTGTAGGTAACTAGCTGTTTTTCTCTTGCTGCTTGAAAGATTTTCTCTTTGTCTTTTGCCCTTGGCATTTTAATTATAATGCGTCTTGGTGTGGTCCTCTTTGGATTCCTCTTGTTTAGGGTTCTGTATGCTTCCTGTTCTTGTAAGTCTATTTCTTTCACCAGCTAGGGGAAGTTTTCTGTCATTATTTCTTTCAATATGCTTTCAGTATCCTGCTGGCTCTCTTCTTCTGGCACCCCAAAAATCCAGATGTTGGTATGCTTGAAGTTGTCCCAGAGGCTCCTTAGACTATCCTTACACTTTTGGATTCTTCTTTCTTTTTGCCCCTCCTTGGGTGATTTTTGCTTTCTTATATTCCAGATTTTTGTTTTGATTCTTGGGGCATGTTGGTCTAAGTTGAGTTTCTGTATATTCTTTATTTCAGATTGTGTATGCTTAATTTCTGGCTGGTCCTTTTCCTTTTTTATTTATTTTTTATTTTTTTTGTATTCTCATTAAGGTCCTTGAAGGCCTCACAAAGCTTCTTGGAGGTTTCATTGAGTTTCTCAAAGGTTTTTAGAAGATTCTTGAGTAACCTTATAAATGTGATTCTGAACTCTGTGTAGTCCAGTTGTTTATTTTCTTCTTTCTCTCCCATTCGTGGCATGCTTCTGTGTCTCCTCATTTTGGCTGCCTCCATGTCGTTGATGGAGTGGCTTTGTGTGGTAGGTGACCTATAGGGGCCAGTAGCTCAGCTTCCCCAATCACCTGAGGTGGTTGCTTTTGGTATATCCATTTGTGGGCTGAGTGCAGTCTTGGTGTAATTAAGCCTTGGTTGCTGTTGGTACACTGGGAGGAATTGACCTCCAGGCCACTTCACTTGTCTGTGAGGATCTGCTGTGTCTATAATGGAGGAACTGCTGCGCTGGAGATGCGCCTTGTTTTAGTGGGGCTTTGGTGCTCACTGAGTCCGTCTCCCGAATGTGTCATTTATGGGTGTGAGGGGTTAAAACTGAGCACTAGGAACACTGGCTTCTGAGTCTCCAATGGGGTACAGTTCAGCTACTGTCTGAGGCCACCCTGCAGGAGATACTGGGAGAACCACAGTCCTTTCCTCCTTGGACTTTAACAGTTTGTTAGGTTAGACTGCAACAGAGAGGGCCATTCATATGCAAAAGCCACTGCTTGGAGCTTGGGTGTGTTGTTTGTAGGTTGTGCGGGGTGGAGTCTCAGGGCCTCACTAGGCTGGTGTGTGGCCAACAGCAATGGCTGTCTGTCCGTCCACTGCCTCTCCGAGTGAGTCCCAGTGTCTCCCCGCGTCGTGTGCTCCCCGCACAGCAAACAAATATTCTTGTGTGCAGCTCTGCAAGCAAGCCACCCTCACTTTCTGACCCGATGGCAGACAGTCTAGCCTCTCTCCAGAAACTGGATTTCAGAGAGATCTGGAGCTCGTCTCTCTTTGGGTTGAAGAAAGCAATGCCCTCTGCCAGCCGGGATCCACTGCCAGCCCATATTGCGTCCTCGCCCCCTACTTTTCAGCGCTTGTGCCCTGAATTCTCCTCTTTCTCTTCCAGTCTGGTTGTAGGGCTTCCTTTCAGCCAGCTTTCCCTTGGGTTTTGGGGGATAGACTTTAATTTTTAGTTTTATTTTTGAAATTGTTGTGCATGGCAGCAGATTAGGTGTGTTTACCTACACCGCCATCTTTGTTCCTCAACAATTACTTTAAATGCAAATGGATTAAATGCTCCCGTCAAAATTCGCAGGGTACCTGAATGAATAGTAAAATATGACCCTTCATGTGCTGTCTACAAGGGACCCACTTCAGATGGAAAGGCACACACACATTGAAAGTAAAGGGATGGAAAAAAAAGATTCCATGAAAATGGAAACATACAAAAGCTGTGGCAGTAATACACTCAAAAATATAGATTAAAAAACAAAATAAAAGGACAAGCAGAACAGAAACAGACTCATAGATGCAGAAAACATTTTGATAGTTGCCAGATGGGAGGGAGGTTGGAGAGTGAATGGGTGAAAAAGGTGGAGAAGTAAAAATTTGTAGTTACAGGATAATCATGGGGATGTTAAAGCACAACATGGAGAATATAGTCAGTAATATTCTAAAAGCTATATATGGTGTCAGATAGATTTATTGGGGTGATCACTTACTAAGTTATATAATGTCTGATCACTGGCTTGCACACTTCAAAAGAATATAATATTGTATGTCAACTGTAATTGAAAAATTAAAAATAATTTAACCAGCCAAAACCGGTTTGACTCAGTGGATAGAGCGTCGGTTTGCAGACTGAAAGGTCCCAGGTTCATTCCAGTCAAGGGCATGTACATTGGTTGTGGGCACATCCCCAGTAAGGGGTGTGCAAGAGGCAGCTGGTCGATGTTTCTCTCTCATGTTTCTCTCTCATCGATGTTTCTAGCTCTCTATCCCTCTCCCTTCCTCTCTGTAAAAAAAAAAAAAAATCAATAAAATATATTTTAAAAAAAGAAAAAAACTAATTTAACCAACCATGTTGGTTAATGCTTACTGTATTGCAATGTGGTAGACGTGACCTGGCGTCCCACACTCAGTAGGAAAAGTACATCAGGGCAGAAAAATGAAGTGGAAGTGCTGTGGGAAGAAAGAAAAAGTGCAGTTCACCATCATCTTCCTCCACGGGAGCCCCTGTAGTTACACCATCTCTCCCTCGGTGTCCTAGGTTCCCGCGGGAAAACGGAGGGGTCTGTTTAGTTAGGACCCTCTTAACCGCCTCCTGCTGAGTGTGAGCTCACACTTGTGAAGGTGGTAAGCCAGTCCTTGAGGCCTGTATCTCCCTGTTTTAGACACCTTGTTGTTGTTTTTTTTTTTAAATATATTTTATTGATATTTTACAGAGAGGAAGAGAGAGGGATAGAGAGTTAGAAACATCCATGAGAGAGAATCATCGATCAGCTGCCTCTTGCACATCCCCTACTGAGGATATGCCCGCAACCAAGGTACATGCCCTTGACCAGAATCAAACCAGGACCTTTCAGTCTGCAGGCTGACGTCTATCCACTGAGCCAAACCAGTTTCGGCTAGACACCTTGGTTTTAGCTGCTCATTCCAAATGTCTATCAAATCATTACTCTGAGAATGAAAGTGTGTTCCTGGGTCTGAGAAATGTAACTCCGGGGTCCAAATCATTGCACTCTCTCTTGTTCTGGTCCTTTTGGGATATTTTGAGAATTATCTACCACTGGGCATCTGAGCCCAGTCCAGAGGAGGTGTTGCTGTTGGGCCCCACTGGTGGCTTCTTAGTCCCCACATCAGTCAGAGCGTACGCATGGCCTTCCCCCAGGAGTCTGCCCGAAGCCCTCTTCAGCCGTCCCTCTTATGGGCAGACAGACTGTTCTTGTTAGCATGTGGTGCTTCAGCGAGTGCACCTGGAACCTTCTAGATCCAGCCACCTCTGCGTTGCTGCAACCTTCCAGTGTCCACTGGTTTAGGAACCCAAGTGGCCACCTCACACGAGGACACTGAGATAGCCACTGGCTGGCGCAGGTACCTTCTGAGGAAGGAAGGGCTTCTGCTGCTGCTGCTTCTTCTTCTTCTTCTTCTTCTTCTTCTTCAATATATTTTTTATTGATTTTTTACAGAGAGGAAGAGAGAGGGATAGAGAGATAGAAACATTGATGAGAGAGAATCATCGATCAGCTGCCTCTTGCACACTCCCTACTGGGGATGTGCCCGCAACCAAGGTACATACCCTTGACCGGAATCAAACCTGGGACCTTTCAATCCACAGGCCGACGCTCTATCCACTGAGCCAAACCGGTTTCAGTGGAAGGGCTTCTTGTGACTGGCATCCATGTCTTCTGCTTTAAAGTGCCCCTCCGGTGCCCATGATGACTCCATGGGACTGTGCCACATGGGGCATTGCTTTTATAGACCAAGTTTCCGTTGACCTTCTGCTGGACCCTGTGCCAGGTCACAGCCACTGACTAAGGTAAGTCAGACCCAACACTGAACCGGGATGTGATTCAGCTCCCCAAGCAGATTTGGTTTTATCACCTTTAACCAGAGTGGCAGCTTGCAAGCAGCGCCTGCTCCTCTGGGCATTGCCATCCTAACCAAGCAGCGCCTGCTCCTCTGGGCATTGCCATCCTAACCAAGCAGCGCCTGCTCCCCTGGCCACTGCCGTCTGTTGGGAACTGGGCGAGGGCACACTCCCCAGGTGAGGGCAGTGGCGTCCGGCAGCTCCCTGCTGGCTCCAGCCATTCCCAGGGGAAGAGCGCCAGCTGCTGAAGGGACCGAGAGGCCCCTCCCCTAGGAGCTTGTCTCTGCACAGCCCGTGCACCTCACTGCGGTCTCTCTGGCGCCTCCCTGGGGAGCAGGTCTCCCGGTATCGTGGGCATCTCAGGTCCCAAGGTGCCCCTACGGCTTTCAGTCGCAGGGGTGGTTCCCGTTAATGTCTGATAGCAGGCTGGCCATGGCCTCCCCGTAGCCATTCCAGTCCAAAGTCTCAGCAGCCACGCCGGGCGGTGCCCACGGTGTTTGCTCTCTGCCCAGCCTGTGTGTCCGGGGGCTGAGGTGGTGTGGACTCTGCAGCATGAGGTTTCTCGCCTTGGCGTCCAGTTAATATTGCTGATGGCAGATTTGTAAGCCTTTGATTTATGGCACAAGGCGGGGAACCATAAACGACTTATGGCACGAGGCAGAGAACCACGCCTGTTTGAACACTCCGGCTTTCCCCTGCGTTTCCACCTGAACCTCAGCTCCTCATCCCGCCGTCCTCTCCAGCAGACGCCGCCCCTTCTAGGGTGGCCCCGTGGCCTTTGTCACCACGGTGCACGGGGGTCTGTGTCACAGAGTCCAAGATGCTTCTCCATCCTCTGACCATCTTGTCCACTCACATGCAGAACTCTGAGTGCCCAGCAGGGGGCATACTTAAGGGACCCGACCCTCTCATCAATATATTTTTTAAAAATATATTTGAATTGATTTCAGAGAGGAAGGGAGAGGGAGGGAGAGATAGAAACATCAATGATGAGAATCATTAATTGACTGCCTCCTGCACCCCTCCCCCCCAATTGGGGATTGAACCCGCAACTCTGGCATGTGCCCTTGATCGGGAATCGAACTTCCTGGTTCATAGGTGATCCTCAACCACTGAGCCACACCGGCTGAGCTATCCCTGCGATTTTCAGTGGTGTGCTGTAAGAATTTTAAAGCCTGCAATATCAGGGGCACTGGCCCCTTTTCCCTTAGATTGGTAAATTTAAAAATTACCACTGCCATCACAATAGCTGTCTGGTGTGGATGAATCAGATCGGCAGAAGATGTATTTGGGTGTGCTGCCAAAGTGTAGTGTGCGCCATGAGGTGACAAAGGTTGGACAGCGCTGACCTAGCCCCTTCGCTTGGGAACCTTCTTCCTTATCTGTTGCTTCAAATATTTGCTCCTTAGGAAATGGCTCTGGGACCAGGGCGTTGTCCCCAGTGGCCAGGATCAGGTCTCCCCAGCACACTGCTTGGCCGGCCCTGGGATGAGAAGCTTTGGTTTGAACTGGCCAGGACCCAGGCTTGGCCCATCTCTCACTTTCATTTTTGCTCTTGTAAATAATCATCATCAAGGGATTTTGTTTTTAAACCTTTCTTATTATTTTGCATTTTCTTTTTCATTTTATTTATTACTAGAGGCCTGGTGCACAAAATTCATGCACGAGTGCAGTCCTTAGGCCTGGCCGGAAATTGAAGCACGAGCATCTGGCGTGGAAGGGCAGGTCCCAGCTGACCTCTGAGCCCTGGGCAGCACCTGGGCTCCCACTCGCACCCTCCTTGGCCTGGCATTGTCTGCTCTCCTGCTCCACCATCCTGCTGAGGTCCCACCTAGTCAAGGGCACAGTCCCCAGTATGACTACCCCAGTACTACTGCCCGTCAGGGCCGGCAGCACCTCCACTGCTGCCCGCTGCCAGCACCACATTGCTGACACCTGCCATGTTCCACGCCACCCCCTGGTGGTCAGCACACACCATAGCAAGTGGTGGGACTCCGGTCTCCCAGTCAAACTCCTGTTCAAATGACTGCCCAAGGGGACAATTTGCATGTTAGGCTTTTATTATATAGGATTGTTTTATTGTTGCCTCTATTACAGACGTCCCCCATTCCCCCTCCCCCAATTTGCCTTTCTCCACCTCCCCCTGCCCAGGCCTTCACCACCCTATTGTCTGTGTCCATGGGCTGTGCATAGATGCACACATGTTTGCTGGTTGATCTCTTCCCATCCTCCCCTCTCTACTCCCCTCTGAGATCTGTCAGTCTGTTCCATGCATCTATCGCTCTAGTCCTATTTTGTTCATCAGTTTATTTTGCTCATTAGATTCCACTTATGAGTGGGATCATGTGATTCTTGTCTTTCTCTGACTGGCTTATTTCGCTTAGCGTGAGGCTCTCCAGGTCCCTCCATATTGTCGCTTCTTTACAGCTGTTCAGTATTCCGTGGTGTAGATGTACCACAGCTTTTAACCCACTCACCTACTCATGGGCACTCAGGCTGTTTCCAGATCTTAGCTGCTGTAAATTGTGCTGCTGTGAAGGTAGGGGTGCATACATTCTTTCTGACTGGCGTTTCAGGCTTCTTAGCATGTATGCCTAGAAGTGGGACCACTGGGTCAAAAGGCAGTTCCACTTCAAACTTTTTGAGGAAACGCCATACTGTTCTGCACAGCGGCTCACAGTCTGCATGCCCTAGCAGTGCAGGAGGCTCCCGTGTACTTAGCATTTCCTGATGCGCTCAGTGAGCCCGCTCCCTGGGGCCGCATCCAGCGTCTGAGTCCCACGGTGGTTGTTACCTTCAGCACCGATCCCAGCACAACTGCGGTTCTAACCTGGGTGCCCATGGCCGCCAGGAGCGAAAGGTCCTCGTCCTCTGCCGTGTCAGCTCACTGTCCCTGAGCCCCGAGGCTGAGGGAGGTGAGGCATCCTAGGAAGGCACATGTTTCCTAACACTCCCTCAACGCTCCAGCACAGGCTGGCACTAACCTGCTGGCTCTGACGCCACCCCCAGGTCGAGGGCACAGTCCCCAGTATGACTGCCCCGCCTCGGCACCAGTGCGAAGCTCAGGGGGCCCCACGCTAACCCCGCTTCTGGCCAACTGGCTACAGTGCAGGCGTTTGCACCAAGCCCCTCGGCTCGTTGTTTTGCTCTGTAGCGTCTTTGTCACTGGAACCCGGGCCAAGCCCGATATTTCATGTTAATAATGGGGTTTATGGCAGAGGCCAAGGGTCACCCTCTATCACCCTGACCTTCATGACCTGGAGCCTGAGTGACTCAGGTCAGCCATGTGGACACGCCGTTCCCCTGGAACTGACCCAGGAGGAACCGGAGGCACGCCCGGGAGCTCCCCGCTGGGAAACGGGTGTGTCTGTCACCCATGCAGCGGCCCGGGCGGAGCGGCAGCCTCTCCCTTTCCTGACCATGTCTGCACCCCTCACTGTGAGACCAGTGCTGGAGACCCCGTGTGAGCGATGGGGAGACCCCGTGTGAGTGCTGGAGAGCCTGTGTGAGCGCTGGGGAGACCCCGTATGAGCGCTGGGGAGACCCCGTGTGAGCGCTGGGGAGACCCCGTATGAGCGCTGGGGAGACCCCGTGTGAGCGCTGGGGAGACCCCGTGTGAGCGCTGGGGAGACCCTGTGTGAGCGGGGAGGCCTGTGTGAGCGATGGGGAGACCCCGTGTGAGCGATGGGGAGACCCCGTGTGAGCGATGGGGAGACCCCGTGTGAGCGATGGGGAGACCCGTGTGAGTGCTGGAGAGCCTATGTGAGCGCTGGGGAGACCCGTGTGAGCGCTGGGGAGACCCCGTATGAGCGCTGGGGAGACCCCGTGTGAGCGCTGGGGAGACCCCGTATGAGCGATGGGGAGACCCCGTGTGAGCGATGGGGAGACCCCGTGTGAGCGATGGGGAGACCCCGTGTGAGGTCTGGGGAGACCCTGTGTGAGCGGGGAGGCCTGTGTGAGCGATGGGGAGACCCCGTGTGAGCGATGGGGAGACCCTGTGTGAGCGATGGGGAAACCCTGTGTGAGCGTTGGAGACCCCGTGTGAGCGATGGGGAGACCCCGTGTGAGCGATGGGGAGACCCCGTGTGAGCGATGGGGAGACCCTGTGTGAGCGGGGAGGCCTGTGTGAGCGGGGAGGCCTGAAGCTCAGGTGGGCCAGGACCCTGACAGCACACTGTGCTTCCCTTTCTGAGATCCCTCTTCTAACCGCTCAGGACTACATCTATGAATTATGCCAGATACATCCTTTCCTTTCAAAATATATATTTTTAAAAAAATATATTTTATTGATTTTTAACAGAGAGAAAGGGAGAGAGATAGAGAGCTAGAAACGTCGATGAGAAAGAAACATCGACCAGCTGCCTCCTGCACACCCCCTACCAGGGATGTGCCCGCAACCAAGATACATGCCCTTGACTGGAATCGAACCCGGGACCTTTCAGTCCGCAGACCTACACTCTACCAGAGCCAAACCGGCTTCAGCCAAAAGATATTTTTTAAAATTTGATTTCAGAGAGGCAGGGAGAGGGAGAGAGACAGAAACATCACTGATGAGAATTACTGATCGGCTGCCTCCTGCAGGCCCCACTCCAGCGATCGAGAGCACAGCCTGGGCCTGTGCCCTGCGAATCAAACCATGACCTCCACACTCAACTGCCGAGCCGCAATCAACCACCAGCAAGTCCAATCACAGCCTTCCAAACAGCCCCCACACTGAACGCTTTCGCCTTTCTGGTCCTACATGGAGGCCCGCCCGGCCCCTCTCCCAGAGCCTCACCACCTCCCGCCGGTCCCGGTCCCGTCTGCCCAGCCGCCCGGCCTCCTCCCGGACCCTGTGCGGCCTCAGCCTCGCGTGCTGCCCCCAGGCCTGGCCTGTCTCTCCCAGAGCCCGCGGCACCGGCATCGCCTCCTGAGACCCCTCCGTCTGACACGCTCTCCTCCCAGCCCTAGAGTGGGCTTCGTTCACTTTTCACTGTGCTTCTAGCGCCCGCCCGTGGCTTCTGTTGGGTTCCAGGCAGGCGAGGTTAGGCCGAGAGGTGCGGCCTCGTTTTTCTTGTTCCCCAGCAGCCAGGGCGCAGAGCTCACCAACCTTTGTTCTGGGAGTGGACGCCCCGGCCTGGGAGGCAGAGGCCGCATCTCCAGGATGTGCAGGTGGAAGCGATGGCCCTAAAAGCCCTTCAATTGTCCTTCGTCATAGGGGTCAGGGGGGGAGGTGCCCACTCCTACCTCTCATGGGGGGGAGTGCCCACTCCTACCTCTCATGGGGGGTGCCCACTCCTACCTGTCACAAGGCGGGGGCAGCGCCTCCTGGGCGCCCAGTCCCAGGCCCAGCAGCAGCAGCAGGCACAGCTGGTAGGTACTCATGGTGGCCACGCTGCAGCCAGTGAGCCAGGAGCCCTTTCCAGTCCCTGAACCCCCTCCCACATCCAGGCTCGCAGAACACTTTCTAGAAAAACCCTGAGGACAGCCCTGTGGGTTCAAGGAGCAGCTGGAAGGGAGGGAGGGAGGGAAGGGCCTGGGTGGTGCACAAACGGCCAGCGGGGTTCCAGGGCAGTGCGCTCCCACACGGGCCTCGCCCTGCAGAGCCCGCTCCACTGGGACCCAGCCTCCGCCCTGCCTCAGGCCTGAGCCCATCCCACCCCAGCTCCTGGCCTCGGCCTCCCCACTAGCCCCAGCGGCCATCCCGGCTCCTACCTCCCATGGGGGTGGAGGGGGGTAGTGCCCACTCCTACCTCTCACAGGGCGGGGGGGAAAGCAGGTGCCCACTCCTAGCTCTCACGGGGGGAGCAGGTGCCCAATCCTACCTGTCACAAGGCGGGGGCAGCGCCTCCTGGGCGCCCAGCCCCAGGCCCAGCAGCAGCAGCAGGCACAGCTGGCAGGTGCTCATGGTGGCCACGCTGCAGGCAGTGAGCAAGCTCAGGCAGCTCCTGCCCTGGGCCCGCCTGACCCACCTGCCAAGGCAGCAAAGTCCACGTGGGAGGCGTGGCCCCTGAGGGGAGCCAAGGAGGCAGTGTGCCCGGCGTGCCAGCAGCGGCCTGTGGCACAGGCAGCGGGATTGGCGCTGCCTCAGGAAGGTCACGCCTCGCTCGGCACCGGGGAAGACGAGTCAAAGGGGCAGAGGGTGTGCGGGCCGGGCCGGGCTGCAGCCGGGGCCCAGGGCGATGGCTCGGCCCCCCTGCCCGCCGCCCCCTGAGCAGTGAGTGCCCGGTGCCGCAGGACGGTCTGTGACCTTCCCTTACGCCCGGTCACTGTCCAGGGTGCACGGAGGGCCTGGCAGTGTGGGCTGCGACCGACGGCCGGGCCCTGTCCCCCCGTCGCCCCAACCCCCCTCCCGCCACCTGCCCCCAGATGCTCGTACTTCCTTCCTTTTTGAAACATTTTATTGTGGTTAAGTACATATAACACAAAATTTGCCATTTCAACCTGTTTTTATTGTTGTTAATCTTCACTCAAGTCTGTTTTTTCCATTGACTTTTCCCCCCTCTGTTTTCCCCATTGATTTTTAGAGAGAATGGAAGGGAGTGAGGGAAAGAGAAGAGAGAAGCAGTGACATGAGAGAGACACATCCATTGGTTGCCTCCCACAGGAGCTGCAGCCGGGCCGGTATCTAACCTGCAGCCCAGGTATGTGCCCTCAACCATAAATCGAACCCATGACTCTTTGGTGCCTGGCAGATACTCTAATCATTGAGCAACACTGGTCAAGGCTCACCATTTTTTTTTTTTTTTTTTTTAAAGAAAAAACAATTTAATAAAACAGAGAACACTACAAGGTTTGCCTATGAATGCGCAAGAGCGACAGTAACATTCTACACACACACAGGCTTACCATCCGGCCCTGCGCCGGCCACTGCTCCAGGTCTCCCCTCTCTAAAGGCCTGCAGAGCGGAGGAAGGGGTGGGCCCCGCTCAAATGTGGGAGCCGCGCCCACGGGAACTAACCATTGCACCTGGAGGAATTTCCTCAGGGCGCTCTGGATCCCAGCATCCGGTTCACCGTGCATCAGCCGTTTTCAATCTGCACCTCGTTAGCTGGCTGCTAGCACGTGCGTGCCAGGGAGCCGCTGGGAAAATGAGCTGTGCAAAAAGGGGTCCTCCCGCCCCCAACCTCTCCCACCGGCAGGTGTCTGTCCTGCAGATGCTGGGGGTCGCCAAAGGCTGCCTGGGCACACACACCTCCCACCTCGGAGCCCCCCGCGCGCGCGCGCTCTCTCTCTCTCTCTCTCTCTCTCTCTCTCTCTCTCTCTCTCTCACTGTACATGTGAGCGAAGTCACGGGAGGCACTTGCTACCGCGTCAGGCCACACATGTCCCCAGCACTCAGGGAGTCCCGGCCCTTAGTGCTTCAGCCAAGGGCGATCGCTGTCCTCCTGATGGAGGAGACACGGGGAAAGGCTCACCATTTTTAAGAGCACAATTCAATTCAATGTATGCCTCATTGCAATTGTCCCCATCATCTATTTCCTAACTTAAAAAAATTTTTTTTTATTGATTTCAGAGAGGAAGGGAGAAAGATAGAAATATAGAAACATCAATGATGAGAGAGAATCACCAATTGGCTGCCTCCCGCAACTCCCCTCCCCCCACTGGGGGGATCGAGTCTGCAACCCGGGCATGTGCCCTTAGCTGGAATGGAACTTTGTACCCTTCAGTCCACAGGCTGATGCTCCATCCACTGAGCCAAACCGGCCAGGGCCCAAACTTTTTCTAATGATCCTGTTGTGGAGTCAAACCCTGGGTTTAAAATAAGACCACCAGAGGCTGATGATTTATTTAAAAAAGCAGGCAAAGATTTATTGAAGTATCTGGCCAGGACAGCCGCAAGAGCACCACACTCAGGCGGACTCCTCACGACTGCACTGCTTCAGGGACAGGCAGTTCTTTTTAAAGGTTCTGAGAAGGAAAACCCCTATTTTGTAACAAACTGTTGTTTGGAATTTTCTGCTGTTCTTCCTAGACAAAATGTTGCTGTCTGACCTTGTAGGCCAGAGACCAGATATGCCCACAATCTCAATACCATGCCAGGTGTCAAGGCCAGCATCAAGATAACCATTAAGTGCACATAGGGCTGGCTCTTTAATAAAAAATTTTTAAAAAAGGAAGTTCTGCCTGCAACTATCCTATTGTTTAAGTAAGTAAGTGAAGGTCGAAGTCAGAATAGTAGGGTTAAAATTCAAACAGCAGTTTTTACCCAAGTATGATTGCTACCATATTTCAGATCCCACACAAATACTGAAACTATCAATAGTAAGCAATAACTCCGCAGCCCCTCCAGCCACAGCCCCTGGGAGCCATACTCTACGTTCAGTCTCCACACATCTGCCTGTTCTACGTGTGTCATGGAAGTGGAGCCATACAATGTTTGTCCTTTGTGCCCAGTTTATTTCACTTAGCATCACGAAGACTATTCCATTGCGTGAACATATCTGTTTGGCTGTTGTTGGACCATGGGTTGCCTTCACCTTTTGGTTGTGGCTCGTGCTGCTATGAACGTGGGTGTAAACGATCCTGGAGACCCGAGGTCAGTCTTTTGAGTGTGTGCCCAGAGGCGGGCTTACGGGGTCACATGGTGACTCAGTGTTTAATTTCTGAGGAACATAGGACAGTGCTCCCCAGTAGCTGTTCCATCTCATATTCTCCCTACTGGTGCACAATGGCTCCAGGCTCTCCATTCCCAACACTTGTTCTTTTCTTTTTCTAATATATATCTTTATTGATTTTAGAGAGGAAGGGTGAGGAATACAGAGAGAGAAACATCAATGATGAGAGAGAATCATTACTGGCTGCCACCTGCATGCCCCCCTAACTCAGGGGGATCGAGGCCACAACCCTGGCATGTGCCCTTGTCCAGAATCAAACCTGGGACCTTTCAGTCTGCAGACCGACACTCTATCCATTGAGCCAAACCAGTGAAGGCAACACCTGTTCTTTTCTGTGTGTGTGTGTTTAAATTCTTTGCTTTTTTTTTTTTTTAATCCTCATCAGAGGATATTTTTCTATTGATTTTTAGAGAGAGAAAAAGACAAAGAGAAACATTGATGTGAGAAAAACATATCGATTGGTTGCCTCCTGAATGAGCCCAGATCAGGGCCTGGGCCAGAGAGGAGCCTAAAACCAAGGTTCGTGACTGGAATTGAACCTGGGATCCTTTGGTCCTCAGGTCAGTGCTCTGCCACTGAGCCAAACCAGCTAGGGCTGTAGTCATTTTTTAAATAATAGACATCCTAATGGGTAGGAAGTGATGTCTCATTGTTTTTTGTTTTTTTCTTTTCTTTAAAAATAAATCTTTATTGTTCAGATTATTACAGTTGTTCCTCTTTTTCCCCCCCATAGCTCCCCTTCTCCCATTCCCACCCCACCCTCTGCCTCCCCCCACCCACTGTCCTCATCCATAGGTGTATATTTGTCCAGTCTCTTCTCACACCCCTTTCCCCCGGAGAATTGTCAGTCCACTCCCTTTCTATGCCCATGATCCTATTATATCCACCAGTTTATTCTGTTCATTAGATTTTTTATTCACTTGATTTTTACATTCACTTGTTGATAGATATGTATTTGTTGTTCATAATTTTTATCTTTACCTTTTTCTTCTTCTTCCTCTTCTTAAAGAATACTTTTCATCATTTCATATAATACTGATTTGAGGGTGATGAACACCTTTAGCTTTTTCTTATCTGGGAAGCTCTTTATCTGACCTTCAATTCTAAATGATAGCTTTGCTGGGTAGAGTAATCTTGGTTGTAGGTTCTTGCTGTTCATCACTTTGAATATTCATTCCTTGTCACTTCCTTCTGGCCAGCATAGTTTCTGTTGAGAAATCAGCTGTCGTATGGGTACTCCCTTGTAGGTAACTGTTTTTCCCTTGCTGCTTTTAATATTCTCTTTACCTTTTGCCCTTGGCATTTTAATTATGATGTGCCTTGGTGTGGTCCTCTTTGGATTCCTTTTGTTTGGGGGGTTCTCTGCTATTCCTGTACTTATAAGTCTACTTCTTTCACCAGGTGGGGGAAGTTTTCTGTCATTATTTCTTCAAATAGGTTTTCAGTATCTTGCTCTCTCTCCTTTTCTGGCACCCCCATAATTCAGATGTTGGTATGCTTGAAGTTGTCCCAAAGGCTCCTTACACTATCTTCATATTTTTTAATTCTTTTTTATTTTTTATTTTCTGGTTGGGTGTTTTTTGATTTTTTGTATTTCATATCTTTAGCTTGATTCTTGTGATCCTCTAGTCTGCTATTGGATCTCTGTATATTATTCTTTATTTCAGTCAGTGTATACTTAATTTCTAGTTGGTCCTTTTTCATATCCTCAAAGGTCTCACTAATTTTATTGGCCTTTTCTAGAAAGTTCTTGAAAAACCTTTTAACTGTGGTATTGAACTCTATATCCAGTCATTTGCTTTCCTCCATTTCTTTCATTTGTGACCTGTTTCTTTTTCTCCACATTTTAGCTTCTTCCCTGAGTTGATAGAGTGGCTTTGTGTTCTAGGTGTCCTATATGGCCCAGTGGCTCAGCCTCCCTAATTATCTGAGGTAGACACTCTTGGTACACCCATTTGTAGGCTGTGTGCCTTCATTGTTGTTGGTATCACTGGGAGGAATAGACCTCCAGGCCAATTGGCTGGGAGGATCAGCTGTGACTATGATGGGAGAACTTCTGTGCTGGAGTCACCCTTATAAGGCAAAACTTGCTTCAGTGGGGTTTTGGTGCTCACTGAGTAGGCTTCCTGAGTGTGTCCCTTATGCATCTGAGGAGTTGTATGTATCTGTTCAGTTTTAACAACATTTGTTAAATAGCCCATCTTTGCCCCCTTTGTCAGATATTTTTAAAAATATATATTTTATTGATTTTTTACAGAGAGGAAGAGAGAGGGATAAAGAGTTGGAAACAACAATGAGACGTGTCCACACTGGGGATGTGTCCGCAACCAATGTACATGCCCTTGACCGGAATCGACGCTCTATCCACTGAGCCAAACCGGTTTCGGCTCCTTTGTCAGATATTAACTAACCACAGAGGCCTGGGTTCCTTTTCGGGCTGTTTTCCTCCACGGACCCATGTGTCTGTTTGTGCCGGTTCCAGGTTGTAAGGAGGATAGCTTGATATCAGGGAGAGTGATTCCTCCAACTTTGTTCTCCCTCAGGATTGCTGTGCTGTTTGTGGTCTTCTGTGGTTCCACACAAATGTTTGAATTACTTGTTCTAGTTCTGTGAAATATACCATTTATGTGTTGGTAGGAATTGCATTGAACTTATAGATTGCTTTGGGTAATATTTTAATGATGGTAATTCTTCCTATCCATGGGCACAGGACTTGCTTCCATTTATTTGTATTTTCAATTTCTTCCTTCAGTGTCTTAGAATTTTTAGAACAGGTCTTTTCCCTCCCTGGTTAAACTTATTCCAGATTTATTATTTTTTGAGGCAACTATAAATGGAATTGTTTTCTTAGCTTCCCTTTCTAGTAGTCCATTGTTGATATATGAAAACGCAACAATATTTATTTTGTATCCTGCTATTTTGCTGAGGCTCCCGTCCCCCGAGGCCTCCGGGTGGGAGGGAGGGGCGCCCAGGCTGAGGTGCCAGCTCTGCCCCAGGGACAACATCAGGGCCCTGGCCATGGAGCTGGACTTCTGGGCCGAGAAGATGAATGTCTCTGTGAGTGTGGGGGGGGGGAGCTACGTCCTGAATCGCTACCACATCCCTTATGGGATGCCCAGGTGAGGCCCTGTCTTCACTCCTGAGCGGGTGTCATCAGCCCTGGCAGGAGGGCACGTGCCTCATGCCCCCTCTCAGGGGACGAGTCTGGGGATGGAGCTGCGTCTTAGGAAAGGAGTCCTGGGCTGAAGCTAGTGTGGCCTGCACCACCTTCGCCTCCTCCATGCCACTGGCTTGGCCTTGGAGACCCACAGAGTCTGCAGCCGTGAGTGCCAACGTGGGACAGTGGGTGCCCGTGGGCAGACCTTGGTTGGTGTCCTGCTGTTAGAGGCCCAGGGCCTGGGGCTGGAAAAGGGTGCCTCAGGTCTCCTGCCCCTGCCCCTGCTCCTACCACCTCCCCCTGCGGATCAAGACCACTGTTTTGTTGCCCTCAGTTGCACATGGCTGGCTTGGCCACAAGGACACCTGCGCCCGCAGAGTGAGGGGCCCCACGCCCCGCTGTGAGTGTGCGGGAGGCGGCATCCCCACACATGGCCACTGGTTTCTGGAGGAAAAGGAAGGTGCTCTGGGCTGGGTGGCAGCAGGCCCTGGTTTCCGTGGTGGCCTCTGCCATGCCTCTTCTCACCTCGCTGCCCGCTGTGACCTCACTCTGTGGACAGGGCACCAGCCCAAGGAGGCCGCTCACTCACCCTGCTGGCCCAGCGTCAGCACACAGGTCCTCCTGGGGGAGGGGGGCGCTCTCTCTCTCTCTCTCTCTCTCTTTTTCTCGCCCTGGAATCAAGGGGACCAAGAGACTTTTTTTTTTTTTTTTCAATTTATGTACAATTTATGTTCATCACAGAATTTTTAAAAATAAGTATTTTTGATTCCAGAGGGAGAGGGAGAGAGACAGAAGCATAAGTGATGAGAGTCATGGATCAGCTGCCTCCTGCACACCCCACACTGGGTATCGAGCCCGCAGCCCAGGCCTGTGCCCTGACCGGGAATTGAACTGTGACCTCCTGGTTCATAGGTGGATGCTCACCACTGAGCCGCACAGGCCCGGCTCCCTGGAAGATGTTAAAGCAGAGCGGGTTCCAGGAGCGCCGTGTGTGGGAGCTGGTGCATTCCCAGGGACAGGTCTGTGGAGGAGCGGGTGTGGGACCCTTGGTTGCCAGATCTCCCAACCTTTTGAAATAAAAGGAAATACATCTTTTTACTTAAAATATCCCACATGGTAAGTGTCCCAATGTCCCACACTCTAGCTGAAACCTGGGGGTGATGCCTGCGTGCGGGAGGAGTGAGGAGAGGGCCCCTCGCGGGAAAGAAGCCTCAGCTGGCGCCTTGGGCCTGTCACAGCCGGCCCTAAACGCTCAGAACCCACCCTGCGTGCAGGAATGAGGCGCCCGCAGAATCCCAGGGCAACGGATAGACAAGCGCCTGTTCTTTTCCTCTGTCTGGACCGCCTCAGCCCACTTGGGGGGCCTGCGGCTCAGAGGGGTTCCCTGACCTTCTGGGGGCTCCTCCCAGGTCTGAGCGCCGGGAGCATCGTCAGGGGGAAAGCCACACTAAACAGTTCACTCAGCTTGGGTTTGCAGCGGGGCCGCAGCTTGTGGGGAGCACTGAGAAAGGGACCCCGAGATGCCCTCAGCCTCCTGTCTCAGAAGCAGCCCCCCTACGCCCCCAGCACCGCCCTGCGGCTCTCCCAGGCCCTGACCCAGTGCCTCCTGTAGCAGAGGGACCAGTCCCTCCAGCCCCCAGCACACACTGAGCGCATGGGGCCGGCCGGCTCACTGAGCCCCAGGCGCGGGGCTGCTGGCGGAGGAGCTGCTGGGCTGCTCACTGGGTCATGTAGTCCCCTGGACCCGGAGGAAGCCCATGGGTGATCTCCCTCTCCTGTCTCTCTCCCCGATGTCTCTCTCCCCCTCACTCATGTCTCTCCCCCTCACTCATGTCTCTTACTCCCTGATGTCTCTCTCCCTCATGTCTCTCTCTCTCTGGAAGCCTGTCCTCAGTGAGGAGTGAGTGAGTGAATGAATGAAGGAGTGGGAGGCTTTGCAGTTGCCCTCTGCCCTCCCACCCTCCTGCCTCTGGCACAGAGGCCGCCTGCAGCGGGCGGGGCCTGAGCTGGAGCGGCAGCTAAGGCGGCGCCCAGAGGGGGGCAGCCGCCCGGGGCCCTCGGGCGCAGACCTGGCGCTGGCTCCACGAGGAAAGCGCCCCAAGCCGCAGGCTCCGTCCCGGACCCCCTGGGCGTCGCGGCCTGGAGGCGGGAGGCGGCCCCGCAGCTGCCCGTCCCTGAGCTGTGCTCCCTCCTGAGGCGCGTCTTCGACATGTTAACCACCGTCCGTCCGCCGGCCCGGGCCCAGGGCTGAGCTGGACCGATGGCCGGGTCCGGGTGGGTCCCGTCAGGGCGCAGGCGGGCTGGGGGTTCCGACGGGGGGTGCGGGGGCAGCGGGTCCCCGTTTCCCTCAGCACGGACCCCCCATCACCCTCACCCCTCTGAGCCATAAAACAGCAGCGCCAGAGAGGCCGCCGGCTGGGCTGGCTCCGGCCGCCATATGCACGGCGAGGGCGGGCCCCGGAGCCGCTCGGAGCCCCGCTCTCCTCTGCGCAGGCGCTGCTGCGGCCCGGCGCCCGCCCTCCTCCCAGTGCGCAGGCGCCCTGCAGCCCCCGCCCCCAGACCGCCCGCCGCGCCGGGCCTGGCGCTGTGAGGGGCTCAGGCCCGCCTGGTTCCGCCGCGTCCGGTCCCCGCGCAGACACGTCCGTGGTCCCTGAGGCCAGGCTCCTCTCTGAAGAGGGGCGGCCTCCTCCAGGGGCGCGGCCCGAGGAGACGCTGTTTGTGTGGGTCGCCATCCCGGGCACCTGTGCTGAGCCGGGAAGCTGCACCCGCAGCTCAGGGGAGGACGGACCCAGGCCCCGCGGAGAGGCGCCCCAGCGGCCACCGGCCTCGCCTGGGGGCCCCGTCAGCCGGGCGCGCCACGCTGCCCTCCAGGAGCCTCCCGTGCGGCCTGCAGCGCACGCCTGGCGGGAGGGCGGCGTGGCCGTCCGGGCGCTGCTCCCGCACTCGCCCCGGGCGTCGGTCGCCCTGTCCGGGCCCGCGTGTGGTGCGGAGGAGCCTCTGCCTGGCCGCCATCGGCATGGAAGCGAAGGTGGACAAGAGCAGCCACCGGAGCAAGCCCGTCCCCGGTCCCGGCTCAGCGGGAGAGGATTGTCAGGACCCGGGACTTCATCGCCGTAGACCCAGGGGCTCAGGCCTCTCACTCCTCAGGGGAAGGGAATTCCGGGTGCACACCCAGCCTCCTCACCGCCGTCAGCCGGGAATCCGCCCGAACCCGGACCTGGCTGAGCGAAGGCTCCCGCAGGCCCTCCCGTCCGCCGGCCTGCGGGCAGGGCTGCTCCCAGGAGGCAGCTCCCCGCTCCCCCAGGGCTCCTCAGCCAGGGCTTCCTCTGGCCGCAAGTCCTCGGCATGCTCTGCCTCGCGGGTTCTCACATTCTCACCGAGGCACGCGGTTGGTCAGTCGGGGGGAGGGGGCAGGAAGGAAGGAAGGATCTGATGTGGCAACTTCCAGCCTTGGCTCCAGGCTTGGCCACTGAGTGAAGGCTGCTCAGGCGGCGTGAGGGCGCAGGAGCGTCTTCTTAGGGCCAATCTCATTGATGTGTGTGATACAGGCCGGCCCGCAGCACAGCCCCTACCCCCTGGCAGACACAACGCCTTCTTCCTTCAAATAGGGAAAAACTCAGAGCGCATGGGTCAGTTCAGAGTAGAATGATAAGAAGCATAGGAATGCTTACTTTATCCTATTTTCTTCAGATTTTGTTTTGAAAACTGAAACATTAACAGCTCCAACTGACACTTCCTGTCGCCTGTCCTGCTTGCATCCTGCCCTCCCCTCAGGGGAAAGTACCCCCACATGTCTTTATGTTTTTACCGTATGTATTTACAAACAATGGATAGCATCGCTTTGCATGCTATTTTTTATTTTTGTGAATCTACATAACATCATATTGACAGTTTTCCCCATTTTTAATCTTTAAGATCCTTGCTTTCCATTACCTTCATTACTTCATGCCATTTCCTTCTGGCCTGTAGTTTCTGATGAGAAATCAGGTGTCAGCCTTATGGGAGCTCCTTTGTAGGTAACAAATTGCTTTTCTCTGGCTGCCTTTAGGATGCTGTCTTTAATTTTTGGCATTTTAATTATGATGTGTCTGGGCATGGGCCTGTTTGGGTTCTTTTTGCTTGGGATTCTCTGTGCTTTCTGAACTTGCATGACTTTTTCCTTTACCAGGTTAGGGAAGTTTCCTGTCATTATTTCTTCAACCACATTCTCTATTCCTTTCTCCCATTCTGCCTCTGCTGGCACTCCTGTTATTCTAACATTGTTATGTTTCATGTTGTCCCAAAGCTCCCTTAAGCTGTCCCCTGTTTTTTAATTGTTTATTCTTTTTTGTTCTTTGATTTTTTCTACCCTATCTTCTAATTCACTAATTTATCCTCAGCTTCTCCTAATCTGCTGTGTATTCCTTCCAAAGTGGTCTTTATTTGTGCTGTCATTCTTTATTTCTGTTTTCATAGTTACTATATCTTTTCTCATGCTGTTTAGCATCTTTACCATCATTATTATATCAGATAAATATCTTGTTTCCACTTCATCTATTTTTTCTTCTGGAGAATTCTCTTGTTCTTTCATTTGGGGGTTGTCTCCTCCAGTGCCATGAAGAGAAGTCTCCATAACTTTCGGCTGTGAAAACAGTGAGGATTATGGCTGAGTAACACAGAGGCTGTTGGAGTCCCAGGCAGTTCTCTTAAAGGGCCCATGTATGGACTTACTTGAATTCCCTCCCTCTAGTTCCAGCACTGGGGCAGCAGGTTGAAAGGCACAGAGACATATGAGGAGGAATTGCATTGTCCAGCATCAGAGTGAGCTGGGCTGGGGTGGTGGTGGTACCCAGCTTTCTACCAGACAGAAGTATTGGCAAAGTCCATTGTTAATTTTCCAAGCCCTCCCCATATAGAGCCTGCCTTGGCACATGCTTCAGATTTTCCTAAAATCTCTCAAACAGGAAGCATGTAGCCTCAGCATGTCCCATACCTCTCGCTAAAAGGCCTCAGGCCCAGCACTGGCAGTGGCGGGCCTTGGTTTGCAGCTTGGCCTCACCTGGGTACTTCCAAGCCCAGCACACGCAGCAGCCATCTGCACATAACTTTGTAGGTTAGGCACGGTGATCCTGGCAGAACACAAGTGGTGGTTGACCTTGGCCTGCGCCTCCCAGGATGCCCCAGAGCCAGTGCTCCTGGACAGCTTCTGACCACATCAAACATTGATGTGCAAATAACAATCAAGGCTCAACTATAAGAGAAGGGTATACACAGCCCACATAGGGGGTGCATCTTGAGTGCCAAACTTGGGTGACCAGGTAGGCTGTGCCACTGGATCCTACAGGTCACCTACTACATTAAGCCACTCTACTAAGTCTGGGAGACATAGCAGCTGTATGTAAAACATAGAAACTCGGAGGGCTGCCAAAATGAGGAGACAAAGAAGCATGTCCCAAATGAAAGAACAACAAAACTCCAGAAAAAGAACTGAACAAAATGGAGACAAGCATTCTACCAGATACAGAGTTCAAAACACTGATTATAAGGATGCTCAATGAAATTAAGAGAAGAGTAGAGGAACTTAGAAATTCAACAAAGAGACAGGAAACATAAAAATAGAACTAAAAATATATAAAAAGGAACCATTGAGAAATGAAGAACACATGAACTGAAATGAATATATTTCAGGGAATCAACAGATTACATAAAGCCAAGAATCAAATCATTTGAATATATGGAAACAGAAATCACCCAATAAGCACAGCAAAAAGAAAAGAATTATAAAAATAAGGTTAATGTAAGGAGCCTCTGGGACAACTTTAAGTGTACCCACATCTGCAATGTGGGGGTACCAGAAGGAGAAGAGAAAAATTCCCTAACCTGGTGAGGGAAATAGACATACAAGTCCAGGAAGTTCAGAGAGTCCTAAACAAGATGAACCCAAATACGTCCACACCAACACACCACAATTAAAATGCCAAAAGGTTGAAGACAAAAGTTAAAGTAGCAAGAGAAAAGCGGTTAGTTGTCTACAAGGGAGTGCTTTGCAGCCCGGAGGGAGTGGCAAGAAATGTTCAAAGTCACGAAATGCAAGGATCTACAACCAAGATTATTCTACCCAGAGAAGCTATCATTTAGAATTGAAGGTCAGATAAAGAGTTTCACAGGCAAGAAAAAAACTAGGAGAGTTAATTGCCACCAAACCAGAATTATATGAAATGTTAAAGGGTCTTCTTTAAGAAGGGGAAGAAAGATAAAAACTATGAACAAGAAAATGGCAATAAATACATATTCTTCAATAATTGAATCTAAAAATTAAAATAAACTAGCAGAAAAGAGAACATTTTGAGGGTTTCCAGATGAGAGGGGTACTGGGGGGCTGGGTGAAAAATGAGAGGATTAAAATATACAAATTGGGCCAAAACCGGTTTGGCTCAATGGATAGAGTGTCGGCTTGGGGACTGAAAGGTCCCAGGTTCGATTCTGGTCAAGGGCATGTATTAATACTTTGGTTGCAGGCATATCCCCAGTAGGGGGTGTGCAAGAGGCAGCTGATCGATGACTCTCATCAATCTAACTATCTCTCTCCCTTTCTGTACAAAATCAATAATATATTTTTTAAAAATAAGATATACAAATTGGTTGTTATAATATATGAGAGGGCAGGACAGGATTAACTCGACAGGGCTAACTCCTGACTCCATCTTGTACTGTATCCTCCATTTTGTATAACTCTGTCACTGTGTAACTGGACAGCCCTCACCCAACCAGTCGGGGTCAGCCAAAGCAGTGACCTCACCACCCATCCCCCAGACCCCTATAAAACCCTTTGTTCTGTTGAAGCTCGCTCTCTCTCCACCTCACTGCTGAATTGGTGTACGTGGGATTGAGCTCAGGCTAGCTCAAAATAAAAAAGGCTCTTTGCTTTTGCATCGGACTTGGCTCCCTGGGAGTTTTGGGGGATAACAAAATCTGGGCATAACAATATAGTCATGTGGATGTAAATTACAGTATTGGGAATATAGTCAGCAATATTTTAATAACTATCTATGGTGTCAGATGGTGCAAGATTCATTGGGACGATCACTTAGTAAGTAAGCTATGTAATGTCCAATCACTAGGATGTACACCTGAAAACTAATAATGCCTGTCAATAGTAATTTTAAAAATATAACATGATTTTTCAAAGGTGTATTTCTTCTTTTCCAAATATACAGTCAACCTAGTAAATAGTCACAAGTCCTTTTGAGGAAGTTTAGAAAGGGGACTCAGCTTCCCTTTTACTTAGAGGCTGTCAGTGAACTGGCTCAGTCCTCAAAACTTCAGAGATGATCAACAAGCTGGCTCAAGTCAGAATTCTGCTCACCAGATCTAGAGCTTTTCTGTGCATCCACATCAAGTAAAACATCAGAAGACTGTCATCTATTCAGTTCTAGGGACACTGTAGTCAATTAGATAAGGACAAAGGTGTCTACAGATAAGGGCCCCTCTTCAGAACTTCCAGAAGCCTTCTCTTTGTATGTTAATTGCATGCTCATAATTTTAATTCTTATGTGTGCACTTGAGGGCCTATTTTTGCTAATTGCCATAGCCCCTGGATTTCTCCATGCCTTGCTTTTCCATTACCTGAAGTTTATCCCTTGGTACCACTGGCAGAAATTGGAATTGTGATACTGTATACCATGGGTTTCTCATATCCATTCCCATGTCTCCCCTTCACCAATCCCCATGGGCTACCATTGATCTCGTCAGATACGTCCAATCCCAGAATCTTAGTCTAAGAATCTATTTTCTGAGGTCAGTTCAGGTCCCAATTACTGTCTGAGTCCCAACACAAAACAGAGAGCACACTTGTAAAAGGAGGGAATCTGAGGACAGTTTATTTACATACGCCCTATTTACAAAGGGAGAGGTATAGGAAAACCCAAGTGAGTGGAGGGGGGGAAAAGATCATGAGGCAAAGAATCCCCAGTATAGTCTGTAATTAGATTAAGTCTTGCACAGAGTGTGGCAAAAGTAGGTTCACAATTATTCATATGGAAATACAGTAATCTATACTAATAAAAGCCTAGGTGGCCCTCAAGTCATCACAAGATGACTTGTTGTGAGTGATCAGGCCAGCAGGGAGGGCAGTTGGGGGCGATCAGGCCAGCAAAGGAACAGTTAGGTGTCAGTTGGGTCGGCAGAAAAGCAGTTAGGGGGAGATCAGGCAGGCAGGCAGAGTGGTTAGGGGCAATCAGGCAGGAAAGCAGGCGAGTTGTTAGGAGCCAGCAGTCCTGGATTGTGAGAGGGATCAGGCCTGAACTGGCAGTCAGACATCCCCCAAGGGGCCCCAGATTGGAGAGGGTGCAGGCTGGGCTGAGGAACAACCCTCCCCAGTGCACAAATTTCATGCACTGGGCCTCTAGTCTTACCTAATAATAGACTAACATCTAAATTGACTGTATCTCTGCTATGCCCACCAGCCAATCAGGACTGATATGCAAATTAACCCAACAAAGATGGCAGTTAATTTGTACAAACAGGCAGTAAGCGACCATGGGCGGGCAGGATGCTTGCGTTGTCACCATGGCGACAATGCAGGTGTCCTGTCCCACCCCTGGTCTCTCAGGGCCTCTGGGCTGGAGTGAAAAGGCGGTGCCAGCAGCCAAGGAAAGGAAGGCCCTTTCTAGCACAAATCTTAGGGCACTAGGCTTTTAGTTTATAATAATAAAAGGGTAATATGCTAATTAGATCAGACATTCTTCTGGGTGACCTGGACAAAGCCTGGGCTGCAAGGGAAGCCCGGGTCCTGAGGGAAGCAGGTGCCAGCAGCTGGAGGAAAGCCTACTCTTGCACAAATTTCGTGCATCAGGCCTTTAGTTTATAATACAAAAATAAACTGTTTTGTACCCTGGCCCATTTGGCTCAGTTGGTTGGGTGTCATCCTATGCACTGAAAAGCTGCTGGTTCAATTCTTGATCAGGGCACAAGCTAAGGTTGGGGATTTAATTCCCAGTAGGGGAGTAACCCCTTCCTCTGTCTCTAAAAAAATAGCTTGCCCCAGCTGGTTTGGCTCAGTGGAGAGTGTTGGCCTGCAGACTGAAGGGTTTCAGGTTCAAGTCTGATCAAGGCCACATGTCAGGTTGTGGACTCATCTCCAATTGGGGGTGGGGAGCAGCTTTCAGGAGGCAGCTGACCAATGATTTTTATCATTGGTGTTTCTCTCTCCCTCTGAAATCTATAAAAATATATTTTAAAAATGTTTTGTGCTCTCCCAGAGCTATGGGCTCAGAGGGAAAACTGCTCCATCTAGCAAGGAAAAGTGGATCTTATCTGAGGCCTGAAAAACCCACAACTGTGGAGACCACCGAACAGCTGTGAGGCTCCAATTGGCGCAAACACACGGATTCAAGGGAGCTCTTCACTCCAACACCACAGAAAGGTCCGATTTTGCTGGGGATAACGTGAGGGATCTCGGTCCTGGCGGCGCTGGCCGTGGCGGTGGAGGCGGCCACAGTGGCTGAGGAGATGGAGAGAAGCATGAGCGCGCTGCAAGAATCTGAGGACCAGGGAAGTCTGTGCCCACAAAAGTCCCCCACTGTTGGGTCTGGCATGATCCATGAATGTGGAAGAGGGTCCTCAAGGTTGCTAACAAAGGGGAATCTTTAAAAAAAGCAACGCATTCTGATCTGACAAGAGGGAAAACGTTAGAATTTGAAAGGTGTGCAGGCTGCTTGAACTTTCGTGCAAATCCATCCTGAGCATACCTGGGCTTGTTCTCCTTCATCCCTTTGCTTCTGAGTGCTAAGCAAAGACTACCCAGTTTGGCATATCCTGGGAGACTGCAGGGGGAAATTGTGTTTTGGAAACCGGGGATCAGAGCAGGGAGAGACCGTCTGGGAGCCAGCTCAGAGGTGGCCTACCTCCACAAACTGGTATTGAGTGCCATAGAGAAAGAAGGCTAGAGCAGCCAAAAAGATGGGGAAGTCAATCCAGAAACACTGCCACCTAGGGGCTGAATCACAAACTGATTTTTTAAAATTATTATACAGTGGTGCCTCACACAACGAACTTAATTCGTTCCAGGAGCAAGTTTGTTATGCGAAAAGTTCGTTATGTGAAACGTGTTTTCCCATAACAATACATGTTAAAAAAAATAATTCGTTCTGTAGCATAAAATATGCTAAGATGACATAAAAAAAGATAAATTTTTTGTTATTATTTTTATTTAGATACATCATGATATAAAAAAAATAGAGTTTAACTTAAAAGGACGACTGCCGCGATACGTGCTTAAGTTAAGCGCAGTGACTAACGACTGCCTGCAGTGCCTGCGCAGAAGGATGCAATACATTGGCAGCGATCGTGGAAGCTCGGGTGACTTCGTTGTGTGAAACGAAGTTCGTTGTAGGAATCATGAAATGAAGTTCGTTGTGTGCAGCGTTCGCTGTGCGAGGCATTCTTTATGCGAGGCACCACTGTAGTAATATTATTTAATAAAAAATAAAGGGACATAAGACACTAAGAAACAGCCTACTTAAAAATAAGGACTAGCTTACAACACTGAGGTGCAGTGGAACGCAGAGAACTGCAATACTGTCTGGACTGAGAAACAGGTGTGCCAAACAGAATAACAGAGGAAGTGAATGATCTTCACTACTGCACATTTTTTATGCTAATTTTTCTATTTTTTATTTTATTTTCATTTTTTACATCTTTTACTTAAGAAACGATTTTTTTTCCTCACTTGATTTTACACTTTTAATTATTACATTTTTAGTTTCAATCAGCATTATTACTACTGCTATTTTACCTTTTTGTTCCCTTTTTTTTTAATTTATTTATTTTTATTTTTTAAGAAACATTTATTAATTTTTACTTTTTTAAAGTGCCATTCTATTTTACATTAGGATTAGTGTTCATTTTATTTTCATCTTTCCTATACCATCGTTTAACCCTAACACAACTCAACCTTTATGCCATCACTCTCTTCCTAACCTTTCCCCTTTTGGTGTTCTGTTTATTTTAACCCTTTTCTGCTTTAGATTTTCCCTATTCTTTCTGCCTACCCCCTGCTAAAATTTTCAACCTACTTATATATCTAATTTCCAATACCCTGCTCCAAGTGCATACACACCACTCTCTTTGCTGTCTTAACTATAAAAAAAAATTGTTTTCCTCTCTGTCCTTTTGTTGTTGTGTTGATTGAATTTTTAGGCTTTTTAGTGAGATTGTTTTCCTTATTCTTCTGTTGTTGTTGCTTGGTATTTTTTATTTGTTTTTGTACTTCTGTTTTCCCTTGCCTTGCTTGATATTAGTGTGTGTTGTATTGTAGATTGTATTAATCTCCAAGTACTGTTGTTGGCATTTGCTGGGATTAGGGTTGTTCTATTGGAATTTTCTCCCCATAAACAATATATAGTTTGTTCCCCTTTTCTCTCTTAGTCTCTTTCTTATCTCTCTCTTTTTTTTCCCTTTTCCTATTTCCCAATTTCATTTCAACACTCCATTTTTTTCCTTTCTTTTCCCCTCTTTTTTATTTTTATTTTTTATTCTTCTTTCTCTCCTATCCCCTAATTTGCCTTTCTCTAGTGGTTACCCTTATTAAAGGTTATTAATATTGCAAATACATTTCTGTTCAGTGCCTTTTGTATTGTACTGTGTTGTGTTGTATTTTGTGCCTTTAAGTCAATGCTGGAGAGAGAGAGAACTACACAACCAGACATCCTGAAAAGAGAGACCATGGGGAGACAAAGAAATAGCCCACATATGAAAGAAAAGCAGGCACCACCAGGAAAGGAAGTAAACGAATTAGAGACAAGCAACCTACCAGAGCAGGAATTCAGAGAAATGATTGTAAGATGGCTAAAAAGAATGGAAGACAAATTTGACAATATGAGTAAGAACCAAGAGGAAATAAAAAAGAACCAATAAGAAATGAAAAATGACATCGCTACTGTAAAGAACTCAATAGAAAGCATCAAGAGTAGCCCTACCTTGTTTGGCACAGTGGATAGAGTGCTAAACTGCAGACTGAAGGGTCCTGGGTTCTATTCCAGCCCAGGCTCTGGTCAGGATGCATGCAGGAAGACAACCAGTCCATGTGTTTTTCTCACATATTTCTGTCTTTCCCTATCTCTTCCACTGTCACTAAATCAATGGGAAAATATCCTCAGGTGAGGATTAAAAAAAAAAAAAAGTTTTCCTCCTCTTATGTGGAAACCGGTTTGGCTCAGTGGATGGAGCATCGGCCTGTGGACTGAGGGGTCCCAGGTTCGATTCAGGTCAGGGGCATGTACCTTGGTTGCGGCACATCCCCAGTAGGGGGTGTGCAAGAGGCAGCTGATTGATGACTCTCTCATTGATGTTTCTAACTCTCTATCCCTCTCTTTTCCTATCTGTAAGGAATCAATGAAATATATTTAAAAAGAAAAAAGAAAACAAGAAAACATCAAGAGTAGACTAGAAGAAGCAGAAGACCGCATCAGTGAGCTAGAAGACAAGATGGAAAAAAATACCCAATTAGAGCAGCTTCTAGAAAAAAAAAATTTAAAAAGCAGGAGGAGAGCCTAAGTGAACTTTGGGACAATACAAAACAAAACAATATTAGAGTAATAAGGGGTTCCAGAAGGAAAGGGAACTGAGGAAGACATAGAAAACTTATTTCAAGAAATGACAGAAAACTTTCCTGAGATAAAGAAAAAACCAAACAAATCCAAGAAGCTCACAGAGTCCCAAACAAAATGAATCCGAAAAGACTGAGGCCAAGGCACATTATAATCAAATTGGCAATGATAAAAAATCTTAAAAGCAGCCAGAGACAGAAAGTTACAAATAAAGCAACCCCCATCAGACTAGCAACTGATTTCTCAACAGAAACTCATCAGGTCAGAAGGGAATGTAATGTAATATACAAAGTCATGCATAGGAAGGGTCTGAATCCAAGAATACTATACTCAGCAAGACTATCAATCAAAATTGAAGGTGAAATCAGGAGCTTCACAGACAAAAAAAAAAAAAAAAAAAAAAAGACTAAGGGAATTTATCACTACCAAACCAGCAATGCAAGAAATGCTAAAGGGTCTGCTGTAAAAATAAAAAAGAAACAGGAAGCAAAGAAGGAACACAGCGTTATAGAATAAAAATGGCGACAAATAAGTACCTATCAATAATAACCTTAAATGTAAATGGATTAAATGCTCCAATCAAAAGACATAGGTAATGGATTGGATAAGAAAACAAGACCTATATATCTGCTGTCTACAAGAAACCCATTTCAGAAAAAAAGATGCACACAGACTGAGGTGAAGGGATGAAAAAAGGTTTTCCAGGCAAATGGAAATGAAAAAGAAGCTGGGGTAGTAATACTTATATCTGACAAATTAGAACTCAGAGTGAAGGACATAAGAGATAATGAAGGCCACTTCATAATATAATACTAAAGGGAGCAATCCAACAAGAAATAATGCTGGTAAACATATATGCACCTAATACAGGAGCACCCAAATACATAAAAAAAAATTGCTGGAGGACATTAAGGGAGAGATTAATAGCAATACAATCATAGTAGGAGATTTTATTGTAATACCCCACTGTCACCTTTGGACAAATCATCTAAACAAAAAATCAGCAAAGAAACATCAATCCTAAATGACTCACTAGACCAGATGGAATTAATTGACATCTTTAGAACATTTCATCCCAAAGCCACAGAATATACATTCTTCTGAAGTGCACATGGGTCATTTTCAAAGATAGACCACACAGGCAGTCTCAAGAAGATAGAAATCATATCAAGCATCTTCTCAGATCATTGTGGCATAAAACTGGAAATCAACTAATAAAAATAATCCAAAGAAATCAAACACATGGAGACTAAACAGCATGCTATTAAACAATGACTGGGTTGCCAGAGAAATCAAGGAAAAAATAAAAAACATCCTGGCAACAAACAACAATGAAAACACAACAATCCAAAATCTATGGGACACATCAAAAGCAGTCTTGAGAGGGAAATTCATAACTCTACAAGCCTACTGCAAAAAAAAAAAAAAAAAAAAGGTAATAAATTATTTAACTCTACAACTCAAAGAGTTAGAAAAAGAGCAACAAGAAAAGCCCTGTGTAAGCAGAAGGAAGGAAATAATAAAAATCAGAGCAGAGATAAATGACATAGAGACCAAAGAAACAATACAAAAGATCAACAAAACCAAGAGCTGGTTCTTTGAAAGAATAAACAAGATTGATGGACCTCTAGCCAGGCTAACCAAGAAACAAAGAGAGAGGACCCAAATAAACAAAATCAGAAATGGAAGAGGTGAAATAACAACAGACCCAGCTGAAATACAAAGGATTGTTACAAAATACTACAAACAACTCTATTCCAACAAACTGGACAACCTGAGGAAAAGGACATATTCCTAAAAAAATGTAACCTTCCAAAACTCAATCAGGAAGAATCTAAAAATCTCAATGGGCCAGTAACTTTGGAAGAAATTGAAGCAGTCATCAAAAAGCTTCCAGCCAACAAAAGCCCAGGGCCAGATGGCTTCACAAGAGAGTTTTACCAAACATTCAAGGAAGAACTAAAACCTATCCTCCTCAAACTATTCCAAAAAATCCAAGAGTAAGGAACACTTCCAAGCTTTTTTTTTGAAGCCAGCATTACCCTAATAACAAAACCAGATAAAGATAACACAATGAAAGAGAATTACAGGCCAATATCCCTCATGAACATAGATGCTAAAATCCTCAACAAAATTCTAGCAAATCGGCTGCAGCAGCACATCAGAAAGATCATACACCACGACCAAGTAGGATTTATTCCGGGAATGCAAGGATGGTACAATATCCACAAATCAATAAATGTGATACATCACATAAACAAATTGAGAGATAAAAATCATTTAGTCATATCAATCGATGCAGAAAAAACATTTGATAAAATCCAACACTCTTTCCTGATAAAAACTCTCAAGGTGGGAATAGAAGGATCATACCTCAACATAATAAAAGCTATATATGATAAACCCACAGCAAACATCATACTCAATCAGCAAAAACTAAAACCATTCCCTCTAAGAACAGGAACAAGACAGGGATGCCCAGTCTCACCAATCCTGTTTGACATAGTACTGGAAATATAATACTAGCCATTGTGATTAGACAAGAAGAAATAAAAGGCATCCAAATTGGAAAAGTAAAACTGTCCTTATTTGCAGATGACATGATACTAAAAACTCTAAAGACTCCATCAAAAAACTAATTGACTTAATAAATGAATTTGGCAATGTAGCAGGACACAAAATTAACGCCAATAAATCTATGGTATTTCTATACATCAATAGTGAACTTACAGAAACAGAGACCAAAAAAGCAATCCCATTTACCATAGCACCAAAAAAATTAAGATACCTAGGAATAAACTTAACTAAGGAGGTAAAAGACCTATACGCAGAAAACTACATGACACTGAAAAAAGAGAGGAAGATGTAAACAGATGAAAGAACATACCATGTTCATGGATTGGTAGAATCAACATAATCAAAATGGCCATACTTCCCAAAGCTATTTATAGATTCAATGCACTCCCCATTAAAATACCAACGGCATACTTCACAGACCTAGAAAGAACTCTCCAAAAATTCATCTGGAACAAAAAAAGACCCTGTATAGCCACAGCAATCCTGAGAAAGAAGGGTAAAGTAGGAGGGATCTCAATACCAGATTTCAAGCTGTATTACAAAGCCACTGTTCTCAAAACAGCCTGGTACTGGCACAAGAACAGACATATAGATCAATGGAATAGAATAGGGAATCCAGATATCTACTCAAACCTCTACACTCAATTACAATAATATTTGACAAAGGAGGCATGAACATACAATGGAGTCAAGACAATCTCTTCAATAAATGATACTGGGAAAATTGGACAGATACATGCAAAAAAAATGAAACTAGATCACCAACTTACACCATACACAAAAATAAACTCAAAATGGATACAGGACATAAACATAAGACAGGAAACAATAAAAATACTAGAGGAATCCACAGGCAGCAAAATCTCAGACATATGCCAAAAGAACTTCTTCACTGATACTGCCCCTAGGGCAATGGAAGCTAAAGAGAAAATAAACAAATGGGACTACATCAAAATAAAAAGCTTTTTTACAGCAAAAGAAACCATCAACAAAACAAGAAAGCCCACTGCATGGAAGAACATATTTGCATGTTATCACTGATAGTTTTAATCTCCAACATCAACAGACAGCTTATACAATTTAATAAAAGGAAGATAACTAATCCAATTAAAAAAATGGGCAACGGACCTAAATTGAATCTTTTCAAAAGAAGACAGAAGGAAGGCCAAGAGGCACATGAAAACATGCTCAAAGTCACTAATTATCCAAGAGATGCAAATCAAAACAACAATGCAGTATCATCTCACACCTGTTAAAATGGCTATCATCAACAAATCAACCTACACGTGCTGGCAAGGATACGGAGAAAAAGGAACCCTCGTGCACTGCTGGTGGGAATGCAGGCTGGTGCAACCACTGTGGAGAACAATATGAAGTTTCCAATTGACCCAGTAATCCCACTCCTAGGAACAATATGGAGTTTCCAACTGACCCAGTAATCCCACTCCTAGGAATATATCCTAAGAAACTAGAAACACCAATCAGAAAGGATATATGCACCCCTATGTTCATAGCAGCACAATCTACAATAGCTAGGATTTGGAAACAGCCTAGGTGCCCATCAGAAGATGATTGGATCCAAAAACCATGGTACATCTACACAATGGAATACTATGCTGCCATAAAAAAGGAATTCTCATCATTTGCAGCAACCTGGATGGAATTGGAGAACATCATGGTGAGTGAAATAAGCCAGTCAATGAAAGAGAAACACCACATGACCTTACTCATGGATAATAAAGATTATAAACTGATAACCAAAAAGATAGAGCAACAGACTGTCCAATTATAGCGGTAGGGTAGGGAGATAAGAGATCAACCAAAGGATTTGTATGCATGCAGATAAGCATAACCAGCAGACGCAAAACTCTGGGGAGGGTGGGCATGTATGGGAGTGTGGGGAGGGGCAATGGTAAGATATGTACACATATACCTTAATAAAAAAATGGAAGTTTTGTGTACTCACAACTGTAAAACTACTTTCCCCCTCACTGTACCTAAGTATTTCTTTGGGGGCAGGGTTATCTTATTTAGTTCTGTCTTGCATTTCTCACTTAGTTCTTCCTCAGTGTTTTGTAGTTCTTAGCACACAAATGACACTCACTAGGTTTACTCCTAAGTAAGTTTTGTGGGCATGTTTGTGTTACTGAAACACCTGATAAGTTCTGGGAAGTGATGACACCTTGTAGACATATTTTCTTTCCAAATGATTCTTGGGTTGGTTTAGGCTATAAAAATTGACCAAGTGCTCTCGCTTGTTTGGCTCAGCTTGCAGACTGAAGGGTCCTGGGTTCAATTCCAGTCAAGGGCATGAATCTTGGTTGCAGGCTCAATCCCCAGTGGGTTTGAGGAGGCAGCTGATCAATGTTTCTTACTTTCTATCCCTATCCCTTCCTCTCAAAATAAAATAAAATAAAATAAAATAAAATATATTTAAAAATAAATAATAAAAATTGACCAAGTGAGAAGTGGGTGCTGCAGTGTCTAGCTGGGCTGGATGAAGGCATCAGATTTTACTCAACAGGCTCCACCCTGCCTCAGCTGGACAGGAATCATTGCAACGCAGGTTCCTGCTGAAGAATGCACACACACACACACACACACACAGCTGGAGTTCCAGTGGGCTTTATTGAGATAAATTAACAAAAGCAAAGATTTTTATCAACCATCTTTTCTGAACTTTATAACCTCAACAGAGACTCTGGTCCACATGTGCATCTACAATGTAACGCCCAACAAAAAGGAAGCCCCACTGGAACATTTGCCAATTAACAGAAAGCCAATCGTCCCTTCCCCCAAATGTTTGCAAAGTTTTGAGTCCCCACTGTTCACTTCTCAGTGGAACTGGTCCCTTGTGGCTAGGGACAGTGAAATTATACCCCATTTTCATTGAACAAAAATTTTCAGGTTTTACTTTTGTTTCAAAAAGGGAATAGTGACTTTGTTTCCTCCAGGCACCCCTCCCCCACAACCACTGGTTAAACACAGTAGCTTGTATCCTCATATCCCACCCCTCCCCTCCCCTGCCCAGCATTGCCTGCGAGAACTTAAACACATTTCCTGTTGGAGCCTGTCAGCTGCGGAGGGGCAGAGTCCAGTGCAGGCTGGCTCCTGCGGACCTCATCAGCTGTCACGGCCTTTGAACCCTTAACTCTTTACCCCAGAGATGAGTTTTTAGATCAGGAGACTTTTTTTTTTTTTTGATTTTTAAAAACTATCTTTAAGGATATACAGAACCACAAGCTCACTCAAGTTCACCAAGTTGACTAATGTCAACTCCCACGAGGCCAATTATTGTTTGACAAAGATAATTGCCAGAAAATGATTCCACAGTAACAATTTTTAAGATACATACAATGCTGAACAAAGTGGCAAATTAAAATAACATGGCTTAATTCCCAAGAATTTATTTCATCTTCGTGTTACTCATCTAGAAGGGCAGAGTGTGGCTAAAGGCAATGTCTGTGGCTATGAGCTTCAAAGTGTTTCTAAATCCTCCTTGCGGACACCCTCCCCTTGGGGCAGTCACCTCCCTCCCACCCCTATAAAAAAAAAAGAAAAAAAATTAAGCCAAGTGATCAGAATGAGATGTTTGATTCCAACAAAGGACACTCCCGGCTTTGTGCTGAGTCGTCTGGTTCTAACCCAAGCATGATGGTATCGAACACAAAGCACACGGCAAAGGAAAGATGCTCCCATCTCATTCTGAAAACAAGTATTGATAACCACCCTCCCCCCACCCCCCCCTTTGGGGCCAACCCTTACTATGGTGCAGGGCAAACTTGAAAATTTAGAGACGAATTTAGGTTTTTCTCTCTCCTGTACTTCTTCCCACGGAAGATCATTTTGGAATTTAGTCCGATCCTAAAGGAAAGGCAAGTCTCTCCATGTATGGGGAGAGACAAAACGGCCCAGAGGCAGCCATAACCGCAGGCTGGACAATGGGCTGAGGTTATGTAAATATTTAGAGGGAATAGTTTTCATCCAAGTGAATGAACCACTGGAAAAATATCACCATTACTTAAACACCCTACACAGGAAGAACACGAAAACGATTCCCAATAGTAACAAATGCTCCTTATTGTGAAGGGGATTTAAAAAGAGAGACTAGGATTTCACCTAGTCCTTAGAGCAGCGGTCGCCAACTTTCGGACCTCACGGACCACCAGCGGTCCGCGGGCCACCGGCTGGCGACCGCTGTCTTAGAGCATCTTTCCATTTTACAATTCCTATTCAAGAGTCAAGCACCAAAACTGGACAGCGCCTGTACAAGACCGCGTCCAGTCCTGGTGTCCCAGACAGTTAAGTGCCACCCCTCATCCGAGGCTGTACTCAGTAATACTTTCAACTTAAAGTCTGTGCTTTAAGAGGGACCCACAGGCACGTGGCACCAAGCAGACAGTCTGAGGATGGCAGAGAGGACTGTGCTGTTTATAATCACTCGCACTCTAGCGAGATATAAAACTGCATTTATTAGCTTTCTTGCTTTTCTTCTAGAATGATCCCTCTTATCTTGCCAGAGATGGGGGAGAGAGTGCTGCATCAGTACACAGTAAGATATATTTTTTTGGTCAAAAGTTGATGCCTTTTAAAATTCCCTCCCTTTTCTCCTCCCTGGAAAGTTACTCCCTTAAGCAGGGCTTGTACTTAGTTGCCAACACTGGCTGCAGAAGAGCCCGTGGCGTGGACACCCAATGAACGAGCTTGTTGGGGCTTGTACTGTGCAGCTCTTGCTAGTTGTGAAGAGATTAGGGCTGTCTCATCAGGAGGCATCTGTAGGATTTTGATCTTCAAGGAATTTTGGGTGAGTCACAAATCATTTTTGTTTAGAACTACACAGAGTCAACAAAGCAACTTTGAATAACTGATTTCTTTATCCAGATGAGTTAAGCATGAAAACATAGGAAGGACTTGTACTATTTTAGGGCTTTGAAAAACAATGGAATATGGGGGGGAAAAATTATTTTGCCTTTTTTTTTTTTTAACCCTAGATGCCTCCTGATTGACCTAGTACACTGGGTTAAAGGGGAATTAAAAATGTTTTTTTAAAAAAAGTTCACTGGTTTTGATTCATCCCACTCCTTTTGCCTGGAGATCAGGCCAAACATCAAGCATGTTGGGAGGGGCACAATTTAATGCAACACTATTGACTGTAAAGCACTGCCAGCGATTTACACTGCGAACAGGACAGTTCTCGTCACAAAGCTAGCGGAGGGCAGGCAGCAGCTCTCAGGGTTGCCATCCCTGCAAGTTTACGTGTCCAAGTGGGCAGAGGGCAACAGCACAGGAAGTGACCCACGGAAACGGAGCCCAGAACTGCTAACCTCCCCGGAGCTGGTAATGGCTAATATTGTGCAAGGCAAACCCACGCTTTATACATCCATTGCTCAATCACTGCCGCTCAAGGGAGTTCCTGCACTGCGATGCACATTCTTTGTCCCCTTTTGCAGAGCTTAAAAAGTTTCTCAAACTTTTAAAAAGGGGGAAAAAAGCACAATCAGAGTCTTTCAAAGCTGGACGGGTGTTTGAAGTTTCCTTGCTCCCTCGGCAGGCCTCCTCTAAAGACGCCAGAGACAGTGTGGCAGCCGCAGTGAAGACTCCGGGGCCCTTTCTCAGCACAGGGTCCCCACAGGAGTCTGCTCGCTACAGTAAGAGGTCAAAGTACTTTCTAGAATTTAGTGTTGCGGAAAACTGAGCCCCTCTCATCTTAGCTGCTCCCATAATCACTCTAATCCCCTTAATCCCAGCAACCTTCATAAAAAAAAAAGATATATATATATGTATGTATATATATATGTATGTATATATATATATACACATATATATGAACGCAGAAAAAAACGTATTTACAAAGTTTATACAAGTGTACACACCCAGTTTTCTATGGGACACGCTCTGCCACAGAGGAAAGAGGTCAAGGCCGACAGGCTACGCCTCAGTGCCCTAGCTGCGCATGGAGAGCACGTGACCAGTCTCAGGGTTCCAGAGCACAGAGGCTAGCTGTATGGCTCCTGCGGCGACAGACGCTCTTTCCTTTGGGAGCAGTGATGTTGCATCTACTCAGCCCAGAAGAAACTTTTGCTTGGGATTGTGTGGTTGTTTCTTAAATACATGTATTTACAGTGCGGATGAACTGCAGTTGCATATCAACTCCTCCACTTAAAGAAAAAAAATGGTGCTTAACATTACTAATAGGCTTCATCCTTCAGCCCTGGGCTTGAGTACTGGGTCGAAAGGGAAAAGAGACTCCAAAGTGAAACCAAAATGAAATAAAACGTTTTAAAAGAAAAAGAAAAAGAAAAAAAGGAAAGAATTACTATTGTTGATTCCTTGGGCTGTGTCTAGAAGATGATATTCTGAATGGTCTCATAGCATAAGGCACTTCGCACAAATAAGTAATAAGCTCTTCAGGCTTAAAAAACGGATGAGTCATCAGGGAGAAGTTGAAATGCACAAGAGTCAGCTGTTGGAGAATTCGGAAATAATAGACAAGCTTGTGTGTTCATCAAGATTCTTCTCTTTTTAGGGTTTCTCCCTTCTCTTCTTTCTCCTCCTTCCTTGTCCCCCTTTCCCCAGAAAACATTTTTAAAAATCCAGCAGTTAGTGCAACTAATGTTCAGTCAGCACACAGTGCAAACAAGTGGAACAAAAAAGGCAAATTCCTTCTTTTCAGCTTTTTTCTCTTCACCAGTTAAAAAAGAAAAAAATGTCTGAGTTCTTTTAAGTCTTCATAGTTCCAAAATAAAAGATGAAAAACCCACAAAGAGAAGAGCATCCCCCCCAAATGATGTGTCACAGATCCAAGCAAGCCTTCTTCAGTTTGTTAAAGCCTAAGAAAGAAGAAACCTAAAATTAACATCTGTGAAAACAATATGAACTAGGGTGTACAGGTTTTTACATCCCATTCCAAATACTCTCTCTGTAATAGCATCTACTCAGCTCTTAGCTACTGCAGAGTCCTTGCAGGATTAAGGAATGTCTGCCAGGCATTCCAGAGGCAGAATGAGAGCCTGATAATTTTGGCCTCAGCCAGCAATCATTCACAACACATAAAGCAACCTTACACAAACATAATAAATAGCTTGCCAATATACTAACAGTGGCTAGTTTTATGTTTAAGGTTTGACATTAAAAAATTTTAAAAAGTGAAAGTAATTTGAAAAATCTAAAAATAACAGGTAAAATGTTCATTGCTAATTTGGAATTCATCAGCTCTCAATTAATCATATTTTCCTTATAAAAAATTCCACAAGTCTACTTTCCTCTATGTTGAGCTTTGTTTTGGGCATTTCTATCAGAGCCCAATAGTCACAAAGAGATTAAGTGAGAGGGTGGTGCAGAAAACCAGAGTGGGCATTTAAAAAGAGGTAATTGCTTAGGGCCGTGGTCAGCAAACTGCGGCTCTCAATCCACATGCGGCTCTCAGGCTCCTTGAGTGTGGCTCTTCCACAAAACACCACAGCCTGGGCGAATCTATTTTGAAGAAGTGGCTTTACAAGAGGTTTAAAAAATTTGGCTCTCAAAAGAAATTTCAATCGTCGTACTGTTGGTATTTGGCACTGTTGACTGATGAGCTTGCCGACCATTGATCTAGAGGGTATGACTCAGTGGCTGAGTGTCAAACTAGGAACCAAGAGGTCATGGTTAAATTCTGGGTCAGGGCACATGCCCAGGTTGCCAGCTTGATCCCCAGTAGGAGTGCGTGCAGGAGGCAGCCAACTGATGTTTATCTCTACAACTCCTCTCCCTTCCTCTCTCTCTAAAATCAGAAAAACAAATTTTTTAAATATACAAAAATTTAAAAAGACATAGTCATCCTCATAACCCAATTACACATTTGGCAATAAGGCACTGTAAGTCATTTAACTTGACTTACTGAGGCATCCATTTGAAAGGAAGAGTGAATGCCAAAAGATTACTGAATGATAAAGGAAAAGATAACAGAAAATATTTTCACACTCAAAATTGCTGAAAAAGCTGAAACTGGTTTGACTCAGTGGTAGAGCATCAGTCTGCGGATTGAAAGGTCCCGGGTTCGATTCCGGTCAAGGGCATGTACATTGGCTGCAGGCACATCACCGGTGGGGGGTGTGCAGGAGGCGGCTGGTCGATGTTTCTCTCTCATCCACGTTTCCGGCTCTCTATCTCTCTCCCTTCCTCTCTGTAAAAAAATCAATAAAATATATATTTTTTAAAATTGCTGAAAAATATTCTCTTTGCTTTATTTCTGAAGTCGGAATTTACCTTGGCACTGCTCCCAGTATCACATTACTTAGGAAGACTGCATTCAAGAACCACATTTACAGATTTTCTAATAAGACGAACCACAACTTCACCCCAGAGATAGCTACTTTACAGGCATCTGTGCCGACAAGTGTTTTACCACTCTTTGTTGCTGTTACGGATGCCAGGACATCAAACTGCCCCCACGAAAGATGGTTTTGATTTCTTTCCTTTCTTTAAACATATGCCCACTGAGCTGTTCCATAGGCACACATGTGCTTATTACGGCTTATGTTACGTAGGCACACACGTGCTTGCTACGGTTTATGTTCTGTAGGCACATACGTATTTGTTACGGTTTAATGTTCTGTAGGCACACACGTGCTTGTTACGGTTTGTTCTGTAGGTACACACATGCTTGTTACGGTTTGTCATCTTCTACAGGCTCGCTGTGGTATTCCGCCACATACAGGCTCTTGTCAATGTTGCTCGGGATAGGTTTAATTTCTGTTCCCAGCTGCTCCTCAATACTTTTCAGGTTGAAGCGATCATCATATGTGATCAAGTTGATAGCTAAGCCAAGATGACCAAAGCGACCTAACAAAAAAAATTTTTTAAATTAAAAAATGAGTGAATGTGAGAATGTGCATGTGTAAACCTGTAAGCATCAAAACCGTAAAGAGTTAATGTTTCTTCCAGTGCCACTCCGGGTACAGGAATTCTACTCTCCTCATATTCACATTACTTCCCCAAAGTAGTACTCTATTTTACCCTTTTCAAAGGACAAAATAGGTATTTTTGTCAAAAGTTGCCAAAATACACATACTAAATAGTAGTTACAGATTGTGTGAAGTTTCTCCTCTGTTAATTTTACCTCAAATTATGCATATGGTGGTTAACTATTCTTAATAAATGTTCTAGAAGAACTAGAAATTAGTCTTAAACAAAGAACAACTATATTAGTTTTAATTCGCTGTTCTAATTGCTCCCACGATTTCACACAAAACCCTACAAAATTTAGTGACTAAAGTTCTAAAAAAACAAAACAAAAAAAAAAACCCCAAACGTCCACAAAGAGCATTGCCCTCCTGTCCTTCCTCACCTGATCTTCCAATACGATGAAGATAGGTCTCTGCCAGCTTTGGGAAGTCAAAGTTTATTACCACATTCACAGCTTGTATATCAATACCTCGGGTAAACAAATCTTAAAAAAAAAACCAAAAAAAAAAAAAACCTCCATTACAACTTTTAATATTTAAGCAATTTTAAGCATTTAAACATGTGTCTTAGTACTGTAATGCTACTTAACAAATATTTCTAGTATACCTTAAATGTATTTCTTTCACTTAATAATTAAATGTATTTTCAAATTACTAGCATAATCTTTCATGCACATTATCACAAATAACTTTTTTGTCACAAGTTATCTTTGCCCAATTCTACAAGGAAATTTTAGAAAATGGTCTAATTCTGTGGTCGGCAAACTGCAGCTCTTGAGCCACATGTGGCTCTCTGGCCCCTTGAGTGTGGCTCTTCCACAAAATACCACGGCCTAGGCGAGTCTATTTTGAAGAAGTGGAGTTAGAAGAAGTTTAAAAATTTTGGCTCTCAAAAGACATTTCAATCATTATACTGTTGATATTTGGCTCTGTTGACTGATGAGTTCACCAACCACTGGTCTAAGGTAACTGCAAATACAGGAAGAGACCAGGGTAACTAGTAAACTCATAAAACAAATCTTAGGAATAACCAGTAATTTTATTTTCTTTCGCCTGTTTTTTTGCTGAATTATTTATATGTCTGAAGTAAGCTAATCCCATAATTACTATGCTAATTTTAGCTCTGAAAACTATAAATAGTAACAACAGTCTAATAACTAGGCTTACCTTCTTCTACCGGCTCCTAACTCCAACATACAATAATAATCCATGATGATCATAATAATGTTTCTAAAATATTACTCTGAATCTGTAAGTCCTTGCTTTAAATGACATTCAAGGCCCTCCTCTGTTGAGTCTTATCATACTTTTCTAACACATCTCCTCAAAACTTCCTCTCCTCCAAACCCTCTCCTCTCCCTCCCTTGAACGTCTCCTCAGCCCTCTCTGGACCACTTGTGACACCAGTCCCCTAACTCAGTGATCGGCAAACTCATCAGTCACGACCAAATATCAACAGTATAACGACTGAAATGTCTTTTGAGAGCCAAAATTTTTAAACTTAAACTTCTTCTAATGCCACTTCTTCAAAATAAACTCGCCCAGGCCGTGGTATTTTGTGGAAGAGCCACACTCAAGGGGCCAGAGAGCTGCATGTGGCTTGAGGGACCGCAGTTTGCCAACCACGGCCCTAACTTAATCTTACCTAGCTTACAAAGCAATTAAAATACCATCTATTCTCAGATAACCTCAGCTAGTTACTTCCCTCTCCTATGAAAATTTAGGATTATTTGCTGCAGTTGACTCTTGAACAACATGGGGGTCAGAGGCACGCACCTACCCCTGCACAGTTGAAAATCTGTAACAACTCCCCCTAAATTTAACTATTAACATAACCCTACTATACCGGAAGCCTTACCAATATCACAGTTGACTAACAAATTTTATGTTATACTAGAGGCCCAATACACGAAATTCGTGCAAGGGGCTCAGCCCTCACAGCCTGGCTGCCACGGCTCTCATTGCCAGGGCTGCCTCCGGTGTCCCCGCCCCCACCCCATCTTCTGGCAGGCCTTTCAGCCATCCGGTCTAATTAGTATACTGGCTCTTTATTATATAGGATATCTTATATATTGTGTTCTTACAATAAAAATTTTTTCTTATTCTCTTAAGAACACTTTCTTTAAAGAAAATGTAATATATTTACTGTATTTATTGAAAAATAACCCATATATAACTGGATCCATGTAGTTCAAATCTGTGTTGTTCGACCAATTTATAAAATTCACATTTGCAAATTACTTTTAGTCCCCAAGGCCTGTCTTTGTAAATAAAGGTTATTTTGTTAATCCTCATCCAAGGGTATTTTCCCATTGATTTTTTTTTATTTTTTAGATGGGGGGGGGGGACACACACACACACATCGGAGTGTGCGTGTGTGTGTGAAAGAAAAACATTGATGTGAGAGACACATTGACTGGCTGCCTCCTGATGGGTTGGGGGTTGAACCTGCAACTCAAGCACATACCCGACTGGGCCTCAGACCTGACCCTTTGTTGCACAAACCAACACTAACCCGTGAGCCCATGCCCATTTGTTCATATACTAAGGGTGCTTCGGAGTTAGAATAGCAGAGCTCAATATCTTGTAACAAGACAAGGTGTGCAAAGTCTAAAATATTTACTATCCACCACTTTACAGATAAAGTGTGCAGGCCCTGCATTAGACTTTTGTTGTTGTGAATCCTCACTCAAGGATATTTTTTGTTTATTTAAAAAAAAGATACTTTTATTGATTTCAGAGAGGAAGGGAGAGGGAGAGATAGAAACATCAATGAGGGAGAATCATTGATCGGCAGCCTCCTGCATGCCCACCACTGGGGGTCAAGTCTGCAACCCGGGTATGTGCCCTTGACCGGAATCCAACCTGGGGCTCTCCAATCCGCAGGCCGATGCTCTCTCCACTGAGCCAAACCAGCTGGGGCTCCATTAATTTTTTTTAGAGAGGAGTTGAAGGGAGGGGAAAGACAGAGATAGAGCAATCCAGCTAGGGCTAGACTCTGAATGCTGTTCACCTTTTTAACACTCATTAAACCATTGCTCCTTGCCGAAACCGGTTTGGCTCAGTGGATAGAGCGTTGGCCTGTGGACAGAAAGGTCCCGGGTTTGATTCTGGTCAAAGGCATGTACATTGGTTGTGGGCACATCCCCAATAGGGGGTGTGCAGGAGGTAGCTGATCGATCTCTCTCTCTCATCGATGTTTCTAACTCTCTATCCCTCTCCCTTCCTCTCTGTAAAAAATCAATAATATATATTAAAAAAACAAAACCCCCAAAAAACAAACAAAACACCACTGCTCCTTAAAGGGGTGGTACTTTGCAGGTATTTACTTATACATGTTCATACATGTTATTCAGTGTTAGTTTAATGACATCATTATTCTGAAAAATCAGAAAGAAGGCATTGGTACTTCAAAAACCTGAAGGCAACTTTGCAAGTGATGATTAAGTAAAACCCATTGTCCTGGCTCTTTGGTCAGTGGTTAGAGCGTCATCAAAGGATCTCGGGTTTGATTCCCAGTCCAGGGCACGTGTGGAAACAGCCAATCGATGTGCTCCCTCTCTCTTCCCCTTATTCTTTCCTCCCTCCCTCCCTCCCTCTCTCTCTCTCTAGAAATCATTAAGAAAAATATTCTGCCGAAACCGGTTTGGCTCAGTGGATAGAGCGTTGGCTTGGGGACTGAAGGGACCCGGGTTCGATTCCGGTCAAGAGCATGTACCTTGGTTGCGGGCACATCCCCAGTAGGGGGTGTGCAAGAGGCAGCTGATCTATGACTCTCTCATTGATGTTTCTAACTATCTCTCTCCCTTCCTCTCTGTACAAAATCAATAAAATATATTTTAAAAAAAAATTCTGTGAGGATTTTGGAAAAGAGCATTAATCACAATAATTTATATCAGTGTATAATTACAAAGAACATTTTTTTGAGGGGGGTATATTTCTCCCCCTGGCTGGGTAGCTCAATTGGCTAGTGATGTCCCAATACACACGGCAAGAAGCAACCAATGAATGCATAAATAAGTGTTGTTCGACCACTTTCGATGCTCTCCCTAAAATCAACAGGTAAAATTAAGAAAAAAAATCTCATTCAAACAGAAAAATGCTTAATAGCAAATGACAAATGTGAACATAAATGTATTAATTCACAGCTATACTAAACTGTTCTCCAGCTGTTAAGGCAGAGAAACAAGGTAACAGGAAGGTAGGCAAGGTATTTGACAGTCCTTTCTATTCATGTAAATGAAATATTCTGCTAAAAATTTCAAAGTTTAATCTACAGTTAACGTTTTTAAAAACACCAATCTTGAAATATTCTAAATCTTGATTTGGATGCACATGCAAATATTCAAATATACGTGATTTATTTATGTGTTTACCTCAATTTTTAAAATTCTAGGCTTTCTCTCTACCCAGAAGTCTATTAATCTTATACCAATATTAAGACTATATTCCCAATGTAAAGATGGGTGGAGCTTTAGCTGCTTTGCCTCAGTGGATACAGCGTTGGCCTGTGGACTGAAGGTCCCAGGTTTGATTTCAGTCGAGAGCACATGCCTGGGTTGTGGGCTCCATCCCCAGTGGGGGGCATTTAGGAAGTAGCTGATCCATTATTCTCTCATCATCATTGACGTTTCTAATATCTCACTCCCTCTTTGAAATCAATAAAAATATATTTAAAAAACGAATAAACAAAAGAGATGGGAGGATACTGAATCCATTGCATTGTCTGACTGTCTACCTGCCTCCCCAGTGGTTTTCTTCATGTTGTGAAAATATAATAAAATTCAGACTAGTTTGCTTCTGGCAAAAAATCAAAAGGCCACAATAAGCAATTTCTAAAACATAGATGGTTTCACAATATAATTCATTTTGTGTGTGCTAAATGTAATTCGCTCCTGTATGCTATTCAGAAGAAACACAAATTCTAAAATTTGTTTAGAAGGCAGGTAAGACATCAGTGCCAGAACCAGTCTTCGTAGCGTCAGATATGGACCCTGAGTTCAGGAGTTAACCACAGCTGCTTCTCCACTTCAGAAGTTCTAAAAGTGGTACCAGGGTGAGCTAAGCTATGTCACAGGCTCCTACTGTGGAACATGGACAAATAAGCAGAGCAGAAATAGGGAAAAAGCAATGGATAAAGGAAACAAAAAATACTTACCAGTGCAAACAAGATTGCGGCATAAGCCATTTCGGAAATCATGAAAGACACGATTTCGATGTTCCTAGGAAGAGAGCAATGCATTGTATTTGACCAAAACTCATGCACACAGCCCCAAATCCCCACTATTTCTCCTGCACAAAATTTGTTCACACAAATGAGAAGTGAACCAATTCAATAAAAACATACCATAAATTGGTTTCCCATGGGCATTAATAAGCAACTAATAATCTCTATATGTTGTATTTAAGTCAAAGGTATTTAGATTTTTTTTGCTGAAGTGGATTTGAAGTAACAATTTTCACCATGTTTTTGTATATATACCCTTTAAAAATGTTTTCCACAGATGATGCCAAGTTTGGCTTGACCAAACTTCTATGGTTTTACCTTTTTAGTAATTATATACAAAAGCTAAAGTAACTACTTTCCAATTAATAAACTAAAATAGAGCATATAAAATGATTCTAGAAGTTATAAATCTAGCATCTGGCAAACTGGCTTATCTTGTGAGCACAAAATTCTTCCATTTTAAAATATTCTCATCAGCTGACTACATTCATTTCCTATGATAATGTCTAACTGCTAGGCGCCTACATAGTGGTATTTGATCCATGACATTACGCTTCTTTGAAAACCAAATATGAGTTAACTAATTTAAGTTCTTAACCTTAACAAGTCTACAGAAACTGCTTTTCATGAAATTTCACTTGATACACACACAAATGTCATTATAGTTTTTAATTTATTCTCTGAATAAAAAATTCAAAAATTTAGAGATTCCATCACTTTCTTAAGGCAAATAGTTAAAAAAAAAATAATACTTGGGTTGAGGTTCATAAATACATTAAAAATGTAAAATCCTCAGCATTAATGGAAATGTTCTATATCTGTACTGTCCAGAACCGTAGGTAATTGTGACATGTAATGAGGCACTTGAATGTGGTCAATAAATCTAAAATTTTTTATTTAATTTTAATTCATTTAAATTGCCACATGTGGCTAGAGGCTATTGTATTAAATACTGCACAACTAGAGATAACCTGGGGAAAGAAAGGAACAAAGTCTGATATTTGTATTACTCTTGACAGTTGACAGATATTTGGGCATTATCTCAATATTCCTTGCAAGATAGGAGTATGCATTACCCTATTTCATAGTTAGAAAACTGGGCCTCCAGGAGGTTAAAATGAAGAGTCCTTCATGCACCAAGGAGTAATTTCTTCTTAAACTCAGGACATTTGGAGGAGCATCAAAACAAAATTCCAAGAAATACTTAAAGTGTTTTAAAAATCTGTGCATGTTCTAGTTTGACACTCACCTGCCTCATTTTAGCATGGATATAGAAGCAGGAATAACCCAGTTGAGAAATCTTCTTGGCTAGCAATTCAACTCGCTGAGAGGAGTTACAGAAAATGATCGACTGATTTATCTGAAGCTGAGCACAGGGGGGCGGGAGGGAGAGACATGAGAACACCGTTATTTACTTTGCACATCTTGAAAATACTGACTGGCAAACAAATGTTAAAACCATGGTCTATGACAGAAAGTTTTATGATACAAAACTGTAAAAATTGTAAATACTATTCATTTCCTTAATATTTGCAGATACTTTATAAGTTTTATTGTAGCACAGTATATTTCATAAGGGCACACAATTGCCAGCAAGAACAAAAAATACAACAGTTGCTGCAAATACTGCATTAGTGAATAAAGAACCATTGCTCCTAGGATAAATACAGTTCCTGTAAACATCTTGTCACAAGGTTTTTTTTTAAACTGGTATTAGAGAGAAACATCAACTGGCTGCCTCCCGCATATGCCCCACAAGAGATGGAACCTGAAACCTGGGTATATGCCCTGACCTGGAATCAAACCTGCCACTCTGGTATATATAATAGCATGACACTCCACTGAGCCATCCTGGCCAGGGCTGGCCCTGAGTTTTTCATCAATGAACCAATAGCCTTGTTTTTGTGTTACTGTTTAAAGACACATTATTTATTCATTGTCAACAGCATCGTAACTCAAGCCTGTGCAAGCAAGGCTTATTTCATACACATTTCCTCTGTGAGGCACTGAGACTTCTGTACTTTGGTGCACGAGACAGCACTTTAACACTATGCTTTTAAACAAAAAAGTCACAAGAATGCAAAAAAGATGTGGCATTAAATAGGCCATGAATATGACCTTAGTTGGGAATATACACAATGACTCAAATTGTTATGCATGTCCACAAATGACCTCAAAAGCATCCAAGTACCGATTGTGATTATAAATTCTGGCAAGTACGAATTTGCAAATACAGTACCTGCAAACGAGGACTGACTGTAATTATTGCAAACACGAGAATCAACTTTAATTAAGGTCAACTATTTTATTTTATTTTATTTTTTTAAAATATATTTTATTGACTTTGTACAGAGAAGAAGGGAGAGAGATAGAGAGTTAGAAACATCGATGAGAGAGAGTCTTCGATCAGCTGCCTCTTGCACACCCCCTCCTGGGGATGTGCCCGCAACCAAGCTTACATGCCCTTGATCGGAATTGAACCCGGGACCCTTCAGTCCCCAAGCCGACGTTCTATCCATTGAGCCAAACCGGTCTCGGCAAGGTCAACTATTTTAAAATTAAATAAAAGTACCTAAGACTTGTCAACTATACCCCAACTTCAGATGAGCTGAAACTCTCTCTCAAGAAAAGCTAAAAACTTAAAAAAACAAAAACCATTTGAAGTTGTGGGGAAACGGATACAATGTGTTTTATTGGGATCAGTAACAGGTAATGTGCAGGAGCCCTGTTCCTTACCCTGGAGAACAGTGTGTTGAGGCAGTGTACTTTTTGGCGCTCAGTTACATATGCGTAGTACTGGGTTACTCCCTTCAAAGTTAATTCCTCCATCAGGTTAATCTCATAGGGTTTCTGCAAATGGGAATTCTGAAAATAAATAAATAGAAGACTTATTCTTAAGTGAAAGCAGAATATTTCTCTTAAACTCAAAAAATATATCTTATACATCTGTCTGAAAAAAAAACCAAACTACTGCTTTAAGGATGCAGATTTCTTAAAAACAAATATACACAATCCTTCATGAAGAAATAAAGTACAATACAATGTGAGGGTTAACAGTTAGATTATGTTGTAATCTATTTATATAGCATCAATGGCTGTGTCAGCCTGACACCAAAAAGCGAATGAAGAATTTAATCAAATTACTATTTAAAAATTCAGTTAATTTATGCACAACAAACCTTATTAGCTGATAAAAAAGCCAAAACTATAGCCTGACAAGAAGATATAATTATGAATAAAGACATATGCATGAGTAACAGGATGGCACTGTTGCCAAGTTCATCTGTTCACACTCACCATGAACTTCTGTACACTAAGAGGAAAAGTAGCGGAATATAATAAAATCTGTCTGTTTTTAGGTAGCGTGAGAATAATATCCTCCATTATTTGCACAAAATCCTGTGACAGCAACTTATCTGCCTGCAGTACAAGAGAAGACAATTTTAAAAACAATCAAGTAATGTCAAGTTCTTTGGTTACCAAGGCATCATACCCCCAAAGCATCCATGGAATGCTCCTGTGGTAAACACGAAGTTCTCTCCACCACCACATAAGCCGACAGCACCAAGGCACATGGCCCGTGACTCGGGGAAAGTGTGAAACCCATCTAAGGGGACATGGTGGCAGATTCCATAACAGAATTTTAATATGATTTCCTTTAAAGACACAGTATGATATACTGGTTAAAAGTATAGGCTGCAGCTGAAACCGGCTTGGCTCAGTGGTAGAGCGTCGGTCTGCGGAATGAAAGGTCCCAGGTTCAATTCCGGTCAAGGGCATGTACATTGGTTGCAGGCACATCCCCGGTAGGGGGTGTGCAAGAGGCAGCTGGTCGATGTTTCTCTCTCATTGACGTTTCTAGCTCTCTATCCCTCTCCCTTCCTCTCTGTAAGAAAAATCAATAAAATATATTAAAACAAATAAATAAATAAAAGTATAGGCTGCAGCCGATACCGGTTTGGCTCAGTGGTAGAGCGTCGGTCTGCGGACTGAAAGGTCCCGGGTTCGATTCCGGTCAAGGGCATGTACGTTGGCTGTGGGCACATCCCCAAGTAGGGGATGTGCAGGAGGCGGCTGGTCAATGTTTCTCTCTCATCGACATTTCTGGCTCTCTATCTCTCTCCCTTCCTCTCTGTAAAAAAATCAATAAAATATATTTAAAAAAAAAAAAGTATAGGCTGCAGAGTCAAATTACTTTGATTGAAATCTTGTTTCCTTCAATTTACTACACTGGGAGGTTGGTTAACCAATCAATTATTCACATTCCACAATTTTAAATTAAGATGTGTATTCACTACAGTACTAACTTCATTGGATACCTATCTTACAAGACTGTTGCAAAATTAAATTAAAAAAACAAACAAACGTGTAAAAGCACATAGCCAACCTGATCTAGCAAGCTAGCTAAAATGCAGACCAAATAGAAAAGTAATTTTATTTCAAAATATTAAGTGATGTACTGTATGTATAAAACACTACTGGGACCCAAGGACACAGAGCTGAGTACCGTATTTTTCGGACCATAAGACGCTCCGGACCATAAGACGCACCAGTTTTTAGAGAAGGGAAATGAAGAAAAAAAGATTCTGAAACAAATAGTGTCCTAAAATATTTTATGTGCATTAAAACCCAACATCATAGTCATAAACACATGTAATCAACCCTGTAAACAGCAGCATTTAGAACCATTTTAGAGCCGGGCAAGTAAAAAAACTTTTTTTAAAAAGTATATGTGTAGGCTATATTTGGACCATAAGACGCAGGGACTTTTCCCCCCCCACTTCTGGGGGGAAAAAAGTGCGTCTTATGGTCCAAAAAATACGGTAAGTTCTTAAAGGCACTTACTACCTAGTGAGATAATACGAGTAACAGACTAAAAAACCAAATATAAAATATTATACGCTAAATGAGGGGTTAGAGATATTATATGCCTTTTAAGATGTATCACTAAATGGAAAGAGACTTAGCATGAACTTGGTTTGAAGTTATTCAACAACTTCTCATCTTGAAAAATAAAAATAAAATCCAAACTATCTGGTATCCCTAAGAAAGGCACAAGGCTGACCTATTCTTATAAATATCATCGATTGCCTTTAAAAGGCAAAACATGTTTTATAAGCAAATTATAAACTGATAAAAGTCGTGTGTTTATTAGAAAATCATAAGGAAAACACAAAGAACCTTTGCTCAGAATAATACAAAATAGCATCTTTCCAAATAAAGAGACATTACCTCATCCAATACTATCATCTGGACATGATCAACTTTTGCTACTCCTTTCTTGATAAGATCCAGGATTCTCCCAGGGGTAGCGATTACCACGTGCACTACACAAGATTAGAAAACATTCTCATTAAGTTTAGCTTGGGCATAAAGGATGTAGTAAAAGCTTGCATACATATATAAACCTTTAAAAATATATATCTAACTAGAGGCCCGATGCATGAAATTCATGCATGGGTAGGGCCAACCTGTGGGAAACCCGGTGGGGTAATCAGGAGGCCCCCTGTGGGCAGCTCCTGTGTTGAGCGTCTGCCCCCTGGTGGTCAGTGCGCATCACAGTGACCAGACATTCTGCCGGTCGGTTGATTTGCATTGTTGGTAGAGGTAGAAATTTAGTAGTCCCTCCTTATCCAGTTTCACTTTCCATAGTCAAGTGCAGTCTGGAAACATTAAATAAAAAATTCCAGAAATAAACAATTCATAGGCTTTACATTTTGAGCCATTTTGAAAAATGTGATGAAAACTTGCTCCTTTCCACTCAGTCCTGCCCAGGATGCAAAGCATCCTTTTGTCTAGTATTCTGCTAACCACCTGTCAAGTCACTTAGGAGTCATCTAGGTTGTCAGATGGTTGTACCTCAGTGCTTGTGTTCAAGAAATATTTATTTAATTAAATGGCCTCAAGTGCCAAAGAGAAGTTGGAACATGCATCCTTTAAGTGAAAATGTGAATGTTCTCTACATAAGGAAAAAAATGTATGCCGAGTTTGTTAAGGTGTATGATAAGAATCAATCTTCTACCCATGAAATTGTGAAAAGAAATTTGTGCTAGTTTTGCTGTCATACCTCAAACTGGGAAACTTATGATGATCACTGTAAATATAAGTGCTTAGTTAAGATGGAAAATGTATTAAATTTATGAGTGGTAGATGTGAACTAAAAAAGGCCAAATTCACCTAACTTTTATTACAGTACTAGAGGCCCCACGCACAAAAATTCGTGCTGGGGAGGGTGGGTGGGTGGATGAGGGTGTCTCTCTCAACCTAGCCTGCCCCCCTCACTCCAGGAGCCCCCGGTCACTGTCCCCATCACCCCACTAATGCTTCCGGCTCTCAGCCCTAGCTTCTTAGCGCTGGCCCCACTCCCTGCCCTCTGGTGGGCGGGGCGATCTGGGGCCGGGCTGGCTGGGGGAAGGGGCTGTGAGAGGCCGAGGCTGAGCAGCTTGCACTCGGTCCAGCCTCTGCAGAGGCGTGGCACTTGAACTGGCCCGCGCTACTGCCTCTGTGGCTGCCTGTGCGGAAGGGGCAGCCCTGGGACCGGGCAGCCGCAGCGTGTCCCATGCCACCTTTGCCTTCTCACCGCCCATTCAAAAGGGGCTGCGGTGCCAGACTGGCCCGCCCCTCCCACGCAACCTAGGTCCTCACAGCCGCTATAGCTTTGTCCGGATGGACCTCCGTTCTAATTATCATACTGCCCTTTTATTAGTATAGGCATTGCTGTAATTGTTCCATTTTATTATGCTACTGTTAATACCTTACCTAATTTATAATGTGTATGTATGTGTGCGCACAAGCATGTGTGTAGGATGTGGCACTCCCCTAAGTTTCAGGCACCCACTGGGGGAGGGGAGGTCTGAGAACATATCCCATGCAGGTAAGGGGGGACTACTATAGTACAAAGAGACAAAATTTGTATTTTAGGATAGGGGTTTCTACTTCATCTTAGGTTGACTAAGATATACTTATTTGTTTCACCTCTACATGGGATGGGCTCAAGGTTCCCAAATCCCTTGCTCCAAATAAGGGGCCTATTTCCTTCTTAGGACAATCCCTAGTGAATAACAAAAGGCATATCAGGCTTCTAATATAGTGGACTTTTTCAACTAGAGTTATAAGGATCAAATGAGATAATCATTTAAAATAACTGTGCAGTATGAAGACTACAATAACTGATCTAATGACAACCATATGAAAATCTAATATTCTAGCCAAAGCTGGTTTGGCTCAGTCTGCGGACTGGAGGGTCCCAGGCTTGATTCCAGTCAAGGGCATGTACATTGGTTGTGGTCACATCCGCGTTGGGGGATGTACAGGAGACAGATGGTCCATGTTTCTCTCTCATTGATGTTTCTAACTCTCTATCCCTCTCCCTTCCTCTCTGTGGAAAATCAATAAAATATACTTAAAAAAAAAAAAAAAAAGAAAATCTAATAATCTATGCATAACTTTATACATAAGATTTCATTGTTTTATCTTTCCCCCCACACAGTAATGTATCATGGAGAACCCTTCATAAAAATTAATACAGATGAGCTTCATGCTTTATGGCTGTGTGGAATTCCATTCAGACTATCCTCTAATGTTCAGGTTTTTCCAATTTTTCAGTTCTACCAAACCACAACAACCTCGCATTTGGCCAATTCTTTCTTTAGGAAAGATACTTGAAAATATACATTTATAATTTTGAAACATGCCAACTTGCCCACCATAGAGACTGTATCAATTTATATGCCTATATTATAAGGTAGCCTATTTTGCCACAAACTCATGTTATTGGTTATTAATTTTTTTTGGTCTTGCCAATCAGAAAGGCACAATATCAATTTGCTGTTCTTATTTACATTTTTCAATTCTATTACTATCTCTTTGATTTTTCAGACACAGAAGGGGGTGAGGGAGAGAGAGAAGAAGAGATAGATAGACAGATAGATAGATAGATAGATAGATAGATAAACAAATATTCAGGGTTCAAACCCACAACCTAGGTATGTGCCCTGACCGGGATTCAAGCCTGCAATCCTTTGGTGCAGGATAAAACACTCCAACCAACTGAACCACCTGGCCAGGACCCTTATTAATTAAGAACAATTTTCATAAGCTATTGAAAGGAAGCACCATGTATGCAGTTAACTCAGAGAGTGAGGTGACCTGGGTCAGTGATTTCCTACCTGTGTCATCGAGCCTCATTATGTCATCACGTAAATTGGTTCCTCCTGTGGTTGCCATCACTTTGGCCCCTCCCATGTGTTTGCTGACCTGGATGCAGATTTGACTGACCTGTAGAGCAAGTTCTCTTGTAGGAACAATCACCATTGCTGAAAAATAGCAAGCACAGAGAAAATAGGAAAAATAACATAGATTTTAAGAGTTTAAGAAGCTACAGAAATACTGCTCCTTGCAATCTAGATCCTCAGTATATTAAAAAGTTAAATCATAATAGGCCTAACCAATTCCAAAACGTCAAATGAACAAATCTTAAATAAATAAATAAATAAAATAAAACCACACACACACACACACACAAACCCCCGCTTAGTAATCCAACTATAAACTTTTCCTAAACAATGTTGCTAGAAGTCTTGTTCTGTTCTCAATTACAAACCTTTAAAGGGTTCCCTATAAGTTGGCAGCTGCTTAAAGATTATTAATTTAATATTTCAGTAAGAGACTCACTAGTCTACACCCCCAAATAGGGAACTCTTGCCCCAGGTATGAAAGTAGGTAAATGAAAGATGGCAGAAATGATATTTATAGGTCACAACAGCTGGGGAGAAAAAACTGCTTTAGAAGTAAAAACTTAACTCTCTTAGCTTACTTTGGGTACAAGCATGAAAATATTTCTTTCCTACTGCCTCAGCTCTTAAAATTCCAAAAACATGTGGCTTTAAAGAGAAAAAATTCGCCATAACTGGTTTGGCTCAGCGGATAGAGCGTCAGCCTGCGGACTGAAAGGTCCCAGGTTCGGTTCCAGTCAAGGGCATGTACCCTGGTTGCAGGCACATCCCCAGCAGAGGTGTGCAGGAGGCAGCTGGTCGATGTTTCTCTCTCATCAATGTTTTTAACGCTCTATCCCTCTCCCTTCCTCTCTGTAAAAAAATTATATATATAAAAGAGAAAAGATTCATGTTTCTATAGGAAACTTGCAGACACACAGCTGCCACAGAAACAATTCAGTTCCACAGTTTTTTTCTATTTTGTTTATCTTTGTTCATTAGACTCCAACATATAAGAGAAATCACAGTTCCATAGTTTTTAAGTAATAATATCCAACAATTTAACTTCTCATGATCTTAGTGCTCCTATCTATAAGGCAATAGCTTACTTTGCCTGTATCACTGAAATATTATCAAAACTGCATAATATAAAACTTTTTTTTGAAAACTACAAATCTCTTTAAAGAGTTGTGGGGGAAAAAAGGATAAATACTAATTCCAGACTAGTTCTAGCTTAAAAAAATTATCTTCTACATAGCTCCAAGGTCTAAATTGTTATTTTCAGTTTAAACAAACAACTAACCTTGTATATTGTCCTTCTTCAGGTCTAGCCGTTCAAGTAAGGGAATGAGGTAGGCACCACTCTTGCCCGTTCCATTTTTTGCTCTAGCTAAAATATCCCTACCAGATAAAGCGATGGGAATGCTCTCCTCCTAAAAGAGACAAGACAATACAAATTACTTGTGAATAAAAATAGCACAGTCTGGCCGGTATGGCTCAGTGTTTTGAGCGTCAACCTATGAACCAGGTGGTCCCATGTTCGATTCCCAGTCAGGACTCATGCCGGGTTGCAGGCTCATTCCCCAATGGGGGGCATGCAGGAGGCAGCCAGTCAATGATTCTCTCATCACTGATGTTTCTATCTCTCTTTCACTCTCCCTTCCTCTCTGAAATCAATAAAAATATATATATATTAAAAACAAACAAACAAACAAACAAAAAAACCCAGGACATAAGCAAAATTTTAAAATATATATATTTTATTGGTTTTTTTTTACAGAGAGGGAGGGAGAGGGAGAGTTAGAAACATCGATGAGAGAGAAACATCGATCAGCTGCCTCCTGCACACCCCCTACTGGGGATGTGCCCGCAACCAAGGTACATGCCCTTGACCGGAATCAAACCTGGGACCTTTCAATCCGCAGGCCGACACTCTATCCACTGAGCCAAACCGGTTTTGGCTTAAACATTTTAAAAATATATTTTTATTGTAGAAATATCTAAGTCATAAGCATAATTCTATTTCCCACCATGACATTCATTCTACCCAGAACCCAATCACGGGTCAGATGGGTTCCGTATGGTCAAAATAACTAGCACAGATGCCAGAACTGAGAAAACGGTCCGTGACAATTCTGTTATCTTGTTCCTATAACCAACAGTAAATAGTCTGCTCATTGTGGTAAAGCAGGCCAAGGAAGAAAATGCCTGGAGATCAAACCTGCAACCTTGGCCTATCAGGACAACACTTTAACCCACTGAGCAACCCAGCCATGGCCTCTACTATGGTGTTTAAACAGGCCACCTGCACACCATAGCAAAAAAAAAAAAAAAGGGGGGGGGAGGGAGGGGGAGATGGGGCTAAATGGTCTCCAAGGGGTTTCCAATGGTTTTCTGAGCCAGGTCCTTTAAAACTATGAAAATTTTCAATGAAGGCATGCAGGTAGAATTAATTTGGGGGTACCCTAATACAATATGTCTTTGGTTTAGATGGAGGCTACTAACTTCTAAATTCCTCTACTTTCTTTGATGGGGCTCACGCTCTACGGAAACTGTTGAAGGGTAAGACTTTGTCACAAAGTCAGTAAGCTGGTCTGTAAGTTAGGATGTACTGATACTGTGCCTGAATGCTGGCCATATGATTAGTTTGCTAATTCAGCACATCCACAGTCTCTTACTACTGTTTCCTAGGAAGACCAGGTAATACGAAGCAAGAAAACAGATTCAGACAGCTCTGAAACCAAGAGGGAATAATGTGAAGCTGCCAAGAAAGGAGAAAAGCAAGCCTAAAATTCTTAAAACACTGTGTGCTAGGCACTCTGCAAGGTAGATATCTTGTGATATCTACGTCCTTTCAAGCTTGGTACTTTTTGTTTTACAATTTATAAGATGGATCCTCAGAGATTAATTTTTTGCCCAAGGTCATGAAGCAAGAAATGCCAGAACCAGGACTTAAACTTAGGTCTGCAAATAACAACATGTAAGTGAGGATGTGGAAAAATCAAAACCCTCATACAGTTACTGGGAATTTATAGCCACTTTGGAAGTCTGGCAACTCCTCAAAAGGTTAAAGAGCATTAGCATATGAACCCACAATTCCACTCCCAGATATATAACCCCAGAGTGAAAACTTCTCCACACAAAACTTGTACATTAATGTTCACAGCAGCATCTATATAACAAAAGCCCAGAGGCTGTTATGGCAGAACGACCGGTCGCATGATACACCAGGCACAGGGGCCACCAGGGCCACTGCCGAGCCCAAGGGCCCCAGGGTCAGTTGTGCCACCGCCGCTGCCAAGGCCCCGGTTAAGAACGCGAAGGTGGCCAATACCGGTTTGGCTCAGTGGTAGAGCGTCGGTCTGCGGACTGAAAGGTCCCAGGTTCAATTCCGGTCAAGGGTATGTATGTTGGCTGTGGGCACATTCCCAGTAGGGGATGTGCAGGAGGCAGCTGGTCGATGTTTCTCTCTCATCGACGTTTCTGGCTCTCTCTCTCTTTCCCTTCCTCTCTGTAAAAATAAATAAAAACAAAAACAAAAACGCGAAGGTGGCCAGTGTGAGCATGCAGCTTGAGATGAGGCTCGGTGGGACAAATTAAATCAGCTGGGCACTGAGATGGCCGTCACCAAGGCTGGCAGGTCAGGGCACCCCTCTCCCTGCTACAACCCTCCCCATGTGGCACCTGTCTCCGGCAGCGGGCTTTGGCCCAATCCACGTGAGCGAGAGTGAGAAGCGGGATGGGGGCACGGCCTGGCCACCTGTGGGTCCCTCTCCGCACGCCAGCTCCTTTGCTCTCCGAGTCCCGGCTCTAGTGAAAGGCGCCTGGTGCTCCGGGCCGGAAGTACTGCTCAGGAGGCCAGAGAAACCTGTGAACCTGCCACCTGACCAGCAGCCCAGGACCCGGCACCATCAGAAATGGACCGGCTCAGAGCACACTGAGCTGGGGGGAAGGCAGCCCCCTGGGAGGGGCCTTCCCACCAACAGCTCCTGGTGGATCCACTTCCAAGGAAACTGGGTCTTTGGTTCCTTAGCTCAGTCTATCCCGGCTAAAGAGGAGCGCTGGGCACATTTTAGGGGAGAATTAAGACTAAAGCA